>NC_142364.1:31389732-32003899 GCF_059441175.1 Urocampus carinirostris
ACTCGGCAGTACCCCAAAGCCGAGCTCTCCCAGTCATGTGGTTAATGACGAACGCTACCTTGGTTCCCTCGGATCGAAAATTTCGGGCTTGGAGATCAAAAATGAGTCGACAGTTTACGAGGAAGGCACGGACTTGGGTAGGGTCGCCGCAAAACTTTTCGGGTGCACCCACATGGGGTTCTGCTGCTTCGGAGACATGCGAGGTAGGCAATGAAAGACTCGGCGGGAGTGTTTGTGGACTCGGAGACGGGTTGACGGAATGCGGAAATTGTGACGTCAGTAATTTTGACAGCTGCTCAGACAGGCTCGTGACCTGCTGTTGGTTCTGTAGTAAGAGGTGTTGTTGCTGTTGCAGAAAACCTTGTTGCTGTTGGACTTGTTGTTGTAGTGTGGCGACGTCACTTGCAGACTTCTGTACGGCACTTGGTCCATTGTAGCCGTTGTAGAGCGGAAGGAGGCTCCGAGTCGCTTGGTTCTTCCTTCGGAGAAACGTGCGCTGATCTCATGATGTGATCCGATTGTTCTGTCAGGCGGGACGGAAGGAAAACTGAGATCACTTGCACTCGTTTCTTGGTTTTTATTGGAAGGAAGGAATGACAAGACGAGAATCTTCAATCCGTTGTTTGACGGATTGTCGAGACTTGACAGGCGGGTGAAGGCTTGGCGGGAATGGTCGCGGACAGGCGTAGTCGTCGTGTTGTTGGTTGGGGCTGGAGAAGAAGGGCGTCGTCGTGTTCGGAAGAGAGATCAGGAGTCAGGCGGGCAGGGCAGGTCGTAGGCAAATCCGGAAACGGGTCAGCAACGGAGATCAGGTAGAAAAACAGGAGGCAGGCAAAGAGTCGGAGGTACGGGCTTTCTGAGCAGATGGCAACAGATCGCATAGTACAATCGGATAAAGTGTTACCGGAAGCTGGGGATTTAAATGTACAGGCTGCGCCAATCAGCTGTCCTGGCTGTTGGCGCCAAATCCTGAACACAGGTGTTCCTGAACCGGGTGATTGTGACAGTTTACAATAGGATTAATTGGACATGGACCTCCGTGATAAATACAGAATGAAGACTTAAATGGCACAATAAGAATTAAAGAAATGCTTGGAAAAATAGGCAAAATATTTTCAAGTTAGTGCTTGGAGACTGGTATTAGTTGTTAGTGCATTATAACATCAATGCAATGAAAAATAGGGCTATACCCGTAAGCAGCATCAAAATTCCAAAATAAATTGATAAATAAGATATGAATACCCATTTACTTATACTTAAGCAAGATGCCGTAATTTTCTGACTACTACCCAAACGCAATACATTTTTTAAAGGAAAAATATTTTGAACATACAGTACATGAGATGCACCTGACTATCGACCACATGTGAACATGTTAAAAACATAGGGAATTACAAAAAAAAAAAACAGTACGCTGAAAGAGTTTTCAAAGTTTTAATAAGAAACACACTCTGGGAAAAGGCACTGAGACGCAGCAACACATGTACTGTCAAAGCAAAAAAACAGCAAAACAAGTCACAAAACATAAGCTGCATGTTTTAAGTTGTGTGATATGAGTTGCGGTTTATGGTCCAAAAACTCCAGTATTTTGTTTTCAGTCTTGAGCATTTGTTTAGTGTGGTGATGCATCAGGGAAAGAAGCTCTCTTTGACTCTTATAGTCCTTGTTTTAAGGACCTGTAGTGCCTACCAGAGGAAAAGAAGTCGAAGAAGTGAAGGCCGATGTTTATAATATTGCTCTGCTGCCGTATCACAAGCTGGCGATATCCTCCAGACTGGGCAGAGAGCAGCTAATACAATTCTAGTATGCCAGAATGCTCTACACTATGGCTTTGTAGAAGGACACCAGTCTGTACAAACTACAGAATCCTACACTGCAAAAATTATTTTTTTTAACCCACTGGAAGTTTTTTGCCTGTTTAAAGTGCAGTTGTACCTTGTCTCTCGGATGTATTTCATTAAATAATCCCTAGCAGGGTCAGCCTCAGGAAAAGCCTGATGCCCTTTCCGAACAACACGCCCCGCTGACCCATCAAATCAGTCTGCCCTTATTGCACTGTCATGTGTATTCGTCACTTTTCTGTTTTCTGTGTTGTGTAATGTAATGTAATGTCTGTTTTACAGACAGTCGATGGGAATTTCCCTAAGGGGAACAATGAAATATATTTAAGCTAAATCTAATTAGTATGGACAATTGAGCTCATTTAAGTACACATTTTCTCATTTTACTAGAAAAAAAAGATAAAATGTCTTCTGATAAGAGAAAATGATACCTGAAATGAGCAACGTTATGTAAGAATCTCTCTTTTGCAGTGTAACAATGAATTTGTTTAAGACAGTTCTGATGAAAGCAATACATTAGTTCGGGATTGCATTCAACATCACAAATGAACAAAAACTTTAACAAATTCTCCTTGTTTTTGTGTGATTTTGTGCAGACCAACGATGTGGCTGGTAACATGTGGAACTGGCTCTACTTTATCCCGCTAATCATCATCGGCTCGTTTTTCATGCTCAACTTGGTGCTTGGTGTCCTATCAGGGTAAGTCATTTTGCATCAGCACACAATTCTATTAATTCGTTGATATACATATCCAATATAATTTGATTATACCCAGTTTGCTATTTGAGTCCCTGCAAAAAACAAACAAACTACCTACTCACATAACCCACCTACAGAACGCAAAACTCAAAAACCTCAACATGAGGAAAATCATGAAACCTTGAGAAGGGACCGCACATGAGATAATCCCCCTTCCAGGATGACCAGGCTGCAGTGACATTTATTGTCTTTTCTGACATTATTTACTTCATTCACTGTTACACTGCTGTCGGAGTTTATAAAGATACAAACCCGTTGCTGGCCATAGTATTCAGGTAAAGCCACAAAAAATATGAGTTTTTACTACTGCGCATGTAGGAGATCGACCCGCCAGCTGGCTTGTTCAGCTGACCACATCCGGTTCAGTAGACGCATGCACAGTGAATACAGTGGAGTCGCGCATGCGTATTACATTACAATGGAATTAGACTGAAAACGTAGATCTCTGAAAATGTGACTGTGTGTGTGTGTGTGTGTGAGATGATTACTTGTATATTAAAAATGGAAAAAATAGGTTAAACAAGTTAATTTCAAATCAGTCTGAGAAATACACAATAACTAAAAGTAGCTTACTTTACAACTTGCATTTAAACTTCCAAAATACGTTTGAAAGCATACTGTATAGATGATAAGAGGTTTGCTGTCATGCAGGTGCACTTGTTACCCTTCAGTTTTGTGAGGTTCTTTGGGGGCGATAACAGCAATCTTGCAGGATTGTTCCGTGTCACACAGCAAGGTGACTTGTTTAAAATCATCCCTGCAAAACGTCAAGCGGCACAAGATAAAATCGGTGGCATGTCAGTATGTGTGATAAATGGTTAGCTTATAGCCGGCTCTCTGTGCAAAAATGAAAACAATGGCCGGTAAGACACATTATTGATGTACATGCCGAGATAAAATTGCACAATAAAACATATCACCACCTTAGCTTACATGTTGAACATTGTGGGCTTTATTTTTGTAGACAGTAAGTGTTGTTGAATCCTGACTTTTATGTCAGACAAAGCTTGCTAATTGCAGTTTTGCCATTTTGATAGACTGACACAAATGAATGTGTTTAAATCAGTGATGAAGAGAGACATTTAGAGAGACATTCAACACGAGAAAAAACAATCTTACTACGTATTTATTTCACTAATACTTTAGTCAGTGTCTGAAACTCATGACAAAAAGTAACTGGACAGCAGGGGAGACAACTTTGAAAATTTGCCTGACCAGCCATAAAGTTGCCTGGCCCATTTTTCACAAGTTGAAACACAATAAGACGACTAATCGCAAAAAAATCCGTTGTTGCAAAGTATTCAGGATTGATAATCAGAAAATATAACAGAACAACACTTTAAAATTAAGTTTATTCTAAATCTACTTATAACATTCATTGCATGTTTTCCATCTGCCATCAGTAGGTACCTGTATTTAATCATCTTCATTCATGAAATGTTTGCGTTCCGTCGTCTTCTACAAGCCACGTGAACTCCTTTGCTTTTAATGTACGTTTACGTTTTGTAGCATCATTAATTTTGTTAGCTTCTTTTGAATCTTTCTTCTGGGGCTGAGGTTTTGGCTTGATTCCTAATCTCATCTCATCTCATCTCATTAGCTTTACCGCTTATCCTTATTAGGGTCGCGGGGGGGCTGGAGCCCATCCCAGCCATCTCCAGGCAGTGAGCAGGGGACACCCTGAACTGGTTGCCAGCCAATCGCAAGGCACATGGGGACAGACAACTCACTCGCTCAGTCACACATAGGGACAATTTGGACCGGCCAATTCACCTGAAATGCATGTCTTTGGAACGTGGGAGGAAACCGGAGTGCCCGGGGGAAACCCACGCAAGCACAGGGCGAACATACAAACTCCGCACAGTAAGGCCGGTTGCTGGATTTGAACCCATGCAGGAGGTTCCCACGACCTCAGAACTGTGCCGCACAAGCGCTAACCACTGCGCCGCCATGCTGCCTGATTCCTAATCACTTCTCCATTTTTCTTGGGTTCTCTGTGGGTCAACTTTGGAAAATGACATGCAAATGCACTACTTTATACGCTCTGGAAAGTACAGAAGCACGAAGTTATTCGATGCAGGCTTCTGATTGGCTGCCGAGCATGCAAATTGCCAAACGAACCGAAATTCTAAAACCGAACGAAGATTTCAAAATCGGAATAAAGCAAACGTTTGATATGATTTGAAAAAAAAAAACCTAAAAGAAAAAAAAGAAAGATTTTTTTTCTCTTGAAAATGTTGTTGGGCGTAGACGTTTTGTAAGCTGTACGCCCGATGTAAAAGATGCACGCCCCGGGCGTCTGGGCAGACATTATTTCAGACACTGCCTTAGTGTTTCTAGTAAAATAAGAAATATTACTTTGTCAAACAAAATATTGGTCCAGTCAAAATGCTTTGTTTTTTTGTTTGATAATTCAATTGTATAATAATAACAACAATAAAAAAAAAGTAAATGTTTCTACTTCACAGAATTTTCCCATCACAGAATTATTTTGGACCGTAAGCCCTGCTTTATATGAGGGTTTACTGTATATATATTTATAATTGACCCTAATGAGGATAAGAGGTTCAGAAAATGGATGGATGGATATATATTTCTTATTTTACTACATTTTGCCCTAGTTTTTATTAAAGTAAGAAAAAAATTAAATATTATAGTTTTAAATCTTTACTTGTCTTCTCAGGCACTGGTTTTCAGACATAAACTTAAGGGCTGTTAAAGCAGGCACTTAGGCTTTTAAAAATTTCCGTAAAATTAGCGTCAATCAAAAAGCATCCATTTTTACTTTTCCTACACTGCAATGAATGAATGAATGAATGAATAAATGAATGAATAAATGACATCAATTGATTTTGAACTTGAAAGGAAACGGAGAGGACTGTACCAAACCCCTCAGATAAGAAATTCCAATCTGTTCCACAAACGCTCCCCTGAGCACCAACTTTTTATTCAATCTCCTACGTTACAAAAACACAACATCACTAACCTCCGTCGTACTGATGGTATTGTCGGATTGGCACGGGACAAACAAAAAGTCAGAAATCTGGTCAATTGCCTGGACAAAGCGTCAAGCCATTACGAAATGAATATCAGCGCAGAAAAAAACAAAAGTAATAACCAACAATCCCCAAGGTGTTACCACAAAAATCACCATCAACTACAAAATTAAATATCTTGGAGCTATCCCATCAGAAGACAGGTCAGGACCAGAAATCATGGCCAGGATAGCAGAAACCAAAGCCGCACTTGCCAGACTTAAACCCACCTGGAGGGACAAGAGATAGCAACGAAATCAAAGATCAGACTCATGCAACTGCTGGCCACTTCCATCTTCCTCTATGCTTGTTAGACATGGAATCGCGCAACAAAACTGGAAAAGAAAACCCAGGCCATGGAAATGCAATGCTACAGGAAACTAAGCCCATGGGACAAACAGAACTGTGAGCTACACCTTTAGAGGGCACCCTACGAAGAACTGTTGTCAATTGTGCGCAGACGTAAACTTCAGTTGTATGGTCACGTCACAGGATAATCAGGACTGGCTAAATAGTTCTCCAGGGCACAGTCCAAGGGGACAGGAGGAGAGGAAAACTGAAAGCTGACAATATTAAGGAATGGGCTTGTGCCAATTTTGCCACAACCCAAAAACAGGCCAGGAACCGTCAACAGGGGAGAAAGCTATCCAGGGTCGCATCCTCATTGGTGCCCCGACAACCCATGCGGGTATGGGATCCGTGAATCGTGAATATTACAAAAAGCAGAGTGACAATTGAATAATAAAATAAAAAAAATAAAAAAAACAGTGATGTATACAGTAATCCCTCGGTTATCGCGGTTAATGGGGACCAAAACCACCCGCGAAAAGTGAAAATCCGCGAAGTAGCGACGCCCCTTCAAAAATGCTTAATTTTTTTTTAATTATTATTTTATTTTATTTTTACTATTTTTTAGACCCAGTTAATGGGGACCAAAACCACCCGCGAAAAGTGAAAATCTGCGAAGTAGCGACGCCCCGTCAAAAATGCTTAAAAAAATAATAATAAAATTACATTTTTTTTTTCTTAATTATTTTATTTTATTATTATTATTTTATAGACCCGCGAAGCTCTGAACGTGGAACCGCGAAGTAGTGAGGTCCCACTGTAATAGACAAAATAATAAACTAGCATCCTATGAAATCTCCTTTGCAGGTGTCCAATACTTAAAACAGAATAAACTTTAGCACCATACCTTTAAAATATTTGGATCCCTCTTTTAACAACATCTACAAAATGTATTGTACGGACAATTATTTGTTTATTATCCTAATCAGGTACGATAGGATTTGTGTAGCCTTTTAAGGAGGTTATGTTTGTATCATGTGCAAAGTAGAGTAAAGCACAGAACTTTCATTCTGTGGCTAATAAAACATTGGGGATGAATAAAGTATCTATCTCTCTCTCTCATTGTGTTAATTCCACAGGGAGTTTGCCAAAGAGCGAGAGCGGGTGGAAAAGAGGCAGGAGTTCCTGAAGCTTCGAAGGCAACAACAAATTGAGAGGGAGCTCACGGGATACCTCGAATGGATCTGCAAAGCCGGTCCGCCCCATTTCCCTACCTGTTCTAATTGTTAAATTCAAAATAATGAAAATGTCTCTTCTAAACTTTTATTCAGAGGAGGTGTTGCTCGAGGAGGAAGACGAGATCGCAGTAGAGAAGTCACCTCTGGATGGTGCCTGGTACAAGAGGAAGCAGAATCTGCCAGGTGACAGCTACTTTTCTCGAGGTGCTTTCAAACCAGTTTATTGTCATGAACTCACTGTGTGCAAGTACAATGCAGAACCACAGATTAATGTAACAAAACTGTGGTCCTTGATTCGGTAAGGATTCAGTACATAAAAAGGCAGGCACCAAGGCAACTGAATCCAGAAGACACGAGGCCCAACAAACTTAATACAATAGACAGGCAATAGATTTGGTGATCCAGTAAGTCCTAGCAGCCCAGTCAATTAAATGGTTCATCAGGCTGGACTCGTAATACAAGAGGTCAGGCAGGGATTCGGTACACTACATAAACTAGAGCTGTGTGACAAGGGTGTTTGGAATGTGACGAGAAATACAATGAACTAGCAAGGAACGAGATTACTGAAGAAGTAAAGAGGAAGAGTTGTTATAGGAAAACAAAACATGGGAGAATCAAGACAAGTAACAACAGCTGTGAGGAACGTGTGAGTGACCAAATAAAGCGAGAGAGAGAGAGAGAGAGAGAGAGAGAGAGAGAGAGAGAGAGAGAGAGAGAGAGAGAGAGAGAGAGAGAGAGAGAGCTTTTCAAAATATTGCCATGCAAGTAGTGTAAATATGGTCAAAAAAAAAGAAAACGTGCACAAAAACAGCAAACAACAATATATTGATTATTTAAAAATCTACCAGCAATAACAATAGTATTGAAGTATCTTATATAATATATTTTTTTAATTTTATATTTCCATGATGACAAGTGAGTCACAGCATCACCGTCCTCCCCTCACTGCACTTTTCTGGTTTACCTTCAGAATCAGGATTGGCCAGTGCACTTTGAAATACGTGCACATGTGTAGCTCATTGATTACAAACAAGTTTTTTTTTTGAAACACTCTAAAATCATTCTTAACTAACTTAATGTAGCCCATTTTTAACAAATAAGCAAAACAAATTGTACATACTTGGCAAAGAATGCTTATTATAAAATATAAGATAGGTGACCTTGTGCTTTTTGGAAAATAAGAACATTTACAAATAAAAGAGGCTAGACTATCTTTAACACAGAATACATATAACAATTTAATATATTTCTAATATCATATTTCCATAAGGACAGCTTCACCTGCCTTCCCCGACTGCACGTCACAGGTTAGAGGGCTGCAGACCGCCCACTTTTAATTTTAAAAGAAAACCGTGACCAAGCAGAGGGTTAACAACCATATTCAAAACGAAACCTTCATCCACAGAAGAAAACATGGTGTCCCCCTGCAATATAGGATTAAAGTTTGTGCTACAACGGTCATCAATAATGCACAACTAATCCCTGAATTTACACCTTACATTCAATACTCGTATAATTCAAAAGAAATGTTTTTCTGGCCACCCGCAAGCAAGTTTCACATGGAATACCTTTGCTGTGTGCCCTGGAAAATATCAGGCACACCTCCCCCCCAAAAATGTTTGTGAGTCTTTTTCGAAGCACATGGCACACTTACATGGAATTAAAACGACAGTAAAAGCTAGGGTTGCATAAAAAACAAACAGTCAGCCCAAAGATAGGTGGGATGGGCTCCAGCACCCCCGCGACCCTAATGAGGATAAGCGGAGCAGATAATAGATGAATGGATGAATTAACATTGTAACATCTGATTTCACCACTAAAATTAAATTCAGCAACAAACAATTAACATGTTAACCACAAGAAGGCACTCGAAAACTACTCTGTTTCTTAAAGGCAGAACAGTTACCATATGCAGTGTCATTTAAAAACAATTCAAACAAGTGTTCCTAATTTTTTCCAAAACGTTAACATAAACAAAGATCATCATTCAAGTCAACTTGATAAATTTCGTATTGTCGCAAGGGCCGCCGTAAAACTAAATTTCTGTCCAAAGCCACAACAAAAGAGTATTGGCAATTAGCGTTCGAAAGCCAGAGTCTGAGATTCTGCACTTCTCTATAGTTTCCTTTTTGCAACAAGCAATTAACATGTTAACCATAAGAGGGGGGCATAAAGGCCGGCCTTACGAGACTGATACTTTCTAATGAAACCTTCCCATTGACTCACACTTGTAATTAGTTTTTGTCCACACAAAAGAGGTTTTTAAACACCAAATACAGATTATAGGTGACAGTGTGATGATTTTTTTTTCGTCCCTTCAGTCCTTAAACGAAGCAAAAACAAGAAAGGTAAAAATGACCTGATTGGTGCTGAAGAAGGAGAAGATCCGTTTGCTGACATCTCAAGTGTTGGTAAGCTTGACATTGTTTTCTGCGCAATTTTGCAGGCTGTTTCTTCAGAGAAATGACCTTTAGAATAAATTTGCCCAAAAAGCCTGTCTTTGACAACTAATGTCATCAAAATGGATCTTAGATCACGCCAGCACAAAACAATATCATTAACCTTAACCCAAATTAGACTGATTAAACACTGTGGCAGGAGCGCAGCTTCCGATGACTGATATTTGTGAGCCCAACATTCTTAAAATGATGACATTCATCTGTGGTGTGAAGTTCAAAAACTGAGTGAAAAAGGATACAAACATAAACCAACCTTAAAACATTTGGGTTGATTATTTATTTTGTCATTTTGAGGAGTGTTTTTACTCGTTTATTTTTCAGTTTTAACCTCAAAAGATGAAGCAAGGCTATTCTTAAAAGAACAGCATGTACTATTTAGCGCCTCCTAATGGTTAAAAAAATGATTTCGTTGTAAAAAAAGCATGCATTTTTTTAACATTTTAAGAGTCCGAACAGAAGAAAAATAAACACCCATCCAGTGTTTTACAAACTCAAAAAGAAAAAGAGCACTCGTTAGAACATAGACATAGCTTTCACACAAAAAAAATTAATTGAATGTTACACTCACTCTTCTTCATCATGTACTCCAGCTCCTCCCGGTTCTCCTTTTGGTCGGGCCAGTGTGAAAAGCAGCAGCAAGATGGACAGCTCGTCTTACTTCCGTCGCAAGGAGAAGAGGATACGTTTCTTTATCCGGCGGATGGTCAAAGCACAAAGTTTTTATTGGATCGTTTTGTGTCTGGTTGGTCTTAACACCTTGTGTGTGGCCATTGTCCACTACGATCAACCTGCATGGCTTACCACAGCGCTGTGTGAGTACTGAAAATAATGCTGTGATTTGCGGAGTGCAGAGAGGACCTTATTTAAAGCCGCAGGCTTAAACAATAATACAAATGAATTAATTCATGTACTTTTCTTACATGTTGAGCCAGGTGCACACCTTCAGCTGCATCGTTTTCAGTTATGCATGTGACAATTAAAGATGGTTTTTGGTTTGAACAATTTTATTAACACTATTAACAGCAAATAAACAATGTGAGGTTTGAACAATTTTTCTCGACAATTTTAACAGCAATTAAGCATATTCACAATTTCGTTATATCTGACAATATGACGTTTTAACAATTTTTTCCGACATTTTTAGATGGTGATTACAAAGATGAGCGCATATTTACTACTGAGCCTAAAGAAAATACTGGTCAGAGCTTCGTCGCATACAATGTGAGCCCTATATTTCTAGACGACGGTTCAAGGGCAATCATATTGTGGAGAATAGTGCCAGATGGCCATACACGTGTGTCTTTTTGTGTTTTTGTCATTAGTGGTTACTGCAGTAAAAGGACCAAATTGCATTCACTTGTCAACGTTGCTCCAATATTAATGGAAACTTCAGTGACCTGAAATTGACGCTGATTATATAGAAAGATAAGCATTACGTTTTTGATAATGTCTTCTTCTGTACAATTCCGAAGTATAAATTTAAGACTCGATGAGTCGGTGAAAAGTTGAAATATTTTGAGTATGTTGGAAATATCGAAAAAAGTACTGTCAAAACCTTTTGCTCCTGTCATGTAATCCATGAATGGTCTTGGCAAAAACAAGGACTAATTTGTTTTATAGGGCGTCACCGCATTGTTTTGGATTTGGAGCGCATGCGTTGTGAAAAAGAGTGACTGTTTTTAACTTAAACGCCACATCATAAAGTTTTCTTTGAGTATCTTCCATGTTGATGAGGGGTTAGTACAAGTAATTAATTTACAATTACGGAAGTTATGATTAATGAAACAATTTAATTGAACTTCTGTGAACTACTCATTTATTTTATTGGTCTACTGTTGCTGGGCAAAAAAATGCTGCCGCCACAAAAAAAAAAAGTAAAAGCTCACTGTTGTTAAAGTTGCAGTGTTTAAAATATAGCAAAAGAAAAGGGGGGATGGAGTCTGGAATTTCCGATAACATGTTCCGATAAAAAACTTTAATCTCATTTTCTGTTCATTCCGGACACCAAAGCCATTAGTTTTAACTGCATTTCAAACACCGCAGCTTTAAATACAGTGCACCGTGCAATTTCGTCAGATTGCGCCAACTGCGGTGCACATTGGGCCCCCTCGGCTAGCACCTAGCAGCTGACTTCTAACTGGTACGGACCTGAAAAAAAATCCTCACCTGTAATAAATTTCTGTGTAAATACTTAGGAAAACTGAGAGCATAAAAATACACATACAAAACGCTGTGGTGGCGTCTAGAATGTTTTATTCGAGAGAAATTTGTCCATGTTTTTTACAACAATATTTACAGTATATAATACATAACAGGAGCAAATGAAATATTTGAACAGTGGGTACTTAATTCAATATTTACTACATACTCACAATATTTCTACCCACAAATCACGTCCTTAATTTATACATCCAATTAAACAGCAGTAGAAGTTCTTTATCCAATACATTACATTTACCTCTAAGAGAATAATCAGTGTCAATATCAGGTCGAGTTTCCTTTACTCCACGAGGAACGATAACAAGCGAATGCAATATGGTCCATTACCGCAGCAACTTCCAATAAAACAAAAACAGAAAGACACGTCTTTATAACACAGCACTCATTCTCGTTTTCACTTTGCACAATGGTAAATATCTGTATTTGTAATTGCAAAATTAATAGTCGCATGATCCAAAAACATGTAACCTAGACAAATAAGGAGGGGAGACGAAAACGGCGCACTCTCACTCTCCAAAACCTCCTGGTCCACAATTCCAACTACGTGCTACGTACTACGTGCTAAACAATTCACCCCTACTTTGGGTCTGCGGCCTTAAATCAAGTCCAGGTCGTACAAAGACAAAATTTAGTTTTGTTTTTAAATTTGCACCACGCGGCTTTTAATCAGGTGTACTCTGTAGTCCAGAATGTACGGCAGCTATTTTATCTGTTTTTCTTTTTCTTGTGTTTGTAACAGACACGGCAGAGTTTGTATTCCTGGGTTTGTTTCTCACGGAGATGACATTGAAGATGTATGGCTTAGGACCAAGGAATTATTTTCACTCCTCCTTTAACTGCTTTGATTTTGGGGTAATTTGCTTTTTTACTAAAAACTGGTACAGGAAGATGATAAGGCCTTAGGATAGAAATGCTTGTTTTTTAATTCACTTCAAATGAAGGAACACTAAACCATGGACACATCTCCTCTTTCATAACATCTAGGTGATAGTGGGAAGTATATTTGAGGTTATTTGGGACATGATCAAACCCGGAGCATCGTTTGGCATCAGTGTGTTGAGGGCGCTGAGACTGCTAAGAATCTTCAAAGTAACCAAGTAAGTTTCTACACCCAAAGATATCTTTTATAGTGATTTTATTACAACTGCTACACGCAAAGGCATGGGTGGGCAAATTACAGCCCGTGGGGCACTAACTTTTAAATCTGTCCTGCCAAATGAAACTGTTGAGATACAATGATAAAATATACAAAACATTTAAGTAAAGGTCCTACTAATGAAAAAAAACAACGTTTGGATTTGGTGCCACTGTTTTCCCCATTGTCTTTCGTGTGTCTTCTTCCTAGTATACAAAATAGTAAAAAAATAAAAGTCAGATCAATAAAAAGGTGTTGATTTGGTTCTACTTTTGTCTTCAGTGTCCCTTCATGTGTCTTCCCCCAATAGAAAATATTGTTCAAATTTTAAAAAGTTATGGTTAGTGTTAAAACTCAAGATTGTATTAGGATGAAGAAAAGATCACACTCAAAGGCCATCTTGATTAATAATTAGCAGGCCCCAAGAGGATACAATTTTTGCAAGAATACAAAAAGCACCTGGATATAATCTTCGGCTACGTTAAGGCACTTTTGAGGATAAAATAATACAAAGGCACATTCAAACTATAATCAAACTATAATTTCCCTTACACGAAAAAAAAATGTGTTGATTTGGTGCTACTCTTGTCCCCAGTGTTCATTTGTGTGTGTCCGCCTTGAAAAAATACTCAATATGGTAAAAGTATAATGATTGTTTGTATAAAATGTCAAAATGTCTTATCTCCATTTTTTAATAGCACAACTGCTTTGTGCATACAATATTATGAAGTATGGACTGTATTCCCCCTTATTTACAAACTGAAAACCGTCTTAAAAGTATAGTAGTGTATTCAAAGTAACAGAATTTTAGTTTTATCTAAAAACATTGGAAAAAAGTTTAGGATAGTGAAATAAAAATAAAAATGTCTGATTGTTTTGTTTTTTGCAATGTGTACAACAGCCACTCAGTTGGCGTGTTGCTCCGTACTATAAACCCATTTAAAAGGAATTTCACTCCTAAATTACTTTCTGTTTAATTCCAAATTTATGTTTAACTGTCCCATTCACATGGGTATTATCTTAAATAAAGAAAACAGATACAAGACTGTGAGTTGGCAAAATTCTCTTCAACAGTCGTCTGTCAACAGAAAAGTGACAATGCTGGAAAACATGTTTTTGTTTTTATATAATTACCCGGTACTCAATTCAAAAATGATTCAAACAATGACACACTGTGTTATTTCTTTTCTGTAAAATCATTTAGACTTAACTATCCACCAGTGACATGCAGTGAGGTTTAAGTCTGGTGAGGCACCGTCGGATTTTCAAATAACTGCACTTACATTTTGTTCATCATGTAAAACGGTTTATTGTCTTACCTTAACTTCTAAATAAAGTCTATGCACTGCTCCTTTTGAATAAAAGCATCTTAGATTGGTAAGTCTCCATTATGAAAAAAATGCATGCAATCAGAAAACAAAAAATTACTAGACTAATTGGCGTGCTGTTATCTTGTAAATATAAATGTATGCATTTATATTGCGCTTTTTAAGTCACTGAAGACCTCCCAAAGCACTTTACATTGTACTTCACACCCATTCACACACACTCACCAATAGCGGCGTCAGCCATGCAAGGCAACCATCTGCTTATCGGAACATTAGGGATTCAGTGACTTGCCCAGAAACACTTCAACATTTAACACGGACCTACGACCACTTGTTCCCAAGACGAGCGCTTTACCTCCCGCTATCACTAATTTGATTGTTTGGGTCTGAGGTTTTCGCCAAATCATAATCCTTGGTCTCACTATCGCCCTCTGCCATGAAGCAAGATAATTAGGTGCCTCACTCTTAATATTTAGACTCTCAGCAGAGTAATACGTTCCTCCATCATAAAAAACAAGTCCGTGCAAAGAAAGATAAATACTGTTAACAATAATTCTATTGTTTGGGGCACAAGTCTGTCTACGTTAGGGTGAGGCATACTCCCACCAGCAGAAGGCCCCAAATGAGGTTTGAATTGGGCACAGCTCTCACACACCTCATGTCATCCTCATTTATCATTTTCACATCCACCACCACGCCACGTTTTATTTCTTTTGTATCTGGTTTAATGTTTCAACATTTTGTTACTTTGTTACTTTATTCCTTGCATTTTCCAATCCCAGTTTGTGTCTTTAATTTTATTTTATTTTGTTGACGTACTTTGTTGGTTTTTTAGTGACCACTTGTTGGTTTGGAACTTCGGTCCTGACTTTCTTAATAAATACTGTCCCTGTATTAAGAACATTTGCCAGCAGTTTCTGCTTCCCCCAAATGGGTCCATCTACCAACAAGTTTTAACAGCCCTAAATCACAATCTATGGTCTCACTATTGCCCTCTGCCAATAGGCAAGAGAATTGGGTGCCTTACTGCGCATCTGCAGACGGTCAGCACAGTAATACGTTACTTACTAATTGGATTAATGATATTCATAATAACTTGTAAATAAATCTGTGATTTTGAAAAATAATATTAAAAAATTGTGACGTTATATGAGAAAAAACACACAATAAATGTGACCATTTAATTTTATATTACCACGAAGCCGAGAGAGGCACACCCTCCTCTGACTGTGCATCACTGCTATCCTTGACTATGACTAAACTTTGTATCATACCTTTGATGAGTTTGTCTTTGTTCTTTTATTTCCTCAGGTATTGGAATTCCCTGAGGAACCTGGTGGTCTCCCTTCTCAACTCCATGAAGTCAATCATCAGTTTGCTTTTCCTGCTCTTTCTCTTCATCGTTGTCTTCGCTTTGCTGGGCATGCAGCTTTTTGGAGGACAGTGAGTATCGTAAATTCTGGATTACAAGCCATTACTTTTTTTACTATATTTAAAACACTGCAAATTAATACAATGTAGATAATCTATTTATTTATGTGTTGGCACAGAAGAAAAGCATGAGCTGCTCTTTTACACAACGCATGTGTTCTAAATACAAAACATTGCAGTGACATCTGGAATCATTTATGATCCCCTCTTAGGGGATACATTTTTCGATCTTTTGGCCAAAATTATTCATATAATCCGTAACAAAATCCAAACACGGGGTTCAACAGTTTAAAATAAAATATTAACAATGACGTGTTTGACCTTTTTAACACTCAATTCATACCTTTCAACCTCAGCCAAAATTTCCTGTTATTAATGATTGCAATTCTACTTATTAGGTGATAATAAACCTTACCAACACATTGCAGCAAGTCTTTACTCACAACTAGACAGACAATGCAGAATGAAAACAAAGATAATTTGTGTGAACAAGTTTATTTTATTTAGCAAATAAATGCTTGATTAAAGATAATATCTGCCAGTGTACCGCAACAATTTTAGCAATCTACGATGACGTTGGTCTCTGCTACCAGTGATCGAAAAAATGAGGGATTAAAACTGAAATCGACAAGACGAGATAGGTCGAACAAAAAAAAGCTTTTAAAATGTATTTCTAAAAAAAAAAACTTTGGTGTACACAATTTGAAATGGTCCAAAAACCTATAAAATACGGGGAAAGCGTATAAGTTGACAGGTATGTTAATTCATACATCCGAACAGGAGTGACGGTTATCTCTAAAAATTGCCACACATTAGCATCAATGTCAGGTCGCTAAGTGTTTCATGCTCAAGGAACGATAACTAACAAATGCAATTTGGTCCGTTGCTGCGGGAACTGCCAGAGACAAAAACACAGAAAGACGTCATTTTATGTCCGTTTTGCTATCTGCCACTCTTCTCCACACAATGGTCGGCCCGGCACTGTCGTCAGGATATTTAGGGCTTATACTTTTACGCGACTCAGCCTTTATTTGCGTTTTTTTTTGTTTTTGGGCACAGTAGCAAATATGTGCTCATCTTTGTAAGCAACATCTTGAATGGTCACATGATACAAAATCACGTCATGTTACGGTAACATCTTCAACCGGTTCCGACTGTCCATTTCCACCTCATTTTTCCCCTCATTCCCTTTCCGCGCTTGATTTAGTACGCACACAGACTGTGCTTGGTTCCTCTTCACTTCCAATTATGAGCTCTCTCTTTACGCAAATACCGCCTCACACACACACACACACACACACACACACACACACACACACACACACACACACACACACACACACACACACACAGAGGAAAGCTACACAACTGCTCAAATTCCCCATCTCTTTGCCCAGCTGACCCTTGTTCTTGTGTGTGGAGCTGGGGCTGACATGTTGTCGCAGCGGGATACTCGCAAAGTAGCAGCAGTGACTGGGGTGGTGCTTTGATATTCAGCTCAGCGGGGCTCCTGTGCTTTCTAATGACGGAAGCACTACATAATCCACCTGACATTTAATCCAGAATACTCCGCTTTTCGATTTTTCTAACAGCTGTATAATAAATGGTTGAAGTTTAGGCGGCTGCACTGCAAAAAAACAAACACCTAATAAGTTTATAGTTTAGTTGACATTCAATCCAAGGAGAGACATCAATGGATTTTGGAGAACCCCAGAAAGCCTAAAACCTGAGATAAGAAGTTCCAACCTGTTCTAAAAGCCCTCACTTGGGCCCTTTCTTTTTATTAAATCTCGTAGGTTACTAACACAGATTTGCCAAAGAGTGTGGATAATCAAGGAACAGCAACATGATTGGACCAGGGTTGGGTAAGGTTACTTTCAGACATGGGACCAAGTCACACATGTGCAAGTCTCAAGTAAGTCTCAAGTCTTCACCTTCAAGTCCCAAGTAAGTCCCAAGTATTTTTTTCTTGGGCAAGTCAAGTCACAAGTCAAGTCCCGAGTCTTAGATTGCCAAGTCCAAGTCAAGTCACAAGTCATAAAAACAGCGACTCGAGTCGACTCGAGTCCAAGTCACTAAGTCTCAAGTCCCCATGTCTGGTTACTTTAACTGGATTACTTTCAATTACTTTTGGATTACTCAAATACCAAATATGCTAATAAAAGACAAAATAAACTAAATATGAATAAAATTAATACATTTTGTGCAGGCTTGGGGAATACATGGAACGGCAAAAATGATGTTGGCAAGCTGTTTGGATTTATTTTCATTTTCTTTCTGTCACATTTTATGTTAGTTTTGCCGGAGATCAAAGCCAGGAGAGAAAGCTTACCACGTGTTGTTAGTCATAATTTTATTCATATTTGGTTTCTTTTGTCTTTTATTAGCATATTTGGTATTGGAGTAATCCAAAAGTAATTGAAAGTAATCCAGTTAAAGAAACCCTACCCAACCCTGGATTAGACGATAGTGACAATGATGTAAACAGCGCATAATAGTCAGAATAACCAACAGTTAGGTAAAGTTATATTTAACTGACATCCAGTACAATCTCCTATGCAGGTGTTTTATTTCAAAAAGTAAATAAGTGTATCAAAGAGCAAGCAGCACCTTCATGGAGCTGTGGGGACAAACCCCAAATTCTATCCAACGTGTATCCGGTACCTTTTTGTGTATTATTTCATAACATATTCATCTCTGTTTTTTCCGCGTTGGTTTGGGTCAGTTTTGTTTGTTTAGTATACATAATAGTTCACGGGTAACGCTAAGCTAACGTTTAGCTAAGCTAGCGCTTCGTGATCGCTGTGCTAAGCTAGTGCTACCCTGTATCCTTTTGTGTATCCTTCCATGTTATATTCATCGCTATGGAGAACTGCTTTGTCGTGTTAGTTTTTGTTAGTTCTGTTCGTTTAATGTACACAACTGTTGGTGGGTAACACTAAGCTAACGTCAGGCTAAGCTAGCGCTACATGATCTCTGTGAGAAGCTCGCGTTTCGTGATCGCTATGCTAACATTAAATGAACATCATACCTGTCAACCTCCACGGCTCCATGCCCGTACAAACTGTCGTATTTTCCAGTACAAAATACAAAATAATCGTACACCATTTTTTTTCCAGAATGATGCATGATGGGAACTCCCCAGGCGGCAGACGCATACGCACAGTAGCATCAAATCGCTCGCTTCGTTTGCAACGAAAAAAACGATACCAAGATAGAGGATTTCGCGGTGAACTCCTTTGACTTGATTGATTTGCCGTTTCGTGATAGTCGGTGTATACCGGATGGTACCCATCATTGACAAATTTGCGTTTTTCCATACAGATTTCCTTGTACGTCGTACTTGTCTTAAAATCCATAAAAAACGTGCTTTGTACAGCTAAACCGTACAAGTTGGCAGGTATGGAACATCTAGATATTCTATGTAAAAATATGGAGAAAGTTAGTGTGGTATTAGTTTGTGTTTTTTTTTGTCTGTCAATTATGTATGCATAGTCCGATCAGGAGGCTTCTCCTGCCACTGATAACCATGGAAACCAGTGCTATCTGTTTCATGTGAGGGAACAAATCACAACCCCAAGAAAACAGTCTGGAGGGGATGGGCGCTGCCAGGCTGTACTTGCCCAAGACACCACATAATGGACAACAACTCACTCTTAATCCTGCTAACTACCAGGTTGCAGATGATAAGTGTGTGATTGGTAGGAACACCTTTACCACTACCACATAGATTATCCGCACCTCGAATCAACAAGGAAAGTTGAAATAACTTATCCTTAGATAGAGAGATACTCTTGGGCCATGGTTTGTACAAAAAATTGGAAAACCTAAGCTCATGTATGGTGTGGGATTCTTGGTGCACAAAAACATCAAGGCCTCTGTATTAGGATGTTGGCCAATCTCATGCAGGCTCATCACAATACGCCTCAGTGCCTCGCCGTTCAACATTACAGTCATCCAGGCCTATGCGCCAACCTTAAAACACGGTCACAAAGAAACTAAGGACTTCTATGCCCAGGTCCAAAACATGACAGATAAAGCACCAACGAAAGATATAATCATCCTGCAAGGTGACTGGAACACCCAAATTGGTCTAAATTCTCGTACAGACTTAAAGAAAACTTGTGAAACAAGATCTAACATATACAATCTAATCATAGAGGACAATGGCTTTTTTAACTAGCTAGCTACAACCACTTGGTGCTGGGAAACACTCTTTGGCAACCACAAGAAGTCCAGAAAATGGACATGGCACTTCCCAGATGGTATCCACCACAGGCAGGTTGACTATATCATAATTCCATAACGTTTCAAAAGTGGAATCAAGACAGCAAGCTCACACAAGTTTCCAGGAGCTGATGTGGGAAGCAATCACGACCAGGTCATGAAGAATTTTGGCGTTCGCCTCATGAAGGTCAGGAAGTCGCAGAACCCACAGATCAACTTTGACCTGAAAGACCCACAGGTGGTCGAGAGCTTTCAGGCCTTTATCAAAGGGAAGGTTAGTTTCTTTGCCTGTCTTGTACGAAGATGTCAAAACCCTGACTACCGTTTTCTCAGAGACTATGACCGAAGCAGCAAAAAAAACCAAAAAACTGGAGGAAAACACCCAAAGAAGATAAAGCCGTGGGTTACAGACAAAATTCTCTAACAGTCCGACACGAGAGATAACTAAGAAAGAAAGGAAACAGCCCTGCAGGAGCAGCAGCCAAGTATAGAGCAGGCAACACGAATGTCTTCCACATTGTAAAATACCTCACAAAAACAAAACAGGTAAAAGTCTGCGACCTTCAGATGAGTCAGGGAATAAGACAACTGAAGAAAAATAATGAAACCTCCCTGGTAAGGTCTATTTCAGAGGTACTGGAGAGAAGGGTCCGCCAGGAGGTCGAATCTCGGATTCAGGAGGAACAGTTTGGTTTTCGTCCTTATGTAGAACACTGGACCAGCTCTACACACTCTGCAGGATCCTTGAGGGTGCATGGGAGTTTGCCTGTCCGGTCTAGAGCAACATGAAGGTCAGGATTGGGGGACACAACATCGCTAACCTCTGGTTTGCTGATGATATTGCTGGATTGGCAAGAAAGAACCAGGAACTCAGATCTGTTCAATCACCTGGACAAAGCATCATGCCAGTATGGGATGGAAATCAGCACAGAAAAAAACAAAAGTATTGACCAACTATCCCCAATGTATCACCACAAATATCACCATCAACCACAGAGAGCTAGAAACTGTCATCAGATTTAAATATTATAGAGCTGTCATATCAGATGTTGGGTCATTGCCAGGATGGCTAAAAACCACAGCCGCACTTGCGAGACTTAAACGCATCTGGAGGGGACAAGAACATAGCAGTGAAATCAAAGATCAGACTCATGCAAGTGCTGGTTACTTCAATTTTTCTTTACGTTTGCAAGACATGGACTCTTAAGGCAAAAATGGAAAAGAAAATCCAGGCCATGGACATGTGATGCTACAAGAAACTTCTTGGCATCAGCTACTTAGCCCATGTGACCAACGAAACGGAGTGCAACACCATCAGAAGGCACACTGGACCCTGCGAAGAACTGTTGTCAACTGTGCGCAGACGTAAACTTCAGTGGTATGGTCACTTCACAAGATCATCAGGACTGGCCAAGATGATTCTCCCGGGCAAAGGGGGCAGGAGGTGAAGAAAATTGAAAACGAACTGGGCCGACAACATTAAGGAATGGACTAGTGCCAACTTTGCCATGACCTCAAAACAGGCCAGGAATTGTCAACAGTGGAGAAAGCGGTCTAGACTTGCGTCTTCATTGGTTCCCCAACGACCAATGCGGTGAAGTGATCCGTGAACAGTGTACATAATACCAATGCCAGAAATGTAGCCTTTTTTGAGTAATATCAAGATATTTAATTTTTTTCTTGTAAAATAAGGAAACACACTTACAGTAATACAAATACATTTATCTTTTATTGCATCTGGTAGATCATTTTATTTTTAAGGGTATTGGTAAAAAAATTCTTCAAAAAAAGTGATTTAGATAAAAAGCAAAAACACATGAACTATCATATGGATGTGCATTTTAAATAGCCATAGTTTGCGTGTTTTCTATCCATTTTACATAAAATGAGCCTCACCTAAAGGGAGATGTCATCATCATCTTTCATCTTTTTTTGTTTTTGTTTTGTTTTTGTGTATGTGTTGGTCTTGCTGTCGGTCACCACTCTCGAGGGACATGACCAGGGTAGATAGATAGTTATTAGCTAATATATTAACACTTTTTTTTTTTTAATATTCATAGGTTTAAATATTTGCATTTATTTTACATAACATGAGGCTCACCTAAAGAGAGCTGAGATAATAGTCCGCTATCTTGATTTTTATGCTTGGCAGACAAATCGTAGCTTGAACTTTCAAAGATGCAACATAAGGCAAAATACCAATAAAGTTATGTGCTAAATTCAGGTAATGGGCTCCTGCTCCCTGACGAAAACACATCAGTTTTGTTAATGTTCTCAATAATATGGATTTGTTTAACCATTTGTGTACATAGTTGTGGCCGCTGGAAAATAGCAGGTTGTCAAATTTAAATTGCCACATGTTTTTTTTAGCAACATATATTGTAATCCTCACACCTCCGGCATGTGTAATCCAGCCTTTCACTTGTGCTCAGTCCTCACCAACATCACGTCTGGCTGCCTCGAAAGCAGCGGGCTGTTGCTATGGCACCACGCTTCATATTGGTCTACAGCATCATTAGCGCCACATCAGTCTCTTGTGATGGTCAAGTGTGAGATGAGTCTGACGTCGAAGCCGTGCTTCCTGACAGCGGTCCACGTCTAGGCGGAATACAGAAGATTTTTTATCGTCATTGCGAGACTACAATCGGCTAGCTACATGTTTTTTTTCATGGTGGCACCAAATAAAATGGCGAGCTGCTCTTTTCCACATTGCCTGAGGTCTAAATACAAAACACAGCGGTAACATCTGAAAAGATTTATGATGCCCTTCAAGAGAAATTAGTTCATGCTTTTAATGTTATCCAATGAAAGGAGTGTCTAGTTTTAAAGCATGTTTTACTCACGGTGGCACGTTGTACAACGATGTAATGGAGAATTATGTGGAAAAATCAACCAAAACAAAGTTGTACAATGCGGTACTGTGTATAGTAAAAAGACTAATTTGAGTTTCGTTCTTTGATTATGTGGCTTTTATTTCAGGTGCACTCAACAGTCCGGAATTTACTGTAAATTCTCAAGCAAAATAATCACTGTAAAAATAGCATGAGGGAATCCTTTGAGAAGGAGGATGAAAGCAAATTCTTGTAAAAACATCTTTCCGACACTCAAAACATTATTGTAAAATGAGACTTCATACATCCTAGCATTCTTTTTTGTTTAAAGAAACTCTTTCTCACAAAAATCCATATGCTATTACTGTGGAATTGTGAATTAAAAGATAAACAGCTTGAGGTAGGTGAACAACTACCCACCGAGACTCACTCAAAGGACATCACGTCTGTTTGAGATAAGCTTTGACGAAACATACGGCCTTTTCTGTGACGCCTTGCAGAAGAAAAAAATGACTTGTCTGCCGCAGAAAATGCACTTTTATTTTGATGCCCCTTGCGTATTTGGTAGCTGCCAATCCTTGATAACTCAGATAATTTGTTTTCCCTTAAGTTTACTGCGACATCCTTGTGCAAGGCATCGGATCGACAGAACCCTTAAAAAACTTACATAAAAATAAAAATAAAAATGCAAAGTTATCATGTTAGTGCTTCATTTAATTTGAAAGTGATGAGCCGAATAATTTCAAAAACCAACACAAAAGAATCCCAGGGTGCGGTATAGGCCATACTTTTGGATTGTCTCTTGTATTTGCTCATGAATTACTCTCATCCTTAAGAGTGAAAGGTCAAACACTTTCAACAGTACTGGTCAAACGTGTGTGTTCATGAACATAGGTCAAGCACACTCACTTAGAGTGCAGAAATGATCTCATAAACCTATGGAAAAAACCTTACACATGCACTAGTCAACCACTTTCAAACCTATAAAAGTGAAATAAACACATTTACTTTCCAAACGCTTTCAAATACATTGGTCAAGTTAGTGTTCGGGATTACAAGTCAAACAAGCTCACTTACAGTACTGAAATTGTCTCAAAAACCTATGTAAAAAACTTTCACACATACCGGTCAAACACTTTCAAACATACAAAACTGAAAGGGAATACATGTCAAAAGCTTACACACTTACTGGTCAAACCCTTTCAACCACTCTGGTTTAACAGTTGTGTTCATAAACACAGATCAAACGCGCTCTCTCACGATACTGGAATGGTCTTACAAACCTATGTAAAAACCTTAGACACATACTAATCAAATGCTACATCAAAGGCAACACAACAAAAGCTTACACACTAAATGGTCAAACGCTTTCGTACACTGGTCAAGCTTTTTTGTTCATAAACACAGGTAAAACACACTCAAAGTAATGAAATGGTCTAATGAAAAATGTCCAAATCTCAAAAAAAAAAAAAACGTGTGAAACGCTTTCATAACCATTTTTGAAATGTTTGTGTTCATAAAGATAGGTGAAAAAAGATAGTAAGCAGAACGGAAATGCTTTCATGATACGCAACAGGCTCAGAAATGTTTAGAAAAAATTCATCTATTACATATGCATGGAAAACGCAAATCTACGCAGACCTATGTTTATTAACACAAATCTTTGACCAGTGTGTTTGAATGATTTTGACAAGTATGAGTGTAAGCTTTTGACATGTTTTCTTTCAATCATATGTAAGAGCATTTCGGCTGCATGAGTCAGAATCAATGCTGAATTAATATTTTTTTTCTTTTTGTTTTTTGCATTTTCTTTGTTTTTTCTTTTTGTATTTTTTGTTCTTTTTAAGTCCCTTTTCTTCTTTTCTTTTCATATTGTTTATTTTTTCTTTCAATTCAGACCATTTACATTCACATCTTTTTATTTTCCAGGCTGGGCAAAAATGAGATGGAACCGTTGCGTTTTGGTCACTTAGCCTCCTTAGTCTCCATAGTTTGCAATATTTATTGTGCCTTGTAGCACTCATTTTCAGTTGCACTACAAAACACAGCATGAAAACAATCTTTTTTTTGAACAAAGAATTTCTTGTTGGTCTAACCAGATATAGACCCTAGCTCTGGTGGGCCCTAAGAAAATTGAGTTTGAGAAACCTGGCATAAAACATTTGATACTTGGGTTGTAGCCATTAGCAAGGGGAAGGGGGGTTTACTCTGACTCAAGTAACCCGTCCTCCTCAAATCGATTTAATGAAGTCTCCACGGGTGCAGTTAGCATGAGCGCACCCAGTCCCATAAAGAGAGGTCACAATTCGCAAGCGCCTGCAGTGGAACTGCTAATCCAAAAGGAAAGGCAACGGTTTCGATTTTGACAAAAGATGCCGTCATCAGTCAAAATAAACGTGCATGACAGTATGCCAAGCAGGGAAAGCATATTAAATTACAGTCAATGGCCCTCCCCTCTCTCTTCTAATCCACTTCCTTACACGCCTCTTTGTCTTCATTTTACTCACGTGGTAATTGCACAGGGCACTGAATGCAAAACTGATATGGCTGGCTGATCATGTTTATCCTTGACTGTGTTATCAATGTACTGTAAATTCCTTCATGTACTATTGTCTATGTTAAGAAAGACACAGAGAGAAAAAGCAGTTTGCATGTACTATATAATACATGAACTCAGGCAGCAGGCTGCAGTTTGGAGCTAATGGCCAAAGTGGTCTTGCGGTTACAAAGTGCACCACATCCTCTGCTAGTCTTTACATACCGTAATTTCCAGACTGTAAGCTGCATCTAAAATCCCTAAAAGTTTGCCTTATAATGCAGTGTGCTTTATACAGTGCCTTGCAAAAGTATTTCCCCCAAGAATTACAATATTTGCCATATTTCAGGCATCAAACGCAGAGATGAAAAACTTAAAACATTTCTTGAAACAACATGTGAGACACAACTGTGAAAATAAAAAAAAAATTCAACATTTAATATTGTGCTAACAGATTAAAAGAAAAAAGATAACTAGGCATTCCAAAAATTTTGACTTCCCTTTGAGTTCCTTCTAAGTCTTTTTTGGGTATGTCTCTTAAGAGTTCTGTACATCTTAAAACAGAAATATTTGCCCATTTTCCATCACAAAAAAGCCTAAATTCCTTCAGGTTTTATTGTAATCATTTGTGCACAGCATTTTTCAGATCTTTCCATAAATGTTATATAGTTTTGATGTCTGGACTTTGGCTTGGCTAACACCTTTATATTGTTAGTTTTAAATAATTATTTTATTGATTTTGGCTTTTTGCAAACTAAAAACAGACATTTTTATGGTTTTCTTTAAGAAAGGGCATTCTTCTTGCCACTCTTCCGTAAAATGCAGGTTTAAGATGAGTACGCCGAATAGTTGTCTTATGCACAGATCGTCCTACCTCAGCTTTGTATGCATGTAGGTCATCTAGTGTGATCATGGGTCTCTTAGTTACTTCTCTGATTAGTTTTCTCCTTGTTTGGGCCAAAGGTTTAGAGTGACGGCCAGGTTTTGGTAGGTTAGCAGCGATTTTATGCTCTCTCCATTTTGATATTCTTCTTCACGCAGTGCTCCGGGAGAAGTGTAAATATTGTGAAATCTTCTTGGATCTTATTCCTGCTTTGAACGGTTCCACAACTTTATCCCAAATCTACCTGGTGTGTTCTTTGGTCTTCATGATGCTGTTTGTTCGCCATTGTTCTTTTAACTAACTTTTTTGGAATTATTTTTATAGGCAGAAAAAGGAAACTAAACCAACAAAATTACAATAAAAGCAGATGTGGTCCCTTCAAACACAATTGAAATGGCGCCAATTGACTAACAAAGAAAAAGAGCTCAAGCATGTTATTAATGCCATCTACTGTGTAATTGACACTCCATTTTTCCTCCATTTTCTTCTTCGCATTATTTTGCCTGGGCAAAGGCCCAGGGCCCACTGAAGACAGGTCTCGTCCCACCAGTTGGGAACCACTGATCTATATCACTAGCAGTCTAATAGCTGGGTTTCAGCGCTCTCACCTTCGCGACCCTGTTTCGATTCCCATTGCATCAAATGTTTTGCATTGTGGCCGGAAATATTTTTCAAGTAATCAATTATTGCACAAATACAATAAAATACTTCCGTAAAACCACATGTATAACGTACACCCAAACTTTAAGTTCTCTTTTGGGTAAAAAAAAATGCATGTTGTGGATGAATAAATACGATAAGAACTGTGTTACTTTGTTATAATCATTGCTTTTTTTTTGCTGTTCTCTAGGTTTAACTTTGAGGACGAAACGCCAACAACAAACTTCGATACCTTCCCAGCAGCTATCCTTACTGTATTTCAGGTTGGCACGCACACACCCACACACACACTATTTGTCTCGAAAATTAGAAAATCTGGACTTAATAGAAGCTGTAAAATAATTATAGGTCATGTTAATAAGAAAAAATGACTGTTCCGAGGACCTTTTTTGCCTCCTGACAAGCTCGCTTTTAATCCTCTAATTAGCCCATGTTCGCAAGCCTTTATGCTGCGATCCAATTTAGTTTTGCGCAGTACTATAACAACTGGAGTGTGTGTTCTCTTGACTCCCTCAGATTTTAACCGGCGAAGACTGGAATGCAGTGATGTACCACGGCATCAAATCACAAGGAGGTGTACAAAGGGGAATGTTCTCTTCCGTCTACTTCATTGTCCTTACGCTTTTTGGAAACTGTATCCTCTTTTTGGAAAAATACAGGTTTGGTTTATAATGTCATGTTTTATGAACGCTTGAATTTCTAGATTATGGTGGCAGTAGTTTACGGTCTCTCTTGTGCCCGGTTTTTAATTGATTAGCTCATTGTTTTTCTCTCCGCTGATCTTTAGATAAAAGCAGAAGTGGATAGAGTAGCCAAATATTCTGCTCAAGTATTGAAAGTAATGTTTGAGAGTAAATGAGCGTAATAGGTTGAATGTCTTTGAAATCAGATGTCTGAGTAGTATGTGCGGGGTGACGCAACTGGATAGGTTAAGGATTGAGGAAGTTAGGAAAAGAACCGGTGTGGTGAGAGAGCTTGCTGAGACGGTTGATGACAATGTTCTTAGATGGTTTGGACATATGGAAAGAATGAATGAAGGCTTTTTGACCAAGATCATATGTAGTGCAAAAGTGGTGGGAAATAGGACAAAATGATGGCCCACATATGGTTGAATGGATAGGATGAAACAAACTCCGGATGAGAGTTCCATTAATTTGATGAAGGCAAGAGTTTGTTCTAAAGATAGATGTGAATGGCAAAGGATAGTTAAGAATGACTAATATCAACTTCGACTAGGGGATATGGCTTCGGTATATTGATAGACGGAATAGTACTGTTACTTCAGAATAATATGACTCAAGTAGAAGTAAAAAGTATTCATTAAAATAATTGCTTGACTAAAAGTAAAAGAGCACTTGGTGAAAAAAACTACTCAAGTACTTAGTAACTGCAGCAGCAATTTATTGTTTTAACAAACATGCAATCAGATCATTATATCCCATCCAATCAACAATAAATTACATTTGATTTAAAAATATATAAAAATAATAAAGGTAAATTCAAATACTTTAATAAACAATATAACAATAATATTACAGGTCATAGAAATAGATTAAGCACAATTAGCACATTTAAAGTCCCAGTACTTTTTTTAACTGGCTCTGCAGGTAGAACAAGTTAGCCCATCAGCTCGTATAAATTGTGTTTGTTTGTGTGATTTTCTGTCTGTCTGAAAAAAATAAGAAAAAAGCTAAGGAAAACAGAAAAGTAAAAAGACACATTTGGGGGGGTCCCTTGATCAGTATATTTCCAATAATAATTTAACATGATTCAAAAAGATAATTAATAATTTAGACAAAAAAAATATTATTTTACTACATTACAATAGCATTTTTTTTCATTCGACCACAAGATGTTGCTGTGTTGTGTAACTTATTTAAACTTTGAACTTTTTTATAGTAAGCATCTTTAATGGCAACCTCAGGCGACGCAGAATCTCTGAAAACACAAAACAAAATGTTTAATGAAAATATTGACTTTTCATAGCGACAGCAAATAAATAAATAATTGTAATACAAGAATAAAATTTAAATTTGCTATAAAAAATACATTGAATCAAAAACACAGGGAATATAATATAAAATAAGTAATTGCATTAAGAAAAATTCACTGATTGGCTTGACTTGCTGTTAGCTTACAAATACTATTGCTAATGCTATAATTTGAAGCTGAGATGTGCGCCACATCACAATCTTTGGTTTTCTGCTCCTTTCCTTTCTGGTTAGCTTGGCAGATAGCAAACATTATATAATCCTTGTTGTAAAAAGACTGAAGATACTTGGGTGTGCAACATGGGCAAAACCAGCCTGTTTTTTAGGGGGGGGCTCAAGCACCCTCCTAAATTCAACCCAAGCAAACATTATAGCATTATTAACTCTCTTTTCTTTAATAAAGAACAGGATACGCTTTAACATGGGCATAACCAGCCTGTTGTTTGTGTGCTTGAGCACCCCTAAATTCAACCTGGGCGCTTCCAAAAACTAGAGAACTTAAACTATTTTCTCTAAGGACAGGGTATGCTTAAGTACAATGGATAAACGCTAGCCTTGGAAAAATTTCACTGCCTTGAAATCGTTCAGTCCATTAAATTCCTAGCACCTCTCTTGCCCACTAGTGTCACTTGTGGCATAGCGGCGAGTCTGTAGAGGCTCTGGTGTACAGTATCACGGTGAAACTATTTTATTATGGAAGCCCAAGAATGCCACAATTCATTTAAAATAAAAGGAACATTCAATTGATAAAAACAGCCTTAAAACAAACATTCAATTAATGAAGATAGCCTTAAATGGCCTTTTAATATAAAAAGCCTTTAGCATCATTTTTTAAAATTAAAATTTTATTATATATACATTTTCTATGTTACAGTTTATCACATTAAGTGAAATGAAAAAGAAAAAAAAATTAACCAGCCATAGACTCTGGGTGGTCAGCACCCCCATAGCTGTGAACCCCAAATCGCCCCTGGTGTGCTTTATGCCTTTTTAGTGAAGAATCAGTCATAATTATGTAAAACAGTGAACCAACAAATATCCTACTAAAGTGATCTTAACTAAAAATGCACAAAAGTTGTTAAAGCAGGCGTATGCTAGTTTCATATAAATAAAAAACTTACAGGTTTTGATATTCCATGTCTTTAATGTTAAAATTACATGCTATAAAGTTAAGAGGTTTTTCTGTTTGTTCATATGATTTTATACTGTTTCCTGTTGTCTGAAACATAACACCTATGTAGCTTTGACAGAACAGGGGGCTTGGGGGTCAAAAATAGAGTAAAAGACATAGGAAAACCAATATTCTACTATAAGGTGTTTAAATAACATTGTAGGGACATTACACTTGGTCTCACTATCGCCCTCTGCCATGAGGCAAAATAATTGTGTGCCTCACTCTGCGATGCTCAGTACAGTAATACAAATTTTATCAATCATGTTCATTACATAACGTGGAAATTGAATGATTTTGAAAAAGCATATCCAAAAATTGTGAAGTTACATGGGAAAGAACTTTAACACTGAATAATTATAAGCATTTAATATATTTCTAATTTTATATTTCTATGATGACAGATGAGACCTGCTTCCCATGAATAGAACTTATTTATTTGTTAAAGTGTGGTAGATTGACTTAAAGGACAAAAGTGATATTCTCTTTGATCATTGTTTTGAATTTAAGCTTACATAGGTCGATACAAGCAGGCTTTTAGGGTGCTCAACATGTATTTGCGATAAAAGGTCAAGACCATCTTCAGTTAAGTGTTTGTTCACCTCACCAATGCTCTCTATATAAAGAGATCAAACTCATCACTTCAACATTTTCTCCTGAGTCTTGCTGTTCCTCAGACACACTACTGAATGTCTTCTTGGCTATCGCAGTCGATAATCTCGCAAATGCGCAGGAACTAACCAAGGTGGGTTCAGAAATTTCGATGCCACACAATGCATACGATTGCATCACGTAATCTTGCACCTCTGCTATAGGATGAAGAAGAACAAGAGGAGGCAGCCAATAAGAAACTGGCTATGCAGAAGGCTTTGGAGGTGAAGGAAGTCAGTCCCATGTCTGCGGCCAACATCTCAATTGCTGCGTAAGTGTCCGTGCATTATCTCCCTTTGTTCTGTTATGTAACCCCAAGGTAATAATCTTTTGTCATTGACTCTGTTTTCGTCATTATTGTTCATTTAATATGCTGTGTGAGTTTGAGTGTTTCCTCTCATCTTAACCACAAGGAGAGTAGCAGTCTCCAAGTACTTCACCACTCTTCACATTCCTACCCAACCTTTTGTACGAGTCAGTTGTACAAGCCCTTCTGTTCCATTTTTTTCAGATTAAAGCTGTCCTTTTTTGGACTAAGGAAAAAAAAAACTAAACCAATCGTAAACACAGAAACACACAAATGAAGGTTTGTTAAACAAGAACACAATGCCACTGATTTTGTTCAAGGTGAACATCCCAAACAAACTTTGATCAAAATGAGTAACCATTAACTCTTTGAGTGCCATACATTTTCCAAAAATACGATCTTCCAGCACTGATCGTTTCTCAGCACTTTGACTCATATTTCAAGACCTACAGAAAAGTATTAGGGTTGCCTTAAGAGGGAGATTACTAAATGTGTCCTTCAAAAAAAGTATCATATGTATTCCATACCTTTCAACCTAAGCCAATATATCCCCTTATTAAAAATTGCAAGTCCCCTTATTAAGTGATAATAAACCTTACTGTAGCAACACAGCACTTACTTACTTACAGCAACACAGACTATGCGGAATGAAAACAAAACTAACTTGTAAGTTTATTTCATTGAAAAAAAACAATTCTTACAGTATCTTTCTTAGTTCTTTCACCACTTAAAGGGAATCAAGTGTTGCTTATTATATGTAGCACTATAATAAAAAAATCCAGTACTCATATATGGTCAAAAAAATATGAAATACGGGGAGAACGTATATGTTGATTATTGTCTTTTAGTAATTTGTCATAGAAAATAAGATAGTTTCAGCCAAAGCCTTTGTGGATTTCAGCTCTACTCAGAGAACTGGCTCTTTTAGCTCTGCTCACGAAAAAGGGTTGGCTCCATCGGTCCTCAACGAGCTTTTCACTTTTTTTATTGCTTAATTTGTACATAACAAATAGAAAAAGGAAAATGATGCACATAATGAATTGATCATTTGAATAAATGGTTTATACTAATATATCAGGGATTAGCAACCCAAAATGTTGAAAGAGCTTTAATGAACACCCAAAAATAAAGATAAATATATAACATGTATGGAGCCACAAATAGTTAAAAGCTTTGTATAGGCCTTATAAGAAGCCAACCCATACTGTATATATATCCATTTTCATTGGAAAAAGTTAAGAATGTTTGTGTCATGTGGCCTCCTAGAGTAACCATACCAATTTCCACTATCAAACATCTTTTAAAAAGCAGCATTTAGGAAGCACAACTACACTAGACCCGGTTGCTGATCCGCGCACTAGATTTTTTATAGCCTATAATTTTTTTCAATCTACAGTGAACTTGTAATTAATTGAAACTTTTAACGTTTTTTTGGTTTTTTTTTTAATACTGAACATCTTTATAGTCAGCAACATAGAATCCCGAACACACAACACAACAAATAATAAATACAATAAAACAACAATAATAAATAAATTCATACATGTCACAATTTGCTCCATATAAAAAGGTAATAGAGAAACAAGGTAAAAACTGATTTCAGGACACTATCCACTTCTTATTTTAGATTAAATTTTGTCGCCATTGTGTGTACGTTTTTGCTAAATAAAAATGAGGCATAAAAATGCTTTTATCTCCTTTAGCACGTCGAGAACTCAGACTTTGTGGGAGAAAGAAAGCATCTTCCTCTGCCTTTTGTGCTTTGGTTGGCCCAGAGCATTTTTTTGACATGATGGCTTTTAGGAAAACCTGAAATTGAAAAAGATTTCCGCGTACGTAATGCAGGTTCATCATGTTGTTCTTCATACATGACTTTAATGACAGACAGGGAAACGCAGGTAGAAAAGGGGCAGAGTGACTGTTTAGCCAATCAGAATGCAGAACACAATGCACGATGCAAGTCCGCTAAATGGTGAAACTGTAACAAGTGAACCACAATACAGCGAGGGATTACTGCTTTACGAAATAGAAACAACAGGCAATGTGCATTGTAAAATTGTTAAATGTCTTGCCCTGTCAATTATCGCTTAATACTGAAAGGACCTTTGCTCCTTTTTCACTTTATTATGTTATTGATAATTTTAAAGAGCATAACAAATATTATGTATAAAATGCTGGTCGGATTCCTAATCATCCTCCTATCGCACTCCTACTATTAGATTAATGTGCAATCACGTCCTGTATTTCCAAGTGTTTGAAAGTGATTATTGTGGTGACTCATCTGCAGTTGTTTTTGTTTGAAATGTACTTTTTTTAATTTGCAAACTTGGGATTTCATCGCATAGCATTTCCTCAACAAAATCTTATGAAAATTCCGATCTGGATGATTTGCCACTCAATTTAAATTGGTATGTTCCAAATTTAAATGGAAAATGATTTTGGGATGAAACTCTTGATTAGTTTTTAGGTTCAGTTTGTGCCTTTTCTAAAAAAAATGTCTGCTTACAATGAGTGATGTGGTTTGCCTAGTAGTAGCTGCACAGATGTGTCCTTTTGAGTAATTTAGAAGGGAACAGGTGGACGGACGGAAGGTTCCACCTTTTCCCTTCAAATTTGTGTCTCATTTTTCTTTTGTTTTTTGTTCTGCATGCACAGTTTTGTAAAGCAAAATCGAGATGCAATCTCTCGCAGGTCGTCCATCAACAGCATTCAGTCACTGTGAGTTATCACTCTCTGTTACAATATTCCCCTTTCTCGTATCCTCTCCTCTGTCCTCCCTAGTCAGGCTTGATCATTTCCGATACATTCGGGTCTCCTCCCTCTTCAGGGAGGGTCTACAATTAAAATTTGTTGTCAGTTTCATTCTTATTGTTGCTAGACCAGGGATGGGCAAATGATAAAGCTGAAATAAAAAGAAGAGAGAAATGAGCCGCATCACGTCAAACAATGACCAACAGTTTTAAATACCTTCCTTGGATGTCACCAAAGCTAAACGTCAATCCCAAAGCTTTATTTACTGGTTACCATTTATCAACCAGAAAACATTTTGTAAACCTCATGCGAAGATGTCATTACGGATTTATTGGTTATTAAGAAAATGGCTCGAAACTATTATATTTGTTGCACATGATTAGTCTGATTTTTCAAAATGACTAGTTAATTAGTATTAATGCCACATAATTTATTGACAAAACAATCGCTAATTAGCGAATAATTAAATCAAAAGGTTTTTTACATGCCATAGTGGCCTTACTGTTTGCAGAGCACCCACGAGATAATGGCCATACCAACACCTGATGATTTGTAGGAAACAATAACGAAAAAAATAATGAGTTTCAAAATGATATCGTATTCCATAATGGCCTTAGTGTACATCATGGCCTTACTGTACATCAGTAAAGCCATTATCGCATACTAGATATGTAAGTAGTTAAGGCCATTATCGCATGCCAACATTTAAATAATGTAATATTCCTAATTCTGAATATTAACAATTCCAATAGTGAAAGTTAAGAATATGAATAACTGAGCAGTGCCGTTTCAGCATGAGGGAGGGGAAAAAAAAATCCCATTATTTTACTTACCGTATTTTCTTCGTAGCAGGTTCTATTTCTGTATTTAACACTTACATATGGTGCACCTGATTATTGGGCGCGGGTACCCTCTGCTGCGGCCGAACCTAGCCTTATATAAATGCCCACACCCCATCCTTTAGCGGTGACGCCCACACTTTACCCTTTAGCGGTGACGCCCACTCTTCACCATTTAGCAGCCTCATGGTGTTCTAAGCCTTGTCCGCTGCCTTACATCACACACAGGGCGCACTACACGATAGAGCGCGCAGCATAATTTGAAGAAAGTCTGAGACTTATATATTTTTATGACTTTTATGGTCGTGAAAATACAGAAAAATAGAAGTCACGGATATTCTGGTAAACATTATAATAAAAACTGCAAAAATAAAAAGCATCAAATCATTCAATCAATCATTTAACTCAAGGGTGGGCAAACTACAGGCTGGGGGCAATATGAAGCCCCATCAGGCATATAAACCTGGCCTGCCAGACAGTTTTTAAAAAAAGTACTACTATTAAAAATGTTTTATTTTTTGGTGTCTTTTTTATTCTGTGTAACTTTGTGGGCCCCAATTAAAACTACCTTTTTCATTCTGCTCATGGCCAAACTTAAAAATAGCTGGCTACATTATTTTGTCCTTGCGTTTAAAATAAAATCAAGTTTATAAATCCATCCATCCATCCATTATCTGCACCGCTTATCCTCAGTAGGGTCACGGGGGTGCTGGAGCCCATCCCAGCTGTCCTCAGGCAGTGGGCAGTGGACACCCTGATCCGGTTGCCGGCCAGTCGCAGGGCACGCAGAGTATGCAGTGACAGACAATTTGGTCTCTCATTCACACCTAGGGACAATTTGGACCGGCAAATTAACCTAACATGCATGTTTTTGGAATTTGGGAGGAAACCGGAGTGCCCGGAGGAAACCCACACAAGCACGGAGAGAACATGCAAACTCCACACAGGAGGATCAATCTCATGACCTCAGAACTGTTCCGCACATGCGCTCACCGCTGGCCAGAAATTTGATAGTGCACCTCATATAACTTTCTATATCGGTACTTACAATTAAATTATATTGCATACTGTTCTGCCTTTGAGAAACATGTAGAGTGGTCTTCAGGTGCTCTACTGTGGTTAACATGGCAAATGTTTGTTGCTGAAATTAATTTTAATGGATAATAAATTGATTTTTTTTTTCCTGCAACCCTAGCTGTTACTGTAATTTGAATTCCATGTGCCTTATAAGTCCAGTGCACCTTATATATGATAAATATATCACAAAGTACTCTTTTTGGGGTGCGCCATATAGTGTGGAAACGTGTGAAAGTTTTATTTGTAAATAAATATATTTTTTTGTACATTTTGAGTGTTTCAAAACCAATTGGATGTAATCGTCCCTTCATGAACAAATAAATAATGAAAAAAGATTTTTGCAGGTAAATGCAAATGGGAAAACATAAGACAACATCTTTTTTCTCATGTAAGTCTCAGATATAGACTCTATCTGCACAAAGAAAAATGAAGTACATCAATAAGCCAATTTTTCCCCTATGCTATTCTTTTTCAACCCAATGTGGCCTTTGACTAAAAACGTTTGTCCACCCCTGTGCTAGATTGTTCTTCAAATAAACCAAAGAAATAACATATGCATCATAATTGCCGCATTATTCATCAAAAACTAAAAGTATCCATCCTAAAAACTTTGTTCGAACTCCATAAGACACATTTGTAAACTTTGTCAATGTTTTAACATGCTTTTATTAACCCCGACGCTGTCTGCTGTGAAGCCAATATCTTGCTTATTGCTGTCTGTGTAAACACAAGGAATGTTGTATTGCGTCGGATTATATTACGGTTCCGAAATAAATGGAGGGAAGTTGCCAATTGGACATCTATTTCAGATGACACAAAGAACTTTAATTTGTGTGCTTTGCGGTATTTTCATTGATTTTTTTTCAAGTGTCTCCGGGAAATGCAACGTTTGTGTGTGTCGCTTATGTGTGTTTGGGTACCTTTCCTTTGTGTGTTCTGTCTGTCTTTGTGTGTCTTCTGTCTGTCTCTTAGGAGTTATAGTATCTACTCTACCCCTGCTCGACGAATCTTGAGGTACAGGTGACCAGAGCGAAAAAACGTATATATCATATTTCAAGACACATTGAGATGTGTTTTAAATAGAAAACATCCAATGCTCAAGATCACTTAAGAAAAGTCAAGTTTCACCCATTTGTGTCTTTACTCATATTGTTGCATACATTTTGGACACAGGTATGCCAAGTCTGCAATTGTTGACGGAGGATTTACTGTGCTTTTCTTGTCTAAAAGGGTCGTAAACATGTCAAAATCAACAGTTCTTCTGTTGGGATCTTTTGTTTTGTGACCCTTCATTTATTTGTTACTTTCTTCCTTGCACCTCCATTTCCAGTTTGGTCTTTGTTTCTGGTTTGGATATTGTCAGGTTTATTTCGTTTGGACATTTCGTTGTTTTTTGTTTCTGGTTTGGATATTGTCAGGTTTATTTCGTTTGGACATTTCGTTGTTTTGTGACCCATTGTTTGTTTGTTACTTTGTTCCTGATTTTGTTGCTAAAAGCTATCCTTACCCTGAAGACCCATGCCTCAGTCCCTTCTTTCTTTCACATGGGTGCACCTGCAAAACATAAAATCTTCAGTACTAACATGTTAATGATGCCATTACATTCCTAATATTCCTGGCATACCAAAGTGATGACATCACAACATTCTTTATGAACCCTATTTAATTGACTTTCCCAGACACAGGGCATGTCAGAGGCAAGCCAGAACTCACGTCATCACTCAGGGGTGTCAAGAACACATAATTACATTCTTTAATCACCCCAAATCCATAGTCATAAATCACTCCTAATTCATATAGTCATAAATCATTCCTCATTACACAGTCATAAATTCATAAGTCATCAATATAATGGGTCATTAATCACTCATAAAGAAATTTCGTGGATGAAACCTGTGATGTCATCATTTTGGTATGCCAGGAATGTAAGGTATGCTGCTACATCATTGGAATGTTAGGAATGCAGGACAGCTGGTTTTGACAGGTTTATGACCCTTTTTGATAAAAGCAACATTGTCACTCTATCAAGGGTCTGGCTGAAAATGTAATGCTATTGGCCCATCAGACAAACTAAAATGGTGAAAATATAAGAATCATGTATATTATGGTAAAATATAGTAATTTCTATTAAAATATTTTTGTTTTGGTGACATTATTGTATCAGTATTTATTCATGTATAACCCCCACCCCACCCTGCTCACAATGAAAACATGTTTTTAATAAAGCATTCATGTGTTCTGCACTCAAGGCCTACGTTCAAATAGCTGGCAACATTATTCTGTGCTTGATTTTTTAAAAATCACTTGTTGAATTAATTCATCATTTTAAAAACTAGCCCGAGTGCATTTGGATTTTTTTAATGAATTTTGAGAAATCTTGTGTTTAAAAAAGGACATGATAATTACAAAACGTTAACAGTTCACTTAATTGATATCAATGACAATAAAGACAATTCTACTTATAAAAATACATTATTTGGCCTTAATTATAAGTGTTTAAAAACTAAAATGAATAAGTGGTTCATTACACACAAATAACAAAAAAAAAAAAAAAAAAAAAAGACATAACATGTACATGCAGATATCTGGATGTACTGTTATATTTATTCAAAGATGAAAATGGGAATAACTAGATAGGTATACATGAGCTTGTTTCCTTATGTATTGTGAATCTGAGATAATTGGCAGATACCAAAGTATCAAATCAATCGTTTTATTACTTTGCAAAATCTTTTTTAACCCAATGCCTAAAAAGTTTGCCATCCCCTGCTATGGACTCATTGTGAAGCGAGCAAATACATACTGGACTGTCTCAGAAAATTAGAATATTGTGATAAAGTTCTTTAATTTCTGTAATGCAATTAAAAAAACAAAAATGTCATACATTCTGGATTTATTACACATCAACTGAACTATTTCAAGCCTTTTATTATTTGAATATTGCTGATTTTGGCTTACAGCTGAAAAAAACTCAAAAATTCTATCTCAAAATATTAGAATACTTCCTCAGACCAAGTAAAAAAATAATTTTATAACAGCAAAACTAAATCAAACATTTGAAAATGTCCATTGATGCACTCAGTACTTGGTTGGGAATCCTTTTGCACGGATTACTGCATCAATCCGGCGTGGCATGGAGGCAATCAGCCTGTGGCATTGCTGAGGTGTTATTGATGCCCAGGATGCTTCGAAAGCGGCCTTCAGCTCATTTGCATTTGTAGGTCTGGTGTCTTTCATCTTCTTCTTAACTATACCCCACAAATTCTCGATGGGGTTCAGGTCAGGGGAATTAGCAGGCTAATCAAGGACAGTGATGCCATGGTCAGTGCACCAGTTACTGGTGGTTTTGGCACTGTGGGCAGGTGCCAGATCATGCTGGAAAATGAAATCCTCATCTCCATAGAGCTTTTCAGCAGATGGAAGCATGTAGTGCTCTAAAATCTCTTGGTACACAGTTGCATTTACTCTGGACTTGATGAAACACAGTGGACCAACACCAGCAGCTGACATGGCTCCCCAAACCATTGTTGACTGTGGGAACTTCACACTGGATTTCAAGCAACTTGGATTTTGCTCCTCTCCAGCCTTTCTTCAGACTCTGGCGCCTTGACTTCCAAATGAAATGCAAAACTTGCTTTCGTCTGAAAAGAGGACTTTGGACCACTCTGCAACTGTCAAGTGCTTCTTCTGCATAGCCCAAGTCAGACGCTTCTTCCGTTGTCTTGAGTTCAGAATTGGCTTGACCATGGGAATACGGCTATTGTAGCCCATTTCCCGGACACGTCTGTGAACTGTGGCTTTTGATACCTGGACTCCAGCTTCAGCCCACTGTCTTTGAAGCTCCCCCAAATTCTGGAAGCGGCTCTTCGTCACAATTTTGTTAAGGCTGCGGTCATCTCTCTTGGTTGTGCAGCGTTTCCGGCCACATTTTTCCCTTCCAACAGACTTTTTGTGGATATGCTTTGAAACTGCACTCTGTGAACAGCCTGCTCTTTGAGAATTTTCCTTTTGTGTCTTACCCTCCTGATGGAGGGTATCAATGATGGTCCTAAGGACAGCAGTCTTCCCCATACTTGTGATTTAGTTTACTGAACCAAGCTGAGTGTTTTTAAGGCTCAGGAAACCCTCGCAAGGTGTTTCGAGTTAATTAGATGATTCAGGTGATTAGTTGAATAGCCTACTTGTATACTTTTTCATGATATTCTAATATTTTGAGATAGGATTTTTGAGTTTTCTTAAGCTGTAAGCCAAATTCAGCAATATTAAAATAATAAAAGGCTTGAAATAGTTCAGTTGATGTGTAATGAATCCAGAATGTATGACATTTTTGTTTTTTTAATTGCATTACAGAAAATAAAGAACTTTATCACAATATTCTAATTTTCTGAGACAGTCCAGTATATATGGTACTGAAATACTTTTTGCCACACTCCCTATTTGATATAACACGACTAAACTGTGTATACAAATTTCAGTAATCAATAGTGCTGGGTATTAATCTGAACTTCTTAAACTGATTACATTTTGATTCACAAGAGCCTTAATTATTCTAATTTATTAGTTCAAATATAATCCAGCATTTATTTCATCCGACATAATGTAAAATAATAGATTGTACTCCTCTACACATAGGAGCTTTCCGGGAATCGTTTAAAAATTTACATATTTATGTATATTACGCATTTATAATATTAATATGACTCGAACTCACAAGTCATTTGCATTATGATGAATAATACCATGGTCAGTTAGGAAGTCTTGACTTAACCATGACAATTAAAGGCATTTTGATGCTTTTCATTCACCATAATGTGGTGCTGCTCATTTGCCTTTTGTTATGCTCTCGAAAAATTTTAAATATATTTTCCAAGCTCTTTCTGATTTTATTACAGCCATCCGTCTTTATATAAAATGCCTGTGCAAAGAAGGCGCTACTCCATGCGTGCAGTCTGGCAATATGATACTACTGCCACCTACTGTGGAGAATGTGCAATTATACTGTGGAAATGTAGTATAACAAAAATGTTTTCCTTGCCGACACATGAAAGTTCTTGGTTCCAGTAAAAAAAAAAAAAAAAAAACTCTTTATGATATAAAGTTAATGTTAACTTTTCCCCTTAATGGGAATTAAAAACTTCAGTGTGAAATACGAACAGTACTTTACATTTGTCCATCAGGCAATAAATTATGTTGCTGTATTAGGCTGTGCATTGCTCTGCGCCAGAAAAACATCTCTGAAATATTGTTTTGTTTTCATAAGTGAACATTTTTTTGCTTAAAGAAAGAAAAATCACTTCAATTACTGGCAAAAACGAAATAGACAGTTTTACTTCAGTGTTTTTGCGACTATGGCATCCTGGGCACATACATACAGTATGTATATATATAGTGTACTGTAGCTTGGGAACGTATATGTTCTCATTTCACTGCATTCTAGATGTGTTTTTGCAAAATATTTGCCAGCATTGTGCTCACATGTGCATGGTTAGTGAAAGCTACACTCTTAACACAGTAACCCAATTATGATTCAATTTCCTTTTTTGTTGTTGTTTAGAGATGGCAAAAACAATACAAAATAAGCTAACTTGATTCAAAACAACCATATATTGCCATTCTATTTTAACCTCCTATTAAATCATGTTGACATGTTTTGGTTGGTTGGTTAGTTGGTTGGTTGGATCCCTTACCCATAGGGTAGGAGCACCATTTCCTGTGATGTGTCTTGGTGCCCATCCCTCTCCAGGCCAACATATGTTTCCACCCAGTCTGGCAACCCAAGATTATATTTCATACAAAACCTCCCAACAGTGAAAAAGGTTCAGGTTCAGGTGTAAGAGTCAGATTTACAAATAAATAACTTTCATCTTATCTATTAATTTAATGGCAGAGCAAAATGCGATATATAAACTGAAGCATAGAAAAAAGTGTTTTCTTAATGTCTATGCACTCCTCTTTGTGAATAAGAGCATAAATATATAGGCAATCTTCCATCATGAGAAAAGGCCAATGCAACAAGGAAAAAAAAAATACTTGGTGGCTTGACTTGCTGTCTATTTGCTAATATTATCACTAATCTTATTGTTTGGGGCTGAGGTGAGTGCCCAATAAGAATCCTTGTTCTTATTATCGCCCTCTGCCATGAGGCAAGAGAATTGCATACCTCACTTTGCATCTGCTCAGAACAGTAATAAATTGTTAGGTAACACCGCACCTGCCGAACCCAACTGTAAATCACTGGTAACATATTTTAAATGATAATGAATGAAATATTTTTGTGTGAAACCGCTGAAAACTATTGTTGTGTTGTTTAGAAAACAAGAAAAAAATGTGTCATTTTGAGTTTCCACCAAAACTATTAACCTCAAAGATATTGTGGTGTTGTATAAAACCACCTTGAAACTTTACATGAAAGCTGGCATGTTTTTAAATTCTAAACAATTCCACAAAATAGATAAAACTAAACTCATAATTTGCATTATTTTTAAAGTAAAAAGTATAAAAAGTCATTTTGTTTTAAACATCTTCAAAAATATTTTACGTCAATCAAAAAAAGGATAACAATTTAGTTTGTTGTACAGAATAATCAAAAACGTTGGATCAATTTGATTAATGCAGGGTATTGGTCAGCAAGTGTTTTAGAGTGTAGCATGGCAGACATTTGTTGCCTGCATCACTGATCATTTTGTGACAAAGCTCGTGATTTTATTTTTTTTTACAGCTAATCTTACTATTAATTACTTCAACTCACTCACTGTCATTGACAGCTATTTTTGTCAAAGATCCATTTTTATTGGGCTGCCATTGAGGGTCATGGACATTAACAGTGTTGGGCGTATTACTGAAAAACAGTAATTTGTTACAGTTACTTGTTACATTTAAAATGTATATCAGTTACCCCCAATATTACTGACACCAAAAGGTAGCGAAAGTAGTAACTAGCTACAATTTACAGTATAAAAAGCTGGCATCCTTAAACTGCTTTAAAATAACCATATAATAAAAGAAATACAAGAAAACACCGACCTGTGGAAGCAATAAACCCTTGATATTATTTGGCTTGTGTAATCTTGAGCGCTTGCAAACAACCACTAAACTGAGAAACTCCATACCTAGTAGTATTTGGGCTTAAAGATTCTGCTCCATTTTTTGGTACTGTCTTGACATCTCCTTTTTTTCTTTAGGCATGACGTATTTCAATAATTATAAAAAAACACCTGTGCTATTGTGCCCCATTAATTTCCGGTTGGTTGGTTTGCCGCACCCCCATCTTCTCGCAGTCCCTTCCGTTCGCTACTGGTTACACACAACCAAATATGTGCATATGTCTGACCCCCTGATTTCAGTATTTGATTTTATAGTAGAAAATTCGGCTTAAAATTAAGTATTTTTGGTAGGCCTAATACCTTCATGAGGAGAAATTCAGTGTTCTTGTGTGCTTAAAACAGCGTCGCCATAACTGTATTCAGTTGTATTTTGTTAATGAATATAAACATGCACACCCTTCTTGAAAGGTTATCGGCGAATCCAGGATGCACGTGACATCGTTAGCTATGAAGGAGTTTTCAGCAAACAGAAGACACTCTAATTCATGCATTTAATGAGAGGCGAAACAACATAGTAACACATCTTGTAGTAACGACAATAAAGTTACAAAATTTTATGAGGAACGCGTTACAGTACTCGATACCGAGAAAAGAATTGCGACCCAACACTGTAAATGAATGATTCGTTTTTACTGAGCTGTGGGTGAATAAGTTAACAGAAATTATAGAAAACTGGCTGTGTTTGAACTTTGAAAAATAAAATGGGGCACCCTAAACTGATGCTGTGATAATTGTAGCATTTCCATTTTGTGTCTAGCAAGGAACAGCAACGATCAGCCAAGACCATGTCAATATGGGAGCAGAGGACAAACCAACTGAGGAAACACAACATGAGGGCAAGCAGTGAAGCCTTGTTCAATGAACTCGAGCCCGAGGAGCGAAGACGACTGTCCTCGGTTCTCCATCTTCATCCCGACATGATGACTCACCTGGACAGGCCACTGGTGGTAGAGTCCAGGAACAGCGACTGTCCCGCCAAGCCACCTGAAGAAGGACCGCAAGAGGGAATGGGGGACAATTTCCATTTGCACGGAAGGAAACACCACCGTCACCGAGATAGGAACGGCGAAGGCAGGGATGTAGGAGATCGGGCAACAAGGCATCACACCCATCATAGCCGGAGCAAAGATCAGAAGGGCAACGGTGCTCAGGCTAAAGAGAAACGATGGGAGGAAGGGCAAAGGCGAAGGCGGCATCATCACAACGGTTCCCCAGAAGAGGAAATGGTAACGGATGTCCGAGGGGAAGAGAGAGGGCATCGCCATCACCACTCACACCGAACGACCAAAGAAGGAAATGGAACTTTGGCCAATGGAGATCGTAAGGGCCGGGGAAGAGGAGACGATACCTATGGAGACAGGAAAGGACGGTGCTCTAAAATGGTGAGAGCTCATTCAACTCTGGATACTGAGGAGAGCAAAAAGTGCAAGAAAGGTCATAGGTAAGACACCATGTGGGAATGACTTATACATTGAAGTGCAACAGTCGTTTGATTACTGTAATTCCGGAGAACACGGTACACCCGATAAAAGATGATTGCTCAAATTTAAGAACAAAGCTCCATTTTGTCATTGCACAGGATTTTAGCAGCCATAAAAACTAGCTAATTCATGCCGATATCATACATTTTAAGCGCAAATTATCATTGGGATTTGGTTTCCAAAAACCTTGGGAAACCCGAATTAAAAAAAATAACATTAAGAAAGATACTTAGATAGTGTTATAAAAGGCTGTTTGAGAAGAAAATGAAACTTTTGCCCCCCAAAAGTTTTATGAATTTCTTAAAGGTGGTGTCCACTATGTGAAAGTTCTGCCGCCATCTGATGGCTTAAAGTCATGATCGCAGCTCATTCATCAAGTACGTGCCTCAAACTTTTTTGAAAAAAAAAAAAAAAAAAAGCTCTACTTTTTTCATCTTTTTTAAGGTTTGGGTTGGTGTTTGGACAGTATTTGAAACACTCCTTTTCTTATTTTCACTATTTTCAGGCTACATTATCAGGAAACCGTGTGGATGAGCATGTAATGACTCCACACCCTTCTCCCTATCCCTCCTCTTTCCTTTTTCCTAGTGTGTTGCGAGTCCTGAACGTTTCTAATAAAAGTAAGATAAAAGCAGATAGGCGCGGTGGAAAAAAAACATAAAGGCTTTTTTTTAACTCAGTAGAGCATTGTTAACACAAACTTAATAGAGAATTTTTTCTACTTTCAACTTTTTAAGGACACCTTAAACGACGCACCCCAGCTTCATTATGGTCACTTATATATAATTATTCCAGTCCAAGGTAAAAAGTTTTTGCTAAGTTTTACAGATTGTGAAAAGTTTTGCACTTGTAGGCCAGGCTTCTACAAAAATATCTCAACCAGTATAATTGTAAGTCTGAACAATAGCACCCATTGATTATGTTAATTTGAAAAAATTAAACAGCAAAAAAGCATTTCTATCACTTTTTAGAAATAATTAAAAAAAATCTACATTTACAACCCTAGGGCCTTACAGGGTTAACCGCTATAAACGAGGAATTCCAGTACTCTGCTCCAAACAAAACCATATGGAATTTTCTTTTGCAGAGGACTTTACATCCCTGAAATTTATCGAAGAAAAAAAATTGGATCATTAGGATTTTGTTCTATTTTGACTCATAGAGAACTGGTCTATTTCAGGGGGATGAGGATTTTGACAATTTCTTATCCAAAACGGTAATCAATGTTAAAACATTTTATAATCAAAGAGTTGTTTGGAAAATTGATAATTGTTAAACCTTTTATCATAACACACTTTTCCTTACTCTTACTGATTACTACCATTGCTTCAGACACTTGCCTTGATCCAAACACATTGATAACGGTATCATCAGACCACAGGACACAGTTTTAAGAAATAATAAAAACAATGCTACGTTAGTATTTTACAAAATGAACACATTATGGTTATGAATAACTCAGGGGTGAAGATCTCAGTGTGTAAAGGACTCACGCAGGATGGTGCGGAAGCACAATGCAGAAGAACAGATTAGTACAACTTAACGGTAGTCTTTTATTAGGGCAGGGTTTGGTTCACGAAAATACAGGCAGCGATGCTACAGTATCCAGAACACCTGGTAAGCCAGTAAGTCCAATAGTTCTTCAGGTGGTACTTGTAGTATGCGAGGTCAGGCAGGGATTTAGTATACTGAATGAATAAAAGCGCTGCGAAAGGGGTGCTTGGAACATAACGAGAAAGGCAAAAACTACCAAGGAACCAAGGGGCCAGAGTACTAAAAAAGGAGAAAGAATCGTGTTAGAAGGAAACATCGCGGGGAAACCAAGACAACTGATTGTTAGGAGGAAAATAAAACCCGGAAGTGAGCGACCAAATGAAGAAAGGGGAAGTAATGACAATAAAGAGAGAAAAAGAACAGACAGAGAAACAGAACTCGGGGTGCAGTATCATGACAGTGTTATGCTGTCTTCTAAGTATAGAATAGAATAGAATATGCCTTTATTGTCATTGTTACAACATGGGATATGCTGTGACAACGAAATTGGACGACTCCCGTACCACATTTACAGTGAGGATAAGGAAACAAAGACACAAAGGAACAAAGAACTAACTGGATCTCGTTTGACTGCATAAAGTTGAAGCACCTTGACAGTGACTCCATTGTCAGCTCTGATTAGATATACATTTGTTTTGGCAGGGAGATGCAGTCTGACGGCGAGGAAGAGGTTCTTGCCACCAGTCCTTTTAGTATCGGAGACAAGCAAGAAGATGCCGATAACCAAAAGAACTCTACAAGAGCCAGCCAGGCGGGCATTAACAGCAACACGGTTCTCATCCCAGTTACCATTACTGCGCCACCTGGAGACACCACTGTTATTCCCAGTGAGCAGAACGCACACCACACATTATGCACACATCCTGTAGTGAATGTTAGTCTTCAAATTATATGTACGTTTCAGTGGTGAGCCATTTGAGCGACTGTATTATTTTCTTTCACATTAGTGAACAACATTGACCATGGCAACTTCGGAGCCAGCGAGGAAAAGAAAGCTCTGGAAGATGACGATGCTGCTAATGGGCCTCGACAAATCCTGCCCTATAGTTCCATGTTCATCTTTGGACAAACGAACCCGTAAGTTCTGGCATGTGACATTTTTTTCAGGGGGTTAAAATTCCAAGTCTGTTGACTTAATCAGTGGAAACTGGCATATACTTACTAAAGTATGGCTAATTAAAAACACGTTTTTTTAAAGTGTGTTTCGAATGGATGATTACTGTATTTGTGTAAAACACTTTTTTTTTCATCAGAAAAAGAACCCAAAAGTTTGAATGGCCTTATATGTGAGGTTTTTCTGCAGTAAATTACCATATTTGTCCAATGATCGATTAGTCGAAAAATATCGCTGATCATAATCGCAAAACACTGTATGCAATAGGAATCAAAACCGGGGGTCGCGGCATTGAGTGCGCTTGATCCCAACCACTCAACTACCAGTGATATCTAACATACAAAAAGGTTCTAATGAGGTTATATGTACTCATGGTACCAGAGACAAATGTTACAGAATGAAGAATTGTGTTCATAGTTTATGATGTCAAAAAATGATTTTAATCATGGCCGCAAGTTTTCAACAACTTACAATGGTTAGTTTAAGTTGAGAAAAGGTGAAATGAAATGTTATGCCAATGTTTAATAAAAAAAAAAGAAAACAATTAGAGATGTCGTTATACAAGAGTGCACGTTATGCACAAATGAAAGAGCTTTATAAGTGCATGTCAATGCTTTTTGAGTTCAGACATTTTAATTCAAAAAGGTGGAGAACCCTTATTTCAACTGTAGGGAAATTTACCATAATTTCCATACTATGAGCCACACCTAAAATCCCCATTTTGGCCAGATAGTTAAGAGTGCGCCTTTAAACCTGGTGTGCCATATATACTGCAGAATACTGCGGGTGAAATTGGAAATGCATTCAGCAATTAAAGGTGTATAGACGAACATTGCTGACCTAATTTGCAAAACATTGCATGAAACGTTAAGTGAACCCGAGGAATAATGGTGAGAGTACCGACACTTTACCACTACCCCACTAGGGGTGAAAATGACATCTGACAAGGCATTACACCTTATCTCATTATCAAACTATTATTACAATGCCAGGAACAAATATTTGCATTGTTTATTCTGATAAGTAAAATAGTTATTCTGCTTCTTCACCAAGAATGTTAGAGAATGAACAAAACAGGAAGTATTTCAACATAATACTATACAATCTTTTTTTTTGAACGCATTTTTGAGGTCTACGATTTATTGTCAGGTGCGCTTTTAGTGCGTAAAATATGGTATATTTTTATGTCTCTTCATTAAAATCCCCCTGAAAATTCCGTGCATGTGTTGTTCCAGGGTACGACGGCTGTGTCACTATGTGGTCAACCTGCGCTACTTTGAAATGTGCATCCTGATGGTCATCACCATGAGCAGCATCGCCCTGGCAGCCGAAGACCCTGTGCAAGCCAATGCACCGCGCAACAACGTGAGTTGGACTGTGTGAATTTTCATCTCGGCAACTTTTCAAGTTAGACACATTCACGAGTGAAAGGTGTCAGTTGTATCTTCTGCTGCATTGCAGGTGCTAAAGTATTTGGATTATGTCTTCACTGGAGTGTTTACGTTTGAGATGGTGATAAAGGTAACAGATCTGTCGCAAAAAAAGGATGTAGAAATACTGTGATCCCTCGCTGTATCGCGGTTTACTTTTCGAGGTTTCGCCACTTAGCAGATTTTTATCAGGCATTCTGTATTTTGATTGGCAGTCACCCCTCCCAATTTCTGCCTGTGCATCAATAATGATGCAGTCAAACAGCTTGATGAACCTTCATTATGTAAGTGCAAATATTTTTTAATTTTGAGTTTTCTGAAAGCCATGATGTCAACAAAACAATCTGGACTGACAAAAGCACCAAAAGGCGGACGAAGATGGACTTCTCTATATGCTAAAGCAGTGTTTTTTTGGTATCAGTAGTGCAATATAGCAGCAAGATCACGTTTTAAATTATAATTCAACAGTAGAGAAGTTATCTTTAAAAAAACATGTATATAGAGTTCACAGTTCACGGATCCCTTAACCACCATTGTTGTCGGGGCACCACTTTCTGTGGTGTGTATATAGTACAGCACGAGCCTGTTAATATGGTTCGTACTTTGGTTTCAATGTATAATACAATATTTGTTAAATAGATAAAGGTGTCTACTTCTTGGATTTTGACTGTCGCGGGTCTGTTTGGAAACCCTGCGGAAAACGAGGGATTGCTGGATATTGTAAAGTAAATAAGTAAAATAACAATGATGTTTTTTTTATTGTGTAGATGATTGATTTAGGACTGCTTCTTCACCCTGGTTCCTATTTTCGTGACCTGTGGAATATTCTTGATTTCATCGTGGTCAGTGGTGCACTTGTGGCATTCGCCTGCTCGTAAGTCTGTCCTCTTAATGCTCTTGCAAAGGTTTATTGTTTTCCTTTTTCACATATACAATATTGTTCAAAAGTTTTGGGTAACCCAAATAATTTTGTGTTTTGCATGAAAAACTGACACTTTTATTGATCAAATGAGCTGTTCAATGTCTGTGTTCTTTTGCCCATATTAATTTATTTCTTCAGTTGGCTAGTCCTAGAAACGGCTTTATCTTTGCCACTCTGCCTTGAAGGCCAGCATTTTGGAGTCACTTTTCCAATGAAGATGTTGACACTAGTGTTTTGGGTGTTTTATTCAACAAATACGCTAATGTACTTATCTATCATCTTGCTTGGTTTTTGCCTCCCTCGAATCTATCTTCTCTGGTTTGAGCCTGTTTGTGGGGTTCACTAAAGGGAGTGCTACACACCGTTGTAGGATATCTTCAGTTTCTTGGCAATTTCTCATATGGAATAACTTTCATTTCTATGAACAAGAACTGACTGTCAAGTTTCACATGAATGTTTAATCACATCCAGAAATGTGATTCTCCAGATTGACTATCTCAAAGGAAGGTTAGATTTATAGCTTCTTTAACCAGCTCAACAGTTTTCAGCTGTGCTAACATCATCACATTAGGGTTGGTTCCTGGAATTGGGCCTCTATACACTTATGTAGATATTTCATTAAAAGCTTGACAATTGTAGTTAAAATCGTAATTTACCACATTGAAAATGTATGGAGTTCTGATTAGTTCCATGTTATCATCATTAAAAAAAAACTGTGCTTCTCCTTCAAAAGAAATGACATTTCTAAGAGACCCCAAACTTTAGAACAGTAGTGCAAATGTTTGCAATGCAGAGTGTTACTCCTTCAAACACAAATATTCACAAGAATACAATCAAGCCTGGGTCATCACAATGGCGCTAGCTGGAACCTCACATGCGTTGCAAGCATTATGTCTAAAATGTAATCGTATTTTTGAAAAAAATTATGTTATATATGTCGTCAACTAAAAAAAAAAATAGAAAGTATTTGCAAATTATATTATTTGGACTTGTTTTAAGCAAAATCACAGTTGGTTTGTATTTCCCTGCATCTCAGAATAATTATGAAGGCCTTGAGAGGAGAGTTAATGAGGCCTTCGAAGCTCATAAGGACATGCAATTTGGGTTTCATAAGTAAATAGCTGATTTGATGCCTTCTTTTTTTTGTTGTTCTCTGTGTCAGTTAATACAGTGTCCTTTCTAAATACGAGATTAATCTGTTAAGGCAGTGTTTTTCAACCTTTTTTGAGCCCGGGCACGTTTTTTTTCATTGGAAAAATTTTGCGGCATACCACTAACCAAAAATGTTATAAATTGACATTGAGCAATATGTTTAATTACAATATAATTTATAATACCCCCAGTTTTTACAGCACAGACACTTGACAATGACATTATATTTGCAGAAAATTATTCATAAATGTTTTATGAAATTTTACATTTTAAAAAGTGACATTGGATAATTTCTCACAGCACACCTGACATTCTCTCACGGCACACTAGTGTGCCGCGGCACAGTGGTTAAAAATCACTGTGTTAAGGTATCAAGTTCGTATCTTGGATTCCTTATATTATTTCTCGAACAAATATTTCCTATAATAAATGACTGAAAATGTATTAATCCATTCCCTGCCTTAAACTGATGAAAAATCTCTAATGGTTGCGTCATGAGATTCCCTTAACTTGGATTTTCTCTCGTATTTTAGGCAAAATCTTATCTCAAAAGACATAATGTATCTCAAATTTCTAATATGTATTATGGCTTGTATGTAGAGGGGGCACTGTATTGCTTTGACAAATTCACACCTGTAAAAATATTTTTTGTCTGCTTTCTGTCTCTCTGCTTTCTCCTTTTTCTGACTATAGATGCTTACTTGTCCGTCTTTTACATGTTGCTGATTCTTGTGTATTTGCTCCCTTTTTTATGTTCTTTTCCCTCCTATCCTTGGTTTCTGCCTTGGATTGCTTTCAGGAGCCTAATGGGGTAATGCCTGAACTCTCAGTCTTTCAGTCTGTGCTTGTCTGTCCTGTTTGGATCTTCTGTTTTCCTTCCTGCAGATTTAATCGATTTATCTCCGGCAACCTTACAGCTGAATGAATGCTTGTGTCTGACTCATATCAGTAACCACCAGAGATACTGGCGCACATGTGTTTGTTTGTGTTCTAAAAGAGCAATTTAGCTTGTTTTCTTTCTATCTGATAAGATTTGGACCAATAACCTACTGTTCATACCTTACTAACTGTATGAGTACATTTCAAACTAAGACTTTTGTGGGAGAAATTACATTTTTGCAGATGCAAAAGATGAGCGCTGTGTTTTGCATTCCAAAAATCGATTAAAAGCGCATTGGAAATGATTACAGTAAGTGCAATCAATATGAATAACATGATGCTATTTTTTTGAGAATGCAAACAAAGTATGCAAGTGCAATTACAGAATTTTGTCAGTATCTCTTTGAGGAATGACTAATGCACGGCCCTGCCTTCACATTAAGTCTAAAACTGAATCATGCAGGTTGTCAAACGTTACATTTCATCTTCATTAACTCCTCAGCATTCGGTCGCTGTGCTCATCGTCATTTACACTATAGGCTCATTTTTATGATGTAACAGGCTACTTTCACATTGCAAGACTATTTTGGAGCTGTGCCCCTTAATAACCATCATCAAGTGTGATCGTTAAGCTATGATTTTATGAAGTATGGTTGCACAGTAACTTTTGTTTCTACCTGATTACCTTTGAAAAGAATTCCATTGAAGTTTCATTATTGTCAATGATAACAAAGTAGTGAAACATATTTTGCAATAAGTATAGACGTGGCACTCCCCGCAAAACACAGAATAAAGACTTCAAGGTAAAACCCTGTGAGGATATATAATCAAAACTGTTTAGAATATGTTGCTAAGAGACTGGCCAGAGTTTTAACATTGGTGCAATGAAAAACAGTTCATTTTAACAATAGTACAATATAAACTTTTGCAATGGTATTTAGCAGCAAACCATTTTCAATACTACTGTCAAGATGTACATATTTTTCACAGTTTTGGGTGCCCAATTAGAATGGTGATGGCCCTGGTAGAGAACCTTTCTCTGAGCCTGTTTGTCTTTGTTTTAAATGACCTGTAGTGCCTACCAAAGGGCAACAGGTCAAAGAGGTGGTGATTGGGCTAAAAAGAGTCCTTTATAATGTTGATGTCTCTGCTGCGGTATCATGAGCCAGCAATGTCCAAAAGCTTCCTGTTTCCTCCTGACCGGTACTGACATTGATAAGTGATATAATATACTGTGTATCCATACCTTATGTTTAGCAGAATATTTTATTCATTTTAATATTTGTATTGTAAAACTATTCAATTGTATTTGAGTAGGGTAGGAAATATAATACTTTTAAAATAAGCAAAATTCTTTGGTATTGCAGATAGGAAATATGTTTGCGCAATCTAGGTATTGTTTTATAATGTTATAATTGAATCAAACCAGTTCAAGGTGTCCCCCTGCCCACTGCCTGAAGATGCCTGAGATGGGCTCCAGCAACCCCACGACCCTTCTGAGGATAAGCGGTGCAGATAATTGAATCAATAATTATTCGAGAAATTAATTGATTTTTTTATAAAATCTGTCAGATGGATATTAGATACTGTGCATTCTTTCCTAATTGTAGTGACATGTGGTAAGATTTAGAAACCTACATCTTATTCATCATTTTATTAGCAGAACAATGGAATCAACATATAAACTGTGTTGTAGTCTTTGTTTTATTGTCTTAGCTTAATTTATACATTTCAGTCTGTCTAGTCATCCTTTTGAATAAAAGAATCATAAGACCCATGAAAAATGTGCATGCAACGACAAAAAAAATACTGCATGGGTTGACTTGCTGTTAGCTTGCTAATACTATCACTAATTCTATTGTTCTGGGCTCAGGTGTAGGCCAAATGAGAAGCCTTTGTCTCACCATCGCCCTCTTCCATGAGGCAAGAGAATTGCGTGTCTCACTCTGCCTTTGTAGATGGTCAGCCCGAGAATACGTTACTAATTGTATTGTTAATATTCATTATATAAAGTGAAAAAACAGCAGTTTTCATTTCAAAGAATGTGAAGTTAAATCAGAAAAAAACTAAAGTACTGAATAAATAAAACAATTTAATATATTCTAAATTTCATATTTCATGATGAAAGGTAGGGCTGACTGCACATGACTTCCTCATCAGAATGTACTGTTTTTTTTAAAGATTTTTTAATCTTATTTTACAAAAATAAAAGCTTGCTTTTCTTGTAAAGTAGGAAAAATAACATTGACATTGCATAATAAAATACAACTTTCGTCTTAACGCCAGTGTGAATGCAGCTGTCCATTCAAAATATCCTTTCATTGTTAAGTCATGTATTCCAATTCAATTTTATTGATCAGTCATGTGTGAAAGGTCCATGATTTCATTAAATCCGCCTTCCATTTGAGTTGTTTGAAATGTGCATCATAATGTCATCAACTAAACATACTTCACATTGCCATAGTAACGTGCTACAATATTTCATTTAGCTCAGTTTTGTTTTCTTACATCCATTTGCTCTATCTTTATTGTTTGCATTTCAATTGGTTGGGGGTTAATTCACAGTGTGTGTTTGTCTGCTTATGGCGGCTTTTTTCTCATCAGATCTCAACAAAGCGTGCCCAGGTGGGAACAGCCCTTATCTATTTTTTGCTCATCCACACTCCTTCCTCTTTTTTCCTGCGTGTGAAGCACACAATGCTTCTTTTATCCACCTCATCAGATTTTGTGGTACTTGTTGGCTTCCATCCCAAGGCTTTTGGGATATGACCTCTTACCTTGTAGAATAAAAATACTTTCCGTCCCATTATTTTCACACGAGGACCAAAAGACAATATTGGGAACCACCTTTTTGTTTTTGTTTTTAGCTTTCAGAAGGTCAAAATGCAGTTGATTTATCTGAGAATTGTAAATCTTATATAAGTGGTATCGATACTAAGCATTATAATTCCACAAAATCTTAGTGATGTGCAATACTCTGTTATTTTAATCATTAATAGTTCACTGCTGTTAGTGGCTGTGCATATTAATTTAATGAGCTGGTAATTAATGAGTAAATTATATGGAATGATTAAAAAATATGCATTTCAGGTGAATTGGCCGGTCCAAATTGTCCCTAGGTGTGAATGAGCAAGTGAGTTGTCTGTCCCCGTGTGCCCTGCGATTGGCTGGCAACCAGTTCAGGGTGTCCCCTGCCCACTGCCCGATGATTGCTGGGATGGGCTCCAGCACCCCCGCGACCCTACTGAGGACAAGCGGTGTAGCTAATGAGATGAGATGAGATTAAAAAAGACGTTATACTGGAGTCTTAAAGCTTATGTGAGTAGTTAACTACTTAGCTTGATAATAATATCACTAATTCCATTGGTTAGGGTTGAGGTGTGCATCAAATCAGAATCATTAGTCTCACTCTTGCCCTCTGCCATGAGGCAAGTGAATTGCGTGCCTCACTCTGCACTTGCAGATGTGATAATGATTTTCTTAATAATATTCATAATATAATGTGAACATTTTGTGATTTTGAAAAAGCAAATCCAAACAAACATTGTGAAGTTAAATGAGAAATAAATTCAACACTTTATAAAAAAAAAAGATAATCTTAATTTTATATTCCAATGATGACAGGTGAGGCAAAGCTTCTCCTGAGTGAAGATTACTGGCGATAGCTTCATATATACTACAACAAAGGGCAGAAAACCACTTTTTCTAATTTTGAGGTGTTTTTTAATTGAATTGTCTTGCTTGTCATTGATATCAACGTTGTTAAACATTGTGTGAAACAAGATTAGATGTGGCACTCCTGGGTAAACATCTAATGAAGCCTTTAAAGAAAAAAGAGTAAAGACCGTCAGGATAAATAGGCATACATATTTACAACTTAGTGCTTAAAGACTGGACTAAGTTATAACAATAGTGCAATGAAAAGAAGTCAAATAACACTTAGAAGGAACAAAAAATCCCTAAACAAGTCACTAGGTATTTTATCGTATTCTAGTGCAATAACAATGTTTTGATAGTTTGTTCAGATAAAATAAGAAAATATATTCTGAAAATAAGTAAAATGGTCTTATCTAGTAATTAGCAAATGGTTGTGTCCATTTTAAGTATGCCTTTCTAATGTTGGAAGAAAATATGTTTTACAAAATATCTGGCCTGTTTTAAAGATAATTATGCCTTTTTAGGATGTTTTTTTTTGTTATATCCTCCCCAAAAATAGACCAATGCGGTAAGAATTTCGTTTGTTTTAAATTATCTGTTGTAATTGTTTTTTTTTTTTTAAATCTGCTTATCTTCTGAAAGCTATCTGGTGGACCACTGTTGCCATCTCTGCGTTTTGAGGTTCTTCAATAACAAGAGCTGGCACTGTCTTTTCGGCTTGCATGCACGGGTGGTTGAGTAGTGCGAGCATGAAAAGTGCATGTCATTTTGATAAACTGAAAGCCAGGGAGGAGAATGACAGAACCGCATTTTTCTCTCTACCAACAGCACCCTTGACCCACCTGTTACAACACAGAGATAGTATCTACATGTGGATTTTATTATAATTTCGCGAGTAATATTGTAATTGCCAGTTAGTGGTTTGGGTATGGCTTGGATCTTTTCAAGTTTAATTGAATTGTCTTTATTATCGTTGATATGTTAAACATTGCATTCAACAAGATCAGACATGGCACTCCAAGGTGAACGCGTAGTAAAGACTTTAAAAAGAGTGCTTAGAGACTGGCCCAAGTTATAATAATAGTGCAATGAAAAAATAGTTAATAGTTTATGGGGAGCAGTAAAGCAAATATGGAAAGGATTGGTTGCATACGAGTCCTACTGTCAATATAGTTCAAACACCTGCAAGGGTATTAAACTCGGATTAGTTCAGAGGCCACGTGATAGAAAAAACATTGTCACGTGGGCCGGACTAATACATGACATAAAAGTGCACCTTAACTGGTGGGCGTGGGGTCTTGTCAAAGCCTCACTCATAAATTGTGATTTAGGGATGTAAGATATAATTATAAAACTTTTTTAGGGTATTATTTCCTCAATATTTTATTTTCCTTTACTAAGATTGGATCTTTGTGTGGTGTTTATCAGTGTTTATCAATTGTGAATTTGCTGCAAAAAATGATGATAATAATACAAACAATTACAATTGAACAATTGAAGTGTCAAAAATAGCAAACAAACACTAATTTAAATGATTGATTTGATGATTTAAAAGCATTCATGCTTCTTTACATTTCTGCATGCACACCAAGGTGCTATTTTATTTATTTTCTATTTGTAATTTTAGTATTGCCTTTAACAGCACGTCTGTGACATCTATATTAAGAAAACTAGCATCAGGTTGGGCTCCTCAATGTTCTCTGGTTAATTATCGGTAGTCAGCAAATACAGGTACACAGGAGCTCTTTTGCAAGGGGCGCATGGCTTTTGCGACATCCAGTGGGGATATTTATAACAGCAAGTCACTGTTTCACTATTTCTATTTAAAAAAAAAAAGATAAGAACTGAAAATATACTTATTGGATAAAAAAAAACGTGACTTTTAGTTCATGCCTACCAGTCCTCTTTTTGCGTTTTTGTGAAACATGTTACAGAGATGAATACCTTTTCTTGTTACAGTAGTTTGATTGACTAAACTTGAACTATTGTCTTTACTCCTTTGTACATTGACCAAAGACTCGTGGTAGTGGTTCCTGCAAAGAAAGTGTTGCCTCGATGTGAGGTTTATTCTTTGCTAAGTCCTTTCACTTTTTTTTTTCAAATAAAGAATGTTATTCTACAGAAACCTGATTCAAATGTTAACAAATAATGCTAAAGGAGGAGCACATATTATTGAGCATGGCAAAAAAAATAACCCTTTTTATCTAGCAGTATAACTAAGCAATGCACTAGTCTATTTCTCGACATGGAGGTTTACAGTATACATTTAACATGTTAAAGAATTTGAAGAATGACTTTGAGAAATGCATCAGATTTGACTCAAATGTTGTCTAAGGGACTCTAAATTACGTCACACTTCTGATGTAAAATTTCTCTCTGGATGCTGTAGAATAACATTGCATAACCTTTCATCAAGAGTATCTCACTACTAACAGATCATAAGAAGGTATTCCCCATCAAGTGAAGCATTTACTTGATTTACTGTGAAGGAGGAGTGAGACGAGTTAAACGTAAATGGGTTTCTCAACATTGCACCAATTAACTGTCGTCTCGATCTTGACAGAGGCACAAAAGGCAAGGACATCAACACCATTAAGTCCCTGAGGGTCCTCAGAGTCTTGCGGCCACTCAAAACCATTAAACGCCTGCCCAAGTTAAAGGTACAGTCACGAAATATGTTACTTATAAAGCGTATTCTTGACCTGTTTAGTAAACCATTGCATGTTTGTTGTTCTGTTTTTCAGACAGTAAAACTGCTAATATTTTTTAATTGCAGATGAGACTAACTTCTATTCCAACGATAACTGTATTAATCTAGTAACAAATATTTACTACCCTAAAAACATGGTTGGGTATGAATAAAATAAATTTAAATAAAATTAAGTGATATTCTTCAGTAATTACAAGGCAAATCTAGACCTGGCAGTAAAAATGGATGGTGTTGCCATTGTATCAGAAATTAAATTTTTACAAATTACAATAAATTAAATTGGAAAACGCTCACCGGACACATACAAACGAAGGTATCTACAATTATTTTAATTATTAATAAAGCCAAATTATTTTTGAACTGTAATGCACTGTATTTATTATATTGTTCTTTAGTTTTGCCATACTTGACGTACTGTGCAGGAGTTCGGGGCAATAATTACATAGGTTCACTCTATCCCTGTTTGTACTCCAAAAACGTGTAATAAAGGTTAAGGATTATACACAAGGCATGATACCGTGATCATACCAATATTCTATTTCTGCAGTCCAAATTATTAAAACTGTCTGATTGAGTGGAGTTTTCCACTTTCCAACTCCTATTCAAAGTGAACAAAGATATACTCCCAGAGAACATACAAAAATTATTCACACAAAATGATGGAAGCTATAAACTTGAGATGTAGTAACTTTAAGATACAACCGGAGAGAACCACCAGGAAAAGTATGTGTGTGTCTGTATGTGGAGTTAAACTTCAGAACAAATTACAGGATGAGCTCAAACAATGTCCAAATATTCACCTGTTCAAATCCAGATACAAAAAAAAAATATTGGCAAAGTACAGAGAGGAAGAAAATGGCGTCTGAATGATAAAGCAAATGGAAGATGTAAGGAAATCAACAATGTTATTGTTATTATTATATTATTATGATAATATTAATAATAATTACTATAACTGCAATTATTGGTATCATTATCATTATTGGTGTATGAATGATATCTAGTGATTACTAGCATTATATGGTTAAAAGATGGGTAAAACCAAAGTAAATTAATGAAATCCGAAATGAGCAACTACTGCACATCCATGTAATTTATTTGTTTAGTGTTTTTATACCTGAATCAGGCTTAACACAGTTTCAATTTGTACCATTCTAGTTAGCGTTATCGACTTCAATTTCAGTTTCGCTCCTCTTAATTTTATGTATGAATGATAATCAAAGTAAAAAGCTAATTCCTTCAGACGATCATCCAGATACGTCTGGATAGAAAAACAGAAGCAAACACTGAAATAGACCGTTTGTATATGAGCTATTTTTAAATGAAACCCTCCCTAAAAATACAAATTGGTTTTAGCTGATATAAATGTTAAAGGAATGGCCTAATAAATGTGAATTTTTAATATCATAGATAAGGATGGATTCATGCTTTGAAGAAAATTCCTAGTGTAGCATCTAAGTGGATTGTGACGATGAAAATGGTCTGTTTTGGTTATACATTATAACATTAACTGCTTTGGTATAAAATAAGATAAAAATACTCAGCTGGCTCTGCGTATTTACATGAAGTGGATAATCTTTACGTTAAGAAGTTTGTTTTGAAGCACACCCAACATGTACTTAGCAGAACTCTGAGGACAAACATTGATAACTACATGGAGTTTCTGACAATCACATTGTAAATTTTGCAGGCTGTGTTCGACTGTGTGGTCAATTCCCTCAAGAATGTTCTCAACATCCTCATCGTCTACATACTCTTCATGTTCATCTTTGCTGTTATCGCTGTGCAGCTTTTCAAAGGCAAATTCTTCTACTGCACGGATGAGTCCAAAGGTCTGGAGAAAGACTGCAGGTAGGCCATTGACAGTCTTTGGCTATATATACTCTGAGGGTCCTACAGTTTTTCAGATCAAAAATGTTTATGTTACAGACTAAATGTTTTTTGTCATTGTTTTGTGTGTTTTTTAATTCACAAAGGGGTCAGTTTCTAGACTATGACAAAGCGGAGCGAGGACGTGATGTGGAAGCTCAGCCCAGAGAGTGGAAGAAATATGAGTTCCACTACGATAATGTACTCTGGGCCTTCTTAACCCTTTTCACCGTCTCCACAGGGGAGGGATGGCCTCTGTAAGTCCCACTAAAGCTAAATCTTACTGTTGTTTTTTGATCTAAATCCGAAGTAAATATGATTACAGTTATATGCAGGGAATAGTCAAATTAAGATTATATTACGGTCAATAAATGTGCACAGTAATGCACAATAGTCAGACTAAAATGGTTTGTTTAGTCCACATACTTAAGGCCATACCTCTGGGAAGAGATGTATGAGCCTGACTTCTAAATATACTATATAATACACATTTTTAAAACTGTTTGATTAGTCATGAAAACAGAACCGAATTCTGATCTCATTAAACTTCAATTACCTGTATTTCATATATATTTAAATCAAGCGCTCAGTACATGGAGAATAAATTAAATCCAACGTATTTCTTATGTTTATGATTCAATCCATGCTCAATATATAAATGAAATGTTCCTGTGGATAACTGAATTAATTCATTCATCATCTCCACAGCTGTCAAAAACTGGCAAAGACTTGGAGTGTTTTTTGTTGATTTTTGTTTTTTGAAAGCAAAAGTAATTAAGTCAACTAATCTATACTAATACTCTAATAAACTAAAAAAATGACTAAAAATAGATATAGGTCTATATCCTTTTTTCCCCTCATGTATTGTTGAGGATTTGGATTTGAGATCGTATTGCAGCTAAAAACAATGAAATCAATAATTGTTTTCCTTTCCCACCCTTTACCAAAATGTTTTACCCAATATGGCCCGCAACCCAAAAGGTTTGACCACCCCTTGCTTATACAGTTGTCTGCAAAAATGGCTGGAGTTTTCAATCAGAAGGTAGTTTGGACATTGGTTTGAGAATATAATTCATTTATTAACTTGGTAGAAGATGGTGGTCCTTCTGGCTTACAAACCAAATCCTGACCTTATTCATTTTGCATGTTTAGAAAGTAGGTAAGGAGCAACAAATTGAAGATGTGAGAGGAGCAGTTTTCCATTTATAGGGCAAGGTTTATGGTTTTACAATAAAAAATTTCAACCCTAATTTTATGAATTTACTATTAACTCAAATACACTAAATGGTATAGAAATCAAAGAACAGCAATATGATTGACCAATACTGACAATGACGTAAACAGTGCATAATAGTCCAAATAACGAGCAACCCTGATATCCAATTACTGGGAGTGCAGAATTATTAGGCAAATGAGTATTTTGACCACATCATCCTCTTTATGCATGTTGTCTTACTCCAAGCTGTATAGGCTCGAAAGCCTACTACCAATTAAGCATATCAGGTGATGTGCATCTCTGTAATGAGAAGGGGTGTGGTCTAATGACATCAACACCCTATATCAGGTGTGCATAATTATTAGGCAACTTCCTTTCCTTTGGCAAAATGGGTCAGAAGAGGGACTTGACAGGCTCTGAAAAGTCAAAAATAGTGAGATATCTTGCAGAGGGATGCAGCACTCTTAAAATTGCCAAGCTTCTGAAGCGTGATCATCGAACAATCAAGCGTTACATTCAAAATAGTCAACAGGGTCGCAAGAAGCGTGTAGAAAAACCAAGGCGCAAAATAACTGCCCGTGAACTGAGAAAAGTCAAGCGTACAACTGCCAAGATGCCACTTGCCACCAGTTTTGCCATATTTCAGAGCTGCAACATCACTGGAGTGCCCAAAAGCACAAGGTGTGCAATACTCAGAGACATGGCCAAGGTAAGGATGGGCCCGTGGCTGGATCGGTAAAGGGCAGAGAGCTCCAGTCCGCCTCAGACGCCAGCAAGGTGGAGGTGGGGTACTGGTATGGGCTGGTATCATCAAAGATGAGCTTGTGGGGCCTTTTCGGGTTGAGGATGGACTCAAGCTCAACTCCCAGTCCTACTGCCAGTTTCTGGAAGACACCTTCTTCAAGCAGTGGTACAGGAAGAAGTCCGCATCCTTTAAGAAAAACATGATTTTCATGCAGGACAACGCTCCATCACACGCATCCAAGTACTCCACAGCGTGGCTGGCAAGAAAGGGTCTAAAAGAAGAAAAACTAATGACATGGCCTCCTTGTTCACCTGATCTGAACCCCATAGAGAACCTGTGGTCCCTCATCAAATGTGAGATTTACAAGGAGGGAAAACAGTACACCTCTCTGAACAGTGTCTGGGAGGCTGTGGTTGCTGCTGCACGCAATGTTGATCGTGAACAGATCAAAGCACTGACAGAATCCATGGATGGCAGGCTTTTGAGTGTCCTTGCAAAGAAAGGTGGCTATATTGGTCACTGATTTGTTTTTGTTTTGTTTTTGAATGTCAGAAATGTATATTTGTGAATGTTGAGCTGTTATATTGGTTTCCCTGATGAAAATAAATAATTGAAATGGGTATACATTTGTTTTTTGTTAAGTTGCCTAATAATTATGCACAGTAATAGTCACCTGCACACACAGATATCCTCCTAAAATAGCTAAAACTAAAAAAGCCCCACTCCAACTTCCAAAATATTCAGCTTTGATATTAATGAGACTTTTGGGTTCATTAAGAACATGGTTGTTGTTCAATAATAAAATTAATCCTCAAAAATACAACTTGCCTAATAATTCTGCACTCCCTGTATATCTCGTTTGCAGGTGTCCAAAAGTAAACTCAGAACTACATTCTTTGTTGTAATCAAGCAGAATATACTTTTCCCATTTCTTTACCTGTAGGGTACTGAAGCACTCAGTTGATGCCACTTATGAGGACCAGGGCCCCAGTCCAGGTTTCCGCATGGAGACGTCCATCTTCTATGTGGTGTATTTTGTGGTGTTCCCGTTTTTCTTCGTCAACATATTTGTGGCTTTAATTATCATCACTTTTCAAGAGCAAGGAGACAAAGCCATGTCGGAGTGTAGCCTGGAAAAAAATGAGGTATGACAATTGAATTGTTTTTCATATCTCAAATGTACTCATGTTTTTTTAAAGCCACTGAGATTTTTTGTCATGAATGTTTCATTGAAAAATTAGAAGAAGAAAAAAATTGACGACAAATTCTAGACTTAGTCACTTGCCTAAATTATAGAGCAAAACTCAATTTTGTATCTGTTCAAGCTGCACCAGATATTAGGTCGCAGGCTAAAACAGAACAAATTCACGTCCATGTCTTGAAATTTAAGCCCGTCGCACACCTGGCACGAACTGCGTGGGGATTTTGGTGTTAGTGCATTTGGCTGCAGATTGCCAACTGTGCCAAGCCCCTGCACACCTGATGCTGTTTTCAGCTGCATACATTTCAGTTCAGCTCATTTCTGTTTACATCACGCTTTCGGACCATTGACGATGGCAATTACATAGATCAGCACATATCTAAGAAAATTCAAATGACACATGTCTCGCGGAAAATCTGAACCCTATATTTCTATATGACAACAGCGGGGCAAACATACTGTGGGAATAGCTCCTGTTATACTGATGTGAATAATGTTGGCAAAAACATATTGATTTCTCTCAAAGAGTGTCATAAATGTTTCCAGACGTCACTGCGGTGTTTTGTAATTAGAGTGCATGCATTGTGGAAAAGTGCACCATGATGATTTCCACGGTGCTGCCCCCTGAAAAATACTAATTAAAGCAGAATTGTTTAAAACATAGAAAAAGTAGCGGCTTGTAGATTGGAAATTAATGGTATTCTTCTGTTCCTGAATCAGAGAATGAGGTTTATTTCCAATGCTTTAATTTCATTGTGATCAGAAAGCCTTTATTTTCCATTTTGTTGTCATTTTTATTACAGTACAACACTTCAAAAATCATTTCAAGAAAGACCGACTTCCTCTTTTGGTTTTAAGGCTGACTGATTTGATGCTGCTTAGGGAAAAGCTCCTTCCACTAAAAAGGATTGCACATGCTTTTTGTTGTGTGTCATTATCAGAGAGCTTGCATAGACTTCGCCATAAATGCCAAGCCACTGACGAGATACATGCCAGAGAACAAGCAGTCTTTCCAATATAAGATGTGGAAATTTGTGGTGTCACCTCCCTTTGAATACGCTATTATGACTCTAATTGCTCTCAACACTGTTGTGCTGATGATGAAGGTAAGTTGGTTTTGTATACCTCATCTTTATTTGTTTCATTTATATTATTTATTATTTTTAACAACAACCCAACCTTTTGTTTATTTACAAAATCTAACAATCTCCAATGAGAGAGTTGTATTCCAAATTCTATCATATTCAGTAAAATTATGATAAAAATGTAAATATTTTTATAGGCACAGTGTGTATTATTTTTTTGTGTATTATTTTGTGGTTGTCTGAAGATTACAAATTCCAAATATATATTTTTCTGGTCAGTTTTTACTAAATAAAACTACTTTGGAAGGGATGTTTTATGTGTGACTTTCCTATTAGTTTAAATATTTTGGATTGTTTTCCATTTATTTTACATGTACAGTGTGTATTATTTGACCGCTAGATGTTGCTGTACTATGTAGTGCAGCAGAAAATGAGTGCTACAAAGAATACCAACTACTGAGTCATGTTAGTGAAAAAGTTTAAATATCGTGAGTTTGTTGGAAATATTGTTCCTGTTATGTACTACATGAAGTCCTTATGTCACACAAGGATGGACATTTATCACACTAGCCCTGGACTTTTTCCTTCTTTAATCCCTAGTGCTGTACATAAGTATGTAAACAAAATTGAGGACAATTGTGAAGGAGATTTTTTGTTATTGTTCGTCGTAGAATTGGAATGTGATACCAGGTGATTGAGTGCGATGGGTCGAACGGATCTTTGTGCTGAACACTATCAAACCTGACTCCCACAAAAACACAGATACAGACGTTTACAACTTGACCCTGGCAAACTCTTTGAATAGAGTACGCTCATTAGTGCGACATTGGTCGGTAGGAATATGAACTCTGTTGAACCGTCTGGTGCCGTTGTAGCTTCAACGCTGAGATGACATCTTGACCGACAACCTTGCCGAACAGACAACCACACTCCAGAAAGCCTTAAACAAGCTGTCATCTGAGTTGCAAAAAAGCAATGGACGTTGGGGGCTCTCACTTGGTCTCGTCAGGCCCTTGTAGCTAGCTCATGTTACACGTCCAATCCTACTTCAAATATTTCATGAGAAAATGCCCATTTGTCTCAGGTTTTACACATTATATTGTCAGAGAGAAAGGTGGAGGATGTGATAAGAAAACATTCTCAGAAATGGTTACAATGATGTAAGTGATAATTTGTTTATATGATTGATAGAGAAATTGCCAAAGTTATTTTTGGGACGGGTCTCTTATAAGCCTTTGGCTTCAACCAGTCATCTGTTTTTTTCTTTTCAGGTGATTTGTTCATTTTGTGATTTGATTTTTGTTGCAACATGGTTGAAAATACAAAATAAATTAGAAAATACAAAAATACGAACATATGGACTAATTTCTCCTTTTAATTATTTCCAGACGTCAGCATGGTGTTTTGTATTTAGAGCCCATGCATTTGGCAAAAGAGCACCTCGCTGTTTTCCTCGGTGCCGCCGTAAATAAATAATAATAATGATAAGCCACACAATATAGAGCAGCTATGTTTAAAGTGTAGCAAAAGCGTAGCTGGTTATTGTCTGTAATTTATGGCACACTGTCCTTTGGCATCATTGGTCATTCCAATGTTGCCTGATTAAAAATAAATGAGCTTTTCGTCAAATCCTTAATCCGCAACTAGATAAAAATGTGCCTTTTTCCTCAGTTTTATGGAGCACCGGATCTGTACGAGTCCATGCTGAAATACTTGAACATCGTCTTCACTGCCCTCTTCACTCTTGAGTGCATCCTGAAGATTATTGCCTTCGGTCCACTGGTAATCATGCGCTCCTTTGCACACTTTCATGTTTGCGTTTTTTTTTTTTTCATCGCTTTAAAAATTACTACAACCCCCAGTAATTGTAAAATGATCATCTCTTTTTGATCGGAAGCCCCAGCTAGAGAATCTTATGAAAGATGAGCAAATTAGGAAGTAGTCACAAGTACTACTTAGGGAAACATTATTGTAAAATACCGAGTTTAGGTCTTCGATTCGAGGCGATGGCGTGAAATTAGTCATAGCAATAAGCACAGCTAGGGAGGCAAGGATGCAAAATATTTCCATGTGGAGCCATCTGTTTGATGCAAAGTGTTTCATCTCAGGCATAGATGCTTTCTTTTAAAAGGATTTTATCACAAAACAGTAGATTAACCTTATTTTGTGTAGCTTGCGCTCAGTGTCTCTACGTATTTAAAGGATCAGTGTGTATGACCATCAACTCCAGACTCCAGTGCAACTGATTCAAAACCACAGGCAAACATTTAAGAAAGAAATTCAACTTGTTTTTTTTTCCAATCACACCGGATTTTAAGCGGCAGGCTTTAATAGCCATGAAAATTAACTCCTTGACATCCATTTCTTACATTAAAAAAAAAATCAGCCGGGAAATGTGTAGTACAGAAAAGTAACACATTGTGCAGCGATTTACTTTGCGCATTATCTGCGCATCTGTCAATCTTAATCAAGTAGCGCAGTAGTGATATTAATTAAATTTGCATTGACATATTTGCAAAAGTGCGACAAAAACATTAAAACAAAACTCAATGTGCTGTACAGACTACATTTCAGAAGACCTATTTTACTTTTTTATATAGTCTCATGATCAGTCGCCTGATCTTAAGCTCTCCCATCCCTTGAGCACATGCCAAAGTGAGAGATAAGTATTTCTACCTCTACATAGTAAATATGTGCTGGTCTTTTGTAATGGCCATATTTAAGGGGTCAGGTATCCCTAAAATTGTGACATAAAAATAATGGTGCAGAGCTTTGACGCAGCTGTATGTATAAAATATTATGTGTACAATGTATTTATATAAACTATTCACAAGATTCAATGACTACAGGCCTGTCGCACTGACGCCTAATATGACTTAATCCAGTCTCTACCTTGTGAATATTTTTGGCTATTCAACCTAACAGTTGTTTTTATCTTATTTTTCTTTTTAAAGTTGTTATTAACGTGTTTACACTGGAGTGCCATGCCTAATCTGGTTCATACGATCTTTCACTTGTTACCAATGACACTAAAGACAATTAATTTCAAAATGTTTAGAATGTGTTGTTCATTTATACCATGTAAACAAAACGGACTGAATAAAAGCTGTTTGTGTTTCAGAATTACCTGAAAGCAGCCTGGAATGTGTTTGACTTTGTGACAGTGCTAGGAAGCATCACAGACATCCTGGTGACGGAGATCAAGGTAAAATCGGCGCCTCATTGAGACCTCAATTAAAATAACAAATTATATTCCTTAGGACTTTTGGACTAAATCAACATAGAAATCCAGTTCTTACTTTTTTTATGTCACTGTCAGACTGTGGCAGGTCGTTGTGGCTTTCTTTTGTGTCAAATCTAGTTTTCTATCTGCGTGTTCTTTTCTCATGTGATTCTTGGTGTGTGCTCTGTCCCTTTTCTCTCACGTTCCTTTCTCTCTTTCTCTTGTGACTATCTCCATCATCTGCTATGTCTTTCCTGGCGCCTGTGCCATCACTCTGCCCCTTCGTGTCACAACCGACACAGACGGTAAGTGGCTTTTCTTGTCAGCTCCTGATTCTTGCTTTTTTTGCCTTTCAAGTGATCTGTTTTCTCTTGCTTGAAAAATGTATTCTCTAAATGTGACATAACATCTTGATTAATCATAATCAATAAGCCTGTGAGATTTCACATTAAAGTACACTAATTTCTAAGCATTTAGCAATACCAGGTGCACAACCTATTCTTTTAAGCAGAGAGACATAAAGCTTCTAGACTTCTAGGTTCGAAGAGTGGTAAAATCAAAAGAGAAAACACCAGAGTCAGAATGAATTTGAACAAAAGCAACTAAGTGAAAACATGACTCTTACAAAAAGGACACGTATTTGCTTTAAGTCAGGGGTCTCAAACTCAATTTGTTTGGAGGCCGCTGGATCTATGGTCCTAGTGATGTTGGAGCAAATCAGGTTTTCCACAAAAACGTATTGATAAAAATATTCCACTGGTCTTATATATAATTTTAATTCCCTACACAAAATAAGATCTAAAAGTTATAAAAAGTTATTTTGAAAATAAAATAATCAATCAGTTAGAAATGAATTGTTAATCCGCTAGGGTTGCGCTTAAAGTAAACGTGTGTATTACTTACTGATTACTATTGGTTTAAAATGTCATTCATTGAAAAAAATATATAGAGATATTTAAATAGTAAGTGAAAATAAATTAATTATCATTAAATGTGCATTTAAAAAATAAGTACTTTGTCGAGAAATGTCTATCTTTTTTACATAATGTGATCCTCACTTAGTAGAAGATGAAATAATTGCTTGCCATTTTGCTGCTACTGCTAATCGAAATTACAAAAGCTATGTAAAACGTTGGTGCTTTATGGTCACTTTGAGGCTTTGTAGGTTCTATTCTTGCAATTTTTAAAATATACCGAAGAAAAACACAATTCTGATGTCCTGACTCTTGGGAAATCCCAATTTCATTAGTGATTGATACGAAATTAAGTGAACCAAATCAAATTGGAATTGAACTAAATTACATCAAAATCATTCAGGGTGCATATAAGAACCCTTTTGTGCATTCTAGTAACTCCTATTTAGTAGCTGCATACCACCCCTCTCCTAAACAAAGTTTTTTTTAATCAATACTGTATTATGTTCTTAAAAGAAGACGTGAGAAGAAAAGTTGACTCCTGTTTTTTTTTTCTATTCTGAGTGTTTCTGAGTTATTGTTGAGGGATGATGATACTGCTGTTGTTGCCGAAGGCTCATCTAACAACCAATCACCTGCTTTCTGAAACGGGGCCATGATAGGCCATTAGCTGAAGCCTGAGCATCATTAATATCATAATGCACTAACATCTATAAATATACATATACTGTACCATGGACCATGGACCATTAGGGCGCCCCTAATATTCCTAAATTGGCCAGAAATTTAAAAGTGCACCTTATAACCCGATAAGCCTAATATACCGAAAAATATGGGGAATACGATTGGAAATACATACAGTATTTATACTTGTGGATCACTGCATTAGATTTTATGGTATACTACTATATTTGTACAACGATTGATCAATCAAAAAACGTTAATGACCAAAATCGCAAAATATTGTATGCAACATGAATCATACCCAGGCCGCGGCGGTGAGAGTATCGACATTTAACCACTAGACCGCAAGTGATTACGGAAGCATACGAAAAAGGCATTCGATTCGATCTCATTATGACACTATTTTGTTCACGGTAGAGAAAAATGTTAGAGAATTGAGAAAACTCAATGTTGATCAGTGAGATAAATAAACGCACCGTGAGTAAAAATAATGTTATAATGAGGTAGAATCTACTGCCTTTTTGTAAACCAAAAGTATTACTAGTTGTCAGGTTTTTGCCCTCTCACTGGTCAATTTCTGTTGCATACAATGTTTTGCGATTTTGGTCAGCAACATTTTTATAATGAACAATCTTTGCACTAATATGTACACTAAGCCTATATAATGTGCAATGGTTGTACTCAAATAAAACGAATAAAATACGATAGTTCTTACTGCTGTTTTAATTCAATGTGCCTTATATATGAAAGCTGTATAAAAAAAGACTTTTTGGGGGCGGTGCGCCTTATTGTGCGCAAAATACGATACAAAAACATCCAAACAAATAATCCGGTAATCAGTGTCTATTTTATTTGCATGGTTAGCTTGGATCATCTGCTATAGTTTGGTGTGCTACATGATGTAATTGTTAAAAAACTGCTAAAACTGGAGTGTAGTTTTGCTAACCTGACCGTGAGTTCATTTAATGCATTGTTAATACAGTACATTGTTAGTGTATAGTTATTCTTTATGCTACAAATAAGGCAAAGCAATTTTTGTCTTAAGGTCGATTCTCTTTGACCTTTTTGTGTTCCTGTTCATTTCCTCCAGGACAAGATGATTAACCTGAGCTTCTTGAGGCTGTTCCGAGCCGCTCGGCTCATCAAATTGTTACGACAGGGCTACACCATTCGCATTTTGTTGTGGACATTCGTGCAGTCTTTCAAGGTGAACAAACAAACGCTTAACATAATTACTTCTCATTTAAATACAGAGTGGAAGGCAGGGGATGCCTGGTAGTAGTTATTCCTAAAAAACAAGAGTGTGCTATTTACTCACTGTGATATATTTAGAGATAAACGTCACCATTTCAGAGGCTCACAGCAAACTGCTTACTATAAAAAGTCACAAACTGGCTGTGGCAAGCCTGCGGATGGGTTTTTACTTGACACTACTTTTCCATTTAAAATCCCTGAGGACATGTCAAAGAAATGCAAAATGCCAGGTACAACTGAGATTTTACAGCAGGTTTAGTGACAGTAGGGTCTCCAGGAATTGGCAACATCCCGTCCGAACTCATACGAAATGCTGGTGACTCACTTAAGACATCTTGACAAAGATTTGCAAACATATATGGCAAACAGGACAGTGGTCATCTGTTTGAAAGATTATCCTACAAAAGAAAGGAAACCTCCAACTATGTTCCAACTTATGGGTTGGGAACCTTTTTTACCCAAAGAGCCATGATAGCAAAATATTTTGATACAACTTATTTTAAGACAAATTTCAGTTATACCGCCAAAGTCGCTCTCAAGGCCAAATCCAATGTTTTAGCACATGCTGTTTCACTGTGTGATGTTAGATGATTTTATAAAACGAATGCAATGAGACTAATACCATAGCCTGTATCCTATATCAACAAATATACCACTTTAAACTTGTCCCCCTCCCGCAATTAGCTAGGATCGTTGAGGCTCATTTTGACCTTCATTTTCTTCATAAAATTATGGTTTCAAAACAAGGTGCAAGCAGAGTTTTTTTATGAAAATGCCACAAAATACTGCAAACGAGGATACTGACGTATTGGCCTTTGGTGCAGACAGCCCCTGACAGATGGAAGTCCGCTGTATGGATAGCTCCTCCCACCCCTTCTGCCCATCCAATCAGATTCATCTGTGGGCTTGGCTTTCGTTTCTGTTTGCTACAGTTTTTCTGTGGGTTTATATCATTAAGTGTCTCAACAGTGAACCTCAATTGTCGCACCACGGAACAGATTTTTAATCCTGCGTCCTCTGCTAGAAGTTTAAAAAACACCAGAGAAACCTCTATCTTCATGTATTTCAAGAAGGCGTTTGACAGATAATTCCCCCTTGTGGGCCACCGTGCGGAAATACAACATGGGCCAGAAAATAGTTCAGACCTTTGAACAGCTCGACGCCAATGCCAACAGTGCGCTACTGATCAAAGGTACCATTGGAGCTTGTTTTCAAACCACATTCGGTGTGAGACAAGGCTGTCTCCAACTTTACTCAACATCTTCCTTGAGAGGATCATGACCGAGGCCATGAACTAGCATAAGGGTACAGTCAGCATTGGAGACTCAACATCACTAACCTCTGTTTTGCTGATTTTGCCGGACTGGCAGAAGAAGAACAAGTACTCCGGTCAATCGCCTGAACAAAGCAATGACTCAATATGGGATGGAAATCAGCACATAAAAAACAAACATAAGTAATGATCGGCAACTCCCAAGTTATGACAAAAATTAACACCTTCAACCACCAATAAATTGATCTGTCATATCAATAGGACTCAGAACAATAAATCATGGGCAGGATAGCTTAAACCATAACCATGCTTGCAAGACATGAACCTATCTGGGGGGACAAGAACGTTGCATTGAAATCAAAGATCAGACTCATGAAGCGCTGGTTACTTCCATCTTCTTCTATGCTTGTGAGACATGGACTCTCAAAAAAAGGAAAATTCGGGCCATGGAGATGCAATGCTACAGAAAATTTCCAGGCATCAGCAACAAAGCCCATGTCACAAAGAAACCGTGCGCAAAACCAAAGGGCACATTGGACCCTACCAAGAACTGTTGTCAACTTTAAGAAAAAAAATGCAGTGGTATGGTCATGTCACAAAATCTACAGGACTGGCCAAGATCATTTCCCAGGGCACAGAACAAGGTGGCAGAAGAAAAGGAAGACCGAAAAAGAACAGGGACGACAACCAAAAGAAATGGACAGGTGCTCAATTCACCAGGACCCAAACTCAGGCCAGGAACCATCAGCTGTGGAGAGAGCTGTCCAGAGTTGCGTCCTCAGTGGTGCCCCAATAACCCAGGTAGTTAAGGGATCCATCAACCGTGAGTGTCAGCAGTGGGAGTTTTTATGCAAAAATGAAAATGAAAAGTCAGTGCAGTGTTAAAAGGTGGCTATTACAAGAATTGGTTTGCTTCTCTAAAATTGATATTTTAGTAGTTAAGGTTCAATAGTTCGGTAAATAGGTCGGTAAACAAAAAATGGTGCATTAATGGGTCGCTACCCATTGCCTGGTCAAATATATTTGTATTCAAAAAGAGGTGTTGCTCCGCTGTTAAAATTGTTATGACTAAAAAACAGAGACGGTAAAAACCAAGAGTGATAAATTAACGAATCAGACAAATATGTGATGTTATGTTAACAAAACACTCTTCTATGTTTTTGTCTATGTAGGCACTGCCGTATGTTTGCCTCCTCATTGCAATGCTGTTCTTTATCTACGCCATCATTGGAATGCAGGTGAGTCCTTGCGTAACGAGTACTAAGAATGAATGTGTGCAGATGCAATTCATGTATTTTTTTGAATAACGTTCCCTGCAATTTTATTATTCATAATATAGCTCAGAGTAATAAGGTTTTGCTCGTCTAGTGCATTTTAACACGTGTAAAGCAAGCTTCTGCTAAAATAGTTTAAGAGAAATTGGTCCAAATAATAGATTTCCAGAACTGTTTAAAGGGAATGGTTTTTTTCTCTTTGATGTCCCCTGAGTGAGAGCCACCGTGCGGCCCAAGCCCCACTCCTTTTAAAGGGGCATTGTTATACACCGTGCAGGTGGCTGTTTTACAACAAACTGGCGGTTGTGTGATCAGCCATAGAGCCAAAAAGTAAAAAGTGAGAAATAACTCCACAGAAATCAAACTTACAGTGATAATGTGATTTTTCAAAAAGGTTGCTATTTTATTTCTTTAAATGCATTTATTGCACTCTTTGTTGGTCAGAGGAGGGGCACATTACGCACCTTTGTTGTTGTTTTCTAATCCTCAAAATGAAATTGACATCAAAAATTCGATTTTTTGATTGATTTCTTTAAAATAAAACAGTTAAACATTCCTTAAATCATTAATAAACTTGAGGCAGTACTATACAACAGAGAAGTCACGTCATTTTCCACACAATGCACTGCATCCAACTTAGTCATTTTGTAGGCTAACATACAGCATGTGTTGCGTTCATCAAAAGGCTCATATAAGGCTTTTAATTTTTCCTGGCTTCTGATAAATTAGTTTTTTTTCGTCCAATATGGCTCTTTAAACATTTTAGTCTACCAACCTGCTTGTTGTTATGCCTGCAGAGCCTGTTAAGTAGAACTTGGGCTTTAAGTGTGTTGGTTGGTTGGTTGGTTGGTTAGTTTGTTGGTTGGCTGGTTGATTGATCGATCGATCGATCGGTCGGTCGGTTGGCTGGTTGGTTGGTTGGTTGAATCCCTCAACCACTAGGGTCGAAGGGGCACCATTCCCTGTGGTGTGTCTTGGGCAAATACAGCCTGGTAGCGCCCATCCCTCTCCAGGGCAAAATATGTCTCACCTGGTCTAGAACCGAGGACCTTTCGCATATTAGGCAATGCTCTAACCTGTGCGACTTGTGTTGAATTTATTTACTTGATTCATACCATTATAATTTTATTGTTTATTAAAGTACTTGAATTTACCGTGATCATGTTAATCTATTTTTAAATTAAATGTTATCTATTGTTGATTGAATGGATTTTAAAAATCTGATTAAATTGTTGTTCTTAAAGAAAGGCAGCTATTCAGTACATGATTTTTTTTTTACCAAGTACTTTTTTACTTTTACTCAAGGAATTTTTTGGATGACTACTTTTTACTTTTATTTGAGTAATATTTTGCTTACATAGCAGTACTCTTAGTTGAGTAACATTTTTGGCTACTCGACTCACCTCTGCAGCAGATCCGCTGAATTCACAAGTCTTGGACACAGTTTTGCAAGCATAAAAATAAAGATGCAATTATTATTTTTTTTAGATTTTTTTTGACGGATGGTGTGCTAAAAGATGTTTCTTGTGCTCAAAAAAGGTTGAGAAACCCTGGACTAGACTACCCCAGCACTAAGATGAAAATATCCCCAGTTTAATATCGCACATTCACATGCCGAAATAGGGCCCTGAGTGTTAAACGGCACTAAGCCGGAAAGCTCCACTTATAATACAGACAGTTAAACACTTCAAAAAACGACTTTGAGAACAACTTTCCACATTTAAGACGATTCCCTCCCTTTGCAGGTGTTTGGTAACATTGAACTGAACGAGGAAACTGCAATAAATCTCCACAACAACTTCCAGACATTTTTCCAGGCTTTGACCCTTCTCTTTAGGTGAAACTCGCTGACACTCATAAATGTTGCACGGGTTTTCACATTGTGTTTCATTGTCTTTGTGTTTTGCATTTTATAGGAGCGCCACCGGTGAAGCGTGGCATGAAATTATGCTTTCGTGTCTCAGTCACCGCTCATGTGATAAACTCTCGGGAACTTCTGGGAAAGAGTGCGGGAGTGACTTTGCCTACTTCTATTTTGTCTCCTTCATTTTTCTCTGCTCCTTCTTGGTCAGTACTTGAGCGTATTTAGTGTGCATTTTCAGGCTGAAAAGCTTAAATGAATAGTAAGGGTTAGCGGATCGATCCATATATCAATACCATTGATACAAAGCGAATCCTTGGATCAGACCTAAACTCTTGTCTTAAGATCCATACGGTCTTTCCATTCTAACTATCACTATAACAATGTACTAGTTTGATGTAGGATCATTTAAACATTATTACTTTCAAATTTGATTCCAATAGTGGTTACACTTTATTTGCTTTAATTACTTTACTGCAATGAAAAGAACTAGGTTTTTCAGAGGATAAGGTGCACCTGATTAAAAGATGCACCTTCAAAAATGTCCTTTTTTTCCATATATAAAGTTCTTTCAACTATAAGACACAATAAAACAGAAGATAAAAACGTATTTCATAAAACATACATTTTAGGAAATCTGGGTTCACAACTGAAATGAATTGTTTCATTCATAAATGTGTGCATTTCCATATTATATTTATTGTATTTCTAGCTTTACAAAGGCGCATTGCAAATTTGAGGGTTTTGGGTGCGCCTTATAGTCCTGGTATTTTTGTTCTCTTGTTGACATTGTTATACAAATCAAAACAGGCCGAGAAGGATTGGTCGCTAGCTTTTAGTGTTTCATTACTTTAAAAAAAAATTCCTCAATTAAATCGGACTCTGAGGAAGTCAGAAGATCTCAAAGAAATTGTGATCACCACCGCGGTGCTCCATGGATTATTATCGGGTCCGGAAATCGACTGAGGCGGCGTCGGGAGATAAAGCAATATCAAGGCTTCAGGTCTGGTCTACTGTTACTGCTAGGCTCACAACTCTGCTAAGCCACTGCTGCAGGCTCTGTGTCTTGCCAAAGACAGGTGGATTAGCAATGAAACAGATGACTTAGTGTTACAATTTGTGGGAAAACGCTACATTTGGGACTCTTATGTTAATCATCGTGGAGACTTGGCTCAAATCGAGGTCAGCTAGTGCGCAGCTAGCCAGACGCTCTCTAAATTGCTTTATACTCGTACTACCCTGTATTTACTTGGATTGGATCCATAATGGTAAATGGTCTGCATTTATATAGCGCTTTTCAAGTCAATGAAGACCTCCTAAAGCGCTTTACAATGTGCCTCACACACCAATAGGGAGTCAGCCATGCAAGGCGCCTACCTGCTTATTGGGGGCATTAGGGATTCAGTGTCTTGCCCAAGGACACTTCGACAAATAACACGGAGGAGACGGGAATCAAACCTGCGACCTCTTGATCCCAAGACAAGTGCTATACCTCCTGAGTTTATTTTTTATTTATTTTAAGCAGTATAACAAATCAGGCAAGCATATTTCATTCATAGCTTTCACTTGAGTTTGTTCATGTTTGTAGTGAGTTTGTTCCTATATAAAGCTACATTTACTGACTGTTAAGACAAATTGTTAACACATTTATGCGAAACATTTTTCATTATTTGTGAACAAATGTGTTGTGCTTAGAAGAAATCCCTTATCATCCCTGATTATAAACGTAGCAAATACTACAAATTTAGGCTGGATGATAAAGCATAGCACTGAAATAGTACTGAATATTCAGTGTTGATATTTTTTTACTGATCAGGCCCACCTGAGAAAATAAATTTTGGATCCTGCCCCAAAGCCAAACTAAGTTTGACATGGCTGTTTTAGGGCTATGCTATAAAAATGTTTGCAAATGTTTACTCTGTCTCATTTCCTTTTACTAGATGCTAAACTTATTTGTTGCTGTCATCATGGACAACTTTGAGTACCTGACGAGGGACGCCTCCATCCTGGGTCCTCATCACCTTGATGAGTTCATCCGCGTATGGGCAGAGTATGATCCTGCTGCATGGTAGGCGCTTGTTGAAATCCTTTCCATAGCAACAACTCAGTGTTTCAGTTGAATAAGTCAATGCGATTTAGTGTGAGAAAAAAAAAATCCCATCTTAGGATCAACGTCGGGGTGAATGGCATCTTGAGCCCTGAGCCAAACGAGAAGGGTGACAAACCCTCAGTCGGCGCGCCTGATGCATGTAAATTTAGCAAACGTTCCCTCCCTTCTGCTAAACCAAGTGCCTCGAAAAATGTTATTCACAGTTACATGGCAAGGAAGACATTTTTTCCTGACTGTGAAAATCAAAGTTTTGTTTTTTGCCACACTTACCTTGTTTATGTTCACATATTTTAATAGGAAGATAAATGACTTACACTACCGTTCAAAAGTTTAAGTTTTTCCAGACATTTTGAGTTTTCCATGACTAAAAAAATCACATTTTTTTTTTATCAAATTAGTTATTTCATGCCTGTATTTTTTTGCCCATATTATTCACTTCCTTTTGTTGAACAGTCCCAGATATGGCTTTTTCTTCGTCACTCGGCCTTAGAGGCAGAGCATCGTGAGGTCGCTTCTTCACTGTAGATGTTGACACTTGTGTTTTTATTTAACCAAGCGGCAATTTCAGGATCTGTAAGGTGTCTATTTTTCAAAGTAGACAATCTAATGTACTCTCACTTTCCTTTCCTGTCTAGTTAGAGCCTGGTTGTGCTGTTTTCTAAAGGGAGTAGGATACACCATTGTAGATATTTTTGGGGTATTTTTTCACCTGGAAAAAACGTTGTTTCTTAGAACAAGAACAGACTGTCGAGTTTCACACCAAGGTCCTTTTTCTGGCCATTCTGAAAGTTTAATCACACCCACAAATGTGATGCTCCAGATACTCGCCACGCACAAAAGAACGTCAGTTTTATAGCTTCTCTAACCACCTATATATATACTGTTTAAGCTGTGCTAACATAATTGGACAATGTACTATTAGAACACTAGAGAGTCGATTGCTGGAAATGGGGCTTTATACACCTGTGTAGATACTGCATTAATAAACAGAGATTTGCTGCTAAAATAGTCATTTACCACATTAACAATGTTTGGGTTGTAATTCTGATTAGTTAATTTATCACATTACCAATCGGATACGTTTTATATAACCATAATTGTAAAAAAAAAACAAAGTTATTTTCCTCCAAATACCTGTATAGTTACATTTCTAAGCGACCGCAAACTTTTTAATGGTAGTGTATAACTTCTGTTGCCCAAAATATTTCTTCCATTGATTTACAGTTGGCTTGTTTATGAAGCAGAAATCTTGCTAAGTGTGCTATAAAGCTGCTATCTTTTGACAGTCACTATAGAGGAGAAATTCATTTTAGATTATTTATTTATTGCCGTCAATTCTGGACTACAAGCCCCTACTTTTTTAACCACGTTTTCAACACTGCCGTTTCGAATACAGTGCGGCTCATTCTTTATGCCTAAGAAAACAGCGCGCTGTTCTTTTCTACAACGCAAGTGCTCTAGATACAAACACCAAGGTGAGGTCTGAAAACTCTTATGATTCTCATTGAGGATAAATTATTCCATGTATTTGTATACATTATTCATATAATACAGATCGGGGGAAAAAAGGAGCATACGATATCCAATCTAATAAAGTCCTCAATTTATACATCTGAATTAAATGGCTGTGGACGTTTTTATCATCAAAAACGCTGGAATCCTCTTTCCGGAACATCAGAGTCATTGTCTGAGTTACTTTTAATCCCTGAGGAACGATAACAAGCGAATGCATTTTGGTCGTATACTGTGGAAACCACCAATTAACACAACACAAAAAGAGATGTCTGTGTCTGCCACTATTCTTTACAGTATGGTTGCCCAAACACTGTCATCTAGAGATATAGGGCTCGCGTTTTATGCGACACAGCCCTCATTTGTGTTTGCTCTTGACGCAGTAGTATATGCTTGTCTTTCTCATCGACAGTTTGAAAGGTCATATGATCAGAGTTGTTTACGTCACATGTTTTCAGAGCAGAGCTGAAAATGAAGAAGCTTAAAACTGCGTCAGATGTGCGGGCACGGCGCCGTTAGCATTCTTCAGCCAATGCTAATCACACTAAAAGAAGATGCCACACTGTATTTAAAGTTGCAGTAGCGGCTTGTCGCCCGGGATTTACAGTAATTGTTTGAAAGATGATTATAAAAAAAAACTATACTGGTCAGAAGGGAATATTTTGCCATCTGCAGTAAAATTTGGCAAAATAATTTGCTTATTAGCAAAGGGGAAATATCAATACCATGGCTGCTTGGAACTATGTATTGTTATGACCTGCTGTGCAAATTACTTGACAAAGAGTCCAATTAAAACATATATGGCAGACAAATGTACCCGCCTTGGGCGTAGTTTTGGTCTGGACGAAGGAAACGTGTCCCCACCAATATCATTGTCTAATCATTGTTTTGTCCCCACCAATATTATGTGATTACTAAAAAAAAATTAACAATGCCCCCACCAATGCCAAGACTAAACCTACGCCCTTGGTACCTGCGGTTCAATATAATATTCTTTATCAGCATGGAAGGTCTGAACAACAATTAGTGGGCCTAACCTCATTGATCATGTTTTATCTTTTTCAGTGGAAGAATATGCTATCAAGATATGTACAAATTGTTGCGTTTTATCTCGCCTCCCCTTGGCCTGGGAAAGAAGTGCCCGAACAGGGTGGCCTATAAGGTTTGCACTCCCTCACAGTGTCCTTTTCTTGTCAAGGGGACTGTGATGATTCGGACCGTGAATGTTTGTTTTCATTTGAGGTGCCAGAGAGTCAAATGGGCACACATGCATAGAGATATGCATTGATCCTTTACCAACCAGCATGTCATTAACCATCCCAAGTCCAAGAAATAAAGGCACAAGTCTGAAACAACTTAACATGACGTCTAATTGCAATATATGAGTACAAATGTATGATTTTTGTGAGCTTTGTTTCCACTTGGGTTACTGCCATTGGACTTTATCATTAGGAGCTAAAGAGCATCATGAATGAATATTCGAGCTTCACATTTTGAGTGTTGAACAATGTATCTACAATAGATGTAAGATCTTAAGCCCAGGCCCGAGAACAAGGCTTCTCTGTTGCTGACTTTTTCAAAAATAAATATATATTTACAAAAATGTATATTAAAAAGCGACGCTAACATTCTAGGACGCTGAGGGATTTTGAGGTTGTGAGTAGTTTTGAATTGAAAAGTTACGAAACTAGTCCGCAAAAAAAGGCACTTCATCACAACACATACTGCACAAAACTCAATTCAAATTTTCCTGTCAACTCTTAAAAAAATCCGTCAATGAGGAAAAATTGTTGGTTAGTGTAACCTCTGCAGACAAAGAAATACAAAAGATGTAAATATGATTTTGTTGCAAAACACCGGATTTAACTTGGCAACATAAATCACCTCTCCTCCTCCCGAGTCTTCAAAAATGAAACGTGAAATTTTGTGTTTGCTTTAGGCTCGATCCTGCAAATCGAGTTAATATGTCAGGCTGGGTCTGGGTTCAATACCTGCAGGCATTTATCGGGTCAGGCTTGAATTTCTTTTTAGGTCCAATGTTACTTCTGATCTACTAATCAACTTTGGAAACACACATCAACTATCTCCCCTGATTTTGACAAATGATTATTTGGACCAGGGGCGTAAAAAGTAAAATGGTTGCAAGGGCCAAATAAGAAAATTTAACGAAAGCCAGACTAATCGTATGTTGAACATTTATAAAATGACAGCGTTGAGTGAACCTTATTGAACGTATTGAAAATCTAACAAACATACTAATATGATCAAAAGCAGAAAGAGATTCGCTGGGGAGTTAGACATTCACAAAATGCATTTTTACGATTCAATGGTAAAATCTACCAACAAATCTGCTTGCCTGCCACATGATAAAATAATTGCGTTATAACATTTGGGCCTGCTTTTTGTGACTAAATCTCAGTCTAACCTTTGCCACTTAACTACAACATGAGTCTGCGCACATCAGAACACCCAAATTCCCGAAGCGGCAATATTTAACCTTTTGTCGTTAAATGGCCAGAGTATTCATTTGACACCAATGCTCTTTATCTTCTGAATGCTCAGCTGTGATTGGATCCCTCCGTCCAGGAAGTTTGCCAGAGCATCCCTAACGTTCTTCTCCGGGACCCATTCCTGAATCCTTCAATCCCACAAGGATTCTGTCTCATGATATCCTGGAAATCTTATTAACAAGGATTTCTGTGTCCCTTTCTCTATCCCCTTCCCCCTCTCCTTGACATTTTTTTTCTTATTTTGTTCGTTTGACAAAACATTCCCCCCTCTTTTTCACTGTACCGTCTTCCGCATGGGAAATCTCCATTCCTCCCTCCATGGCGTCCTTCTATCCTCCCTGCGGAAAGTGGCCGTATGAGTTACCGTGATATGTACGAGATGCTCCGGGACATGTCCCCACCTCTAGGGTTGGGAAAGAAATGCCCTCCTCGCATCGCTTATAAGGTAGAATGCCTCCCCATCATCTGTGTGTTGTTTCTGCTTGAGGACCAATCTTGCTATAAGTAGAAAATAAATGTAGAAATGAATAAATAGCTACAAATGTATGCCTTATAAATAAATGAACACACAAATACATTATGCAATACCTGAATATATATTAAGTATATGCATTTTGTCATTTATTTTGTTGTGTGTTTCTGGCATAAGGTAATGTCATATGTTTATGTTGGGAGTTTCTGTCATGAGTTTGTCGTTTCTTTTGTTGTGCTTTTAGTCATCTTTTTTGCGGTGTATGCGTTGCTGTAACAAAGTACAACAAGATACGACCGGATTCAATGACAAGATGCAATGGCAAGATGCAACAACAAGATAAAACAACAAAATACAAGACACAGTAAACGGCAAAAGACATGACAAAATACATGATAAAATATATACTGAAATAAATAAGCGACAAAATACATGACAAATTACACAACAAAATACAAGACAAATAAATACAGAAATACATATGTGACAAAATGCACGACAAATTGCTCAACAATAACTAAATAACGAAAAAACGAAGACAAAATAAAAAAACAATAACATGACAAAATGCAGGAAAAAATACACAATTTACACAACGAAATACACATCAAAATACATAACTACCATGAACAGGAACAAGATCAGGACCCAAATGCGTGACGTTTCTCACACAAGCCTTTTATTTTATGGGAAATGGGGAGTCATGCACGTTAATCTGGCGTGGAATGATGATAGGAAGCCAGAGGCCGACTAGATCGATACCAATTGCCCAAGCAGATACCGGACAGGACGGGACAGACAGGTGTGATATCGAAAATAAACAGGACAAACTAGACGGGAATGAAACTGGAAACTGATATTAAACAACGGTACAGACAGGATTAATATCAAAATAGGATATCGAATTTAAACAGGACAAACTAGACGGGAACGAAACTGGAAACAGATATTAAACAGGACAAAATAAATGGGAACAATACCGGACAAGAAATACCAACAGGAAACGAACCCAAAACCCAAGTCTTGCGGGGCAGAGGTTCATTGACGGACTGACAAAGGAAGAGTGAGAGCACTGAGCTTAAGTAGACGTAAAGCCAATCTGTCAACGAGCCGCAGCTGGCGCCACACAGGCGGGGCCAATTGGACATCATGGCGACCGTGACACATAACAAAATAAATACCGAAATAAACTACAATACGTGATAAATTACAGAACAAATACATAACAAATATAACAAAATACATGACAAATAAATACCGAAAGAATTAAATGAAAATACAGTATCCAAAAATAAATTAAAACATGGAATTTATGTAATATATTCAGTTATTACATGATTCATTTCTGTGTTTACTTATTTATATGGCATATATTTGTAGGTATTTCTTTATGTCTACATTTTTTATGCATATGGCTGGCTGGGTCCTCTCTATCCCGCTCTGAATTGTCCTGCACTGTTCAATTTTTTGTCAGTGTTTCACATTTCGAATCATCTGTGCTGCTGATCTATCTTGTTTTCCCATGTGGGCCCTGTAGCATTGTCCTGCTTTGTGAGGTGTCGGTGACATTTACTTACTTAGACAAAAAAAAACCCATTGTTTCTCAAGTTTCTGTCATGGAGCAGCAAGGGGCAAAAACAAAAAATCAAATGAAAATGATGAACCAGCTCACATTCGTTCCAAAGCACGACTTTGGCGTTTGTGTGTCCTCTGTGCTTTAGTGTTTTCTGCAGCTACTTTCTACACATTTTTACAAGTACAGTAATAACTCCGCCATCAAAGAACTAAGGTACAAGACTCTCCCACAAAAAAACAACAACTTTCTAATAGAATACGTAAGAAAAAGATAATAACGCTTGCACGTGGACAAAACATGTGCTTTTTTTTATACTTACTTTTTGATAATACGTTTTAAATGTACAGTACGTACACTATTGAGGACCAATTTTGCCATTTGAAGAAGTAAATGTCTGAGTAAATATTTATCTACAAATGTATGCCATATTAACAAATTCACACCTGAATAAAGCCTGTTAATATCAAACTATATGACATAAATAAAATTTATCATTTTCTTATGAATTTTGTATTGTATTTATTTTTTTTGCGGTGTATTTTATCGTGTATTTTGTAATTTACTTTGTCATGTATTTTCTCGTGTTTTTTTTCATGTATTTCGACGTGTATTTTGTCAGGTATTTTTTGTGTGTATTTTGTCAGAACAAAATGTTCTCCAAGTGAGGAGGTAACCCCTTTTTCTTGATCTTTCCACCTATTACTTGATTAGCAATGAAAAAAGGCATTGCATTTGAACGGTCAAATCATTGCTAAAGCAAAGGTTTAAAGTTCAGCAATTTTTACCCCGCACCATCGCTTGAATAACATTTTGTTTGCGACAAAATACTCGAGAAAAATACATGAAAAAAGACAAGCTAAAATACTTGAGAAAATACACACCGAAATGCATGACAAAATACACTACAAAAATATTTAAATAGACGACAAAATAAATGACAAAATACACAAAATGGAACACAACAAAATAAATATGTAAATAAATAAATGACAAAATGCATAACACATGCATAAATTAATTGGATTGATGTTACATATTGATGTAACTGAAAACGGCTCCGCTACCCACTTTCGGCTCCGAAACCACCAGTTGAGAAACATTGATTTAAAAGACACATCTTTTAAATCACCTTTTATAACTTTACTCTGGGTTTATCATTCTGTCGCAACCATTCTTAAAAATGTACACATACAGTTTTCTTGATCACCTTGCTATAACTTTACTCCAGGTATATCATTCTGTCGCAACTATTAAAAAAAAAAAATACATTTATTGTAGTTCTTACTTAGTGCATTTATTGTATGAATTCAACTCAATATTGGCGGTATATTAAGGTTAAGACATGGCTTTTTTTTGTTGGATTCAAAATCCTGAGTTGCCTCCCGTGAGTACTTTTCGAATCTCTCAACCGTGACATTGTTGTAGGCGTTTCTACCCGAAATGCATCCTTTTAGTATCCGGCAATCATCCTCAAACACTACTGCTTCATGCAAGACTTTCCATGCAAAACCTATAATACGTATAACCCTCATTATTTCTTTTTTCTTTACTTTCATCTCTCTCAGTCTTTTGCATGCTATCCAATACGTGAAATATTGTGGTTGTTGAGCATGTACCACCCTGCCTTTCCTGATTGTCAGTCAGTTATCCAAAATCTGCATCACTTACAAATACAATTCAGTACATATGAAATTCAGTACATTGAAATGTATGACTGATAATTAAAATCATTTAAGGGAGCCTAAGCTTGGGGATTGTCACGTTTTTATTTTCTTAATTCAAGTTTTTTTATGCTTTATATGAAAAACGTAATGACACCAGGTGCAGTGGGCATTTAGAACATAAATCAGGATTTGTCCAGCAATTCCATATATATATATATATATATATATATATATATATTACATAATGGGCAGCACGGCGGCGCAGTGGTTAGCGCATGTGCGGCACAGTGCTTGCGTGGGTTTCCTCCGGGCACTCTGGTTTCCTCCCACATTCGAAAAACATGCATTTCAGGTGGATTGGCCGGTCCAAATTGTCCCTAGGTGTGAATGAGCAAGTGAGTTGTCCCCGTGTGCCCTGCGATTGGCTGGCAACCAGTTCAGGGTGTCCCCTGCCCACTGCCCGATGATTGCTTGGATGGGCTCCAGCACCCCCGCGACCCTACTGCGGATAAGCGGTGCAGCTAATGAGATGAGATATGTTACATACATTAAAAATATATACTTCCAAAATAACTTTTTTTAAAATAAGTTATCATTATTGTAAATTATATTTCAATTGGAGCACGGCGGGGCAGTGGTTAGCGCGTGTGCGGCACAGTTCTGAGGTCATGAGATCGAACCTCCTGTGTGGAGTTTGCATGTTCTCCGTGCTTGCGTGGGTTTCCTCCGGGCACTCCGGTTTCCTCCCACATTCCAAAAACATGAGTGTCAGGTTAATTGTCCGGTCCAAATTCGTCCCTAGGTGTGAATGAGCCAGTGAGTTGTCGTTCTCTGTGTGCCCTGCGACTGGCTGGCAACCAGTTCAGGGTGTCCCCTGCCCACTGCCCAAAGATGACTGGGATGGGCTCCAGCAAAAAAGATTACACAGAATAAAATGGCAGATGATTTTTTTAAACATCTTTATTGACAATATAAACAACAAAAACAGCATTGCATTCATTTTAGTGTTACTTATTATATGTAGCCGATTAGAGATTAGAGCAAAAATGGACAATACAAGATCGGTATAAGAATGAGTTTTTTTGTTTTTGTTTTAAATCTGTACAAACATTTTAATACGGCCTACACAATTTGAAATCATGAAAAAAAAAATGCATAAAATATAAGAAAGCCTATATGTTGACAGGTATGAAGCGCTTTTTGATTTTTTTCCATTCCTAAAGCTGCTTTCTCTTTTTGTATGGTTTAGCGTTTGGTAAGGATGAACATGCCAATTGCAGATGACAACACAGTCCATTTCACCTCCACCCTGATGGCCCTCATCCGAACGGCACTCGACATCAAGCTGGCATCTGGTAAGCGTGCCAAATCTGCAAGAAAATTAAAAAAGTAACTAGTTAGTTACTTTATTTAAAAAGTAACACAATTACTCCTTAGAGTACTGACACCAACCAGTAGCGCGGTACTCCAAATTTAACTATCAAGTTAAAAATGACTGTATATTCTTTCATTGAAGCAAACCCCCTAAAACTGCTTAAAATAGCCACCTAATAAAATAAATTGAAGAAAAGGTGTACACCAACCTGTTAAGGCAGCGAGGCCTTTATATTTCTTGGCTTGTGCGATTTTTTAAAGCTTGCAAAAGATAACTTAGACGAGACACTCCATATCAATTTTGTCCCTGGGCTTTAAAACACTTGAACATCTTCTCCATTTCTGGGTACCGTCCAAGACGTTTTCTTTTTTTTTGTCTCCAGGCTTGGTGTATTGCAAAAATAATTTTACAACTAAAAATTTAGCAGATTTTTTCCATAAGTTCCTTTCACGCTGCCTACAATTTGCCACTGGTGACATACGTCCAAATATGCACAGATAAACTTACTTGCTGATTTCAGTGTTTAATTTTACAGTTGTAAATTCGGCTTGGATGCATGTATATAGGGTAGGATAAATTCAGCAGCCTTGAACTATGTGCTCAAGATGGCACCACCATATACACCTTCAGGGTTTGCCTCCTTTTAATTGAGTTATGTATATGACAATGTACGGGAAGCCAAAATACTGTATTTATTCGTGTATAATGCACACTTGTGTATAACATGCACCCCTAATTTTTTATTAAAAATTGAAATAAGATTTTGTTTTATTTTTTCTCAGCTGAAACTAGACATTGTAAGTGAAAAATGTTGTTGAACACGCACAGCCATGATTAAAATGATTCATTGTCTATGTTAACTGCGAACACAATACCAACATAACATTTACTATGTATTTATCTAATGTCCTTCAAAGTCCACTTCATCATCAGATATAACATAAGAGTCAATTACCGTGTCATGCTTTTTGTGTACATTTCTATTTTTCAGGACGATTTTCTGTCTTCTTCATTCTCTTAACATTTTTTGGTACCGTGAATTAAAATAGTGTGATAAGATAAAAAGTAATGCTTTTTCACACACAATCTTGATTACGGGTAGGGTAGTGTTTAGGCCTGGGCGCCCACACTGCCGCAAGCTGGGTTTGATTCCCATTGCATCCAATATTTTGCAATTGTGTTCTGCAATATTTTTCGACTGATCAATCGTTGCAAAAATAGGTGATTAAACTGTGCATCATATAGGATCATACAGAGTAGAGTTAAAAACTTTTAACAATCACAATACTCGTTACCGAAAAAAGTAATTGCTTTCCGGGAATGTGTTTCCTTTGTCACATGTTTGTTTTAACACTGCTGTTCCTGTGCTTCTATGCTGCGGGAATTATGCCAAGCTGGATCATATTAATCATGCATGGATTTCTTTTCTACACGGCACAGGAGTCTTGGCACAACATCTATGTGATATTGACCTGAAAAGAGAATTAAATCGAGTTTGGCCGAGCTTATCCCAGAAGACCATCGACCTGCTTGTGACGCCACACAAATGTAAGGCCAATTCATGTTGAGAAAACAACACAAAGGAATCAAATTCCCTCGTGTAAGTGCTTTTGTACTCTCACAGACAATGAACTGACTGTGGGGAAAGTGTATGCAGCGCTCATGATCTTTGACTACTATAAGCAGAACCGGGCTAAGAGACTTCAGCAGCAGAATCCTTCAGGAGGAGTTCAGGTATGTTGGCTAAAATTCACTCAAGAAGCTCCATGGAAATCAGAATTTATTGTGACTTTTTAGTGTTGTGTTGTTAAAGAGAAAGCCTCCCATTAAGTACAATTTTTGAGCTGCCAAAGTTAAAATATGTATGCGCTGAACAATTGCGATACATACAGCATGTGGTGGAGGATGATGAATCATTGTAGTGATTCATTTTAAGAAAGAGGAACACTTAAAAGGACATTGAATGTTATTAAGCACCTCCTAGTAGTACAAACAAACCAACATAAAAAACGTGATTAAAAAAACCAAAAATATTGATAAAATAAGCAAAAATACCCGACCCATTGGGTGGCTATGCCTGTCTTGTACCCATTAGTGTTATGCACATATATGTTGACCCCCTGATTTCAGTATGGTATTTGATCATTCTAAATTTGATTTATAAGCAAATATATACGGCAATGCCTCATGCTTTCCGCATGCTTAGGTTTTTTTTAATTTGTCCTTGCCTTCATGTAGGTTTTGGATCAGGGGATGTTGTAATGGTAGTCTGTGCAGCCCATTAAGACTCATTGTGGTTAAGGGCTATACAAATTAATGTGATTTGACTTTATCACCTTTGTTTGTGTTGCAGAGTAAATTAGGGGCCCTGTTTCGTCCAATACTGCCCCTGGGTTACATCAAGGAAGTAGAACCCCCGATTCAGAGTCCCAACGAATCCCTATATCCTGAGCCAGAAATGAAGACGTCGCCTCTTCCACCTGTCACAATCAGTACCACCATTTCGCGTATCAACGACACAATGTGAGTGTTTGCAGCCAGTGACAGTTGCTGTAATGAACCAAAATGGAGTGATTTTGCTTCAATCAAGTAACAACATATTATGGAAATTCACAAAAACCACTTACGTCCGCCTTCAGTGGCACCCAAAAAGAACAGATTATCCATCCACCCATCCATTATCTGCACCGCTTATCCTCAGTAGGGTTCACGTGGTGCTGGAACCCATCTCAGCTGTCCTCGGGCAGTGGGCAGGGGACACCCATAACTGGTTTCCAGCCAGTCGCAGGGCACACAGAGACAGACAATTCACTCTCTCATTCACACCTAGGGACAATTTGGGCCAGCCAATTAACCTGACATGCATATTTTTGGAATGTGGGAGGAAACCGGAGTGCCCGGAGGAAACTCAAGCAAGCATGGGGAGAACACGCAAACTCCACTCAGGAAGGTTTGATCCCATGACCTCAGAACTGTGCCGCGGATGCGCTAACCACTCAGCGGAGTGGCGCCAAATTCAAATTATATTATAACTTATTTTAATAACCTCTTGTCAATTTGTATCAAATAACACTGCTTTTGAGGAACAGAGGGTTCCAACCAGGACTGTTGATCGGTAAAGTCATATGGGTCAAGGCAGATTGTAAATACATTTTAGTTCCTTTATTTTTTGTTTATCATTAAAACATTTTTCGTGACACTGCTATCGCAATCTTGTATAATTTGTCTGTATGACGAAGACTCACAAGACGAGTGTATCTTTTAATGCTGTTCTAATAACAACATCCAAAACATACAGCTTTCTGGGAATTCTACTGACACAGGCACATCAGTTTTGCATTTTAGTTGTTACCAATATTCCCACAACTGCTGGGGTCACATCGAAAATGAACTGAGTGTTTGACACAGTACGTTAAAAAAAAGTAAGTGTAGCATTTTAAAAAATACCCATAGGTTGGGGAATTAGTGATTATTTGACATTACACAAGTTTCACTTAAAGTGGTATAACTGTTAGCCATCTTAGAACTATGAGTACCCAAAAAACTTAAAAAGGCTGGGCAAAAAATGAGAAGTTGGGGACCCTAGATGTAGAAAATTCACTTCCAACTATGCCAGTGGAACCCACAACCTTATTGGCATTTATTGTCCATTGACTGGTGGATGTAAAATGCTTGGATAAGAAGTAAACAACAGAACAATGAAGGTGGATAACGAAGTACAAAAGACATAAAATGCCTGGGTGAGACAGCGCAGCGCTTAATAAACATTAACGGTTATTGCAATTCCCAATTGCTGAAGCTGAGGAACGTGTGGAAGTTGCAAACTTACTAATTACACAATTTTCCTTGCCCTTTCATTGCAGTGAATCCAGTCTAAAAAAACACCTTACTACTTACTAATATCATACTTTTTTCTCTACGTGTTTACTTGCACGATGTTTTAAACTTTGAAAGACAGCAAACCAAACTCAATCTATGAGCCAGGGAACGAGCATCCTTGCTCCTTTTACCTTTTATGATTTCCTCAATATATCATTTTATAACAAATGACAGAGAGTGAAACAAAAAAGAAAAGTATTTTTTTTCACATCAATGTTCGACATTAAACCTAAATGTGTAGAAACATCAATGCACCAAGTGCTTCAGTAAAGGTGTATAATATTTTTGCTGACAAACACAAAAAAACTACAAGAGCAATTGTGTTTTTTTCCAAGCTTACAAAAATGTATTATTTGAGTACACTTTGCAATATACTGGACATTATATATAATATATATAAGTTGTGTCACCCTGACCCGAGTGACATGGCCGCTTTCTGGTGTCCCGTTTCATCTGGAGGGACGAAAGCATGACCAACTTGGGTGCCGAGGTGCCTAACTTGTTTGGGTGTTTGGGCAATTGGGTTGGCCATGGTCCAAAAAATTTTGTGTGTTTTTTTTGTTGTTGTTATTTATTTCCCTTTTATTTTCCTTGTTATTGTATGTGTGTGTCTTGCTGTCGGTCACCCCTCTTGAGGGATATGACCAAGGTAGACAGATAGATAGATAGATATATTATATATACTTACATCCTATGCTTAAAATAATGACAAAGAGGTTCAAAGACAGGTTCTTCCCCAGGTCCATTACCACCCTAAACAAGCGTGCAAAACTGATAATATATCTTGGATTTATTTAAGAAGTGTTATTGCACTATTTTGCATTACACTTTTATTAAAACTTCAGCGAGTGTCTAAGCACTATGTTATACATGTGATCGCTTATTTATCCTGACATTCCTTTATATATATTTTTTCTTTTCTCTCTAAAAGTATTTAGTACAAGTTTACCTTGGCGAACCATGTCTAATATTGTTGCATACAATGTTTCGCTATGTTGTTATCAATGACAACAATGACAACTCAACTTGATTCTGAGTAGTATCCTTCTTGCGGCTGATAAATCTAATAGTAGTATTATGAACAATTGTCTTTTTTTCTTGACAGAGTTGACCAGAAGAGTTCAATAAAACACTCCCAGTCTGGAGATGTTTCGTTGGCAGCAATGAGACCCAAAGGACGCAGGAAATTACAGAGAGGCCAGTCAGAAGATGTGCAGAGTTCCACAAGACCACAGGTTTACTCACACTCAAGCACTCACACACCAAAAAGCAACTCAACGTCTGAGAACAGAGTACCGTATTTTCCGCACTATAAGGCGCACCTAAAAGCCTTTATTTTTTTCAAAAGCTGACCATGCGCCTTATAATAATGTGCGCCTTATTTATGGATCAAAATTAAGTCGCAAAGTCTTGCAACTAATGCAGCAGCCGCCGACTAGATTTTCCCCCTGCCTGAAGTGTGTTTTAAACACGATATTTGAAAGTCAATGTACTTGGCTGGCCACTCCTGTTGAAAGCTTGAGATGAAGCGAAATAGACCAAGACAGAGAGAAAGAGAGGGATGAAAAGAGAGAGGGGAGGACAGTTAGAGGGAAGGACAGAGAGAGACAAAAGAAAAAGAGAACCAGAGAGACAGGGAGAAAAGTTACAACGAGAGAGAAACTGAGACAAAAAGAAAGAGACAAAAGGACCAACAGATATGGACGATAGACCGACAGAGAAAAACAGAGAACAAAGAGAGTTTGAGAAGGATAGAAAATGAGTCAAAGAGAGACGTACACAGAAAGAGAGGGACAGAAAGATAAGCAGAAAGAGATAGAGAAATAAACAAAGAGAGACCAACAAAAACACAGAAGGAAAAAGGAAGGCCGACAGAAAGAGGCAAATTAAGAGAGAAATAGACAGATAAAATATATAGAAAGAGAGCTTAAAAAAAGGGAGACTAAGTGATACAAAAAGAGAGAGACAGACAAAGACAAAGGGAGAATCATAAATGGACAGAGAGACAGAGAAATAGATAGAGAGAGGGAAAAAATAGAGACACAGAAAAAGATAGACAGGGAAATAGACCGAGAGAAATAGACAAAGAGGGAGAAGCAGAGAAAGAGATGAACAGAGAGAAAAAGACCGACAGAGAGAGACTGAGAAACAGAGTAATAGACAGAGATTAACACAGGAACAGACACAGAGGGAAAGAGACACATAGAGAAGGATAAACAGAGATAGAGAGAGGGAGAGACAGCGACAGAGAAGGACAGAGAATAGACAAAGGGTGAGGGAAAGACAGAGGGACATACACAAAGGGACAAATACAGAGAGAGAGACAGGGAGAGAGAGACTTTTGACTGATTTGATTATTTACTTATTACACTAATTTATTTTTGTATTCCTGAAAATGATTTTTATCGTTAAATCTTTTTTCTATAGAAAAAAAAATATATATATTTGCAATTAGTGGAATGTTTCTCTGGCGGCACCTGCGTCAATTGAGCTTGAGACTACTGATCTACAAGGGTGACTGGCCTTCTTTTCTCATGTGTGTACTCTTTCAGGAAGTGGTTGAAATGAAGCCGGTGGAGAACATCTCCGACACAGAAACATATCCTGGCCTGGAAGGCCACGGCCGGGCGGCTTCTCTGCCTCGACTCAACGCCGAGTATTACGTAAGCGCCAGGTTTTTCAGGACACTGAATCTTCTTCTCTAAGTATTTAATTCTGAATATTTAATATTTACAAGTTGTGGATCCTCGCAATGGTGGTATACAATATTTAGGAACAGTTGAAGCCAATTCCTCTATACCAGTGTTCTCGTTTGCCCGCGTCCCTGTAAAAAATAAAAACATAAAACACATAATTCTTTCTTATTTTCAGTATTATTTTCTTCTTTTTATATAGTAATTATCTGCTTATGAGGTAGTACAGTAAAATATTTGAAATAACTTTCTACAGTTCAAAAGTTTGGGATTTCTTAGAAATGTCCATAATCTAAAAAGCTAAACTGTTTTCAGCCGTGAAACATCGTTTCAGAAGAAGGGTTTTCTAATCATTTGTTAGTTTTCTAATGCAAGCGGCACCTAGGATGGCTGTGGGCCATCATTTCTATTTTTATCAGGGTCATTGGTAGAGAATCATTAAAAAAAAAAAAAAAAGTAAGACTGAGTCCAGAAATGGGGGTATGAACAGCCCAACTATCCAATTGTCAACATGTGATGCCTTTGCTACTACGGCTGTTACAAACACCTTTCTGTTACCCAAAAATCTGCAGACTTGGATGTGTCAAGCAGATTTAATAACATTCAAAAGGGTCAAACTGAAAGTACAGACCAACATATATTACAAAATGCACGTTAGGTGTCTGCCTAAACATATAAAACAAAGAAAATAGATCCCATACAAAAACATTATCACCACCCTTGCTTTGCCCGCGGGTGATGCACACTGTACGATTAGTACGCTGAAGTGCTGATTGCTGGAAATGGGCCTCTATACACCCATGTAGATATTGCATTTACCACGTTAACAATGTATGGGGTGTATTTCCTATTAGTATCATGTTATCTTTATTAAAAAAACTGTGCTTATCCTTCAAAATTAAGAACATTTCTAAGTGACCCCAAACCTTTGAACAGCAGAGGATCTTTATTTTAGGGTGTTTTAATGATCCTGCTGTTATTTTTTACCCTCTGCTTTCTACACTACACCCCTGCTTTCCCGCGTCACCCGAAATGCACTCTGCCTTTGTTGCTCTTTGGCTTGCTGGAAGATGAGGTTGGCATTATGCATGTTCCACAAAACAATATTATCAGCAGCCGCACACATACGGAATATTGAAAATTGGACCTCATTCAAGTTATTTTCTATCATGTGTCTCTTTTTCCGTCGGGTTAACAGATTATGCAGGGGAGGGGGAAACACAACAGCCCAACACTGTATGTTCGCACTCGTAAAATGGAATAGCAGAGTAGCAGAATCAAGGACTAATGATGGGAATTGTGTCTCTTTTTAGAAAACTGGCTTTTTTGGCTTGGCTCGGTAAAATATTTTGGCTCTTTCGGCTCCCAAAAGGCTCTTTAGATTATGTGGCCTTAAACTATGTGTTATTAATTATTAGGTAACGTTATGCACAAAATGACTTGCGGTGGGGGAATAATAAAACAAAAAAAGAAATAAAAGGAAAAGAGAGAAAATAAAAATATCAAGGAAAAATCTAGGGGGAAAAACGAAGAAGAAAATGACAGGTTTTGGGGTTTCCTTTTTATTACTGTATAACCAATCATAATATAACATTACGTCAAGATCAGGCGTCAATTTGAAGGGGATCTAGTTTCATCAGTAAACCAAGGCGTGCGTCTTGTAGGTCCTGATTTAAGCTGTAGGGGCGCTACGGAATCCAGGTACTAGCTAGGGTAGCATTAAGTTTTTCCGTCAAACCTGGTGTGACAGCTTGTTAAAGTATAAAGCAGCCCTTGCCTATGCAAAATCAGCCTATTTTTTGAAGGTGATTGTAGAACAAAAGAATAACCCCAAAATGCTTTTTGATTTTAGGTTTTAAATCAGGGGATGTTGTCATAATATTCTGTGGTTTGCAATAATCTGTGGTCTGTGCAGCCCTTTGAGAGTCTTTGTGATTAAGGGCTATACAAATAAACATGACTTGACGAAGTTACGGAACTGCACACATTCGGCACAAAATAAAAGTAACAATTTCAAAAAGTAAATTATTCTCTTTAATAATACCATTATTTTTTTCACTCTACGTTAAAGTTTTAACTAATCTCAACTTTTAGCCTTTTAATACTAAGCAACTTTTAAGTGAAGCAACTGTGGATCTCTGAAAATGACTATGTATGACAAACTGCTAAACTACTGTATGTAGTTGCATACCTGTCAATTTTTGTAAAATGCTCACCTATTAATGATTTCAATTCCCCTTATTAGGCAATAATAAAGTTTACAAACACAAGGTGGCACCTATTTACTCACAGTAAGACAGACAATGTAGAATACCGCAATGATATTAGCAATCTACATTGACGTTTTTGTCTACTACTAGCAGTGCTGGCAAGTTAAAATATAATTAGTCATAGTTACTCACAAATTCTTCCAAAAATAATCGTAACTGATTTACTCGATAGTAAAAGTGACGCGTTAGCAGTGAAAGTAACCTTTTCCAGGTTTTGGAATGTCAATAAATGTGAAATTTACTTAGCAAATACGAAAAACTGTGTTTATTTGTAGGGATGGGAATTCCGACTATTTTTAGAGAACCGTCTTTTTAATGAAAAATACTATAACAAAAGGAAGAAGAAAAAGAAAAGAAGAAGACAAATAAACTTAACATTTTTATACAACCACATTAACACTGAAAAACACAGCAAACATAATGAAAATATTTATAAATCTAAAAAAAAAAAAAAAAAAGATTAAATACAGATCAATTTTAACTGTTTATGTCGAGCAAATTTAAAGTCATCAACACAAAATCCTACAAAATGCATATTGAACAATCATAAGGTGTTTATTGGTGAGAGGCTGGCTCCCTTCGTTCACTTCCAAGAGTGGGCTCATATAGCCCTTTCTCTCAGAAACGACAAGTCAGGTGTTTTCAAAACTCAGCCCTCATTCGCCTTTTTTCCAGAGCATTAGTAAACACTATATTCGTAATCGCTATTTAACTATATGATGGTCTCTATTTCAAATAGTGATATGTTTCGAACCGACATGATTTAAAAAACTCATAGAAGAGAGTGTAAAACTGTGACGCTGAACACGGTGTCAAGTATGCGAGGCGTTCTGCAGCCAATGTAGCGCACCGATTTTGTCTGTCAGTAACGGCAGAAAAAAACAATACCTCACATTACTTAGTTACTTAAAAGTAGCGCCGTTACGTAACAGCGTTATTCCCAACACTGGTTACCAGTGACAGAGACTATCCAGATTAGAGCCAAAATGAGAAAGACGATATCCGTCAGACAAAAATACGCCGTACAGAAATTGAAATGATTAAAAAACCGTATACATTGCGGGGAAGTCTATTTAATTGGAAAAAAAAATATCAATGGGCTACTGCCAACCTTGAATTTCACAAGTCTCTTCTTTTCTGTCTTGGCTTTTTCCTAATCTGGATGCCCATTGCTAATTTTTTGCCCACCTCCCTCTTGTATGTGCTGTCTGATAGCGGAGCCACCCTCGCCACGCCCCTGGGACCCACCTGGCAGTATGTACCACCTGTTGTGACACCTCTTTCTTCCTATCCTTTCCACCCTCTTACGTATGTCTTTGTGCCCTGTGAGCTTCCGTCATTGCAATGCAGTTTCTCAGCCTCATGGTGAAGGAGACCCAGCAGTATGCAGCATCGTATGTCTAACTGCAGGCTTAGTTACTTCACATGTGATAAATTTACAATTTAGTAGACACAGTCAAAACAAAGAGTAATTATTTAAGCCGTTAGTTAAAGGTATTCCCATGCAAATTGTGAGGAAATAGTATTTTTTTGCAAAAAAAAAAAATATCTATCTCTCTCTCTATTATCATCATCATCATCTTCTGTATATTCTAATGATTTTACGAGATAATACGTTTCGAAGACAGCATGTCTCGTCTTCAACTTCCTGAGCTGTGACGTCATGTGAGGAACATCAACACACCTGCAAGCCGGTCGCCATTTTGGTTAAGTTTTAATTCGTTGAAGAAGTTACATTTGTTTCAAGCAGCAGTTTTTGTGGATAATGCCTGGGCATGTGTCACAAATGGATAGCGTAACGGTACAAAAAACGGCAGCCAAAAATGGGCTAACTTGCGAAAATAAAACATGGAGAGCAGATGGGGGGACGAACCAGGATTGATCAGACGCATCGCTGGCTGTCCAAAAAACACACAGTGAAAACCCAGGCTAACCGGTAAATGATCAACAAAAAATGGCTGCGCTAACTACAAAGTAGGCCGGTTATAAACCATGGAACACATTAAAACCATAACTTACGCCAAGCTAGCCAGCCAAACAACTCGCTGTGTGCGCCAACGAGCACCAACCAGGAGCAAACCAAACAGGAAGCCCTTGGCAGCCCCGACACTGAAGGGGAGCTATCTGGACTAAATGATACCAACCACAACACACACAGCAAAAAACAGAAACAAATAGCCACAATTTTGCCTAAAGAAAAGAATGAGAAGGCAAACAAGGAACGCACACTATAACGGCGACAGGTAAACTTACTACAGAGCTTTTGGAGATTGGAGCATTCAACTCAACACTGTCATTTAGCCCCGGCGACAGGTTAAGCAAGGATCCACCAAGCAGATATGAGAGGTATGTAATCGCTACCTCACATGTTGTGTTCCTTCAATGACACCACAGCTCTAGAAGAAAGAAACTAGATCGGTCGACTATGAGACTAAGATATTTCGAGCCCCCCGGCAGGTGGAATATTTTGCAACATTTTTTAATAATTGTCGGTAGGAAATGAAATGAACACAACACTTTGTGCCTACCTTAAATCCAGATTAAGCCATTGATTATACTGATATCACCAACCCCACTATTTGTTTACACACACTATAGGCTACAGTTCTGCAATTGAAACTACTATAGAGTACTTTGCAATATATTTGTGTGACTGAACAGGGAAATGGGTGTCTTCAGAAGTCTGTCTTCATCTTTTGTGATGTTACTTTTGTCATGATGCAGTACACTACTTTGGTTAACGTCAAAACTCAAGATCTGTCAGACCGTTGCACGACATTTCCCTCACTGCCGTCTGCTTCCTTTCCATTCCCAGCCGATCGTTGACCTCAGTCCCATAAGACGCTCGGCTTCCTCGCTGACCCCGCAGCACAATCAAGAGGTCGTTCTAAGGGATTATAACCTGATTCGACCGAGCCAACATCAGTCATCGGCGGGTTCCGGAACAGGCCAAAACCAAGAGCGAGTCCATCACCATCATCACCATCACCGCTGCCACCGACGCAGGGAGAAGGACAAAAAGCAGAAATCTCTAGATCGAGCTACAATGGTGCATCCACCGAGTAATATTTCTGGTATGTACAAATTGGAAGAAATCATTTTCTTTTTGTGGGGGATTAGAGGGGGATTGGGGCTAGACATTTGTATTTTTGTGTTTTTATTTTGACAGTTATGGCTCTTGATATTGCAGCCTTGTTTTATTTAACATATTGGGTCATGGTGACAGTGGGTACGTTTACATGCAAGCATAGAAACCGAATATTGCCATTGGAGTAATCTCTCATTTTTCAAGGGAGTTGCGTTCTGAAAAGGAACCCTGATAATCAAAAGTAGGACCTTCATTTATTCATTTTATTAAAGCATATCTGCTTACACTACCGCTTTTTACCCTTCAAAGATGATGACCGCTTTTTAAAGAATCTACCGCTTTTTCAAATAAAAATAACAACAAAAATCAGGACCCGAGACTAGTATTTTAGTCTATGGCTCATTTAACTTGAAGGAAGACTAAGTCCTAGGGCGTGAATAAAGCATTTCAACAATTGCATTCGATTTTCTTTTAAGTGAACGTTTGCAGATTCTGGTTTGATGTGTAAAAATGGAGTGTGTGATAAAATATCCAGCTATTTAATATCAAATGATTAAATACTATATGTAAAAAAGAACAAATAAAGATAAAAGGAAAAACAAAAAAGAGAACAATGAAAATAGAAGCAAAAAAAGGAAAAAGAAGAAGAAAAGGAAAAACAAAAACAGAAAGAATAAAAAGAAGAGAAAAAGGAAGAAGAAAGCAAAAAAGAAAGGAAGAATGAATGAAAAAGACAAAAAGGTAAAGGGGAAGAAAATGGAAAAAAAGGGGGGTAAATAAGGTAAAGAAGAAAGAAAAAGAAAAAATAAAGAGAAAAAAGGGAGAAAAAAAAGGAAATGAAGAAAAAAAAGGTTTTGGGGTGGTTACCCGTCGCAGCAAAATCCCTCTAGGTTACCCTCATGTTATGTCGAATAAACACAAATTTCTCGGCTTGAAAAAAATCATGTTTATATGATAGTTCATGTAAATTTGCTAATTATTCAAATCAATTGTTTTTTAAGAGTTCTAAATGTAGTGGAAGCTAGAGCTTTTGTTGGTGATAGGAATGAGTGGAGAGGTGTTGTAAAAGGATATTGGGATGTTTCGACGTGTTCTAAGGAATGGGCAGGGCGCCCGTATGATGCGGCAGGGGTAAACCAGTGAAAGCTGTCGAGCCCTGCTGTTGAACAGAAGAGTGTTTTGTGTCACCCTGACCCGAGTGACATGGCCGCTTTCTTGTGTCCCGTTTCATCTGGAGGGACGAAAGCATAACCAACTTGGGTGCCGAGGTGCTTAACTTGTGGGAATTTGGGTTACCATGGTCCCAAAAAATCTGTATGTGTTTCTTGCTACTTTTTCCCTTTTTTAATTTTCTTTGTTTTTGTATGTGTTTGTCTTGCTGTCGGTCACCGCTCTCGAGGGATAAGACCAGGGTAGACAGATAGAATTGTTTTTTAAACAAAGAAAACAATAACAATAGGAGGCGCTAAATAATAACACACTGTCTCTTTAAGCACCATATGCTTTTAAAGTTAACAGGCAATTCTTAATTGTTTTGCTATAGTGTTTGCTGAATTTTACAATATACATAGATGCATATTTTTTAATTTTACCAAAATTTTTTGCAACCACTTTCTTTGTTTTGCCCAAACTGTGCTTTAATGCTAGTCACCCAATCACATTGTGTGGTCTGCACTTGCTGAGTAAGTTTATAGTTCAGTTGCCCAGAGGGATGCAGAAAAGGATGTTAACATCTTCAGCAAACACCACACAGTAAGAGTCCATAAACTTTAAGAGCTTAGGCCAAGGTTTTGGAACAGGTGGTACTGTATTTATGACAGGTGAAATTATTCTACTGTAAAGTGTGTGCTATGGTATCTGAAAAAACAGATGTGAAGCTAATTTAGAAAACAAATACAAATACTATTGATTATTAGTACAGAATTCCATTCAAACAATTCGAGATGTCCCCATGAAACGTTTTACTATGTTCTATTAAGTCAAGGGTATTTGTGGTTTAGTAGAGACTTAAAACAAGGAGCCATTAACGAAGCTTAATTTTCACCGAGGGCCACACCAGCGTAATGGCCTAATGTAACTTATGAATGTGAGTAGATAAAAATCGGGCTTTTTCCTGTCTGCCTTTTTTTCCCCTTTTGCTGTCAATCGTTATTTGAAGCTGTCAATTTTCAACTTATGTAACCTTGCATATGATGACCAGAGGGGGAAACATGTCAATCCAAAATAAATGTAACTGGCATGTAAATTAATGTATCTACTCCTTCACGTTAAGTAACTAGGGCTGCATGATTTTGGGGAAAAAAAAACTAATTGGGTTTTTTTTTTTTTAGACCACCATTGCAATTTCGATGTGATTTTTTATTTTAAAAGGAAAGTGCATTTTCTTTCGTTTTGTTATAAGTACTTAACCCTTGAATTCGAGACCTACCAGTTTATGCACTCTTCCATGAGTGCGGTCGATAATTAGTGGGGGGAAAATATAAATCCGAATGGCATTATGCAGGGATGTGATTTGACCAAAGTGAAATTATCTGAAAATTAGCCGGGGGTCTGGGGGCCGCGGGCACCCAGCTAGGTCCAGGGCAGTGCCCTGGTGGGGGGACAAGTGGGGCGAAGCCCCCCGGAGCTCATGGGTTTTCCGTGTTTTTAAGTACTTTCAATGCACTCAGATGACAAAGAAATAGACAAAACAACAGCATAAATTTTCAATGTATATTGAACTATCCCATATAAAATTACAGTTTAAGTCAACTCAAAATCAGTCACATTAAAAAACATTGGACTGCCTTTGCTTTTAAAAACTATCACTGAGAATATCATCATATCTAACTAATGTGATTACTAAGTTAACACATAAATCATGTTGAAGAGTTCAAATTTCATGAACAAATAATTGTAGCATGACCAAATGAAAAGTAACTCATATTAGAACATACCACAAATGTCTTTGTTATAGCAGAAGATGTTATCTGTCGGAGTCATGTGCATACACAATGAACTACTAAATCACTGGCCATGCAGAAACATGAAATTCATTCAAAGTTCTGAAATTTATATTTTCTGTTACATTCTAGATGAATTATAACATCACTTAATATCACAATTATTGTTTTCTATGTTCTACTCATTAAAACATTCAACATATTTACAGGAATATACAAGTGTTCATTCTTGAGCACAATCCATTCACATGACACAAACACTACTTCCTCCTAGACTTCTTTGCTTTGGAATGGGTCTTTCTAGCCTGCTTCTGTGCAGCTTTGATGGTTCTTCTTGAGGCAGCCTTGCTCATTTGGGTGTCCTGTTTCACAGCAAGTTCTGTTCGTTTTGCAGACAACATAGCTGCTTCTGCATCCTTCTCCTCCCTGTACCTTTTGGAGGATGTCCTCAGATTTAGGCACAGTTTGGACTGCACAGGATCCATCAGAATGTCTTTCCTTCCAAAATGGCTGACAGAGGTGGTCTTTCTTGCTCTTAGGGCATATTTCACAGTCTGGATAGAACTGTATGTGGCTATGTCCATTCTGCATGCTTTGGGGTTCATGGTAGAATATCATACAAGTACTTAATTTAAAAAATATAAATACTGACAATAATTTTGATTACTTATAGGCTTAATAATATTTTTAAATTTCCTAAATCATATTTTAAATGTTATAATTTATTTTTTTAATAGCAGCGTATCCGAATATTTGATAAATGAAAATACAATAATTATAGGCCCTACAGTAAAGTGTTGGTGTAATGTACACATGAAAATCTATTATTGTAATTGTTAAATATTTATGGCCATTTTTATTACGTTATAATATTTTCGAAAAAAGGGGGAAAACTGTCAAATAAATTTGAAAAGTTTACCACCTACCTCAAATATCACGACTCTATCAGCAACTGGTACAGGTTGTTGGGGTGGATCACGTCTCTCTATTACCGCTTCCGATTGTGATGTCAATAAGGGATGGAGGCCGTAAAGTTTTGGAGTTTTCGTTTGGGCACCGAAACTCCCAGCGATGGAATAATTTGTTGTTCTTGACTGGAGTTCTTTCACGTGTTTTTTGCTCTTTGCGTGACTTTCAAGAGCTTTGAAACCTCTCCCACCATAGTCAATGGTATCATGGCACCAAATGCAAAGCGCTTTCCCGGCACATTCGATCTTCCGAATAAAGTCACTGAACAAATTCGTCACAGTCTTCTTTCCAACATTTGTAGATAATTCCTTCTCTAACCAGTCCCATCGAAACTTGTTTTTTACGATCTTATCAATTTCTTTAACTCGCGGAGCATCTTTGCGTTCGATCACGGACATCTTTCTTTAAACACCCGGCAAAAACGTGTGATAAATGAACAATGGCATACTCCTATGGCTTTATAACAAGCGCGTTTATTGGTCAACACGGAGACTTCAACCAATCAGTTACGGAAACACTAAAATGGAATGCTGTAGAGACGAAATCGGATTTTTTACCACTTAAAAAATCGGAAATTTTAAAATTTTATTTTTGGAGATAAAAAAAAGCGGAATTCTGCGAATTAGCGGAAAAATCACATCCCTGATTATGTCATACACATGCTTTATGAGAAATACTTAGAGCATGACAGTATAACTATGTTTTAATTATTAAAGATTTTGAAGAAAAATAACCCATGGGGTCATTTTGGATCCCACTTTTGCATCCAAAGGTTAATACTAGTGACATGCTTTAACCCGCTTGCGAGTCATCACTGTTTAGAAGAGAAGTGGTGTTTGTTTTTGGAGTGTCCAAATGGCCACTTTCTTTTTCTTAGAAAAATTTGAAAAATACTCATGTTTAGTTTTTCAGATTGGGATCAAATTTGACCTGGGACCAAGTAAGGCTTCATGCATTTGTCCCAGCTGTTTTTCAGCTAAAATACCCATGCTACATTCATGTGATTGCAAAAAAGAAATCACGCTCAAATAAAAGCCTACTATTTATGTGTGTTCCAACATAGATTGCTCATGTTAGTAGCACTTGTGTAGTAATTATTCTAGTTTGGGACGAAACTTCAGATGATTACCAGTACCTTTCAAAAGAGACCAAAACCGTCCGGATTCTCTAAACGGTTTAACAATAGCATTCAATTTATTATAGGATTGAAATTTTAGGTGTATTTTACAGGATTATTAGGACAGCGCCCTCTTCTGGGAGCTTTGTTAAGCTTTGCTGTCTATAAATCTTTGAAAAAAAAACGCAGTGGAATGTGATTACACATTTGTACTACGTCACATCGCAATGTCAATTAGATATCGGTTAACCGTGCAGCCCTAAAAGTAACTTTAATTTTCTTAAATTATTCAAATCACAAACGACAAATATATATAATATGGTGTGCGTTAAATACAGTGATGCCTCTGGATACGGGCTACAAGGAATTCGAGATACGAGACGTCTTGTGGGCACGATTGTTGCCCAACATGTGTAACGACCCCTCAATCATGGGCAACACATGGGTTCACCGTCACTCGGTTTATTGCCTGCATTCAATAAACAAAACAATACAAAGAAGACAGGGCATCTGTGCAAGACTGCATACATTTTCAGCATGAGGTGATATAGTTGAAGGTGCGGCAAGCAGACAACATGCGAGCACATTGATAGTGAAACCTTAAAAATAACAATGAACAGAGCTTTCCCATGTACCTGCAGTCAATAAACAAAACAATACAAAGAAGTCAGGGCGTCTGTGCACAACTGCATACATCTAAAACATTAACAAAAATACAAAAATGGGACATCACTCAACATGCCGCAAACCTTGGCATGGTTGCATTAAAACATGTTGCATCTCAGTAATCATCGTTTCAAGCTGCATTACTTTACAGTGTTAATTAAAAAATTAACTGTGTTTTTATGCATCATTTACCACAACTTATATACATTTACATACAAAAATAGTTCGTGAAAGCAGCTCCTTATATTCATCATAATATGAACTTTTACCCAAACTGATATTGGGCACAGCCTACCTTCAGCACGAGGTGATCGAGCTGAAGGTATGGCAAGCGCAGAAGCCGTGAAGTGTCAAACAAGAAAGACAGTCGAACAGACCTATGGCTTAACAAATGAATGAGGTACTACAGTTTTAACAGTAATGCGATAAAAACACAGATTTTGAGAGAATTCAAAAAACCTCAAAATATTTACATTTTAACTCTGTTACACATGCAATAAAAATTCCAATTTCGAGAATTTTCTAGACATTACTGATAGAGACCAGGGCTTTAAAGTAATTGAATATTCTTGTTTTGAAGTTGTTGGGTTTTTTTTTTGTTTTTTTTTTATTATTACAGTGTTATTACATGTTTTTAAGTGGGGGAGGGTCACGCTAGTAGGTCGTGGTTCAATGGCTGAGAATCCCAAGGCCTATAAGTGTGGATAAGCCTCCCTTAGGTCTCTTTCCTCACATAGTTAGTCTGTGCCTTACCATAAACATCTCTTATTTCTATTCCCATTTATTTTGTTTTCATTATATTCAGCCATTGTGTAGGTCTGTGTGTTAAGTAATTCGGGTTAAGTGGGGATAAAGGATGAAATTTTACTGCCTCATTCTATACTGAATTGTTTTATACAGCACTTTGAGTGGCAAATGATTGCTAAAAGACAAGTCATGTTTATTTGTATAGCCCTTAATCACAAGGAGTCTCAAAGGGATGCACAGACCACAGATTATTGCAAACTACAGATTATTATGTCACCATCCCCTGATCTAAAACCTACATGAGGGCAAGAAAAAACTCAAAAACCTCAACAAGAGGAATATGAAGACCTTGAAAAGGGACCGCACATGAGGTAATCCCCCTTCTAGGATGACCAGGCTGCTATGGATGTTGCAATTACAGGAAATATAAGTCATTCATAAACTACAGAATAGAAGTGCTTTACAAATAAATTTGATTGGATTATTTTCATCTCATTTATCTTATTACTGTATTTTTATGTCCAATCACTATTTGAATTCATTTCTTTGGTGATCAAGAAAAATGTGTTTTTATAGTATTTAGGGTCAACATGGAAGCTTTTGAGAGCGTGGGAGCAAACTAATTGGTTTTCAGTTACTGATATTTTGTACGTTGCGGGAACAAATTAATCTCGTATGTGGCGGTATGAGCAAAAAAAATATTTTCTTGGACATTTTTGGGATCATTTCTCTATTCCACTCATTAGCATTCATATGGAAATACTGGCTTGTTTATTATTGGAGGAGGAGGATTATTATTATGAAGATTATTTTAAACTGTTTACTTTCAGACCCCTAGACATAAAAAGCTCTTACGGGCCACATTAAGTGGTGTGGCGGGCCAACTATGGTCCGTGGACCATGAACTTTAAACTTGTGCATTAAGCTTCTTGATTCAATTGTCAAGTTCAAGGGTGAGGTAATTTCTGACCACTGCCAATCGTGGTGGCTTTACATTATGTATAGTCTTGCTGTTCATTCCAGTGTAGAACACTAGCATTTTCTATATTTTTTCAAACGTTGCTCTGGTTTTATCAGGTGGGGACCATGTGAGACACAGGGTCTTTTGTCCATTATATGAATGTACTGGGACGCCAGTGATTTGGATGGCATTTTTGAAGTTGATGAAAAAGGTGCGTTTCTGTCATCACAAATGATTATTTGTAAGCGGGAAGAGGTGATTATACCTCCCTTGAAGTGACTGGCTGCCAATGATTGGTGATCGTCACAACATTTAAAGCTGGATTAATTGCTTATTTTATATATACTATATACTAACCTTGCAGATGTGGATTATGTGAGTGAATAGGAGCAGGAGAAGGCAAACCTTTGGAGTGGCGTACTGCATTGGGTTACAAAATTTGGCTTGGAGACTTATTCTGCTTTTCTTAGGGTCTGAATAAATAAAGTATTTCTGTTGTGGGCTTTCTGTAGTTTTTTTCCGTAATAGGATTTCTCTAGTACTTTCTTCATAGGATTTTTGTAGTATTTCCATAATGTGATTTTTTCATAAGAAAGTGATTTGGCTTTGATCCAATTCAATTCCACCATAAGTATGAGGAATGTGCTCACATTCAGAGGTGAGTTGAGATTGATTTTAGGTCATTTATTTGCTTGTTGTTTTTTTTTCCATGATTACATCGTCTCCACATTAATTGGGTTTGGAAAACAAGTACGTGACTGGTCATCTACTGGTCTGGGCAAATTCTTTGGATTTTGATTCTCAAGCTTGTGGATTGTTGATTAAGGAATCTCATGCTTTAGGTGCTTATTGCTATGCATTGGTTAATTATCATTATAGTATCAGTGCTTTTATCTTTAGTATTTCAATGTATCCACCTATCTTTACCATGAATGAAAAAAGGAACAGGTCAAATATTTATGGTACATATTAAGAAGGGTTGGGACTCCTGCTCGATTTTGGTCAGGGGTGAAATGGTTTCAAAATGGTAATTTTGCTCGTTTTGTGTTTCTTTCCGTGATTGTTTTGCCATTTTTATACTTTATATTCAAAATAAATTCAAATCAATCCATCCATCCATTATCTGCACCACTTATCCTCAGTAGGGTCGTGGGGGTGCCGGAGCCCATCCCAGCTATCTTCGGGCAGTGGGCAGGGGACACCCTGAACTGGTTGCCAGCCAGTCGCAGGGCACACAGGGACAGACAACTCACTCGCTCATTCACACCTAGGAACAATTTGGACAGGCCAATTAACCTGACATGCATGTTTTTGGAATGTGGGAAGAAACCAAAGCGGCCAGGGGAAACCCACACAAACACGGGGAGAACATGCAAGCTCCACACAGGAGGTTCGATCTCATGACCTCAGAATTTTGCCGCACACGCGCTAACCACTGCGCCGCTGAGCTGTCTATTTTGTTTATTTTTTTTGTAGATTCACCGCAGTAAACAATGACATGACAATGGTATTTTCAGTAGCCTAGATGGTAAGGCGCCCGCTTTGAGACTGGGAGGTCGGTGGTTCGCGCCCCGGCCGAGTCATTCCTAAGACTTAAAAAGTGGTCGGCGGCGCCCTCTGTTGGCTGCGGCTGCATCGGCTCGCTACAACGGGTCAGGTGCAATCGACATTTCGTTCTGTGTACATTGTTACACAGAATGACAATACAAGGAAATTATTATTATTATTATTATTATTATCAGAACAGTAGACATGTCTGCATCTCTCTGTAAACTAACCTGTACTTGAACCGGCAGACAATGAAGTATTGGAGCTCTAGCCACAACTCTAGACAAAAATGACACTAAGACTCCACTCTAAAATTGTATTTGTTCATGCTGGTATGTGTAAAAATGCAAACGTCGATATTACGTTTGCTAAACAACACTCAACAAACAGCTCAATATTATTACAATTAGTCTTTTGGCTACTAAAGCATTTACATTGATAAAATACTGGATTTTTTTTTCGGGTATAAAAACAAAACGAAGAAAAACAATTTGCTTTTGAAAAATACATTGGTGAGACTATGACTAGAGATGAGAAAAAAACACTTTCAAAAGACATGTTGTGTGCTTTTCCCCTCAGGTTCCTTCACAGACCCCTCAGCTGAAGGCATGTCTAGAGAAAGAGCGAGAGAACGTGATCGTAGTCGCCCTCACGAAAGGAGGCATCACTCGTCTGCAGGGGAAAAACAACGTTACTACTCCTGTGAGCGTTATGGCTCCAGGGAAACAAGCCACACCAAATCAGCAGGTCCAAGCCGATCCACATCTCCAGGAGAAGGGCAAGAAACTGCTCTCCTAAAACAGGTCAGGACTCTGCAAGCAAATGCCGATATTCATAACGAAGATATACCATAAACTCAGGACTACAAGCTGCTACTTTTTTGCCATACTTTAAACACTGCGGCTTGAAATACGGTGCTGCCTATTCTTTTGGTGGCGGCACAGAGGAAAACAGCAACCTGCTCTTTTCCACAACAGATGCACTCTAAATACAAAACACTGTGGTGATGTCTAGAAACATTTATGACGCTCTGCGAGAGCAGTTCGTCCACGTTTTTGACGGTCCTTTATTAAACATTTAAAATATACTCGCGACGTTTTGATTCTCTTTTTACCATAAATCATGGCCTCAATTTATACATCGAAAATCAACAGCAGTGGAAGTTATTTGTCAAAAAGTCAAGTCAAGTCACATTTATTTATATAGCCCTTAATCACAAAAGTGTCTCAAAGGACTGCACAGGATTACAATTTCACCATTACCTGATCATAAACCAACATGCGGGCAAAGAAAAACTCAAAACCTCAGCGTGAGGAAAAAAAAAACCTTGAGAAGGGGCCTCACAAGTGGTAATCACACTACATCTCTCTTTCCGAATCCTCGTCGTCTGTGACAGGTTGCTGAGGTTTCTGATAAATGAATGATTCTGCAGACAAAGGTGTCGACGCCAAATTTCCCAAAATGTTGTTGTGAAGTAGAGGTAAGAGCTTGGGCCCGGGCCAGAAAATGTCAATCATTAAGTTGGGCAGAGCTGGGCTTCTCTTTCGCTGTTTTATTCCTTTCAAAGAGGATATGCTCAGAACGCACTCCCTTTTATTCAAAATTTCATCTGGCTGACTACTTTTTACTTCTAGATGAGTAACATTACAGACGCCTCCTGACATTGTACAATCGACTTACGGATTCTGGCAGATACGATTATTTTTTTCGGGATGTCGAAAAATATCCAGACATTGCTTTAAGTTAGATTTTTCATTGTGTGCACCTTTTTCCGAGTAGAGGACAGTACTGTAGTGCTTCTTTGAGAGCTCACCCAGCATCCACACCGAAGAAGAAATCCGGCTTCTACTTCCTGGTTCGTGTGTAATCATAACAACGTGGACTGTACCGCTAGGGCGCCAAGAACTTTGACATTTTTATTGTTTAATATCTCGTGCATCCATTCAGTATGGTTGGAGTAAAGTGTAAGGAAGAGGCATGCCGTTTCTTTTGAAACAAAAGTGGAATAAGAAAGCTTGATACGTTTACTTTTTGCCCCAGCAAGTAAAAACGTAGGTAAAATATCTTAATAGAGAATATTATTTTCTTAAATGTTTATTTTTTTTAGTACAAAACAATACAGGTTACTTATACAAGCCTTAAACATACTAATATAAACCATACAGACAAAATATAACACTGAAGCAATTTACGACCAAATTCAACTTACGAACGGTTGTCCTGAACCAAACTCATTCATAGGTCGGGCAGCGTCTGTATTCTGAAATAACAGTACTTTACCTGAGTAACATACTGCACTTCGACCAACATGTACTTCAGCCGAAGCGCTCACTTTTACACTGAAGTGCCTCTTTGGGTTTACCTGGGGCACAGTCCCCCAACTCAAGTAAATCGGTCAAGATCCAGTCCGTTCGGGCTTTTATACCCACAGACCGGGTTGGGTCAGGCTGCATTTTTTTAAACCTGATCTTACCTCTAGTTCTATGGCTGTTATAAGCTTGCGGCTTAAAATCCCTTACGGCTTATACAAAGACAAAATTGAGTTTTGTTTTCTACATTTGAGCATGCGGTTTTAATCAGGTGAGCTTGTAATCCAGAAATTATGGTAATACAAGTCCTTAAAGGGTCTGTATAATACCAGAGCGATCACTACTAAATCAATAAAGAATGGCAAAAAAGTGTTCTTGTATGCATTTTCAAGCTCAAGTGTGATGTTAAAAATCATCACAACTAGCACGCTAACAGTGCAATGAGCAAAAGATACGGGAAGGAGTAGTGGAAGTCTCAGGATAGAAGTGAATTTGTCGCAACATACTGAAGAAAAGCATTACGGATTTATTATCTAGCATTGAGGTTGTTGGAGCAGTGCTACGAAGGTCGGAAGGTTTTGCTTTTAGCCTTTGGCAATCTTTGGAAAGCCCTCGACAGGAAAATCTCAAAAGTCAGACATGTGAGTAAGTACTGTATAGTAAAGAACAAGTACAGATGGCAGAAAAGTAGTGAAGTGTGCTTTCAGCGTGCCTCAGGGGGACGATGGAATTTGAGATGGGTGTAGGGCTGCATCAGACTACAAACTAAGCCTCCTTCTCCTTGTCTTAGTGTCCGTCTAACTAAGGTTAGATGTCATTCAAATAACAGATCATAATTGTATTTTTTTGGGACAAGTTTGAAAAATCTGTTTAGAACTCCTGTATACATGTCATTTGTCAGTAGTAATGTCACAAGCTAATTGCATAGCGTTGTAATTGATAGCTATTTTGCAATCCAAGGTATATTTTTGGGTGCTATTTGCGCTGATTTACAACAAAAATGATATGTTTGGATATTTGAGACATTGCAAATACAAAAAAAAAACTCAATGTATGCAAAATAAATCACAAAACCTTTTTTTCTATTTTTCCCCAGTTTCAAAAACTTTATTTAAATAATTTTTACACATAAATGATAAAAAGGTATATTGGCTTTTTCTTATGATTAAAGCGGCGCTGCCACGAGCGGCTGCCTTTTCCAGCAGCTGCCCTATTGTTTTATTGTCTGCGCCTATCTTCGGTGTTTTTTTTTTCCAGTTTTGACAACTACACTATGGATTACTTCTATCCTATGGGACATGGGTTTTAGCGCACAAAAAATGCATGTATTCAAGGAATTTCAACTCCTTGCCCTGAAGAATTCTCGTGCCGGCATGATGAAGGGGCCAATTGTGGAAGAAGAGCCGGAGCTAGCGAAGCGGCTAGCGGCGTTATAAGTCTTCGGTACCATCCGTAATCATGGTAAATGCGAACTCACGACCAAATAAGATCATCGAGTGCTGGTGGAAAACATCGAAGCGCACAGGGAGCGCAGTTGCTGTGTTTTGCGGAAACGTGGCTCACGTTTAGCATTCCGGACGCTAATGTGTAGCCACCCGGAGCTATCCGGCTTCAACGCCGCTAAACAGAGACACGAAAGCCGGGGGGAATCGGAGAGGAGGCGGACTTGCTAACACAAGGTGGTGTATCCCTGGATTTTCACAAAGAAAAGTTTTCCATCTGCCGCAGGGGTGTCAAACTTTTGGACTGGCGTGACGTCATCCACTCCGCTACAAGCACCCCTAGGGCATCATGTTAATCTGTTAATAAACAACGTGGTAGACTGCTGGAAGTGTGAATTTCCCTACGGGGATGAATAAAGTATCTATCTATCTCTATCTATTTCATTTGGTGGGTTCGATACTTGTATAGCTGCAGGGCATTATTTTCTACAGCCCTTCAAAAACAAACAAACAGTCAAATTGGTCCCAAACTGCTGGCACAGGGCACTCCAATTTGAGACATGGGGCTGGGAGTGAATAATTAAACATTATAAACCTAAATTTAGGTTCTGCTCCTCTTGATTTGGGGTTATCTGTCGTCGATGTTAAAAGGTAATTCATTCAAATTCACAGTTTTTATTTTCAAACACTCCTGGATAGAAAAACAATAGTGGAACCTGTAATAGACTGCTTATATATAATGGGAAACCATAATTCCTGAGATTTTAGATGATATCCACAAAAAAATGATACTGGTTTGTCGGGTAATAATTCAAATATTTACTTCAGCACAAGACACGTCACAAGATAAAGGCATAAAAAGTAAAGTAGTTCCTCCTCTTGGTGATTACATTGTATCTTTTCAGGTAAAAATCATTGATTCCCAGATGTTGTAGCCTTATTTTGTATTTGTACGTGAGCTAATATCATATTTGTTTGTTTTCAGCATGGTAGCAATGGTGGTAAACCCGCCCCCCCTGGTTCAAGCACACCAGGCCGTGGTCGCAGGCAGCTCCCCCAAACACCTCTCACCCCTCGTCCTGCTGTGGCCTACAAGACCGCAAATTCATCACCTCTCTCCACTGCTGCCAGCACCACCGTAGCCGGACACCAAAACCGAGTAAGCCGTGGCCTTTCAGAACAAGAGCGATTGCACAGGAACACTGACCTCTCAGCCATACCAGTCACCTGCATAGGTTCTGACCTACATGTAAACCGACAGTCGCACGGAGCTTCTCAACAAGCCCTAGCCGAAGAGACAGAGGACTTCCAGGACGCTGTGAGCAGCCAAGTTCTGTCACACTCTGTCAGAGCTGGCCCTTCCGGTATCACCTCATCTTCCTACGATATTGCTGCTGTGCCCGTCACAGCTGCAGCGTCACAAGGGCGCGCTGATGTGGTACCTAACGGATACCACTACAATTTGGGGGTAAATTCTGCATCCAACAGCAGAGGAACGGGTAGCCTCAGGGAGAGAGAGGACGAGGATTGGTGCTAACATGTTAGAACATTAGGAAGTTTTTTTTGTATCTAATGATGCAGGAGCAGCTTCTCCATGTTTGTCATGGTAGGTGGCGTGAGCTGTTCATAGGCCAGCAGGCTCTGTTTGATGCAAAGCGGAAATTAGACAGTTGAAAGTGCTGTCAAAGGGGTCTGATGCAGTATTCTGGTGTTACTCTCCTTCCCAAACAAAGAACTGTGGAAGGAAACAAGATGCTGACTTTTTCCATCCCCCCTTTTTGAACGCTGTTAGCACCAAGATACTTTGAAAACCCTTCAGTATTTTGCCTTGGCCAGTGGTGTTGAAGATTAGAAGCCAAAATCTAATTAGAGCTATATTTGCTAATCATCCAACTGCCTCCAACTTCAAGTAAAGGGGTCACAATTGACCAAGATTTTATACAAGTCTTGGAACTTTTCTGATTAAGGTAAAGCTAAACAAGTGTCATTTTTTTTGCAAAAAAGAGGCTAGCCATTTTCGAGGTCAAGCTTTGTCCAAATTGAAACTAGGGTTTTAGGGGTGTACGCAGTGGATTGGAAAACAATTTTCCAACGACATGTGGCCGAATACTAAGTGCCTCATTTTACAAGATGTGAGCAGGAGTCAGGGTTCTTGTATGGGTGGTCTGTGTTGAACACACAGTCACGCATGTAAGTACTGCACAAGACTACTGGATAGCATACATCTTTTGGGGGATCTGTTGTAATGGTCTAGATAAATACAAAAAAAAAAATCAAGAAAAAAACCCACAATTTTATATACCGAATCTTGTTGTTGGTAAATCCAAAATAAAGATCCAAAGTGAGCAATGTAGTGCATGCCAAGGTCTTTTAACACGTCAACATAGTGTATGTACTTTGTGAGTGTGTGCTGAACATTTGCCTTTTACTTATAACACACTGCCAGTCCATTGTTAAGAAACTGTCTGTTCAAGGACAAAAGTGCCATTTGGAAATGTTGTTCAAGTCGCAAACAATGGAATATTTTTTGGGGGGTATTTTCATTCTCATCTTTCCATTTATTTATGTCGTCTCGACAGAGGCAAAATGGAGGAATACTTAAACCTGGGCAATTGTTACAACAAAACAAATACTCAAATGTGGAATTAGCCAACTCATGGGTCACTAATATGGGATCGACTGCAGAGTGTCAAGTTGATTTTCACGGAAGGCAGCATTAGCGTATTCGCTGTCCTTCAAAAGGCCTAATGTAACTAAATGTAGTGAGTGGTATTTAAAATACATGCAACCCCAATTCAAGACCGGTTGGAAACGTATGTTAAGCTGGAGAGGGATGGGCGCCACCAGGCTGTACTTGCCCAAGACACACCACAGGAAATGGTGCCCCTACAAACCTAGTGGTTAAGGGATCTAACCAACCACCCAACCGACCAACCAACATCTGCTTAATGTAAAATAACTCATCACACACATTCAATTTGCATTGAAGACAAAGGTGGCAACTCATAAAATATTTCATAACCTTATCATATCAAAATTTTGGAATTTTTGGGGTTCATTTGTTTCTCATTTCTACTCACTGGAATAGATATGAAAACACTGCACTGCCGTGTAGTAGCGCCGACCTGTCATTTCGCAGATATCTTACCCAAAAGGGGATTGAGAGGCCATGAGTTTGACACATGTGCCTTATAGGGGACCGTGTGTATTATTTAGCACCTCCTTGTGATTAAAAAAATTATAAAAATAAATTATATTGTTTAAAAAAAAAAAAAAAAAAGCAAACATACAAGATCAATGATATATACATGCTTCTTTTTTTTTTAAATACTCGTAGTTTGATAAATTTGCTTCTTTTTTTTTTTTACATAAAATGAGGCTCAATTAGATGGAGCTGACATAATTTTCTGCCATCATGCTGCTACAGGTGAATGGTTGGGCAAAGTAATGAAAATAAAGATTTTGCTTTTGGCCACTTGTAGTTTGTATCCTTCTTTGTGTAATTTAGCACTAATTTTCAGCTGCACTACACCATAAAGCAATATCTAGTGATCAAATAATACACAATGTTACTTTAAGAGCGCTGAGTGGCCTAGAGCCTAGTGTAAAAATAAATTTAATAGTGAGGGTGAAATTTCAAGTGGGTAAGAATATAAATTGGTCTTTTGCAGCAACTGATAAAGATGGATGGCCAGTAGTGCTGCTCAATTTTGTGAAAAAACCTGATTGCGATTTTGCAAACCAGTATTGCATTTTTGTGGCGATTTTCTATTTTAAAAGAAAAGTGCTATTTGTGCTTTAAAGTTAAGTAAACAGTGCCCTCTTCTGGAGATTCATTGGGGTTGCTGTCGGCTCACATGTGGGTGTGTTGACGCGAACTTGCAAACTTTGTCCCGCGTTTATTGACTTGTGCTGTTAAAGCTAGCCTCTTATTGGCGGGCGATGTTAAAATTCGAACCGTGACAATTTTTGTAGGCCAAACGTTCCATCCTTCAGATAAAGGGGAACTATAAATCCTTGAAAAAAACGGAGGTGTCTTGCCATTACAGAATCGCTCTACGTCACATTGCAATATCGATTAGATTTCTGTTAATCGTGCAGCCCTAATGGCCAGATATTATTAGCTAAATAATTGTGGACAGAAATGCAGGAAAGTGACATGTTATTTGTTATTTCAGATGAGCGTATAAAATTGGTAGCCCTTTGCATTTCATACCAGAGCGAGCTAGTAAGCAAATTTAGCAATTTTATGTCATTCACCATGAACACTCCATCCCATCACCCTTTGTCATTATTTAAAGCTGAACCAAAAAATGTAATGGTCCTTTCATTCATCCGTCACTATTACTTCCACCATCCCTTAGTCATTGTTGAACTAGACATCGCTAATTTGCAGCAGTGACAAAATCAGAGTTATCATATTGGTCTGGCGTGTATGACACATTTGCATCCCTAAATCAAGCTTCCCTCTACGATTTTACCAATATCGAACTGTGTAGTTCTTAATGTGACTAAAAATGCAGTCTTTATTAATTGTTGTTTTGAGAGAGATGTGTTCCGGGTACTTCTCTGTGTGCCAAGAAAAAAAGGTGATTTCAATCCAGAGTCTTCACGGAAAAAAATATATCAGAAATCCTTGAAAAATGTTTACAATGTCCGCATATGTGTCACTGTGGGCTATTTTTGTTGTTTGCCTATTTCTTTATCATACCTTTGCAACACCTGTCTTCATTATGAATACATACAAATTCGATGATGCTTTTGTTTATTACACTTTCTTGACTAACTAGGGGCCCACCAGCCCTAAACAAATTACAGTCCAAAGAAATGTTTTATCTAGGAATATTGAAAAATTGTTATAATCTACCATTAACCTTCAAATTTAACTATTCTTCTTTAACCAATGAATGCAAAACATTAATTTATTCACTTAACCGCTTATCCTCATCCTAGCTGACAATGGGCAAAGGATATCCTGGTGTGCAAAACAAGTTTTGAAATATTGAAAAAGATGTTCATAAGACAGGATAGGTGGTGATCTTTGGTGCAGACTGAGAATGGAGACAAATATTCTTATCTAATAGGTGGCAGATTTAAGACACAGCAAAAAGCAAAAACGTTTACACCTCTTACATGCTCCTGACTTGTTTTATTGTTATGATTACAAATCATGTAACAGTCCCTCATATTAGTCATTCAATCTTAGGATCATTGGGTTTACTTGCAGGGAATAGTTGACTGAGATCAGTGACTTGATGGTAGTCCCCGTGGTTTTTTGTTTTGTTTGTTATTCTAGCATAAAAATGGTGAAATTAAGAAAATGTCTGTTTCAAGTCAAGTCCAGTCCAAACACCAACCCTAACCCGAAGTAAGAAAAAAAGAGGGTTTTTTTCGAGAACGTCTAAGTTATGCCCATAATTGCACACACATCATAAGCAGCTTTACAAGGAGGGCAATAATAAAACAGGCCGGAAAATGACGGTCGCGACTAAAAAAGTTCCAAATTTCGTTAACGAATCAATGAAGTACCCTGGTAGTGTTCTCTATTAAGTGTGCAAAATTTTACTGCGTCTCGTGTAGGTTGAGTTTGTAGATTGCTTGCAAGAATCGTGGATTCACACAATATAGACAGACAGACAGACCCAACTGTGGATTTTTCGCTGTGGTGACAAAAACTACAATACAAATTCCACAGAAAAATCAACCAAAACGTATGACAAATTTTCGCCAAATTAGCTAGAGGTAGTGTGTATAATTTGTTTCTTTACTAGAAAAAAAAGTTATTTGAAGGAGAAAGAAATAGTCAAAGAATAAATACACTGAAAGGGCTTATATGACCAAGTATTTTGCTTATGAACAGAGTAACCAAACCATTTTGATTGATCTATTAACAAACGGACAAAAAACATATTAAGAGGTTTCTGTGCACGTTTACATAGCCTTACAAAACCCACAAATGGGTAATATTCTGGTCTTCAACTATTCCCTGCTTGTACTGGTACTGAATGCCTCTCGCTTCTCTTAAAATGAGCAATTATGTGCAATGGATTAGCCATTGCACATCCAGGGTGAATCTACAATAGTGCACCTGTATTTTGTGTAAATTGTGGCACAGTACTGCATCAAGGGGTGGAGCAACACAGCATGCAGCATGGGTCTGGTCTAAAATCACCACCCAGATCTCAGGGTATATTTTTCGCTCGGAACAAAAAGAGCGGGAAAATATATAGGGAGCTAACACACAAAACACTTTCCTCAATGCATCACTGTTTGCACAACCAAATGGAATGAGTAGGACAACTATTCAGATGGTCCTCAGTAATTTAAAACGTACTAAGGTTTTGAAAGAAGACTGGATAGAGGCAAGTAGACTCCAGACATCAAGTAATTTTCTTCTACAAGAGCTATGACGCACGCAGACAAACTACCAATAGATACTGAAAAAAGGGTATGTTTATGTCCGAAGTCATATGATTTTTTTATTTTTTTTTAAGAGCGATATCAGTTTACGGTGTCCTCACTTCCCAGTCACAATCCACCCTCATACAATAAATTACGCTTATCTTTCCCAAATGTGTTAAGATTCCATTCATGAAAAAAGTTGGCTATAACCCAGTTTGGCTACGGGAAAGCCTTGGATTGGTTTTTCTAAAATAGATAAATCACATGAAACTTGAGCAGGGTGCCAAATGTCTTCTATCATTTTTTACTCCCCATTTGGACATTTCCTGTTTGCATGTCCTTAAAAGAAATGTGCATGCGCAAAAATGAGCAAACAAAGAAAGCATTGTTTGGCTTTCAATACATCCATGACTTTGATATGTTGCCTGTTACATTTTTGACGATTTACACAAGTGTGTAAACCTAAAGAAAGAACTTGAATATCATAGTCACAAATCTTCTACCAGTCTCCCCCTTTCAAAAAAGTGGAAATGTTCTTTCAGAGTGGTTCTTAAGTGTCTAAATCCTCTGCTGCCTGAATTGTTACTCGACTGTCTCCCGGACAGTCAGTTTAACTGTTACCGATTTTTGTATGAGTATAAATCATTGAATAAAGAAGAATGATTATGAGATTATTGTCTTACATTCCTTAAAATATTGTCACCGGCCCCTTTTGATTTCACTTCATTTTCAGACATCTTTTTTTAACCAATGAATGCAATGAATTCTGATCATTTTGATTGGAATATTGGCAATACTGTATTTTTCAACCTAATGCTTTAAAGGTTGTACAATGCAAAGTCAAATCCAAATGTATATCAACCACAATTGAAGTAAAAAAAAACAGTAACTCCAAACCAGTGGCAGATTTGCCCCCAAATGTCTTTTTTTTTTAAAAAAACTTTGAAAATCAAATACGTTTGTGAATTCAAATACATGCCAACATTTTGACGTTGAAAAGCATTAGATTTTATTGTGCACTCTGTTTTTGCACACGAAATACAACCCATTTTGAGAATATTAAAAAAAATTAAAATCATAAATGTTCATAGCTATATGCATAAATATAAAATATATGCTTGTTTAAAACAGGATGCTGCAAAATTTTACCAAAGCGAAAATCTAATGCAATCATTGGAGTGGTTTAATCACGACAAAATTCTTTGTCTTGCTTCATTTTTTTTTTTATTCTTGTTAAACTTTGAAAACGCTGTAGATATAAAAATGTTATGCGTTTTGAAGGGGAGAAAAGCGATAGTCTAACGCGCAAAGCTGTAGTATTGCTCAGTATGAATATAAAATGGGCCAATATGTGTTGTACTACAGTGGTCCGAATATAAATTTAGTTTTGCTTGTTTGTTTGAACAAACACGTTTTTTATCCCCAAAATTACACACTCTACCTTAAAACTAATTCAGACTTTTATCATAATCAATATTGGCAATTATTATTATTAAATACATGATTTATATTATCAGAGCATAATTAAAGGGCGTGTACAACATTTTAAAATGTTCTACTCGTTGCCACCCTCTCCTAGCTTGTGTCATCATTGCAGCCTCGATCAGTTCGATTTTTGTTTTATCTGCATTACTTAGACGCACTCAAATAGAATATTTTTTTAACTTACTTTGGGTTTGGGTTGGTGTTTGAATTCTACTTAAAGTAGGAGTATAGTAATTTTACCATTTTAATGCTGCACTAACCAATATAAACGAAATAAAAACCCGCTGGATGAGCATGACGTCACTCTCCAGTGCTCGCCCCAAACACCATTCCACTTACCTAATGTGTTCCGCCCCGGACAGTTATGCTAAAAGTACAGTGGCTTGCGAAACTATTTGGCACCCTTGAACTTTGTGACTTTTTGCCACATTTCAGACTTCAAACATAAAGATATAAAACTGTAATTTCTTGTGAAGCATCAACAACAAGTGGGACACAATCATGAAGTGGAACACACTTTATTGGCTATTTTAAACTTCTTTAACAAATAAAAAACAAAAAAGTGCAAAATTATTAGCCCCTTTACTTTCAGTGCAGCAAACTCTGTCCGAAGTACAGTGAGGATCTCTGAATGATTCAATGTTGATCTAAATGACAAACGATGATAAATGGAATCCACGTGTGTGTAATCAAGTCTGTGTATAAATGCACCAACACTGTGATAGTGAGACCATCATGAAGAACGAGGAACACACCAGGCAGGTCTGAGATACTGTTGTGGAGAAGTTTAAAGCTGGATTTGGATACAAAACGATTTCCCAAGCTTTAAACATCCCAAGGAGCACTGTGCAAGCAATAATATTGAAATGGAAGGAGTATCAGACCACTGCAAATCTACCAAGGTCGAGCCGTACCCCTAAACTTTCAGCTCATACAAGAAGAGAACTGATCAGAGATGCAGCCAAGAGGCACAAATCACTCTGGATAAACTGCAAAGGTCAACAGCTGAGGTGGGAGAATCTGTCCATAGGACAACAATCAGTTGTATACTGCACAAATCTGGCCTTTATGGAAGAGTGGCAAGAAGGAAGCCATTTCTCAAAGATATCCATGAAAAGTGTTGTTTAAAGTTTGCCACAAGCCACCTGGGAGACACACCAAACATGTGGAATAAGATGCTCTGGTCAGATTAGACCAAAATCGAACTTTTTGGCGACAATGCAAGACATTATGTTTAGTGTAAAAGCAGCACAGTCTTCCAACAAGACAATGATCCAAAACATAAAGCAAAAGCTACAATGGAATGGTTCACCAAAAACATATCAAGGTGTTAGAAGCGCCAAGTAAAAGTCCAGACCTAAAACTGTGGAAAGAACTGAAAACTGCTGTTCACAAAGGCTTTCCATCCAACCTCACTGAGCTCGAGCTGTTTTGCAAGGAGGAATGGGCAAAAGTATCAGTTTCTTAATGTGCAAAACTGATAGAGACATACCCCAAGCGACTTGCAGCGATAATCGCAGCAAAAGGTGGCGCTACAAAGTATTAACTCAATGGGGCTGAGTAATTTTGCACACCCACTTTTTCGTTTTATATTTGTTAGAAAAGTTTAAAATATCCAATAAAGTGTGTTCCACCTGATGATTGTGTCCCACTTATTGTTGATTCTTTACAAGAAATTACAGTTTTATATCTTTACGTTTAAAGTCTGAAATGTGGCAAAAAGGTCACAAAGTTCAAGGGGGCCAAATAGTTTCGCAAGCCCCTGTAAATTAAACGCAGATATGTGCATGGGGGGGGGTTAGATTATTTTAAGGGCTCTTTGAACACACTTATACTTAATAAAGAAATAATTTCATGTACAACTCTGTCGACACTGTAAACGACGCACCCTACTTTAAAACGAGTTAGCATAAGTAGAAATATCCTGATATTGTGCCAATTTGTTTTCGTGTATCTTACTGTAATTTGTATTAGCGCCGGTTGATTTTTAGTCACTGTGCTAAAGTTGAACAAACGTAGCGTGTTAGGAGTACTCAAAAAACTTGTATATATGTTGTACGTTTCAGGACCTCCATTATGTATGTATTATTCATTTGTCTACTTACATATCTGTTCCTCTACTTATACAGTGAAAAATACTTTTGCTCGCGTGTAGCCAGGTGTTTTGCTTCCCTTACCCGGTCCTTACTCATTCGAGGCCACCCGGAAGTTTAATCACGCTTAATGTACTGATTAACCTATAGTAAAAATTGGCGGAGAAAAGCAGCATTCCTATTGGCTTAATATAAAATAGCGGGCGGTTCCCTTGCGGCTTCGGGGTTCAACTTCAAGGCAAAGTAGTGATGATGGGAATTCCGGCTCTTTGTACAGAAGTGCCTCTTTTAGCTCATCCTACAAAAAAGAGCCGGATCTTTCGGCTCCCAAACGGCTTTTCATATTACTGTAGTTGTGTTGCGTGAATCCTTATATTACCAATTATAATGTAAAATAATTCACAAAATGACTTTAAAAGGGAAACAATAAACAAAAAACACAAAAATGGTTAAAGAGAAAACGCAAAAGAAGAAAAATAAAATAAAGAAAAATAGGGGGAAAGCAAGTGCAAAAGTAGAAAAAAGCTAATAGACAAAGGGAGATAAAATATAATTTAAAAAATAAGGCAGAGCGAAAAAAAGGATAGTGAAATAGTGAACAGTATGGAAAAAGTACTAAAAATCTGTGAACAACACAGAAAAAATACAGAAATGTAGTGGAATATTTTTTAAATGTATGGAAAAGGTACAGAAGCGGATGAAAATGACCTGAAAAGCACAGATAAGTACTGAAATGTAGACAAAAAACTTCTGAAAAGTAGTGAAAATATATTAAACTTATGGAAAAAAGTACAATAAAGTACTGAAATGTAGTGGAAAAAATAGTGAAACATACAAAAAGTACTGAAAAGTTTTTAACGGTATGATAATGAACTGAAAAGTGTTTAAATATGATTAAAGGTTTGGAAAAAAGTTGGTAAAATAGTGAAAATCATGGTATGAATAATAATACAATAATTTAAAGTCAACCATCTAGAATCCCTGAAGAAAAATGTACCTTGAAATGCATCTTCAAGTGATCTGCCTTCTGACTGGTAGAGAGTCGGCCACAGTTGTTCACTTCAGAGATCTGGCTTATAAAGCCTCTTTGTTCGCGAATGACACATTGCTACAAAGGAGAACAGATGGCGGAGTGGAAAGAAGAACTGGGCAGGTGACAGAGAACAGTAACTTTGTTTTAAATAAATAAGGACGAGATAACTCTAATTTGCACATTAGTACTCGAAGGAGATGTTTTCTCAGTGGATACTTTGCCTCATTTGCCTCATTAGCCTCATTAGCATATGCAAAGGCTCCCCCGATGATTTCTCATCTTTGCCTGATTTCGGAGGAGAGTCTGGCTCTGGGATGCTGCGCACAGGTAAGAAATACTCAGAAAAATATAGCTAAAAAACTGTGAATTAAATTATTTGCCATTTCAAAAAATGGTGGATTGGAATTCCATTGTAATCTAAATAATTGTATGTTTTATGGCATTCTAATGACTTTTTCGAATGAGCTGTGTAGTGAGTATAACACAAAAATGGCTTATTTGTTTTATTTTTAGCCGAATTGCTTGCTTAATGTTTGTTATTTCTTAATTATAGTCTTTGATATAAGTACCATTAACTTTGGATAGTTTGTGGACTTGCTTACCTGTCAACCTCACCCAATTGCTCCTCTTATTAATGATTGTAATTCCTGTTATTGCGCGGTAATAAAGAATACAAACACAACGCTGCACCTATTTACTCACAACAAAAAGACTATGTAAAATACCGCGACAATATTCTATGATGACGTTGTCGTCTGCTATCAGTGACAGAAATGTTTTGGATAAGAGGCGATTGGTCTAACAAAAACTACAAATTTTTAGAAATAATTATGCAGCCTACACAATTTGAAAAGATCAAAAATGTGTAAAATATGGGGCAAACGTATAAGTTGACAAGTATGCACCCGCTCCCCAAATTAATAATTGCAATTCCCCTTATCAAGCAATGATAAACCTTACAAACAAAACGTAGCACTTATTTACTCACATCAAGACAGACTACAAAGAATAAAACCAAAAATAATTTGTGTAAAAGGTTTTATTTTGTTTACCAAATAAATGATTAATTAAGGATAACATTTGCTAGTGTACCTCTATAATATCAGGCACATTTCTTGCTAATTTCGTTTTTTTGGGTGTGCCTTATAGTACAGAAAATAAGACATAGTTTGTATTTAGAGATCCATTGCAGGTATTTTTTTTGTGCTGTGGCTTAGTTTTACAGTAAACTCCAAATTTGGTGTCAAAAAACATTTTAAGTGGGCATAATTTAGTGCCTCTTAGTGTTTAAAAAGGTCAAAAAGCTTCATTCATTTAAAACAAAATTTTTATTAAATAATAAGAAAAAATACATGAACTATTGTACAAACATTTATTTTGAAATTCTCGCAGGTTGACAAATTCACATTTATTTTACAAAACATGAGCCTCCCCTAGAGGGCGCTGACATCATTGTACAGGTACTCGAAAAACCATAAACCTTGCAAAAAGCTGTGCAAACGATTAAAAGAAAAATAGTGCGGATTGGTCACTTTCGTTCTCGTAGTAGGTATCCTTTCCTTGTGGCTTTTAGTATGGTTTTGGACAATACAGCGACATCTAGTCAAATTATACACACGGTCCCTTTAAAGTACACACCTGGCAGTTGGAACAACAGACTTTTCATGCTTGTTCTATTTATGCTAGTTTGAGAAGCTGGACTTTGCAAACACTGACTGCACCGTTCCTTTCTGTTGTGTATCAAATAATTGTTCAGCACAAGTCTTTAGTCGGCGGCGCAGTGGTTAGCGCGTGTGTGACACAGTTCTAATGTCATGAGATCGAACCTCCTGTGTGGAGTTTGCATGTTCTCCCCGTGCTTGCGTGGGTTTCCTCCGACATTCTAAAAACATGCATGTTAGGTTAATTGGCCGGTCCAAATTGTCCCTAGTTGTGAATGAGCGGGTGAATTGTCTGTCCCCGTGTGCCCTGCACATGGCTGGCAACCAGTTCAGGGTGTCCCCTGCCCGCTACCTGAAGATAGCTGGGATGGGCTCCAGCACCTCTTCAACCCTACTGAGGATAAGCGGTCCAGATAATGGATGGATGGATGGTCGTCTTTAGTCATTTTGCAGAATTGGAGTCAATCCAATTACTTGGTGTTGAGACACACTTAAAACAAGTGATTGCACCTGATTGCACAATGTTTTATTATTTAATTTCAGTTGAACGTATTGAACTGCTAAGTAAGGCTTATACTTTCATCTGCATATAAGATTTGTTTTGCTTTGACGGACCCTTTATCATGCAAATAGTGATGTTTTCAATAGCATTTGTTAAACTAGAAAATGGGGCTAAATGCAATCCATACATATTCCATCTCAAGCGAGGATTTAACTGTGCCATCTAGACAAAGTCAAACACAACATTCAGGAAGCTTGGCTCTCTCATGAGTGTTTGTTTTCTCTGGATTGTTGATAGAGTGACAGAAGTACACATTCTGTTGTATTTACATTGATGTTGAACCTCTATAATCCTTTCATGACCTATTGAGATTCATCTGCGATTGGCGCGGTGCCAGACGCCTTAAAGAGTCAAGTCTGAATTCCACAGCAGCGACTGTTTGTTTTGCTATTTGGTTTTCAGGACATTTCATCTTCAGTGTCATCGTTTTTATTATATGAGAGATAATGTGATCCAAAAGTAGGGCTGCAACGGTCAGTCAACGTTTTCTACAAAAATCTTTAGTAGTCGAAAGTGGATTTCGATGTCAACTTTTGTCGTCAGACATGTTTTAGCAACACACTGAGGCATCTCTGCATGAGTATAATCTCTGCCGAGAGTCGCACATATGCAACCGCGGCATAAAACATCAAGTATGCTGTACCAAAACATTTCAAGTTTGGAAGGATTAATACAATTTTATGTCGAATAAAATAACGACTTGCAAATTTTCCAAAGCGGTCCTAGCGTAGCTTGGCAGCAACTCGGTGACACACAATTATAATGTTGGATAGTTGAACTGACATACCTCGGTAAGATTCAATGTCATTAACCAGAACAGGTTTAGGACCCAAACGCGTGATGTTCTCACACAAGCCTTTTATTTTACAGGAAATGGGGAGTCATGCACGTTAGGCAACAGTCTGGCGTGAAATGATAGGAAGCCAGAGGCTGACGAGATCGATACCAATTGCCCGAGTAGATATCGGACAGATGTGGTTGATACCTGACAGGACGGACACACAGGATTGATAATGAAACAGGATATAGAAAATAAACAGGACAAACAAGACGGGAACGAAAACTACAGAGAATAATAAACAGGACAAAAATAGACGGGAATGAAACTGGATATCGATATTAAACAGGACAAAAATAAAAAGGAACAATACTGGACTGGAAATACCAACAGGAAAACAGGACCGAGTCAGAACCCACGTCGTGCGGGGCAGAGGTTGACAAAGAAAAAATGAGAGCAATGAGCTTAAAAAGACGGAAAGCCAATCTGTCAATGAGCCACAGCTGGCGCCACACGAGCGGGGCCAATCGGGCGCCATCGCAACAGTGACATTCAAGCCAGTACGAATTTAATAACATGCATTGTACATTTTATAGTTTACTATAAAAAAAAAAAAAGAGCATGAGCGTTTTGGTCGTCTGTGTCCTAAAAATGTATTTGAAATTAAATGCAAGCAGTCTGAAGAACAAACAGCAGTTGTCAAACCGTTAAAAACGACGCACCACAGTTGTTAAAACTATTGGATTTTAGACTATGTCAGGGACCAGAACAGACTCTCGGATCCAATAGCGTTAGTTTTTTGTTGGAGCTGGCTTGGGACGTCGGCGCTTGTTGGTCGTCAGCCTCTTCGGGCGGAATGGCAGCTCCGTGACGGGAGACGGAAGGTGCAGCTTAGCGGGTAAGTCGATGGCCGGGGCGGGAGAGTAAGTCGCAAAACTTAACGGAAATAGGTCAAAAAACGAGAGGCAGGCATGAATCAGGCAAGAGAAGTCGTGGGTACCTTGTAGTCTGGAGAAACATTTAGGGATACAAAGAGTACACTCAAAAGTCCATCTCTGGACGCAGACAGCTTAAGTAGAGAACGTCAGCCAATCAGGAATCGCGCTCAAGCGCGCCAAACGATAGCCCCAGGTGGCTCCACTTAGGCAATCACGACAGACTATTGGACTTTGCAGTTGGCCACTAAATTTACTTCATAAAATGCAGATAATACTGATTTTGTTTTTTCTTCTACTGGTGCTAATGAGCCGGTTCTTAGTTTACATCAGGGGTCTCCAACCCTTTTCAAGCTGAGAGCTATTTTTTGTTGCTAATTACCACAAAGGGCACCTAGTTTGATATGCATTTCTAAGATAACAACTTATCATTTTCTTACTATGTTAATATGTTATTACCAGGTTAAGTATTTGAAAGGTTAAAAAGACTCGGTCAACCACTAAAAAAGTTATTTTTCTAAAAAATCACAATGACAGAGCACTGCTGAGGTATTTTCAAAACAAGTCCGCGGGCACCTCAGCTGTGTCAAGGAGCACCGTGATGCCCGAGGGCACCGCGTTGAAGACCCCTGGTTTACATGGATCAAAAATGTCCACCTGATTTTTATTTGCCTGTACCTCAAAAAGTTTTTTTATGGATTTATGGCTCTTCTGACCGAGCACCTAACTGGTTTTTGAATCGTTTTTATTTCTTATACAAATCTGCAGTATGAGCGATGAAAGGTGTATTTTTCATGATACCCATTTTCTTGTGTTTATTATTATTTACGACATCTTAAATAAACTTTATGCTAAATATAGGAAAAGATTAATAACTATCCAACTATTCGACTTTCGTTAATCGGTGACCAGTTGACTATTAAAATAATCGTTAGTTACAGTCCTACTCAGATGTCTCAATTAAAGCTTGTCCTCAAGTTAACATTAGCTTTTTCAGTGATACTCCAGATGATAATATAATCTTGGGAAATATTCCAGTCATGTGCTGCTTTAATTCATTCCAGATACTTCTTGGTGAGTGATAATTTGTCCATATAAATAAGCACTTTTCACAAGCCAGCACAACTTCTGAAATGTTCTGGCAACGTTAAAATCTGCTGTTACTCAGCCAAAATAATAAATAATTAATGAATAAACAAAACAAGCACTTGTAAGATCCTATCAAAAAACAAATAGAGGCAGTTCTCTGCTATTTTTGCCTATACATTACTGGTTATAATACTTTTAGAATTCGTTTTCTTCAGTCCGCAGACACAAGAAGTTTAAATAATTGCATTTTTAAAAATAATTTATCATAAGAGAAGACTATAAAGCAGGGGTGTCAATTTACTTGGGGGCCGCCGGAATTAGGGTCTGGGTGTCACGACCGGTACTAGCAGTGGACCCAAATGCTCAACGTTTCACGCAATGTTTTATTAAGGGATCGGGGAAGTTAGGGCGAGAGAAAAAAGACAGAGATCTGGTGCTCGCTGGGCAGGAGGAACAGTAAGCCATCACGGCCGGTGACAGGTGGCAAGTCGGGTAGCCGGGCCAGAAGAACGAAGCGTGGTTTTGGATCGGAAGCAAGTCGGGTAACCGGGACAGGAGAACGACGCATGGTCGGGGATCAGAAGCAAGTCAAGTAAGTGGAGAGGAAGCCAGGGACAGGGGATCGATACAGGAAACAGGGGACGGAATCAGGCAAGATGCAGGAACAGGTCGTAATCAAAACGGGAGCCATAGTCAAAAAGTGTTTGGATTGCATGTGCTGAGGTTCGCTAATGGACTGACAAAGACTGAACGAGAATGAAATACTTAAATATCTCATCTCATTAGCTGCACCGCTTATCCTCAGTAGGGTCGCGGGGGTGCTGGAGCCCATCCCAGCAATCATCGGGCAGTGGGCAGGGGACACCCTGAACTGGTTGCCAGCCAATCGCAGGGCACACAGGGACAGACAACTCACTCGCTCATTCACACCTAGGAACAATTTGGACCAGCCAATCCACCTGAAATGCATGTCTTTGGAATGTGGGAGGAAACCGGAGTGCCCGGAGGAAACCCACGCAAGCACGGGGAGAACATACAAACTCCGCACAGTTAGGCCGGGAGCTGGATTTGAACCCACGCAGGAGGTTCCCACGACCTCAGAACTGTGCCGCACACGCGCTAACCACTGCGCCGCCGTGCTGCTATATGGAGAGGGATAATTAGGAAACGAGTGGCATCTGGGGCTGGAGGAGTGAGAGTAGGTGAGGGCATTTAGCGGGCAAGTGACAGAATCGTGGCACTGGGTTAGTTTTCCACATGAAAAACTGATACATACGTCTCACCACTCAAATATGTTCTCTGAAATGTTCTACACAAAATAAGATGTAAAAAACAAGTATCAATGGACAAAATATAATCAACATCACATGATCCAGATATTTTTAAGGCCAACAGAGAAGGCCTTGCAGGCCCTCACGACCCACTACTGCACTGTACAACTGCATGTGTTAGCAGCAAGAACGTAACTCACGCTGATCTTTCATTACTTCTGGAATGAGTCTGTGAAGTTCCCCTAGCCTTAAGCAATCGTCTTCGCGATCTTCTGAACACATGCTGACGGACGTTTTTACAAGCCAATTTTGTTTCATCAAGGAGAGATAGAAATGGAGACAATGTTAATATGCACTGTACTCTTCTCACGATCTGAAAGTTCACATTCTCTTTTTTTGCTAAGCATTCTTTGTGGACACATTTTCTTCTGGAAATTTGAATCTCCCAAGGGATACTTTAAGATTGGTGGCTATAGAATAACATGTTATCAACCGTCTGCATTGCAAATAGAGCCAATGACAACAACGTCTGTCATTATTGGCAAAGCACAAGATAAGATAACATTTTTGAATGGTCCATTAAGCTGTCAGAAAAACACATATCCTGTTAAAACACATGTGGTATCTAACAATTATAAATCATTATATAATAATTTTTATCGTACTGATAACAGATAAAATCTTGCCTTTGAAGATTGATACCAATACAGATAACTGCATGCTATATTTAAGGGGGGAAAATAACAGCAAATTCCAATTCTATTTATGTGTGTGTTTATTTACATTATCTACCTGCAAAAAGTGTTCGCGACAAGAACTTTATTATTCAATCAATTGTTTAATATTTACTTTTTTAATCATCACTAACAACATACAGTATTGTTACAAACGCTATTATACTGCAGTGATTGGAATTTTGGTTCTTTTTAGAGAACTGACTCTTTCGTCTCAGATCTCTAAAAAGAGCCAGCTCCCAAAGGGTTCTTCAGATCTTTTTGTTCTTAATGATATATTTCCAATTATAATAAAACACTATGCATCAAATTTATTAATTTTGAAAACGTGTTATGTTACTATATTATATGATTTGTTGTTGCAACGTACTGTACATTGTACTTTTACCTAATTTAAACTTTCAAACTTTATACTAAGCAAAATAAACAGAGATGGCGCCACTCAAAAGAGAGCGAAAGGACAGAGAAAGAGACGATGATGAAGGCCTAAAATCTCCCTAATAAATAGCAATAAATAGATTGAATATTTGAGTGTGGCTAAAAGTGACTAATAATCGGGTCTCGCCGGTGCTCGTGCACATTACAGAGATGTAAAGAGGAGACACGACCAAGTAGCGGAACTGTCATGGTCGCCGTGGCGACCTGTCTGCCCCGCCCCCTGGGCACCAGTTGAAGCAGATCAGCTAATTGCGTGGCTGCTACTTAAGGTTGGGTTGTGGGTATTGCGGGTGTTGGCTCATTACACCTTTTCCGTTCTGTTATGCCCTGTCCTGTTTAGTTTGAGTCGGAGGAAACCTGTACCTGACCATTCTGAGTGTAAGAATGTTTTTGTTCTGTTTTGTCCCGGAGTTTTTGGACGACTTTTATTTTGGTAAATAAAGTTCTCCCTTCCTGCCTCCGTTCTGGTCCGGTCACCCCTTTCGTGACAGAATGAGCCAACCAGAAGTGAACTCAGCGAACGATCCCAGCGTGATATGGGGAGAGCTGGAGGACGCCGTTTGGCAAGCACCCATTGAGGTAACCTTCCCTGCCCGTTTGAACCACGGCCCCGCCCGTCGTGGCCAATGCTGTGCCTCGAATGGGGTCCCCGGAGGATTTGACGCCTGCCAGTCCGACTCCCCGGCCTGCCAGTCCGACTCCCCGGCCTGCCAGTCCGACTCCGACTCCCCGGCCTGCCAGTCCGACTCCGACTCCCCGGCCTGCCAGTCCGACTCCGACTCCCCGGCCTGCCAGTCCGACTCCGCGGCCTGCCAGTCCGACTCCGCGGCCTGCGAGTCCGACTCCGATTCCGCGGCCTGCCAGTCCGACTCCGATTCCGCTGCCTGCCAGTCCGACTCCGACTCCGCTGCCTGCCAGTCCGACTCCGCCTGTCCTGTTTTCGCCTGTCCGGCCTGCCTGTTCGACTCTCCGGCCTGCCTGTTTGACTCTCCGGCCTGCCTGTTCGACTTCCCTGCCTGCCAATCCGACTCCCCTGCCTGCCCGTCCGACTCCCCTGCCTGTCCTGTTTTTGCCTGTTTGCCTGTACTGATTTTGTCAGATTCCGATTCTGCCTGTTCTGATTCTGTCCTGTTTGCCTGTACTGATTTTGCCTGTTCTGTTTGCCGGTCCTGATTCTGCCTGTCCTGTCCTGTCTTGCCTGTTCTGATTCCGCCTGTCCCGTCGTGCCTGTTCTGATTCCGCCTGTCCCGTCTTGCCTGTTCTGATTCCGCCTGTCCCGTCTTGCCTGTTCTGAGTCCGACTCTCCTGATTCCGCCTGTCCTGAGTCCGACTCTCCTGAGTCCGACTCTCCTGAGTCCGACTCTCCTGAGTCCGACTCTCCTGATTCCGACCCTCCTGATTCCGACTCTTCTGATTCTGCCTGTCCTGAGTCCGACTCTCCTGATTCTGCCTGTCCTGAGTCAGACTCTCCTGATTCTGCCTGTCCTGTCCGGATTCCAACTCTCCTGATTTTGCCTGTCCTGTCCGGATTCCGACTCTCCTGATTTTGCCTGTCCTGTCCGGATTCCGACTCTCCTGATTTTGCCTGTCCTGTCCGGATTCCGACTCTCCTGATTTTGCCTGTCCTGTCCGGATTCCGACTCTCCTGATTTTGCCTGTCCTGTCCGGATTCCGACTCTCCTGATTTTGCCTGTCCTGTCCGGATTCCGACTCTCCTGATTTTGCCTGTCCTGTCCGGATTCCGACTCTCCTGATTTTGCCTGTCCTGTCCGGATTCCGACTCTCCTGATTTTGCCTGTCCTGTCCGGATTCGGACTCTCCTGATTTTGCCTGTCCTGTGCGGATTCCGACTCTCCTGATTTTGCCTGTCCTGTGCGGATTCCGACTCTCCTGATTTTGCCTGTCCTGTGCGGATTCCGACTCTTCTAATTTTGCCTGTCTTTCCGGATTCCGACTCCCCTGATTCCGCCTGTCTGACTCCCTTGTTTACCTGTCCTGTTTTCGCCGGTTCTGCCTGTCTGTTTTCGCCTGTCTGTTTTCGCCTGTCCAGTTTGCCCGCCGGACCCCCCCTGCCGAGCGTCGAACCATTCCGGGGCGTGAGGTAGTAATTTTTTCTTTTTGGCACCTCAGGAGCTGTCCCTTAAAGGGGGGGCTCTGTCATGGTCGCCGTGGCGACCGGTCTGCCCCGCCCCCCTGGGCACCAGCTGAAGCAGATCAGCTAATTCCGTGGCTGCTACTTAAGGTTGGGTTGTGGGTATTGCGGGTGTTGGCTCATTACACCTTTTCCGTTCTGTTATGCCCTGTCCTGTTTAGTTTTAGTCGGAGGAAACCTGTACCTGAACATTCTGAGTGTAAGAATGTTTTTGTTCTGTTTTGTCCCGGAGTTTTTGGATGACTTTTATTTTGGTAAATAAAAGTTTTGATCGTCACGCAATTGAGTTCTCCCCTCCTGCCTCCGTTCTGGTCCGGTCACCCCCTTCGTGACAGGAAATTATTCCGACGTGGAATAAATGCTTAGAATCTTTCTAACAAGTTGCGTCGGCCGATTAAATAATATAGCGTGACTTATTATCGCGTCTTCTTTTCAGGCAAATAATTTCTACGTCCTATTTTTCCTTACTACCCCATTAACTATTGAAAAAATAATTATTAAACACATGATTAAAATCTTTACGACAATAACAAAAAGTTGAACCAAGATCTTTTTTTTTTTAAATGTATGTCATGTATGAATTATGACCTGTACTACTCACAAACAACAAATGCGCAGATATATACCTGTGTTTATAATTACCCAATCACATTCAAAGTGATACTTAATGTGAGTCAGAAAACAACTGCAACCATTTAAAGTGTCATTGATTTACAAAAAACTGAGTACAGCTTTTCTTGTACACTCCTTGTGATTGTTGTCATCACATCTTTCATCTGCATAAAAATTCCAGCTTTAAAAGACTAACTTATCAAATATATCATTCCGGAAAAGGTTACAAAAGATTTGGCAAGACATTAAAGGTATAAGTCGACATCATTTTTTTCCTCAAACTGTTTGATCACATAGTGTACAATGTCCTGAGGGCGGCCTTATGGAGGAAACAGTGTGTCTATTGCGTAAGTCCTTTTCTATCAAATCCTGGCTCTGATATATTTCCAGGTATACAGTATGCATTCTTAATTATACAAGCCTTTTATAAAACAAATTAAGTTATTAAATGTACTGTGCTACCTCATGAGCAGATAATTAGTAAATAAAAAGTATATAAAAAATCTACTGATATGGATGACTATTACAGTTCCTTGTCTGAAGATAGCAAAAATACTGAATAATGGCCTGATTTTTTGGAAAGATAAAATTGGGCAAATTCCAGCGGCACACTAGACAAGATCTCACGGCACACTAGTGTGCCTGGCACACTGGTTGAAAAACACTGCTTTAAGTCATGTCCAAATTCCTTCTCGCGGGCCAGTTACAGCCAATGATCAAATTTTTACTGGCCCGTGGCCTTTGTCAGAAAATAAATAATATGTGGCCCAACAGTAATGTTGACCACAATGTAAATAAGAATAAGTAATAAGAATTCACCTTTTCTTGTACACTCCTTAGGGGCGGCAGTAGCTCAGGAGGTAGAGCGCTCGTCTTGGGATCAAGGGATCCCAGTTTGAATCCCGGCTTGTCCGTGTTACATGTCGAAGTGTCCTTGGGTAAGACACTGAACCCGTAATACCCCCAATAAGCAGGTTAGCGTCTTACATGGCTGCAATACAAGGCCGCTATTGGGAAATATGGTGCACACTGTAAAGCGCTTTGGGAAGTCATTGACTTAAAAAGCGCTATAAAAATGCAGATCATTTCAGATCATTTCATTTTCATTAGATGGTGGCAGTAGCCCTTTTGTTCACCTTGCCCTTGGCTTTCTGTGAATATTTTAGCCCACATGACAGTAAATAAAAAGGGGAAGTTGACGGTGAGTGCTGCAACAGAAAATTTGAGAATTTCTTTTACCGAAATCCGAAATAACTATGTCTGCCAAGAGACTTTGGCTGTTTCCCAAGAGTAAAATATCAAGAAGCAGTGCCAGACAAAACGTGATAATGCAAAAAGCTAACTGGAAACGAATGCTGTGAAAAGGTTAAGCAACTGGAAGCTGTTTTAACGGCACAGCAGCACTTTTTTATGAGGCTCTACGAGTTTAATTGAAATGCTGCAAAGGCAAGCTACAGTTTTGCAATGCTGATCACTAAGTACTGCAAACCTTTCACGCAGGGTGAATTTATTAAAGACTTTTAAAGAATGCCAGGCTGAATCGTCGGCCCTCACACATTTTCAGCTCACCAAATCTGGCCCGCTTTCTGAAAAGTTTGGACACCCCTGCCATTGACACTCTGTGTTTAATTCCGGGATCCTGACCAAATATTTCAATCAAGAAACAAGATTTAAAGATATCAGTTCTGTTGATGGGTTTATTACAAATAAACAAAATAAGAAATTAACAGACTCATCTGGGCTTGGGGCATCAGGACAACGTCATCCTGAAAAGAAGCAAGCTATGATAAATTGCTGACCACTGTTTTTATAGGGCTGGGGCGTAGATTGATATGAATGAAACTGAGCTGGAAAATGAAGTTAACCAAAATTTTATTTTCCAGGCACAAGCAAAGGAGGGACATATTTACAATAGATCTTCTGTTAAGACTGGATCTATCTGTATTTTGCAGTTTGCATGATAAGAGTAAGGTAGGCTCAAGGGCAGACTTATCAGAACACCACTTAGAAACATTCCTGGAATGTACAAAATGAAAGGATACATTGCAACATCAAACGAATTATGTTAAAGAGAACTTTTAGTGAAAATTGACAGTCCATTCCTTTTTTTAAATAATTAAGTCTATTCCATGCGAAAGATTGCTCAAGATTTCCTACAACGGTGTGTACTACTCCCTTAAGGAAACAGCACAAACATGCTCGAGCCCGAGTAGTACAGAGGAGTCTGTAGTTTACAGGCCCTCAACTAGCAGCTTGGTTAAATAGTACCCGCAAAACACCATTTTCAACATCTACAATGAAGAGGAAATCTGAGAGATTTGCCTTTAAAACAGAGGGGCAAAGAAAAAGCAATGTCTAAGAATGATCAACCAAAGCAAGAAATTTATATGGCCAAAACAACATAGGCATCATACAACTCATTTGATAAATATAAGTATGACGTTTTCATAGAAAACACAAAATTGTCTTGGTGACGCCAAACATTTGAAGGGTAGTGTATATACTTTGGATTAATGGACTCAAAAGTATTAAGAGACATTACAGACACTAAACATTGTTATTATCCTTTTAAACCCCTTTAATTAAAGACATGCTGCGTAACTCTTTCCTTTCCCTCACAAATACCTGCACACACTTGTGTATGCAAAAACTTGATTCTCGTGTCTTAAAACACTGTTTGACTAGTCCATTCTGTCTACACCGCAAATTTTAACCTGCTTGCAGTTGACATTGACATGGAGGGCAATAAGCCAAGACGAGCTAGATCAAAACACAGCGGCACACCATTCTTCTTAGCATAAAGAGCTTATGATGTCATTGGCAGTATAATGCCAGCTGCATCTAATGAAATAATGACGTGAACTTCAGAAGATATAATGTGCCCTATAGGCGAACTGTGTTTTTGGTCTAAATGTCTATTTGTGGAATCAGTTGCAAATAACGTAAGAACTGAAGAGCAACACAACCTAAATGGATGACTCTCCTTACATTTTATTTACTTATTGTGTTAAATAAATTCAACCTTTTTAATTTTCTGAGCGTATTTCCACAACTATAAGGTGCACAAAAAAGTATTACATTTTCTAACTTACCATACTGTCATGAGAACATCTGATCTCGGGATCTACAGTAAGTAGGGTCCTGGCTGGTAAGTACTGTATCCTCCGGATTATAGGGCTCCCTCAAAATCCCCATATTGACTAACAATTTGAAAGTTTGGTTTATTTCTTTGGAAAATAATTCCGTATTTAAATGTGTGCGTTACTTCATGAGGTTTTACAGAATACTACTGCATTTGTGCAACGTTTGTGCAACATAGCTGATCACGATTAGAGACCATAGCATGGAACGGGAATCCAACCCGGACCGCGGCGGAGATGGTGCCATCAATTACCCACTTGACCATTAGTTATTCAGATGTGCAAAAGTATTAGATTTGATCTCATTATCACACATTTCTTTACTCATGGTGCCAGAAATGAATGTTAGAAAATTGAGAAAATGTTGTTGTTCCCACTCCTTATGTGCTTGTTTTAACCTTGTGTTTTACCGTGCCCCAGCCTATTGATGATTGATTGATGATTATTTACTTCCAATGCTTAATTAAAGCACAACCAAACTTAGTTTTGCTCCTGCTCTATTTTCAATAGGTAAACTTCTATGCGTGTTCGGTGTGTTGCTGTTGTGGATGTAGTAGAGGACACCGTGACAACGTTTTAGACTAACTTGAGGGTTCGCAAATTGTGTTTTAAGCCTGCGCCCTTTCATCAGTTGTGCCTTATTTTTGTGTTAAACATAGCTATGGCGCACGTAAAACCACACCATTTAGTAGAGTGCACCATATGCTTGTCAAAATATGGTAATCGACTTATTTTGAATGTTGGTGATTTAGAAGTTATGAATCTCATGTCCACAGTGCAATGTCTTATAATGTTGTAATTTCATTTAATTTGCCACGGCAACTATTAGATCCAAAAACAAGAATGCATTTGTAGATGATTAAAACAAGATGCAACATCTGAAAGTAGAGAGGTGGAGTACACATGCTTGATTAATGGTAGTCAGCAAATATAGCTACAATGGGTGCTTTGGGAGGGGTACCTAGCTTTGGCGACATCCAATGGACGTATTCAAAACTGCAGGTCATTGTTTGTGGCTCATTTTTTTCTTGTCCTTCTCTTAGCGTTGTCTTGTGGGCCACATTAAACAATGTGGAGGGCCACATTTGGCCTGCTGGCTATTAGTTTGAGACATGTGCTTGAAGATGAAAATGAAATTGACATGAACTAGAATGTGATTTACATTCGAGGAAATATGTTGCATATTTTAAAAAAGGCCTAGAGGTGTCGATTTGGACGATATCATGATAATACAACCAGATTTTCTTCCTAGGGGAAATACATAGAACTCTAAATAAATTCATCTTAACCTACATACTTGTCAGTCAAACAAGTGGCCCATTGCCAATAACAGAACTTCTATAAGGGCTTAACTTTAACTTTATCCTTTAACTCAACCACACCACTGACCTAGGCACATCAGGTACACTTAAAGAGAACTATTTGTTATTTCCTTTTTTTCGACGGATTTTTATTATGATCACAGGTGTGCTGGAGCTGGTCCCAACTGACTTGGGGCAAAAGGATTGGGCACACCTTTAAATGGAAGCCATCGCAAATGCAGTTACCGGAAACCTGGCTATTTCAAAGAATATTGGTTAATTAGTCAGATGAGATAAATCGTTGTGTTTAAGGATTAGCAAGGTTAGGCAGTTGACCTTTTGAGAAATCTTTTTAATTTGTGGATTTGCACTAATTGCACTAAAACAGGCTAATTCAAATCTCTAATCGACATACAGTAAATGACAGTCACTGTCTGCCATGTGTTTAAAAATACCCGAAGTAATTCTGATCTTATGTTATATAATAAATGTGAGTTACTCCGAGAGTGCAAGGCACACATTTCCATGAAGGCAAGCTCAATATACTTTTTCAAGTGTTGACTGGTGCACGTCTTCATTTAACCTCACTCTAGTTCTGGCACTTTCTAAGGCTGACTTTGTCTGATGAGTGTGATTTATCTTAAGAGTCATCCACCCCTTAAAAATAAACTGCTACCCATTTTCAAAATAATTGCTCATTATTAGTAGAATTTGGGGTATATATTAATATTTTTACTTTCTGTATTATAAAAAAGAATTGCTTTAATCAACACAGCTCAGAATTTGATTGGGTCTTCTCTGCCCAGTCTCAAGGATATTCTCAGAACGTGAGATTCTTGACATGGCGGCATGTGTTGGTTTAAGATCAAGTGTAGTATCTGACCGTAAAATTTTAAAGTGTCGGCATGTGTTGATTTGATTTTTGCAATCTGGAGATGGAATAAGACCTTGCTCTGTCCACTCCGCGCATCGGCCCGGTATTGCAGTACCTCCGGGAATGGTGCATTCGCACGGATCACTGCATGGCTCTGTGGCTAGGACCTTGACTCGGCCTCTTGGCTGAGAACAAGAGTCTCGGCCCCTTGGCTTTGTAGCGTATTATGATTTGACCGATAATGGATAATTGATAAAGAATATAGAACAATAAACCTTACAAAATCCCTCTGTCCATTTAAAGGGACAGACAAATTAATATTAACGTGATGCTCATCGATGTGATCAATGATGCACTCAGTTGCTGATTAAGTCCCGTCGCCAATTCAACAACAAAATAACAAGCTGTATAAACATCTGCACAAGAGCTACCGTTGGTCATCACTCACACCAATCATGTGCACATAAAAACTGACTATGAAGCACAAAACTCCACAGCACAAAAGGTCTGCACCTGTCATCTCCCTTGCGACATGTCGTATCTATAAGGGTCCATGCGTGTACACAAACTGCAACAATAGTAACTGATATTACAATATATAACATCAAGTAAACATGTTTATCCCTTTAAACCAAGTACATACCCATTAACAGCAGTCGAATAGTTAATGAAACAAATATGTGCAATTTATGAATTACATTCAGTCGTCAAGTGAAAAGTCTGTAACAAAAGAACTTTTTAATCCATGACAGTATAAAACCAAACAGACTTCAGGCTGCATTCACATAATTTCAATTTGTTTAATTTGTCAGGCACACTATCATAAAGCTCAAGCTCTCTTATAGCAAAATACATGTATAAAATGTACAATACATGTCATCAAAACCATATTTGCTTGAATGTTACTTAAATCTTACCAATGCAAGTCAAACTGTTCGACATGCCTTTCAACTGTTCGACATGCTTTCCTTAAAATGTTTGTGCGTCACCGAAGTACTGCCGTTATACACAAGGTCTGCTTTACCGTATCCTGGCTAAAATGCTCACAAACTTTAGACTTTTTCTTTACGCGTACTTAATGTTGATACCGTCATTCTCTATTTTACCGCTCAAGACAAAGACACTAATGCGCATGTGCAACTGTTGGACAAGAGTGATGGATGAGTGAATAGCTCGTTCGCACAGCTGCGAGGTCATGGGATCGAATCCTCCAGTGCGGAGTTTGCATGTTCTCCCCGTGCTTGGGTCGGTTTCCTCCGGGCACCATGGTTTCCTCCCACAATCCAAATACATGCATGTCAGGTTAATAGCTGATCCAAATTGTCCCTAGGTTTGAATGAGCAAGTGAGTTTTCCGTCTCTGTGTGCCCTGCGACTGGCTGGCAACCCATTCAGGGTCTCCCCCGTCCACTGCCCGAATATAGCTGGGATGGGCTCCAGCACCCCCATGACCCTACTGAGGATAAGCGGTTCGGATAATGGATGTTGACTAATCTTTGCCGCCCTATTTAAAAGCAACACAAATGTTAAAAAAAGAGTTTGTATTCAGTTTGCGAAATTCAGCACCCATTGATGGCTATTTCATAAATATAGTTTAATGTTACCATATCAATAGAAGAAAAATGTCCAGTGTTTTGAAATACATATACCATAATTATATGTTTTGTCACTGCTGTTAAGCACAAAGCATGCACTTTAAGACTCTTTGTGATTAAGGGCTATACAAATAAACATGACTTGACTTGACTTGACTTTAAACAACCTAGTGATTTTTGTAGTTTTTCTTAGTTGCCGCCATCCCGACGTTTTCTTTTACATTTCCATCTTCGATCACTTCTTTATTGGTAAACCTTGTGGATTTATGTTAGGGTTAATAGTTTCGTAATAGGTTAAACTGGAGTGATCAGTAAGAGAGGCAAATGTAGTTTTAGAATTTATTCACTGCAGTGGGCAGACGGATTCAAAAAGTCTCACCGTCTCACAAGTTTCCCGCGTTGCAACCGGGTTTTGTTTAAAAGCGTGCGCATGCGCAGAAAGTATCAATGACGTCACACATACGTCTACGGTTCAAAGTTCGCACATGCGCAGTAATAACCAACGACGTCATATATATCTTTCGGTTCAAAAATAGTACAAGAGTAGAAAACGAGTTGTAATATAAGTCAAGCTCATCAGGATTATTTGTAACATAGAAGACAGAGAAATACACAATTAACTAAATATGGTTAGCTTTGACAATTTATTAGAAGTTCTTGTAAGACGACAAGCGGACACCTAGAAGTCAAATTTATAAAAAAATAACAGAATCATTCTTCTTCCTTGCAAACAGCTCATGTTAAGAATTTCTGAGACAAAAGTGCATCCTTTCTGGTGCCGGGTGATCCACCAGGCCTTGTTACAAGCACAGCTGTGTTATCCATTCATTTCTTTTCCTTCAGTTCTCAACTAGATCTGTTAATAGGTTTGTCTTCGCAGATTTTATATCGACTTCTCTCGAAGGGGACACGCTGTGTTAACAATAAACCTTCCTTGGGATCGTCTTGCTAAGTCAGCAGTCAAACGCTGTACAAACAGAAGGTATATCTATTACAATGCTTAGGTCAGGAATTTCTGGTGGGTTTGCAAGGCCTTTGCACTGCCGTATCAAATGGTTAGAATCTTACGAAGCATTGGCAAGTTCATGGTACATAAATAAAATACCAAGCAGGATGTACCTCATTTATGTGCTGCTATCTATATGTGGTATTAAGCATGTATTTTGCATAGCACATACCCACCATGAAGAAAATGAGCCTTTTTGGTAAAAATGATGAATTAAATGCCACTCGGGCTAATCGCATGATTATTTATGACCAAATATTGGCATGTGGTCATGGTTCAGAATTGCATGGCAGCATCATTTATATAAAAAAAAGAAAATATAAGTTCTAAAAAGGGCAGCACGGCAGCGCAGTGGTTAGCGCTTGTGCGGCACAGTTCATGTCATGGGAACCTGTCGTGGGTTCAAATCCAGCTCCAGACTTCCTGTGCGGAGTTTGTATGTTCTCCCCGTGCTTGCGTGGGTTTCCTCCGGGCACTCCGGTTTCCTCCCACGTTCCAAAAACATGCATTTCAGGTGAATTGGCCGGTCCAAATTGTCCCTAGGTGTGAATGGGCGAGTGAGTTGTCTGTCCCTGTGTGCCCTGCGATTGGCTGGCAACCAGTTCAGGGTGTCCCCTGCCCACTGCCCGGAGATGGCTGGGATGGGCTCCAGCCCCCCCGCGACCCTACTGAGGATAAGCGGTACGGCTGATGAGATGAGATGAGAAGTTCTAAAAAACTGGGTATACAACTCCAAGCAACCTCTCGGCATTGATGTCTTCAGTTGGGTGCAGACTGTGACTATGTTTCAGTATTTATTTGTGTACTTTTTGTACCCCAAAAAAATAAATCAACATTTATCTGCTCATAACACAATGATCAGTCAAAAATATTACTGACAAAATTTGATGCAACTGGATTTGAACCTGGATTGCGTTGGTGAGAGCGCCAATTCTTACCGCCAGTTCACTAGGGTTATCAATGACAAAGGAATAGGCTTTAGTTTTTATCTCATCATCACACTAATTTTACTGTACCCTGTTGAAAACATGAAGCCATGATTAAAATAATTTTTTGACAACATAAACTATACCCAAAAAATATCCAAATTATGTTTAAAATGTATTTATTTAATGTGTTTTGAAGTCTGATTCAAAGTCAATAATGATTTTAATCATGGCCCCTAAGCATAAGCGAGCTCAGCAGCTGCTTAGGGCCCCGCAACCACTAGGGGGCCCCCAAGAGCGGTTACATTTTTTTGGTACCAACATTGCTCCCATTGTCACTTTGTCTGTTCAGTCAAAAATAATTCTACAAAAATGATGGTTTCTACAAATACAAATATAACAAACATCAATATACATCCTACACAATAAATACCCAACAAAATATCAAATGTAGTGCTAAAAATCAGGGACCTCATATATTATTTTGAATGTTTTGGAATTACTAATCAGAAACCAATCCAAATTTGTGATTTTTTGATTAACCAAAATGTTTCCATATTTAAGATCATACGTTAACTTAATTTTCTTTAAGTTTTCCACGTGACTCACAGTATCATGTCATGCCTCTGGCAGCGGTTCAGGTCAAAAGGGTAGAGTCATAAATGATAGAATTACTCTCTGTCTCTCTGTCTCTTTATCTCTCTCTCTCTCTCTCTCTCTCTCACTCTGTCTCTCTCTCTCTCTCTCTCTCTCTCTCTCTCTCTGTCTTGCTCTATTCAGCTCGATCACAATTCCTAGTAAGCTGGTATGGTGGAATTTTTAATGTGACTTGAAATATTTCCCATCAGAGCCATTCCTTTAGGCTGCAGAGTGTGACCACAGAGAGGAGTTTGTGTTGCAGGCATGTGTTTGGCAGGGCTGGCAGGATGTAAAAAGTAAATAGCTGACAGATTTGGATTCAGCGACAAAACCGACGGTGCAAGTACTTTGAACTGTTTCCATTTTCACGACATTAATGTGCTTCTTTTCAAAGACTGAATCAAAAAGTGTTCAGAGTTACAAAACCACCTCTGGTCGTCGGAATTTCCTTTCACCTAAGAATGCTTAGTTTTTTGTTTTGTTTTTTCATTTAAACGGAAATTGACCGGAGGCATTTCATACACTGCAAATGATAGATTCCTGCTATAAAGGCTAGGGCTGTTACATTAGCTGATTTTGTTAGACAATAATGTGCTGCATTTTATTGATGATAATCAATATTTTAACAGTTTTTAAAACAGGGCTCATACAGGTGCTTGAAATACATTAGAAATGCTTGGATTTTAGTGTGTGAGGATTGAAAAGTGCTTGAAATCTGGGTAAAGTGTTTGTAATGTTTGAAATTGTTGCTGCGTTTCTCAACTGCTTAATAATAGCATGGACACTGCTCTCTTATGGATTCGCTTTGCCATTGCATTTCTTCTTCCCTTTTGAGTAACGGCAGCTGGAATTAGTTTGTCCGGCATTATCCCTAAGAAGCATTACCAAACCACTACGGGTCGGCCCAAGTGGACAAGCACATGCTTCACCCAAACAGAAATGTCTATTAGTATAAGCATAAGGTATCAATTATAGACATTTGTTACGGGTCATGAAAAAAATTCAAGGTAGCATTTCCTAGTGGTAAATTGTAATGGGTAAAACTTCCTGAAACTCAAAATATAATCTACATATTACTGTAAACTCAAACTTTATTTTTTGTGGGGGGGAGCTCAGAGCATCTAATCTGAGATTATACACTAGCATTATAGCTCTTTTGTTTAACTGTGTGTGTGTGTGTGTGTGTGTGTGTGTGTGTGTGTGTGTGTGTGTGTGTGTGTGTGTGTGTGTGTGTGTGTGTGTGTGTGAGTGTGAGTGTGTATGCGTCTGTGTGTGTGTGTGTGTGTGTGTATGTGTGTGTGCTCTTCAGTTTATTCTCATAATACTCCGGCTGATCACGCGCATTTTTGACTCCTAGCTGATTCAAGCAGACAGGAAGCCCACACAGGTGAACGGAGCAGTGTGATACCTGACTTCATCTTCATTTACTCAGCCCTCTGAAACAGAAGGGACAAAAGCATAGGGGCGTGCTTAGGTGGTGGGTCTGAAAAGCATGTGGTTTTCCCCTGATTTGCAAGCTCATTTTCCTTCACCAGATGTAGTTTCACTGAGGCCAGGGCCTATCTTTCAAAGAAAATTTAAGGAAGAGTGAGGACAAAATTAGCATAGGCAGATTGTTAGCCACAAACACCAGTATCATCTGAATAATTTCAAAGCACATCATTCTCCCAAATCATGGTAGGTGATGGTAGAGCTGAACATGCACAAACCCATGTCACAAATCACAAAGGGTGTAGGGCCTAACAGGGCAAAATCACCCCCCTTCTCCTTAGCCAACCAACTCCCAAGGCCCCGGTATCACCCGGTCACGCCAATCTCACCCCAGGCAATAAAACCCGCCGGAGAGCCAGTCCCAGGACCTGGAGCAACACCGCCAAGACGCCAGTCACCCCCAACCCAGCGTATCTTGACAATGTATTCATTTACTTATTTCTTTATGTTTTTTGGGGTCGTCCAATACGGCTCTTTCAACATTTTGGATTTCAGACTCTAGCCTAGATTGTTGTTCTGCCTGCAGAGCCTGCTAAAAAACAGTACTGGGGCCTTAAATATGCTACTTCTGCTTAATTTACTTATTTTATTTATACTAGTATTTCTTTGTTTATTAAAGTACTTGAATATACATTGATTATTTTAATATATTTTTAAATTAAAAGTAATGTATTGTTGATTGGATGGACTTTGATGAATTGATGATCCGTTGAATGGTTGTTTAAAACAATAAATAAATAAGATGTTGCTACAGTTACTCAGTACTTGAGTAGTTTCTTTCCTCAAGTACTTTTGAATAATTGTAATTTCTACTTGAGTCATATTATTCTGAAGTAACAGTACTTTTCCTTTGGTAGTATTTTTAGCTATTCCACCCACCTCTGGTTGAGGGGCATTAAACCAGATAAAATGTGCCAGCACTCTCAGTTTTTCAAGTCAGTGAGTCCATAAGTGTTTTTTCTGCTTTTTAATAACGGCAGAAGTAAGTGGTTTGTTCACCGTGTGCTATGCTCTGCAGTATGTTGTATTTCCCAGAAGTCATACAGATGCCTTCTGCATATGTTTGCCACCTGGATTTCATGATTGCAGCATACAAGGGATTGCTTTTTATTTCTAACTCATCTGAACATGAACTGTTGAACTTACCTCTTTGAATGTTTTTTTCCTCCTTTTTGTTTATATTTTGTAACTACAATATTTTCCATAGTATAAGGCGCACTGGATTTGAAGGCACACCCCAAAAATTAGTCTTTTGTGATATTTTTTTCATAAATAGAACTATAAATACAGTAAAGGCTAGGGTTTTACTAAAACTAAAAAGGTACCAAAATTGCGCAGTGATTGATCACTTGAAATACAGTATGTCACAAAAGTGACATTTCTACAGAGATTTTATTATATTCAATAAAACAACACTGAAGAAACATCTCTTAGACACAACCTAAAAACTCAAAATATAGCTGGGTATGATTAGGGAGATGGTGTGTTCAATATGAAGAACACTCTGTCATACAGGTCATAGAAACTCCCAATATGACACACAAGGAACTCTGTGGGACCTCCAGCATTTAAAAAAAATTGGGGTTCACTCACAGCATAGCTTGTGTTGGATGTCCAAGGAAGCTGAGTGAATGTGCACAGTGTCACATCTAAATGTAAGGAAGGGGTAGGAGTGCTGTCAGCATTACTGCAGGGATTAAAGAGGTAGCTTGTAGGCCTGGAAGTACTCAGACCATACACTTCAGGAAGTTTCACCTTAGGGTGTACTCACTTTTGTTGCAAATGAGTTTCGTTATTGACAGCTTTATTTAGTTTTAGTTTTTTGAGGTTGGAAATAAAGTTACACTGTTATAATGCATAAATGAACGAATGAATGAATGAATGAATGAATGAAACTTTTATTTTGAACATAACAAAAGCAAAAACAAAACAACAGATAAAAAAACCTACAAACAATGCTAAAGTACATGCTCGAAAGGGAGTAGAAAGAAGCACATACTTATTAAATCCTATCCCAATTTATTTAGTATCCCAATTTATTTAGTTTGGTTTATTTTTAACTATCCTTACCAACATATATATATATATATATATATATATATATATATATATATATATATATATATATATATATATATATATATATATATATATATATATATATATATATATATATATATATATATATATATATATTCACCTCATAGGTTTTGTTCATACAGTAAATATAGGTCCAGATTGTGATGGATTTGCATAGGATGATGTTGACGGTGATATTATAACAATGTTCAACAATACCAATGAGAATAGACATATAGTTGATAATGATGATTAAAAACAACAACGATAAAACATAATAGTCATGATAGTCGCTGCAATAATAATAAGCTTAATTTTTAGCTTGACCCATTTATTGATGGTAAAAGGCTTCTGCTCACTTACATTTTTTGGATACCAATAATACTAATAATACTAACAACAATAGTCACATAAATGTTATAATAATCATCATCATAATAATAGTTATGATAATATCAGTTTAATTTAGTTTTACCCATCTACTGGACTGTCTCAGAAAATTAGAACATTGTGATAAAGTTCTTTATTTTCTGTAATGCAATTAAAAAAACAAAAATGTCATACATTCTGGATTCATTACACATCAACTGAACTATTTCAAGCCTTTTATTATTTGAATATTGCTGAATTTGGCTTACAGCTTAAGAAAACTCAAAAATCCTATCTCAAAATATTAGAATATCATGAAAAAGTATACAAGTAGGCTATTCAACTAATCACCTGAATCATCTAATTAACTCGAAACACCTTGCGAGGGTTTCCTGAGCCTTAAAAACACTCAGCTTGGTTCAGTAAACTAAATCACAAGTATGGGGAAGACTGCTGATCTGTCTGCTGTCCAGAGGACCATCATTGATACCCTCCATCAGGAGGGTAAGACACAAAAAGAAATTTATCAAAGAGCAGGCTGTTCACAGAGTGCAGTTTCAAAGCATATCCACAAAAAGCCTGTTGGGAGGGAAAAATGTGGCCGGAAACGCTGCACAACCAAGAGAGATGACCGCAGCCTTAACAAAATTGTGAAGAAGAGCCGCTTCCAGAATTTGGGGGAGCTTCAAAGACAGTGGGCTGAAGCTGGAGTCCAGGTATCAAAAGCCACAGTTCACAGACGTGTCCGGGAAATGGGCTACAATAGCCGTATTCCCATGGTCAAGCCACTTCTGAACTCAAGACAACGGAAGAAGCGTCTGACTTGGGCTATGGAGAAGAAGCACTGGACAGTTGCAGAGTGGTCCAAAGTCCTCTTTTCAGACGAAAGCAAGTTTTGCATTTCATTTGGAAGTCAAGGCGCCAGAGTCTGGAGAAAGGCTGGAGAGGAGCAAAATCCAAGTTGCTTGAAATCCAGTGTGAAGTTCCCACAGTCAGCAATGGTTTGGGGAGCCATGTCAGCTGCTGGTGTTGGTCCACTGTGTTTCATCAAGTCCAGAGTAAATGCAACTGTGTACCAAGAGATTTTAGAGCACTACATGCTTCCATCTGCTGAAAAGCTCTATGGAGATGAGGATTTCATTTTCCAGCATGATCTGGCACCTGCCCACAGTGCCAAAACCACCAGTAACTGGTGCACTGACCATGGCATCACTGTCCTTGATTGGCCTGCTAATTCCCCTGACCTGAACCCCATTGAGAATTTGTGGGGTATAGTTAAGAAGAAGATGAAAGACACCAGACCTACAAATGCAAATGAGCTGAAGGCCGCTATCGAAGCATCCTGGGCATCAATAACACCTCAGCAATGCCACAGGCTGATTGCCTCCATGCCACGCCGGATTGATGCAGTAATCCGTGCAAAAGGATTCCCAACCAAGTACTGAGTGCATCAATGGACATTTTCAAATGTTTGATTTAGTGTTGCTGTTATAAAATTATGTTTTTACTTGGTCTGAGGAAGTATTGTAATATTTTGAGATAGGATTTTTGAGTTTTTTTCAGCTGTAAGGCAAAATCAGCAATATTCAAATAATAAAAGGCTTGAAATAGTTCAGTTGATGTGTAATGAATCCAGAATGTATGACATTTTTGTTTTTTTAATTGCATTACAGAAAATAAAGAACTTTATCACAATATTCTAATTTTCTGAGACAGTCCAGTATTTACTCTATAATGCTAGTCAAGTCATGTTTATTTGTATAGCCCAGCATTTTCAGAGCGAAGGCTCCGGACCAGAACATAGGGGGAAATTAAACCTGAAAGATATGAGGGAGCAAGTCCATGCATGATTTTGTATACTACCAACAGAACCTTAAAATCACATCTTAAGCTTACAGGGAGCCAACGCAGGTTAGCTAAAATCGGGGTAATGTGATCAAACTTTCTTGTCCTAGTTAAAAGCCTCGCTGTAGCATTTGTACAAGCTGAAGGCTCTTGATTTTGGACTTTGGGAGACCGGAGAGTAGTGCATTACACTAATCGAGATGGAAGGTAAAAATCGCATGAATTTTAATCCCCGCATCCGACTGAGACAGCATAGGGCGAATTTTAGCAATGTTGCGAAGATGGAAAAAAGCTGTTGATAAAAAAAACTTTGATGAAAAAAGATGTGATGATTAGATATGACCTATAGCTATTTCTTGCATCATTAATCTGCCTGGTGGCCTGTTGGTCAGGATTCAATACTCTTACCCTCACTATACAGGTTCGATCCCTGTTGCCACCATTGTTGTGGTCAGCAATAAATATCGTCTGATCAATAATTGCACAAATTTGAGGGTACACAGGTTTACATTTTCATTGTTTGTTTGTTGTTATTTTATTGGGTGTGGCTTATAGTCTGGAAAATACATTATTTTATCAAAATGTTTTTTTTTTCTTTTTTTTGCACGAATGTATTTCATGGATTTTATTATAAGATCTTTTTAATAATTATCTTTTTGGCATTTAATGTATTTCACTGCACTTCTTCCTCCAGATGAAGTGAACATCCTGGATGACTTTTCCATTCAGTTACCCAGCAGTCCAAACGCAACTTGGACTGTTAAGGACGACAGCTGTCCAGTCCTACAGGTGGGACAGTACTCTGTGCTGGCTCTCCCTCTCTCACAGCTCTTCACTGAAGGGTATGAGTATGATGATTGATGCATAAAATCTTAACTTACATCCACTACCGTTCAAAGTTCGGGGTCACTCAATACAAATGTTGTGTTTTCCATGGAAAAGTAACACATCTATTCATAAATTGAGGTATCCATTGCCCACATAAATCAACTGCTTTTATTTGCCACCCTGCCTCTTAGGCCAGCATCTCATAGTCGCCTCTTCACTGTAGATGCTGTAACTGGTCCCTAGTGGGTACTATTTAACCAACCTCCTGGCTGAGGACCTGCAAAGCATCTATTTCTCGAACTCGAGCTTCCAATGAACATGCCATTTTGCCACTTCTGCTGGTTAGAGCCTGTTTACTGAAGGGAGTATAACGCGCCATTACAGGAGAACTTCCGTTTGTTGGAAATGTCTCGCATGGAATAGCCCTCATTTCTTAAAACAAGAATAGACTGTCAAGTTTCGCGTGAAAGCTAAATCACACAAATGTGATGCTACAGATACTCAAGTAGCTCAAACAAAGATCAGATTTATAGCTTCTCTAATCACCTAAAATGTTGTCAGCTAAGCCAATGACATTGCATATGGATGTAGTAATCATCCATTTGCAATTGGTAGCAATTCGAACCAAATGGTTACAAAAAGCAGCTCTCAGCTTAAAAAAGGTTGCCGATCCCTGTTTCAAAGTGATCTTGTGTATAATTTCCTGTTTTTAGTAACCTCTCAGAAAAAGACCAGCTCTTGTATACTGATGAAAAATCTTTGTTTTGTTTAGGTTTCCTGATGAGTTTAGTCTACTTGTGCAATTTAAGACTCTTCAGCGTGCTGAAATGAGTGTTTTCACCATTTTGAGCCAAGACAGCCATATCCTTCTGCAGCTGCAAATCAGTTATTTCAACGTTATCCTCACCGGAGCCCAACAACGGCATTACGAGTAAGCCTGTAGTAATTTATATTGTCATTATAACCTTTATATGAAGTTGCATGAAAAATTCTGTTTCGATTTAGGGTACACGAGTATTTAAGTATTAGGGCAGATTATTTTTTTCATTTTACCTTTACCCCTCTGGCTCACATTACTCTTCCAAACCGTGCCCAGGCCCACTTGCTTTCACAATAAACGTGATAACGTTGATCCAGAACAAAAATGTTTTTGTCGTATCAATGGCACTATGGAGAGCAAACTTGACAACATGGGAGATAAAACGTTTTTAATTCTGACAGCTCACTATATTTATGCATACTCAGATATGTATGTACACGACATTATGGTTAGAAAAGCTACTTGACTAGTTCTAAGTTTGATGAGCTGTATAAGCTTAATAGAGGCAACACCAGAGTCAAAATAATTTACTCAACAATGGACATAGCATAAATAAAGTAAAATACCACCCTTCGTTGGTTTAAGGTTTTAGATTAAAAGTCTTTCATTTGGTTTAACTGGGTTTACTAACCCTGTTTTATTTCTATAACAGTTTGATGACCAGTCATCTACTCTGTTTTCAGTTGCTAAACCTATTATTAGGAGCACAATTTACATTCCTGGGCACAAATATGTTTTTAGAATCAACCTAAATCTGTTTTTGACACAGAATTTAAAGTAAAAGAAGAATACAATTTACATTTATTGACAATTTTAATTAATAACCAGAGATTTCATCAAATGAGCAAAGAAAACACAATTTTGATGTTCTCCAGTTTAGGGAATCCCAAATCCATCGGTATGTGCTATAAGCACACATTGATTCACAAAGTTCAGCAGTCAACTGCCAAAAGTAAAGAAATAATCCAATTGCTACTGCAACTTCTATGTGGAGCTCTATGATGATCCTTGCTGTATTCCTGGTTTAGGTAGCTTGCCACTGAGATCAGCGAGATTTCTAATAAACCAAGGAATCGAGGAATTTTCCTGGGATGGCTCAAACGTGGTTTTGCATACAATGGTTCATTACGTTGATATCAATGACAATAAAAACTATTCTATTCTATTCTATTCGTGTGCAGGCAATCGTAACGTGCTTTACCCACCTCTTTCAAACGTAACCGACCTTGGGATCTTATGCTATGCTCTGGCACGGCTCAATTGCAGTCACACTGTGTGAGGGCGCACTTAAAATCTTCCACTGTTACCGTAGGAAGGGAGTGTTTGTATGGACACGCTTGGTTTCTTTTAGACTAAATAAAGTTGTTTATTTGGGCTCTGTTTATAATGTTCTCAGTTCTTTTTCAGTGGTTTCGATAATAAATTGGAAACATTTTTTGCACACTTTAAACGAATAACGAATGTACTCCTAACAAATCAGTAACACTTATTTATCAAAAATTTCTTAACATAAAACCGCTCTAAGCTGTTTTTCTTTCTTGCTAAAATTGGCCCATTTGCTACGAGAGGCTGCTGTGCCAATGGTGGATGGACACATGATGCCAAAGGCAACAATTTTCACTTATCTTATGTGCCCAGTCGAGGGCCGTATTGTTCTTTTTCTTATGAAGTTTAACAGATTTTCTAGATCAGTTCGCTTAAATTAAGACTGGCGTGTTAATAGACAAACCTTTGAAAATGAGCAGTAATCTGAGGATAAACTTGTTGTATTTCACATTATTGCTGTTGGTACTCCACACAACCCTATATGTATATGTAAAAATCACAAGCTGTATGGCTTTAAAGATGCAGATTTTGCAGTATCAGTGTTTATACCGGCTCAATACTCTCGGTAGTGGCCGATTTATAAACAGAAAGTAGGAAGTCAAATAACATTAAATTGATATTAAACAGGGCGACACAGAGGCTAAGTGTTTAGCGCATCCGCGGTACAGTTCTGAGGTCATTGGATTGAATCCTCCTGTGCTGAGTTTGCATGTTCTCCTCTGGGCACTACGGTTTACTCCTACATTCCAAAAACATGCATGTCCGGTCTAAATTGTCCCTAGGTGTGAATGAGCAAGTGAGTTGTCTGTCCCTGTGTGCCCTGCGACTGGCTGGCAACCTGCTCACTGCTCGAAGATAGCTGGAATGGGCTTCAGCATCCCCACGACCCTACTGAGGATAAGCGGTGCAGATAATGAGATGAGATGAGATACCGAATGGATGAATGGATTATCAAACACACTATCAGGCCTTAATCATTTTTCAACTCAAACAGACACATTTATTTGTTCCATATAATCCAGACTAAATAATTTACAGGGTAAGGAAGTCTTTTCTACTCGTGTTGTTTCGGTATCTCATCTCATCTCATTAGCTGCATCGCTCATCCTCAGTAGGGTCGCGGGGGTGCTGGAGCCCAACCGAGCAATCATCGGGCAGCGGGCAGGGGACACCCTGAACTGGTTGCCAGCCAATCGCAGGGCACACAGGGACAGACAACTCGCTCGCTCATTCACACCTAGGGACAAATTGGACCGACCAATCCACCTGAAATGCATGTCTTTGGAACGTGTGAGGAAACCGGAGTGCCCGGAGGAAACCCACGCAAGCACGGGAAGAACATACAAACTCCGCACAGTAAGTCCGGTAGCTGTATTTGAACCCACGCAGGAGGTTCCCAAGACCTTAGAACTGTGCCGCACACGCGCTAACCACTGCGCTGCCGTGCTGCCTTGTTTCGGTATAAACAGGTTAAACACAAAAACCCTCTCGAAGACTACTCTATGTCTCTCGAAGGCAGAACAGTTACTGTAAGCAGTATCATTTAACAACAACTCAAACAATAGTATAACATTTTGAACAAAACGTTTTTATAAATAAAAATCCTTATTCAAGTATTCACATTAAATTTCATACTTATGAACAATTATTGTCTAAAGCAACAACAAAAGAGTATTTGCAATTCACGTTCAAAGGTTTGCCTCGAGCTGCTGTTAATGTTCTGCATTTCTGTTTTGTTTTGTTTTCTAGCAACTATTAACATGTTAACCACAAGAGGGCACTTGAAGACCAATGTTCAAGTTTCTCAGAGGCAAAACAGTTCTTCTATGCAGTATAATCTATTATTCCTTTCAATTGTATCCATCTTATTTTCTGGTATATAAGATGCACGAAAAAAATCTGGCCAATTTGGGGGTTTTAAGGTGTTTCTGGAAAAAAAAGAGTATTTTGTATGCATATGAGGACAAACACCAGAAGATTCCAGTTCCTTTATTATACTAATGAAGAAAACACTTGTTTTTGTATCTGTCTCACAAAAATGCTATCAAACATGCCTAGTATTTAGTTATTTATCTATACCTTCTATATGTAAATATTTTTGCGAGTTTTGCAGGTAACCTCTCAATCCTGTGATTTTGCACCTACCTTCTTCCTTCAGATTCTCCATCCGAGATCTGACTGATGGAAAGTGGCATCACGTAGCAATCAGTTTGTCTGGCCAGAATGTGGCAATATTTGTGGACTGCACTCTGCTGGAGCGTGTGGACTGGGACAACCATGGACTCGACATAAAAACTGACGGACTCTTCATCATTGGAGGCATCATTGAAGGATTTGAAACTCCCTTTGAAGTATGTTGTTGGTATTCAGTTGTTATTTTTGTAATTAACTTCTTCTTCTTCTTCTTCTTCTTCTTCTTCTTCTTCTTCTTCTTCTTCTTCTTCTTCTAAAATGTTGTTAATGACTTACCGTATTGGTTGTTATACAATGCACTTTTTTTTAGCTAAAAAAGAGCTCAACGATTGGGTCTCCGTTAAACACGGTAGTATATAACCATATTTGTGCAATTACTTATCAGTCCAAAAATATTGCTGACCACAATCGCAAAACATTGGATCAGGCCTGGGTTGTGGCGGTGAGAGCATCAGATCCTAACCACCAGATCTTCAGATATAATGATAACATCCAAAAGGTCATTAGATTTTATCTCATTTTCCCAATATTTTTATTTATGCTACCAGAGACGAATGTCAGAGTATTGAGAAAACACAAAGGCAATGGTATAAATAAACACAAAAAAGCATAATGAGGGAAACCACTCATTGGTGTGTCTGGTTTAAAGGACATTAAATAAATACATTGTAAAAATTAGGTTGGTATTGTGTTCATAGTCTCTGTAGTCAATAAAGGATTTTAATCATGACAGCACATGTAAAAGAATATTTGTTCCTAACAATGCTTAGTTTGACCTGAGAAAATAAGAAACAAATGGTAAATGGTCTGCATTTATATAGCGCTCTTCAAGTCAATGAAAACCTCCCAATTGTATACGGACGCTGCCCTACGATATTTCGTAAGTTGAATTTGTTCGTAAGTAGCTTCAGTGCTATATTTTGTATGGAATGTATGTTTAATGTTTATATAAGTATGGTTAAGGCTTGTATAAGCAACCTGTATTTTTTTTTTACTAAAAAATACAAATTTCATAAAATAACATGCCCTATAAAGATGAAAAAAGTTAAGTTTAACTTAATTTTGGAAGAAGAACTTCAGGGGTTAGGCGACGTCCTCCTTTGTGGTAGAAAGTGGACAAAAAAACACGATCCAACAAATGGTTGGATCGCTTTTTTTCAACTGCATCAAGCTTTCTTATTCCACTTTCATTTCAAAAGAAACGGCTCGCCTCTTCTTTACACTTTAGACCAACCATATTGAATGTTTACACACGAACGAGGGAGAGGAAGCGGATTTCTTCTTCGGGGTGGATACTGAGTAACCTCTCATAGCGCCGCATGGCGGTCGCGGCGAAAAGAAGCACTACAGTATTGCCCTCTACTCGCATACAGGTGCACACAATCTAACTTACAGCAATGTCCAGATATTTTTCGACATGGCAAAAATAATGATCGTATCTACCGTTTTTCGTAAGTCGAATAGTCGTAAGCAGGGGAATATCTGTACTGATTTTTTTCATCAAAAATAACGGTTACACATTATACATAAGTGTGTGTAATACCCTGAAAAATATGGTAATTCGTCTTTTTCATAGGGAGAATGTCATTTAGCAACCAACAACATACAACATCATTAAGTGGTATGTTAGTGAAGGGGTTCATAAAAGAAATGCTCCTACCCACCAAAATATTTAATGTAATTATTGGGGTGAGGAATTATTAGAATGTGGCCAATTCTGTGCAATTGACACCGCTAGACATCAAAATGTATATTTCCTTTAATTGCCTTTTTATTTGACCAGTTGCAGGGGTCAATTTCACAAAAATTGGGATGTTCACGTTTTAATTTACTAGCGTATCAAACTTTCTCGTGTGTCTGTTGTTGGAGTTTTAATGCAATAAGATAAAAAAAAAATTACAACACTATTAAATTTGCACAAAATAATCCATACTTTAATCAGTACTGTCAATTAATTTTTTGCTGTTTACACAACTCTGGGATAAAATCGACTGAAAATGTTTCTGAGTCAAGAAATGTTTATTTGTATAGCCTTTAATCACAAAAAGTATTAAAGGGCTGCACAGACCACAGACAATTACAGACTACAGAGAAGTATTACACCATCCCCTGATATAAAAACTCCAAACCTCTGCATAAGAAAATGAAAAAACCTTGAGAAGAAACCTCACATGAAGTAATCCCCCTTCCAGGATGACCAGGCTGCAATGGATGTTGTTATAACAAATAATACACAGATATCAACAGGAAATATAGGCCAATCATAACCAATAGAATAGAAGTGTGTTTTAAGCCTAGATTGAAACAGTTCCACTGAGGTTGCAGATCAAAACTCAGAGCGCAGAGCATTCAAAAGCACCCACGCCCAAATGGAGAACGCTCTCGAACCTGCGGATCTCTTCTCGGCTCTTGGGATCACTAGTAGACCAGCATTTTCTAAAGGGATTGATCCAAGCCAAGATTAAGGGGGAAGTTAAATCTGAATGATATGAGGGGGCAGATCAATGGATAATTATGTATGATACCAACAGAACCCTAAAATGTCATCTTAATCTGACAGGGAGGCAATGCAGGTGAGCTCAAATTGGTGTAATAACATATAAATGAATATTCCATCTGCAATATAAAAGATACATTTCCAGAAAGTGAATTTTGATACATACACTTGCTGTACACTGATACTTGAATGTGAACACAAACATTTTTTCTAGCACAATTATTATTTCTTCAAACCTTCCTGTGTGGAGTTAGCATGTTCTCCCCGTGCTTGCATGGGTTTCCTCTGGGCACTCCGGTTTCCTCCCACATTCCAAAAACATGCATGTCAGGTTAAATTGGCTGGTCCAAAGTGTCCCTAGGTGTGAATGAGCGAGTGAGTTGTCTTTCTCTGTGTGCCCTGCGACCGGCTGGCAACCAGTTCAGGGTGTCCTCTGCCCACTGCCCGAAGATAGATGGGGTGGGCTCCAGCACCCCCCGCGACCCTACTGAGGATAATGGATGGATGGATGGATGGATGGAATTAATATTTCTTGCCTGTTTCAGTTTTTTTTTCATCCACTCCATCTTTGGTGGACTCACAAAGCTGTCACTTTCTACATGTCTTTTGAAAATTTTGTTTTATTTTTTGGGAAATCCTAGGCTTTACCGTAATTTTGATTCCATTCTACTTATGTATGAACATTTATCACAAAAGACTATTTTTGGGAGGTGTGCCTCTTAATTCTGTGCACTTTATAGTGCGGAGAAAACAGTAGTATTTACTGTATGCACACAGTAACCAGCCTGGAGAGGGATGGGCACTGCCAGGCTGTACTTGCCCAAGAAACACCACAGGAATAGGTGCCTCGATGACCTTGGGGGTTAAGAGATCCCTAAAATCCATGAAACAATTACTGGTTGTTGACGTCTGTTGCCCTGTTCTTTGTTTTTTAACATTAAAAACGTGTACAAGATCACTACGGGATGTGTTGACATCAGATTTAATGTGATTCACTGTTGACTCTTAGCTAAACAACCAATTTATAATGTTGTTGACTTGATTAATGCATTATGTTTATATACTGGACTGTCTCAGAAAATTAGAATATTGTGATAAAGTTCTTTATTTTCTGTAATGCAATTAAAAAAACAAAAATGTCATACATTCTGGATTCATTACACATCAACTGAACTATTTCAAGCCTTTTATTATTTGAATATTGCTGAATTTGGCTTACAGCTTAAGAAAACTCAAAAATCCTATCTCAAAATATTAGAATATCATGAAAAAGTATACAAGTAGGCTATTCAACTAATCACCTGAATCATCTAATTAACTTGAAACACCTTGCGAGGGTTTCCTGAGCCTTAAAAACACTCAGCTTGGTTCAGTAAACTAAATCACAAGTATGGGGAAGACTGCTGATCTGTCTACTGTCCAGAGGACCATCATTGATACCCTCCATCAGGAGGGTAAGACACAAAAAGAAATTTCTCAAAGAGCAGGCTGTTCACAGAGTGCAGTTTCAAAGCATATCCACAAAAAGTCTGTTGGAAGGGAAAAATGTGGCCGGAAACGCTGCACAACCAAGAGAGATGACCGCAGCCTTAACAAAATTGTGAAGAAGAGCCGCTTCCAGAATTTGGGGGAGCTTCAAAGACAGTGGGCTGAAGCTGGAGTCCAGGTATCAAAAGCCACAGTTCACAGACGTGTCCGGGAAATGGGCTACAATAGCCGTATTCCCATGGTCAAGCCACTTCTGAACTCAAGACAACGGAAGAAGCGTCTGACTTGGGCTATGGAGAAGAAGCACTGGACAGTTGCAGAGTGGTCCAAAGTCCTCTTTTCAGACGAAAGCAAGTTTTGCATTTCATTTGGAAGTCAAGGCGCCAGAGTCTGGAGAAAGGCTGGAGAGGAGCAAAATCCAAGTTGCTTGAAATCCAGTGTGAAGTTCCCACAGTCAGCAATGGTTTGGGGAGCCATGTCAGCTGCTGGTGTTGGTCCACTGTGTTTCATCAAGTCCAGAGTAAATGCAACTGTGTACCAAGAGATTTTAGAGCACTACATGCTTCCATCTGCTGAAAAGCTCTATGGAGATGAGGATTTCATTTTCCAGCATGATCTGGCACCTGCCCACAGTGCCAAAACCACCAGTAACTGGTGCACTGACCATGGCATCACTGTCCTTGATTGGCCTGCTAATTCCCCTGACCTGAACCCCATTGAGAATTTGTGGGGTATAGTTAAGAAGAAGATGAAAGACACCAGACCTACAAATGCAAATGAGCTGAAGGCCGCTATCGAAGCATCCTGGGCATCAATAACACCTCAGCAATGCCACAGGCTGATTGCCTCCATGCCACGCCGGATTGATGCAGTAATCCGTGCAAAAGGATTCCGAACCAAGTACTGAGTGCATCAATGGACATTTTCAAATGTTTGATTTAGTTTTGCTGTTATAAAATTATTTTTTTACTTGGTCTGAGGAAGTATTGTAATATTTTGAGATAGGACATTTGAGTTTTTTTCAGCTGTAAGCCAAAATCAGCAATATTCAAATAATAAAAGGCTTGAAATAGTTCAGTTGATGTGTAATGAATCCAGAATGTATGACATTTTTGTTTTTTTAATTGCATTACAGAAAATAAAGAACTTTATCACAATATTCTAATTTTCTGAGACAGTCCAGTACTTAGTTTTATTTCAACAATTGTATTTCCCATTCAAACATGAACACCATCGCATTATGCATATTCAGTACATTTCTGTGCAACAAGCATGCTGTTGGAAAAATCATGTTTACTGTTGCATAGTTGGCATCATCAGCTAAAAAAATGAAGTATTTTAAAAGATTTCTGAATGCAGCTATCTTAAAAAGGAAGCTGCAGAGAGACATTCTTCATGATCCGCACCCTTCCTTTGACAGATAAAGATTTTTTTGAGGGTTTAATAGGTACAGGAGCCTTATTACCTTCAAGGCGAGTACAAGCTTGCCCAAGGTTGGCTAAGTCATAATATTAATCAGGGGTGGGCCTTTAAAATCTCTCGATACAAGAGTTCACTCTGTACACCTACAAAATACACTAAGATCCAAATTACAATTTACATTTAGTGTTTCTGTAGACAATGTTTATTTTACAGTTTTGTAGTTATCAAAGACTAAGAAAGCCTGCACACGTTTGACTGGCTAGCACGTCTGTCTTCAGGTCAGAGGTCAAAAGTTCAATTCCTGCTGCCAGCCTCCGTGTTTGTACTAACAAAGTTCGTAAGGGTGCCTGAAACAGAATGTTTGAATTTTAAGGTTGTGTTTTCAAGGATTGAAAAGTGTTCGAATTTTGGGTGAAGTGATGTAAACACTTGAAATTGTTACCCAGTCTAACTCCAAAAACCATGCATTACATGAAGAAAACCGATTTAAGTTTGCTTAAAAATGACACTGATAGGGGGCCTGCTTTGGTGGCCTTGCTTTTCCATTGCATTTCTTCTTCCTAACTTGTGATTACTGGCGGATTACATTAGTTTGTATGATGTTGTCATATGAAACGTCATTGCCCCCTACGCATCGCGCCCAAGAGGACAGGTTAAGAGACCAAGATGCTGGGTACTGGAGAAATTGGAGAATTGGTTTTAAAAGTACTCTATAAATGCTTCAGTTTGGCCATCAGAAAGGTATACGAACCCTGAGTATGAATATTCTCCCCCGTGCCTGCATGCCAAAAACATGCATGACATGTCAATCAGAGATTGTCTATTGGAATCAGTGTGTGAAGGAACGTTTGTCTCTCTGTGCTCTGCCAACCAGTCCAGTGTATCCCCTGCACATTGCCCAAACTCAGCAAGGAAGGCCTCCAGTAACCCCCTTGTGAGGATAAGTGAATGAAAAATGAATAAGATAACGCAGGGCCTTTGTATTGATATATGGGACTGCAAACTACCACCTGTAGTGCCGTAATTCCTTGCTGTATCGCAGATCACTTATCACGCTTATGCTAGTTCTCAGATTTTCATTGTGCATTGTGTTCTGCATTGTGACTAACAAAATAGTCTCTCCGCCCTTTGTTTGCTTGTGTCTGCCTGTGCGTCAATGACATTGCGATCTGAGTTGTACACATACAATAATCAGCTTGATAAAGCTACATTATGTATCCACAAATCAACATCTAGTTCCCCTTAAACACATAATACAAAAGTAACACAATGTAGAGAGATTTTTTCTATCGCCAACAAAGTTGGACTTCTCAAACAACTAAACTTGCTCTGGTGCAACATGCAGCTCTTTGGCTCTCTCTAGTGGCTCCTTGATGCTTTTTCAAAAGTGATTGGTAACGTAAAAATAAATGGTTTCTGTAAAAGGCCAAACAGGACACATTACTTAAATTTGTTCAGGGAATATAAATAGACACATTATGTGCTTTCTTCCTAATAAGGTTTTATTTAAGGCTTTGATTTAAGTCATTTGTTGGCACTAAATCAGACTTTACATTGTAAATATGATTTTGGTATTGTGTTTGCTAGTTCACATTGTCAATACATGATTGACAATGAGTAGGAGTAGTGTGATGATGATGTTTAAGCTGAAGCCTTTTTCTATGTTATTTATTGCTCAAGTGGTCTAGTCGTTAAGAATCAGCTCTAATAACACAGTAGTTCGGGTTCAAATCCAGTTGTATCAAATGTGCAAATGTGTTTAGCGAAATTTAGTAAATACAGTATTGTAGTACTGTATGATCTAGTGTATAGTGCACACCCAAACGTTAAAGTTTGTTTGGGGTACAACATTTTGCGTTTGATACAAATAAAAACGGTAATTCACAATATCTCTTTTTTTCTTTTAGATCGTATTGTTTTGTGTAAACAAAATATATTTGGAAACACTTTATTTTTATTGGACCTTTTTTCTGTAAAGGCCGTTATGGCTCAACCTCAACCAGACCTTAACTCTGAGTTTGCGACCCCTGATATTCTGTACTCTGTCCATTTGTGTGTTGTAGGGCAATCTGCAACAGCTCACCTTCCTTATGGATAAACCAGACGCAGCTCGGCAGCACTGCACCCATTACCCACCGAGATGTGCTGGGGACACATTCAGGCCCCCACCCTCTTTACACCACAATGCTTTGGAGGTAAAGACAAAATTATAAACACTGAAGGAAAATAATTTAATTTAAAAAAAAAATTATGATAATAGTTAAAATAAATCTATACTGTAGCCCATCCTCATACAAGTTGGATTAGTTTTGAGGAATTGCAGATACAAAATGCAAAAATCTTGCACGACATATGAAAGAAAACCGAAGTTACGAGAGCGTTTTTTCTCAACTGGTCTGATTTCAGGACTCACCATACCACCTCTAATTACTGGCAGCAGAGACCCAAATGAAGAGAGAAAAAACACTTCTAAAATTATTCCTGTTTTGGGGGGACCAGCTAAACCAAAACAACTACAAATAATAATATTCCCTTTTATGGGACACTTTGTATTATTCAGCGACTCCTAAGGGTAAAAATAAATAAATATTTGAATAATAAGCAAATTACATGTAATACATAGAAACATGCATTTTAAAAGAAATAATTGTAGGTTGAGAAAATTTGCATTTATTGATATAACCTGAAGCCCACCATAATTTTCATTGTTGTAATCTTGCTGCTCTGGGTACCACAATGAAAGTAACAGCTCGCGAAAGGCTTGGCTAAAAATGAGAAAAAACTCTTGTGGTTTGGTCATCATGAGACTCCATAGTTTGCATCCTCCCTGGTGCTCGCAGGACACAATACAGCAACATCTATTGGCCAAATAATAGACACTGTCCCTTTGATGCTCATTTATCTGCATTTTTAATGAAATCAAAAACGCTTCACTTTAGTAGATTTGTCTTCAATACAATAAAATCCATATCTTATATATTTTCTGTGATATCGGCCCCAGGTCAATGGTCAACATGTGTAAACAAATTTAACGGTCTTTTTCTGTGGTGTGAAATCGCCATTGTCAATGCACATTTTTCTGGGTTTATCGCGGTCTGTGCTAAAAATTGTAATTGACCCTCAGTTATTTTATGTCTTAGCATTTTTTTCCAAGGCAAAGGTTCACATCCCAATAAAAACTGGCCCGTGACCCTAAAATGGGTAAATAAACAATGGCAAAATGCAGAAGAAAAAAAAAGATTTTTTTTTTTAACATTTTTATTTTATCTACTTAGGTATTATGATTTATTAATGTGTTTTATTTATATGCCATATGTCTGTAGGTATTTATGTATTTATATGTTTATTTCTACATATGGCGCTATCATTTCTCCAATAAAAGGCTGATAAGTTAATGTATTACTGTACTTGTATAGGACTATTATAAAGACAAGTTACTGCTTGGTTGTTTTTCAATATACTGCATCTCTACTGTATACAATACAACTATATGTGATTTTTTTACTTAAGTCTATTTCTTCTCAGATTCAACCAGTGTCCTTGGATGACCAGAGGAACTTGATGGAGCATCCACAAGAAGAGTTACTTTATGCACTGCGCAGCACTGTAAGTACATTTTTTGCAGATATAACTGATAATCAGGCAAAATTCATACTTGGCTTATAAAAAAATATAAACTGTAAAACATGAACTAACTACAATTACAAAAGTTGCCGGGTTCACTGTGGCTTTGTGGTCTGCTCTGATAATGTGGCCAATCTGTCCAGCATGTCGTATCAAAGATTGTTTCTAGCTCTTTATGGGCAAACAGCTGTGTACTATTTGCTGCGTTTCAGTGGTTTTGCCCTTTCATCAGATTGTCTCGATGGGCCAACTTGTCTGATGAACATATTACGGACCCTTGGGCCATTGGGCTCAACCAACCACTTCGTGACTAACTGATGTTAAAAACACTTTGGAAAAGACGCATAGTCAACAAATTTAGTCCTCTAAAATTCACAGAATTGGTAGAGATACCATATTACCCCTTATCTAAACTGTTTATCCTTAGTAGTGTCGACATATTACACCAAACACAAAACAAAGCTGCTAGAAATACAGCATTTCTAACTCATGCTCATTTAATAGATGGACAAATATTTCTTTAAGTTACAGTAAATTCCGAGCTACTTTTTTGCTACATTTTAAACACTGTGGCTCTAAATACGATTTGGCTTACACTCTTTTTCTTTCTCATGGGAGCACCGAGGAAACCGGCAAGCTTTCCAAAATGCATGCGGTCCAAATACAAAACACTGCGGTGGCATCTGGAAACATATATAACACCCGTTGAGAGAAATCATTCTTTGTTTTGTTTTTTATTCCTGTATTTATATTATACCTAACTGTCGCAAAACTGGATCTTTGACAGTACTTTATTTAATACAAGCGAAATGGCAAAGCATTGCTGGGCATTCTACTTAGGCACTCGTATCCCTCTGCGGTATAGTAACAGATTTCTAAAGTACACCGCCCCAGTCCTGTAAAAGGACCTCCCAGTCCTTCGTGAAAGTAGCGCCGACCAGAGCAAATGGCTACCAAAAATAAATTTATAATAATCCCGCCTCACCAGCTGTCACCACCAATGAGCGATCTTATGCTCCCACCGGCTTGGTCAAAAAGCCAATTGTAACACACACGTTATAAACAAACCACGGCCTCTTAAGACAAAATCTAGCTTAAGACACTTGCAGAGGTCTAAAATAGAGCTGTAAAATTTTCACAAAAATCGGTTCAGCCTATAATCGTTGCCTATAAATCACATACAAACACCCACACATCGATACACAAATCAAGATTTATAAACTACTTTATATTAGATATGTTAGATTTACAACGTACACCTAATAATTTAACTTTTTCACCTTTAAAGTCCTCGATTTATACATTCAAATTGAACAGCAGTGGAAGTTATTTATCAAAAACGTTACACTTTGTTTTCTGTATCATCGGCATCTATGTCAAGATGCTAGGGTTTCCTTTGTTATTTTGGCAATTTGGTCCAATGCTGTGTCAAACACTGATAAGACCAAATCCTCTTGCACATGTTTACCTTTTTAATTTGTTTAATCTGCACTGAAAGGGGAAGCCCTCCAATGTTGTCATACTTTTATAATGACAATAAAAAGCAATTTTTTTTAGAGACACAAAGACACCTTTGTGTTGCAATCTGGCACTATTCCCCACAGTATGTTCACACTTAACGTGATGCAGCTACACATTTTCTTTCAGCGCAGCAGTATTCACGTGCTTTTCTTTGTAATCTCCATCTCAAGTGTTCACATGGCAAAAAACGTGACGTAAACAGAACGGAACAGAACTGAAAATGACGCGGCTGAAAATGGTGTCAGTGGGTGTTTTGGGGGTGCACGGTGCCAGTGGTGTTCTGCAGCCAAAGTCGTCAAACCAAATTCCCCCGTCAGTAGGCGCCAAGTGTGCGCCGCGCAATAAATGTCAAAAATGGACGTGAATGCATTCATTTTCATTGTTATTTAAGTCTGCAACTTAAAATCTGATGCGGCTTTTACAAAGACAAAGTTCAGTTTCCTTCTTAAATATGAGCAGGCATCTTTTAATCCAGTGCTCGCTTTAGTTTGGAGGTCTGGAATTTGCTGTGGTTGAATTCCGTTTAAAACATAGCATGCCATGCTAATGCTACCAGGAACAACCTATCCATTAAGATGGCATTGCAATTCCTTTTAGATGATGTAGTCACCTGCTTTGAATTGTAGACAAGAGAGGAATGAGCGGCACCCAGTAACTTCTGAAAACTCCATCTGCTTGTAATTTTTCTTTTATGTTCACGTGATCATATTGTTCTATGTTTGTTGCGAATGAGACTGTGTCTTTGGGCAATGTATCTTTTTAAATTCTCTGTACAGTCTGAGAATGTATATGTCCGTATTGTGTGCTCAGAGAAATGCTGTTACTCCGCTGTTACGCCTGTCTAGTTAAATGTAATGGCGACACACAGCTTTTGAAGGCAAGGTTCAAATGGTTGCAAATTTTCTTCTTAAGGAACTATTCAATGTAGTTGTAATGTCAAAACAAATCAAACCATTTGTTTTTTGTTTCACTTTGAAGGTAAAGCCACCATGTGGCTAATGTTTGCGAAATAGGAGCTGGTTCATGCTGTTTTTTTGATGTGTCAAGCGCCACAAAATAACTCCTATTTTGTGGGTCCTACACATGTACTGTGGCTTTATACTGTGGATTACATTCTCAACCACATTTTTATGTGTTTTAAAACACTGTGAATCAATAGACCACAGCACCTTTACACTCAAGTGAAACAAGATGTCGGCCAGTCTTAATAGTTAAGAAAAATGCTTGCTAGCTACCTCTGGTATTTCCAATGAAATTTAAGACCTAACAAGTCCCTTTTTTTGTTTTCAGTTTACTATTAGTCTGTCACATTGGGATTAGTCATTTAAGAAAAAAACATACCTTTACCTACAAACATTGTCAGAGGCTCATTTAGGACAGTGCGAAAGCACAATGCAAGAGTACAGATTAGTGAAATAAGAAAGGTTTTCTTCATAAGGCCGTGTTTGTCACAAGGAAAGGCAGGCAGCAACGCAATAGTATCCAGAGCACCAGAGCCAAAGAAGCATTAGCAAGTAGACAGGCGAACAGTTTGGAGATCCAGCGAGATCAAGCAGCCAAGTTGACAGTCCAAAAGTTCTTTGGCCGGTAATTGTAGTCTGGAATGTCAGGCAAGGGTTTAGTACACTGAGTGACAGGGGCGTTAGGAACATGATGAGAAAGACAATAAACTAGCAAGGAACCAAGGGGACATAGTACTAAAAAAGAAAATCGAAATAGTCGGGAAAAAAAACTGCACCCAAAATCCAGACTAGTGACAACAGCTGTGAGGAGGAAAATGGAACCCAGAAGTGAATTAGAAAGAGAGAGAGAGAGAGAGAGAGAGAGAGAGAGAGAGAGAGAGAGAGAGAGAGAGAGAGAGAGAGAGAGAGAGAGAGAGAGAGAGAGAGAGAGAGAGAGAGAGAGAGAGAGAGAGAAACAAAACATAGAGAAAAAACCTCGTAACAGAAATAATTGGTCAAATTGACTAAAATCTAGATATATTTTTAGTTTCAGGGCCGTTCTCAAATCAAATAATTGCATGGCCAATTCTTTATACAATAACACTGTAATTGTGTAATTTAGTCTGAATGGTTTGAGTCTTGCTGTTTACAATCTGAAAATACAGGTCTCTAAATGCACTTTGTAGTGTACTTTAACAAATATGAAGAGTGTAAAATGTATTTCCCCTTGAGCGCTTAAAATGAGTACAAATGTTACATCAAAAATACCACTACATTTAATGAAATTGATGTTTAAAATACAAAAAAACTAAAAGTAGGTGTGGTGATGATAATAAGAGAAATTATGTGTGTGCGTGCATGCGTGTGCATGAGCGTGCATGTGCGTGCGTGCAGGTGTGGTACACAATTTGGCAGCAGCTTAACTCCTTTTAGAAAAAAGTATTGAGTGAAGAATAGCGTTCAAGCTTCACTCCAATACAAGACGAAGTAAAACTGAAATATAAGATAAAAATACACTGAATCTAACACCACACTAATTCACAAAACAAATAGCAATGTCAGTTACATGTATCCACATTTGGTGCCGTTCCCTTGATCATACCAAAGAGCATTTTTGTCACGCTGTTTAATTTTTACCTAAAAAGAAAAGTCTGAATGCACTTTATTGGTTGTTTTAGGATTTGAACTAGAGTCACAAGAGTGAGAGCCTTAAACTCTCATCATTGAACCACCACTGACCTAAAGGCATTGGGTTTTATCTTATTATCCACTATTTCTACCACAAAAATCTACATTTTGTCGTACATGTCACATATTACAATGATATACATTCTCCTCATCTATTATAAGCACTGTAAATGACAGATTCACTACCCAGAATGTCCTTGTAACATGTGAAACACACAACAAATTAACATTAGTCTCTGGTACCAGGAATTAAATTGTGATCATGACTTACAAATATTCTGCCTTTTCGCAAGTCATCTATACCACTGGTGGCCCAGTGCTCTTAAAACTAAGATGAACTTGGGCCTCCGAAGACAGAAAGTTTATGTTTAATGGACTTTTTTCTGTGTTATTTGGTTAAGTTTTATTTTATGAATAGTGTTAATTTTTTTTTTTTTACTTTTTTGAATCCAGAGATGGTTATTTTGTTATTACATACAGACGGTGCCCTACTTACAAACAGTCATTCGTAAATTGAATTTGTTCGTAAGTTGCTTTAGTGCTATATTTTGTATGTTTTTAAGGTTTATATAAGTATGTTTAAGGCTTGTATAAGTAACCTGTATTGTTTTTTTACTAAAAAATAAACATTTTATGAAATAATATGTTCTACAAAGATAAATAAAGTTAATTTTAACTTACTTTTGGAAGATGAGCTTCAAGAGCTAGGCGATTTCCTCCTTCGTGGTAGAAAGTGGCCGAAAAAAAGCGATCAAACCATTTTCTCAACCGCATCAAGCTTTCTTATTCCACTTTGATTTCAAATGAAATGGCTTGCCTCTTCTTTACGCTTTACCAACCATATTGAATGCACGAGATATTAAACGATAAAAATGTCAAAGTTCTTAGAGTGCTGGACATACAGTACAGAATGTTTACACATAAACTTGGAAGAGGAATCGTATTGGTTTTTTTTTACTTGCGGGTGGATGCTGGGTGACCTCTCACAGCGCCACACGCCGCTAGCAGCAAAAAGAAGCACTATAATGATATCCTGTATTCTGAAAAAAAAGTGCACACAATACAAAATCTAGTTTACAGCAATGTCCGGATATTTTTCGACATCCCGAAAAAAATAATCCTATTTACCGTTTTTCAGAGGTCGAATGGTCGTAAGTAGGGGAGCGTCTGTATTTCATCAATGGTGTTATTATTTATTTTCTGATTCATGTTTTATCAAGAATACAGAAGAGTTTTTTGAATGTGGCTTTCTGGAAAACAATTTATTTTTATGTTCAGGCTTTCCTGCAGTTGTCATTCTTTCTGTTATAAACTGACACTAGCCTCTCATTAGAAAAGGGAAAAGTGAAAAAGTTTGGGGACCCATGAGCCAAGTTATTTAAAATGCATCAATTTCAGAATAAAACTCTGATCAGCATTTATTTTCTTTTGGTGATGACAAACTTCCTTCAGATGTGTAAAGTGGAAAAGAGCCACCCATTTCTTTCTTTCATAGAGCCTGCTTCCCATTAAATTCATATAGATGTGAACTAGAGGTGTAAGCGTCCAGTCTCTGGCTCTCCTCAATGCTTATTCACTAGGGAAATAAACCCACTACTATATATTAACATTCTGACACGGGGCCACATTCCTGGCCTTTCATGGCTTTGATGCATATTCTGTGTGGGGCCACGAGCTCCTTTGACAGGTGCTCTCTGTAGGGATGTAAAGCTTGAGCAGCTAATCCACACTCTTGATGTTAACATGTTTAACACTCCCTAAGGTCAGGAGCCTCCACTAATGAATTGCTCTTAAAGCACGGCTATAAACTTTACGGTATGATTATGTGTATAAACTCTATGTGGTTTGGTTTGTGGTCAATTCCTTTTTTTTAAATGCTCGAATTATTAATTACCAGGTTGTTATATGGAGCACTGGTTCTTTTGTGTGCCACCCACTCCTGCAAATCCACAGAGCGGTTTAGGGAAAGGTGTGGGATTTATCATCACTTTGTTACCTTAATGTTAAATTTGGATATATACATAAATGGTGTCTATCGCGTGGGGAATTTGTCATCAACGCTTTTGGCTTCAGAACGCTAAAGGCCCTGTGCTTACGCAATAGATAACTTCCACTGCTGTTCAATTTGGATGTATAAATTGAGTTCTTGATTTGTCAACTAAACTCTGCAGAAACTCTCCTATGACATGTTAATAAGGAATAAAGAACCCACAAATAGTGAGGGAACACTGTGTTGATGGAGCTTAGAGCTGCTTCGGGAAGATATGTTTCTTTTATTAAGTATTGCGATATTGTCCATGTTTGCTTTTTACCTAATTGGATAAGTTGCCTGAGGGGGAAGCCAGTAAAGGCTGAGGTCAGTGCTGGGTCAGATTTTTATAGCTGCGCCGTAACGAGAGGGTGACGGAGCGGTTTGCCTGTGGTCATCTCTTGGCAGCTCACAAGTCAACCTTATGGATGTCATCAGTGTACTCTGGTTTTTGTTCACGCCATGTCTTGTTGCTGCTGCGGCTGCTGACTTTGTGCTTTTCGGTTCGACTCACTCAGCCTTATTTTTGAGCGTTTCAAACATTATGTATATTATTGTATGCCATTGAACACTCTCGTATTCAGGAAATCAAGTGTTTCCTTGCATCAAATGGCAGTACATTCCTCGTTGCATGGTGCAGTGCAGGTTATTCTTTTAACTGCTTGAACAGTTTATTTTGCTCATTGAACTATTGTTAAAAAAGTTTGGGGTCACCCAGACAATTTTGAGTTTTCCATGAAAAAGTCAAGCTTTTATTTAGCAAGTAGGTTATCCAGTGTCTGTGCTCTTTTGCCTGCATTTTCTTTTTTTTTGGGGGGGGGCAGTCTCAGATATGGCTTTTTCTTTGTCACTTCGCCTTGTAGGTCAGCATCTCGGAGTTGCCTCTTTACTGTAGATTTTGCAAATGGTGTTTTGTCGGTACTATTTAACCAAGCTCCTTGTAAAGTGTCTTTTTATCAAACTAGACTCTAGTGTTCTTCCACTTTCTACTTTTTTTAGAGCCTGTGATATTCTGTGAAGGGATGTGCACTCACTGTTGTAGGAGATCTTCAGCCTGTTGGCAATTTGCTGCATGGAATACGTTTGATTTTACATGAAGGTCTGTTTTCTGGCCAATCTGAAGGTTTGATCACAACCAAAAATGTACTGCTACATATACTCGACTAGCTCAAAGGAAGGTCAGTTTTATAGCTTATCTAACCAACTAAACTGTTTTCAGCTGTGCAATAGCCTTCTAACACAAAAAGCAAACACAAAGTAACAATAGAACACTGGAGTGCTAGTGGCTAGAAATGGACCTCTATACACCTATTTGTTTGTATGTACACGCCAGAGCAATATGCCCCTGCTGGAAGGTGGCTAGAGTCAAGAACACACACACATTCAATCGTAAGCCTATGAATCCATTATCTGCACCGTTTATCCTCAGTAGGGTCGCAGGGGGGCTGGAGCCCATCTTAGCTGTCCTCAGGCAGTGAGCTGGGGACATCCTGAACTGGTTGCCAGCCAATCGCATAGCACACAGGGACAGACAGCTCACTCGCTCATTCACACCTAGGGGCAATTTGAATGGGCCATTTAACCTGAAATGCATGATTTTGGAATTTGGGAGGAAACCGGAGTGCCCGGAGGAAACCCACACAATCTCGGGGAGAACATGCAAGCTCCACACAGCGGGATTCAATCACATAACCTCAGAACTGTGCTGCACACGCGCTAACCACTCATCCGCAGTGCTGCTCTCATTAGCCTATTTAGATATTTAATTTAAAAAAGTGACTTTTACCATGTTAACAGTGTATGGGATGCATTTATGAATAGTTGATGAAAAAGTGGTTTCCCTTTAAAAATAATGACATTTCACACATTTGATTTGTAGTGTTCATTTTCTTTAGATTTGTTTGTAAAAGTGGCAGCGTGTTTTGTGACTGGTTAGAATGTCCACCTCACTGTTCAAAGGTTCAGGGTTCAATCCTAGCAACTGACCTCCTTGGTTGGAGTTGGCTTTTTTCCTCTTGCCTAAGTGGGTTCTCTCTGGGTGCAAGTCAAAAACATATATAGCAGGTTGATTGACTTGATCAAATTGTCCCTAGGTATGAGTGAACATGTGAACTGTTGTCTGCCTTTACAATTGGAGAATAAATGAGTAATACATTCAAAACATGATGTATTGAAAAAAATTAAATGAAAAACAGTAGTTCACACTCCATCCTCAAAGGAGCTGTACAGAATTTGGAACTTTTTGACTCACTGTCACCATCTCATGGCTTATGTCATTATGGTATCATCAGTCAGCTTAGACAAGCTCGAATAAACTCTTCTTTTTCATCTTTCTTCGGGTTTTGGTCGCTATTTGGACTCTACTTGAAGCAGGCCTTTTCTTACTTTCACCATTTTTATGCTACACCACCGAATAAAAACAAAACAAAAACACGCAAGGAGAAGAAAGACGTCAGTTTCCAGCACTCACCCCACCCCTTATCTTCATACCCAATGTGATCCGCAGCCTGAACAGCTTTGCTAACAGCATGTTTCCATAGTGCAGTGGTTAGCACATTCGACTAACACTGTTTGAGGCCAGGTGGAAACATATGTTGGCCAGGAGAGGGATGGGTGCCACTAGGCTGTACTTGCCCAAGGAACACAATGGAAACGGATCCCTTAAGACCCTAGTGGTTAAGGGATCCAAGCAACCAAACCACGATAAAATCAGATAGTTCCAGTGTAAAATAAAAGCACAGAGGCATTTTAAACTGTGTTGGACATTGTTAAAACATACTTAATCAAAAAAATATAATATTTTCAAGTTTTGAAGAACACCTCAAAAAACGCACCCCAACTTTGCAAATAAATCAACAAAAGCCAAAAAATAAAATATCTATTTTATTTGTCAATGTGGGCGATTGCAACTTTACAATTTTAAAGACAAACCCAACAAATAGATAGGTTGTTTTGTGATAAAACATCGTTTAAAAAAATGGGCAATATTGTACAACCCAGACAGTTGGATCAAGTTAGTCCAACTAGAAGATTGGTAAATTTGTATTAAATTTGTGTTCTCAGATTGTATTTTGAAATAGAAGTGTCAGGGCGAGAGAATGAGAAGAGATGAAAACCAATGTTATATAGCTCTTAAAGATGGGAAAGAAGCTATGGTAGAGTTTCTCCTAATTATTTGTCAGTGTACCAGCAAAACAAGCTGAGAAATTACAAAGATGCATATAACAAGAATTGTCTTTATAGTCATTGATAACAGCGTAGTCAACATTGTTTGCAACAAAATGAGACATGGCACTCCAGGATCAACAGGATAAACACATAAGAAAGACTTAAATGAGAAAAATTAGATAAAAGAATGTCTTGGTAAATATCCAAAACAGTCGTAAATAGTGAAAAATGGTGCAAGTCAACATTAACAGTCTGTTACATCAGCAAATTGCAATCCATAAGGCCAGACAACACTTCACTAAAGGTTGCATCTGCCTTTAAAATCAAAGAAAGACTTTTATTAGTTGTGGCAGACCATTCTGGAAGTCATTAGGTGTAGAGGTTAAGGAAGATTTTGTAAAGGGAAATCGTAGAGGATTCAACAGAGATCACTGATTTGTCTTGCCAATGCAAAAAATGTACTGTATGTCTAAGCTTTGCACCTTGAATCCATCTTCTTTGGTTCTGGCTCATTTGTCCATTATTCCACAAGGACACATATTTTAATTCATTTTGCACTTGACATGTGACAGGTTGCCACTCACTACTTGACTTTAATGATGTAGGATTCTCTTCTCTTATGAGTAGTTTTACGTCAAGACACGCTTAAAGAATGCAAGTTGAATATTATCCTTTAGGTACTTTTTTCTTGGAAATCGGAGTACTTCAGCATGCATTTTTTTTCCCTTATCTTTTTCTTGATTTTGTTAGAAAGCATGCTGTTTGAAACGCAAGCCCTGCGTTTTTTTGAAAACTTCGTGTTTGATCGTGCTGTTGTGTAATATATTGAGTCTGTTTTTTGGGGGGTTTCAGTAATCATTTAAGATAATTCTGTTGTGGTTACATGAGATTTGGAGTAATTATAACAAAAAGTCAGCTGTTTTCAGGCACTGTGTGCCTTTTTAAATGTAAAATAGTTCCAGATGTTGAAGTATCATTGTTGAAGTTCTGCTTCCAGTGTTCCCCGAGGTGCTTAAAATCAATTAAGATAATTGAGTTGTAATGTTGTTTTTAGTGTAGCAATTTTCCTTTCAAATGTGCTTTTGGTCTTTAGAAACAGGACATTACAAATGACCAACAAGCAGTTTTTGGACTAACACGTTCCTGTCAAGTCAAGTCAAGTCATTTTTATTTGTATAGCCCTTAATCACAATTAGTCTCTAAGGGCTTCACAAGTTATTACATATAAGATTAGGTTACTCGTATGCTATAGAGTAGAAGTGAGTTTTAAGCCTAGATTTAAACATTTCCACCGAGGTTGCAGATCGGATCTCAGGGGGAAGAGCATTCCACAACACCGGTGCCCGGATGGAGAACGCTCTCGAACCAGCGGAACACTTCTTGGCTCTTGGGATCACCAGGAGACCGGCGCTCTCGGAACGAAGGCTTCGGGCCGGGACATAGGGGGAGATCAGATCTGAAAGATATGAGGGGGAAAGTCCATGTATGATTTTGTATAGTAGTAGGAGAACCTTAAAATCGCATCTTAGGCTAACAGGGAGCCAATGCAGGTTAGCCAAAATTGGGGTGATGTGATCGTACTTTTTTGTCCTTGTTAAAAGCCTCGCTGCAGCATTTTGTACCAGCTGAAGACTCTTGAGTCTGGTCATCGGAAGACCGGAAAGTAGTGCATTACAGTAGTCGAGACGGGAGGTAACAAACGCATGAATTATGATTTCCGCATCCGACTGAGAAAGTATAGGACGAATTTTAGCAATGTTACGGAGATGGAAGAAAGCGGTTCTAGTAATTTTCTTCACATGTGTTTGAAAGGACAGATCAGGGTCGAAAATGACACCTAAATTTTTAAGTGAGTCACTCTGTGTGATGTGGCAATTGTCCAAGTTCACTGCGGTTTTAGAGAATAAGTCACGGGACTTAGAAGGACCAATAACTAACATTTCAGTCTTTTCAGGGTTAAGACGCAGGAAATTGAGTGACATCCACTCTTTTATCTCAGTGAGGCAGGCCTCCAAAGTTCCACAGTTTAGTGTGGCAGATTCCTCCATCGGGAGATAGAGTTGAGTGTCATCTGCGTAGCAATGGAAACTGATATTATAATTACGAATAATATCACCTAGTGGAAGCATATACATGCTGAAGAGAAGGGGGCCAAGCACTGAACCCTGCGGAACACCACAAGTAACACTAAATGGCTCAGATGTCAATTCGCCATATTTAACGCAGTGTGTCCTATCTGAGAGGTAGGATCTGAACCATAATAGGACGCTTCCTGAGAGACCAATCCATTTTTCCAACCGTTCTAGCAAGATAATATGGTCCACTGTGTCAAATGCAGCACTAAGGTCCAGCAGCAGCAAAAGTGATGATGCGCCCGAGTCCATTGCCCGTCGGAGATCATTGGTTACCTTAATCAGAGCTGTCTCAGTAGAGTGGTTAGCCCTGAATCCTGATTGCATTGATTCAAAGAGATTGTTCTCGGACATGAAATCATTCAGCTGCTGTGCCACTACTTTTTCAAGTATTTTAGAAAGAAACGGTAGGTTTGACACAGGTCTATAATTACATAAGTTTTCTGGATCTAGGTTGGGTCGTTTTAGTGTGGGTTTAATGACAGCGGACTTAAAAGCAGCTGGAACTACACCTGAGGCGAGTGATATGTTTAAAATATTTAGAACTGAAGGTGCAAGAACGCCAAAGAGACCTTTGATAAGTGAACCTGGAAGAGGGTCGAACTGGCAAGTCGTCGGTTTGGCCGTATTCACCATCTGTTTAAGATTTTCGAGTGACAGTTCACTAAAACGGGACAAAATACCTAGACAGCCACCATGTCGTGCATCTAGAGATTTGAGTGCTTTAGTATGTGTTGAATTAATACTGTCTTTAGCAATTTCTTCCTGTATGCTTTGGATCTTCTTAGTAAAGAAGACCATTATGTCATGGGCAGAATGGGTGGAGCTATCTGGGATAGTCTGTTGCCTTGTTAGCGATGCTACAGTGTCGAAAAGGACCTTGGGATTGTTCTTTTCTGACACAATCACTTTCGAAAGGTAGGCTGATTTTGCAGAGGCCAGGGCCGCTTCCTGTGCATTATTACGTTACTCCGCAACTTTATAATTGGAGATGATTAATTATCGTCGCATCTTATAGTTAAGTACTCATTGCCTCACTTACGCTGTCACATTTTAAATTCAACAGTACAAATAAGTGTAGAGTATTGTTAACACCTACAAAGTACAATTGAATCTAGTTATGGTTGCTATGTCACAAGCACAGAGGATGAGGCTGCTCAACTTCTCCCCATGTAAATATTACCCCAACCTTATAAACTTACAGCCAAATTAATAACTAGAAAACAGATCACTATAATCTGTGAGAAAGCTTATACGCGCATACTTGGTTGTGTGTCATCAGTAGAGAATAGTAGGTTGCGCATGGGGAGGGGGGCGCGGCTTATATTGGAGAAACAAACTAATGCAAAATCAATGGGACAACCGTAAGCACAGAATATACTGTTACATTTTTGGGGGTTTTGATCTTTATTTTATATATAAACACATTTAAAATGTCTGGACCAAAAAAAAAAAAAAAAAAAAAAAAACGCCTTGGAGAGAGCCCAGAAATGGAGAAGGGTATCTACGATTTTATTAAAACCCAGAGACAAAATGGATATCGAGTATCTCGGCTATGTGTTCATTAGCTTTGTGTAATCTCGATACCAAAACATGTTGTTCAAAACATGATGTTCAAAACATGAATGTGTCTCTAGTTTTCTTATTATTATTCTATTTTAAAGCAGTTTAAGGTAAGTAACACGCTACTTTTCACTGTCAGTAATCTGAGGGGTAACTGAATTACTTTTTAAATTAAGTAACTTGTAAATGTAACAAATTACTCCTTTTCTGTAATGCAGCCCAACTTTGCCAAAAAGTTAAATGTCACCATTGTTAAATGGTGGAACTAATGAAAAAGACGAAAATTAGTCAAGCCTTGCTATTTGTTATGAATATTGAGTTTGTATAAAAGGTATGTGTTTGATAGCAGTGAAGAGGGGTGTGCACCTAGTGTGGGTGTGTTACTCAACGACTGGATCAAGCTCTTGTGCTGAGGTCTGCATGTTGAATGAATGACTTGCAGCTGAAGTGCAAACAGATCTGCAGTGTCTCCTTATAGCCATGTTCTACCATCTCGGATTGTGCTTGTTCTTTGGATGCTTTCTGTTGGATTTAAATGGGCAGTATGTACATGGTCAAAGACGGCAGAAAATACAGGTACAAGTTCAATTGCTTAGACAAATCTCGATTGTGATCTTCACAGTTTTTGCCTAAACTTAAGTCAAATGAAAAGTGTACTGTGGAATGTTGTTTTTTGTTATCGTGTGCAAGTGCAGTGACTAATATATCTTGACTTGAGTATTTGTAAAAAAAATATTTTTTCAAAAACTTTTTTATTATTATTTTTTGAAGCTCATAAAAATGAATCAAGGATTTGATTTTTAGTCTTGTGGAAACTTAGGGGATTTGAATCAATTAGTATATATAGATGGGATGCTGTTGTATCAGAACTCTTAATATTTAATTTTCCCATAATGGCAGTGGGAAAGAAAACTGGCTGAATCGTTGACAAGTTTAATTTTTTTTGTTCAAAATGAAGAGAGAACACCTCACTGAATTTTAAACTTGCATGAAGAACAGGGAAGGACTGTCGAAGAAACTCAAAATGCCAAATTCCAACATTGTATTAAAAGTCCTCCCTTGAGCCCTAGCTTTTTTTAAAATCTCCTAGGTTACAAAAGGCAGATCCTCCTCAGGGTGTGAGATTCAAAGGACAGCAACATTATTGGCTGATAGTGACAATCATGTAAACTGTGCATACTAGTTTTATTAGCGAACAACAATGAGATATAATCGTCAGACTAACGACCTTGCAAGTTTTGCAATCTTCTTGGCAGGTGTCCAATATTTAAAAAAGAATCAAATATAAATTTAAAATAGAAAAAACATACTGGACCTCAAAAAAGATTGCATTTCCATTAAGCATTTTCACCAAAATTGGCTCTTATTATTCATTCATAGAAGTCATACTTTGTCAAAGTGGCCATAACATCGCCGTACCGTGCGCAACAACAATTGTAGTATAGAGGCAGAGATTGAATAATTTTGGCTCTTATCAAAAAATATGTAGGAGTCGTACAACTAGGAAGAGCAATGAGAACTAGGAACAACTAGCCACCAGAAGGTGCTAGATCTGTACAAATGGAATGCAATTTTGATCATATGTACTTCTTTTAATAATGTGACGTGAAGTGAAGTGACAATTATATATATCATATTACACACCATCAAAATAGATAGATAGATAGATAGATAGATAGATAGATAGATAGATAGATAGATAGATAGATAGATAGATAGATAGAAATGAAATGATCTGCATTTATATAGCCCTTTTCAAGTCAATGAGTTCCCAAAGCGCTTTACAATGTGCTCCACATTTCCCAATAGCGGCCTTGCAGCCATGTAAGGCGCTAACCTGCTTATTGGGGGTATTAGGGGTTCAGTGTCTTACCCAAGGACACTTCGACATGTAACACGGACGAGGCGGGATTCGAACTAGGATCCCTTGATCCCAAGACGAGCGCTCTACCTCCTGAGCCACTGCCGCCCAGATAGATAGATAGATAGATAGATAGATAGATTAGATAGACCACTGCACATCCATATATTTCGTACATTATATGATTCTCCTGTCTTTTGAACCATTGTACAGTTTCTTTTTTTCAAAATACTCAACATTTCGTTCTGTATTCATGTGTACAAGGTTGACAAATAAAGTACATCTTATCTTATCTATCTTATCTAGTCAAAATAATAAACGACCCTGGCATCCTATGCAATCTCCTTTGCAGGTGTACATTATTGAAAACATAACAAACATATCCGCTTCTTAAAACCACAAATAATGCATTCTTAAAGTTTTGGATGACATATGTAAAATATGAAAATAAGTAATTCATGGCTTAATGTAATTACAAAATGACCATCGAGTCTGATTGGTTTAAAAATAGTTGGGGGTGTTGCGACTTCTAATGGCAACTTGATCTGTTTTGAGTGTAGCGTAACATCGAAGTGCGACATCACCATCCCACATTGAAATCTGAATTGAAAGTGTGTTGCAAAATGTTAAACCTTATCAAAGTATTGGCTATGTTGGACTAATTGTTTTTGCCGTTGTAGCTGTACAAGAGATACATACCATCAATTTATCAGTAATGAAACAATTAAAAAGGATTTTCGAGCAGTGTTTGAAAATTAGCATCATTCTCTTTTTGAAGACAGAACTGATGACAGAGATTTTGTATCGAATCACATGTCATTTTGCGAGTGTAACTATGGTAAATTGTCTGCATTTGTGTAGCGCTTTTCAAGTAAATGAAGACCTCCCAAAGCGCTTTACAATGTGCTTCACCCTTACCCATTCACACACACACTAACACACCAATAGGGAGTCAGCCATGCAAAGCGCCTACCTGCTTATTGGGGGCATTAGGGATTCAGTGTCTTGCCCAAGGACACTTCAACTTACCATTTACCTGTTCTTTTCTTTGGATATAATCATTTCCCCTGCCTGTTAACACTTGCCTTTTGTTCCAGATTTGAGTTACGAAAATGGCTATGCTGATTATCCTCAGAGATTACACCTGAATTATACATTCATACCTCCATACTTCCTAGCAAAAGTGTTTTTTAATAATGGCAGTCATATACAGTGCGACCAATTACTCTCTTCCCTAGTTTGCGACGCCAGTTCATGACACATAACGAAATCAGCATTTTTTATGAAAACTACACCATCCGTCCATCCATTGCCTTCCGCTTATCCGGGGTCGGGTTGCGGGGGCAGCAGCCTTAACAGGGAAGCCCAGACGTCCCTATCCCCAGCCACTTCCTCCAGGTCATCCGACGGGATCCCGAGGCGTTCCCAGGCCAGCCAATAGACATAGTATCTCCAGCGTGTCCTGGGTCGCCCCCGGGGCCTCGTGCCAGTGGGCTATGCCCGGAACACCTCCCAAGGGAGGCGTCCAGGAGGCATCCTTATCAGGTGCCCGAGCCATCTCAACTGGCTCCTCTCAATGCGGAGGAGCAGTGGCTTTACATAGAGTCCCTCCCGGATGACTGAGCTTCTCACATTATTTCTAAGGGAGGGCCCAGACACCTTGCGGAGGAAACTCAATTCAGCCACTTGTATCCGGGATCGTGTTCTTTCGGTCATAACCTACAGATCATGACCATAGGTGAGGGTAGGAATGTAGATCGACTGGTAGATTGAGAGCTTAGCCTTTCGGCTCAGCTCCCTCTTCGTCACGTTGGACCGGTACAGACACTGCACCGACCCGTCTGTCGATCTCTCGTTCCATCTTACTATCACTAAACCACACCTAAAGTTTAAATAAAAAAAAATCCTCATTATTTTGTCTTGACAATGTTGATTGTTCCTTGTATATTTATGGTGCATTGGTATCATCTGCTGGACACTTGCAGTAATAGCAGGTTGACGTGCTGTTTAAAATTTTATCTGAACTTCTCTCGACTTAAAACTGGCGCTCATGTTATTCAGGAAGAAAAAATCTGCAAATTCCCCTTATATAAATATTTTGGTGTCTTGGTATCTGTAATTGAAGTTTGGTGAAGGTGAATTATTAAAAAAAAAAACTATTATCGCTATTTCATGCTGTTCGAAAATGTGCTTAATGAAGACAGAAGCAATGTGCTCGAGCGGTCTCCTGTCAGCTCTCTCCCAAAGTGGCCTTTTTGAAAGGTAGTTTTTTTTTTAATTAAAATTGATTATTTGAATGATCTCAATGTTGTCTCTCAGAACATTTCTTAAATTACCATATTTTCCACAAAATAAGGTGCACTGGATTACAAGACGCACCCCCCAAAAAATAGTCTTTTTTTCATATATTTTTAATGTACGAAGCACACTGGACTATAAGGCACATGGAATAAACACTAGAGTAAGAGCTACTGTTTATTTGTGTTGAACCATTGTGCATTTTATACTCTTACGGTATGAATAACAATTTTAAGTGGAATATCCTGGTTTTAAGTGGAATATCCTGATCTCAAGTGCAATATCCCGGTTGTATATTGTTTTCATTTAAGATATGAATGGTTTATATTCAAGGTGAATTCAAATATTTTTTTGTACTGTATTCTAAGGCTGGAAGATTAACCAAAATCGAATCAACACTGCTATGACTTATTGTGATTCTGTAGTTGCATGGCACTGCATTTTTTCAAGGATTTATAGGCAGCAACCCTGAAAAAGTTCCCCTGGGTGCTGTTATTGATCACTCGATAAATGTCGCTGGCCAAAATGTAAAGGTTCTGCATTCCCATTTCCCTTTTATCCACATTAACTAACCAACAGTAGGGTCAGCCATGCGAGGCAATTACCTGTTGATCGGGGGCATTAGGGATTCAGTGTCTTGCCCAAGGACACTTCGACTTGATCCCAAGACGAGCGCTTTACCTCCGGAGTTACTGCTGCCCCTCAAAATCACAAAACATTGCATGCAACGGGACTCAAACAGGGGTCACAGCAGCAAGAACGCCAAACCCTAACCAGTAGTTATACAGATGATGTATGAAAAGGCATTATATTTTATCTCATGATCACACTTCTTACTCACAGTTCCGAAAAGTTGTCTTGAAACATAAATGCAAAAAAGAACGACCCGGTAAACAACTCTTCGGTGTACTGCTAATTCCTTTATTTATATCTATTTCTGTTTTCTCCATTCTCTCACTTTCTTAAGAGTAAGAATAGGTTGATAATGAGATCAAATCGAATGCCTTTTTGAAAGTCATTTGCATCACTAGTGGAGCAGTGGATAAGAGTCGACCCTCGCTTCACTGCAAGCTGGTTTGATTCCTGTTGCATATAAAGCTTTCCGATTGTGGCTAGCGATGTTTTTTGTTTGATCACTCATTGAAAAAATAAAGCGGTATATCGTACATCCTCGTGTAGTAACGCACACTTATGAATACTGTCTGCATTTCCAATTATATTCGCTGTATTTTGTGGTGTACAAGGTGCACTGTGTTATAAGGCACACTTTCAAATTCCTGGTCAATTTTTGGTTAAAAGGTGGGCCTGATAGTCCGCAAAATATGGTACACCAAAGAAAAATATACTGTGGAGCTGAAATATCCTAGGGGTTAGTAAAAAGGGCTGATGTTTCAAATTGCTCCATGGTCTCCTTTCTACACTATTGCAACTGATAGGAACGTTTGTTTTGGACACTTGGAAAACCTACAATTTTTGTAGCATTAACTATTTTTCTAAATTTATAATGGAAACCTGACACACCAGGTTTGAAGAATTGTATACAAACTGCATTCAATCTGGCAATATAAAAAATGTTTTTACCTTAAATCTACACCTCTTTTTTAACCCTGCCGTTTTTCACAATAGTTATCCCCATAAAATATCCGACCACGCCATAATTAATGCAGAATTTCAAGCTACAAGTGTGACACCCGTTGTTTCTCATTCATTTGCTATTGTTTAAGGTTGTGCTCATTTAGGTCATTGGCCCAAAGTGGAATCCAGCCAAATGTATATATGTAGAAATATTTCTACTTCTTTTGAGGTCTGCCACCTCTCAGGCCCAGCATGCTTCACAATCTTACATTTCCAGACCACCACTGAGAATTTAGGTTCGCACTTTTATCCAGACTAACAGTGGGATTTGTAACATGGGTGGTCCTAGAGAGTAAAATAAGGAGCAGAACAAAAACCATGACAGCGGTAATGCCAGCCTCAAATGAGTAACAATACAATATCACATGCAAACTTCTGTGGATGGATGTCGTTTTTGGTCAAACCATTCTGGTGACAGAATTTCAACATGGACTGCATCACTTCTGTTGCATAGAATTCTGTTTGAGTTAAATTAAACTGACCGATTTATCAGTTATTACATCTAAACTACAATACGCTACTTTTTTGGTAGAATTTTAACACTGCTGCTTTAAATAGGTAGAGATTTTTCTTTTACCGTATTTTCCGCACTATAAGGCGCACCGGGTTATAGGGCGCACCCCCCAAAAAATTTTTTGGGTCCTATATTTTCCATACCAATGGCGCACCGGATTATAAGGCGCTACAATGGGAACGTCGACAAAACAGTCAGATAGTTCAGTCAAACTTATTACCCTCTTAACATTCCAAAAACTTGCAAAGAAGCAAATACGTGTCGTAGACACGTGCGGATGCGGTGTCCGTACGATGTCACCAAACAAACATTTCTTAGTTTCCATTTTATTTTTTGCTGGCAACTGTGTGGACAGCAAAGTAGGAATTTTATTGTGCAGGGAAACGGGGTTCTTTACTGTGCATATGACAATCAACACTTTGAATTGAATTGAGTTTAAAAATAGACTCATCACAGAAACATCAAGATCGTTCTAAAACAAGATACCGGGAAAATATAAATCCACATAGCTCACCTAAGTTCTCTTGCAGCCTTCACGTTCATTAATGATACGTAACCATGGTCTTCTTACAACCGTGAGTGTAGTAAATCCAGGAGAGTAAAATATTTACAAATATAGAATAGTAAAAAATGTTTTCTCTATGCCGTAGTGCAACCCAACGTGTGATTCACATTCATCTTTTTCAGCCAATTGCAGGCTTTGTTTCGCCCCTTTAGCCTATGCGAGCCTGTAAATATAAAAAGTATCGGCCCCTTTAACTCCGAATAACTTTAGCCAATAGTGACTGATTCAAATGATGATTGACACATTAGTTAGGTAATGAAACGCCGGTATATAAATCCCAGCATACAATGCGGACTACTTTGCCTTCGGGGGAAAATCTAGTCGGCGGCTGCTTGCCTTAGTTGCACAACTAAATATTGATCCATATATAAGGCGCACTGTATTATAAGGCGCATGGTCAGCTTTTGAAAAAAATAAAGGCTTTTAGGTCTGCCTTATAGTGCGAAAAATACGGTACTTTTTTTTCGTTGCGGGAACGGGGAAAAGGCCAAGCTCCTCTTCCACAATGCATACACTCTAAATAAAAAACACCGTGACATCTGGTAACATATATGACACCCTTTGAGAGAAATGAGTCCATATTTTAACAACATTATTTATATAATACATAACACAAGCAAAACAAGAGGTTTGACAATACTTTATTCAATATTTACAACATACTCACCATATTTCAACTATGTAAAACGCTAAACTTCTTTTTCCGTCGCACCAGGGTCACAATCAGGGTGCTGAAGTTTCCTTAAATCCTCGGGGAATGATGTCAAGTTAAATTCAATTTGCGGCAACCACTAATGATAATAACACAAAAAGTCAACTCCCTGTTACAATCTGGCATTATTCTGAACAGTATGGTAGCCCTATTGCTGTTGTCTCGAAATATAGGACTCATATTTTTCTGCATTTAACTTTTGATATTGAATAAACGAGAAATTCATAAATGTCAATGATTGCAAACAATGAAGTTACACAGTTTATTCTTTCTCGCTCAAAAAATGTGCTTGTTGTAGTTACACATAATTGTTTAAAAGTTGTGCTCATGCTCATAAAATGCCTGTGAAAATATTGAACTTAAATGATTTATGTATATGACAACTTCACTATATTTGCCTTTCTGATAGATAATGTAATGTAATTGTTGCGGAGAAATCAAAATATTTGCCTGGGGCCTACTTAGGTTGTACATTTAATTTCTGCACTACAAGACCAAAAATCCTTGCATCATCAACAAAGAAGTACAAAGTGCAGTAGAAAAAAAAGACCATGCACATAAGGCAACAAAAATTTTTTAAGTGTTTATGTAAACTAAAAAATTCAACATGAAAGGACCGCTGATACCTTTATTTTGCTTGCTCAAAACAAAAAATGTACGGACGTTCGTAAGTGGAATTGGTTTGTAAGTTGCTTCAGTGCTATATTTTGTATGTTTAAGGCCTGTATAAGCAACCTGTATTGTTTTGAAACTGAAAAATAAACGTTTAATTAAATAATATGCTCTATAACTTATCAAAGCAGGCTGAATGATAACGCATAGTACTGAAGAACAAAGCTACACATTAGGCGTTGACATTCTGTGGTCTGTGAGGCCCTTTGAGACTCCTTGTGATTAATGGGAATCACAAATAAACGAGGCTTGACTTGACTATAGAGATGAATAAAGTTAAGTTTTACTTACTTTTGGAAGATTCAGGCGACTTCCTCCTATGTGGTAAGAAGTGGACAAAAAAAAGCAATCAAACCATTTTCTCAACTGCATCAAACTTCCATATTCCACTTTCACTTCAAATGAAACGGTTCGCCTCTTCTTTAAGCTTTACACCAACCGTATCAAATGGATGCACGCCTCAGCATGAGATATTAAACAATAAAAACGTTGAAGTTCTTAGCGTGTAAGAGATACAGTGCAGTGTGTATACACACAAACCAGGAAGTAGAAGCCGGATTTCTTCTTCAGGGTGGATGCTGGATGACCTCTCACAGTGCCACGCTGCGGAAAGAAGCACTACAGCACCGTCCTCTACTCGGATAAAGGTGCACACAATATAAATCCTAACTTACACCAATGTCCGGATATTTTTTCGATATCCCGAATTTTTTTTTCGTATGTACGTACGGCTGTTCGTAACTTGAATGTTCGTAAGTAGGGGAGCACATTTAGTAATGTTTTAAGAAATGGAACTTTCTATAAAGGAAATTGCATTAGATAGAATAGAATAGAATAGAATATACCTTTATTGTCATTGTTACAAATGGGCTAACATATTGTGACAACGAAATTGGGCATGACACTCCAGTTTTACACATTCATAGTGAGGTATGAGCAAGAAGATAAAGGAACAGAGAAGATAATGTTATAAGACAAGGGGGATAAGGCTATAGTTATAAGATGCCATGGTTGTTTGTTATTTTGACTACTGTGTCAAAATATGCACTGTTTGCATCATTTTCACTTTTGGCCACTAACGTAGCCGTTCGTTGATATCCACACACTTTAGGGAGGATCCGCTTTTTGTAACTTTGGAGATTTCATAAAAAGAAAGAGGCTCAGGGGTGGACTTTTTAAAGAAATTAGAAATTGTGCAATTAGAGGGTTTAGGTACAGTCATATCCTGTTCTCCTTGCAAGGAAAAAAATCATTGACGTCTTTTCTCCTCATTTTCAATGTCTATCATGGGCGTTATTAGCCCGTTATTGGGGGGTGCTCAAGTACCACCAAATTCAACCCAAGCACCCCCAAAATTATAGATAATTTAAAACTCTTTTTTACCCAAATTGGGCAGGCTAGGCTTAAATATGATGGAAAATGCTCAATGAAAAATAAAAAAGTAAAACAGAAAGAAAAAAGTGAACAGCATCGGAAATACTCCACTTCCTTGAAATGGTTCAGTCTATTTAATTCCTAGCACTACACCCGCCCCCCAAACCGATCCTTCCGTTCTTTCTTCCGCTCAGCTAGTGTCACTTGCGTCATAGGGGCGGAGTCTTTAGAGGCTCCGGTCCATTTATTTAAAATCGAGTGTGCATTGTGTAAATTAATAAATAAGTAAAAACTGGACATTGCAGTAGTAATAGTGTTTCTGGTAACCACAAAGTGTAGTGTGATGTTCACAAATGGGAAGTGAAACTCCTGAACAGTGTTAAATGATGCTAAATCACTTTGGGTAAAATTATATTTTTTAACCCGCCAGACAATTTGAATTAATTCGAATCTAAAACATATTGCGATTTCTGTGCAGTTTTACATGGCTTTACAAAACCCATATACCTATACTATAATATATAATAATCTGACTATTCCCTGCATATAAATATACTGATTGCCCTAAATTATGGGAATTCAAAGTCAGCCAATTTTCAAGACTCAGCCAGTCTAAAAATGTTTGTGTGTTTTGGCTAGATTTACGGACCTTCCCATTTTATTAAGCCTTTGTACTTATTGCTTTTCATTGTGTTTGCGTGTTGATACTGTTCTCGCCTACAGCATTTTGTCAATGAATAGGGTTGCCATTAAGTTCCCATAAAGCTTCTAATAGTCCGATCTGTCAGCTTAAGGCAGACAGATGCCTGAACATGCTGAAAGAGAAGCGCGCTAGTAATAACTATTAACACAGTCCAGGTGTAACCTGCTAACATCTGCCCTCATTCTGAAGGCTCGACCTTCCCCGTTGAGATTTGCAAAGAAACCGTGTAAAGATCCTTCTGTTACACATGATCGCCTACAGGTGTCATGTAATGTTTTGGAGTATATCACATTGAACCCACTTTTTCTCATCACAATCACCATGAACTGCAAGCAGCATAGTTCAGGAGTACCTCTTATTGTATATGGAATAGTACATCTTTGATGCACAAAGTAAAAAATATTTGTTCAGTATTAATCTTAGGTTTCAAGTCTGTGCAAGTCCAACAGTTGACTTAAAAAAGCTGAGCCATTGCTGTATAATGTTAAATGAAGAATGAATGATTGATTTATTAGCTCTCTTTTCCTACTCAGTAGCTGCTTGCTACATGTTACACACACACATACATACATATACACATATGCATACATACAAATATATATATATATATATATATATATATATATATATATATATATATATATATATATATATATATATATATATATATATACTGGACTGTCTCAGAAAATTAGAATATTGTGATAAAGTTCTTTATTTTCTGTAATGCAATTAAAAAAACAAAAATGTCATACATTCTGGATTCATTACACATCAACTGAACTATTTCAAGCCTTTTATTATTTGAATATTGCTGATTTTGGCTTACAGCTGAAAAAACTCAAAAATCCTATCTCAAAATATTAGAATACTTCCTCAGACCAAGTAAAAAAAAATAATTTTATAACAGCAAAACTAAATCAAACATTTGAAAATGTCCATTGATGCACTCAGTACTTGGTTGGGAATCCTTTTGCACGGATTACTGCATCAATCCGGCGTGGCATGGAGGCAATCAGCCTGTGGCATTGCTGAGGTGTTATTGATGCCCAGGATGCTTCGATAGCGGCCTTCATCTCATTTGCATTTGTAGGTCTGGTGTCTTTCATCTTCTTCTTAACTATACCCCACAAATTCTTGATGGGGTTCAGGTCAGGGGAATTAGCAGGCCAATCAAGGACAGTGATGCCATGGTCAGTGCACCAGATACTGGTGGTTTTGGCACTGTGGGCAGGTGCCAGATCATGCTGGAAAATGAAATCCTCATCTCCATAGAGCTTTTCAGCAGATGGAAGCATGTAGTGCTCTAAAATCTCTTGGTACACAGTTGCATTTACTCTGGACTTGATGAAACACAGTGGACCAACACCAGCAGCTGACATGGCTCCCCAAACCATTGCTGACTGTGGGAACTTCACACTGGATTTCAAGCAACTTGGATTTTGCTCCTCTCCAGCCTTTCTCCAGACTCTGGCGCCTTGACTTCCAAACGAAATGCAAAACTTGCTTTCGTCTGAAAAGAGGACTTTGGACCACTCTGCAACTGTCCAGTGCTTCTTCTCCATAGCCCAAGTCAGACGCTTCCTCTGTTGTCTTGAGTTCAGAAGTGGCTTGACCATGGGAATACGGCTATTGTAGCCCATTTCCCGGACACGTCTGTGAACTGTGACTTTTGATACCTGGACTCCAGCTTCAGCCCACTGTCTTTGAAGCTCCCTCAAATTCTGGAAGCGGCTCTTCTTCACAATTTTGTTAAGGCTGCGGTCATCTCTCTTGGTTGTGCAGCGTTTCCGGCCACATTTTTCCCTTCCAACAGACTTTTTGTGGATATGCTTTGAAACTGCACTCTGTGAACAGCCTGCTCTTTGAGAAATTTCTTTTTGTGTCTTACCCTCCTGATGGAGGGTATCAATGATGGTCCTCTGGACAGCAGTCAGATCAGCAGTGATTTAGTTTACTGAACCAAGCTGAGTGTTTTTAAGGCTCAGGAAACCCTCGCAAGGTGTTTCGAGTTAATTAGATGATTCAGGTGATTAGTTGAATAGCCTACTTGTATACTTTTTCATGATATTCTAATATTTTGAGATAGGATTTTTGAGTTTTCTTAAGCTGTAAGCCAAATTCAGCAATATTCAAATAATAAAAGGCTTGAAATAGTTCAGTTGATGTGTAATGAATCCAGAATGTATGACATTTTTGTTTTTTTAATTGCATTACAGAAAATAAAGAACTTTATCACAATATTCTAATTTTCTGAGACAGTCCAGTATATATACCAGACATGGGGACTTGAGACTTAGTGACTTGGACTCGAGTCGACTCGAGTCGCTGTTTTTATGACTTGTGACTTGACTTGGACTTGGCAATCTAAGACTCGGGACTTGACTTGTGACTTGACTTGCCCAAGAAAAAAATACTTGGGACTTACTTGGGACTTGAAGGTGAAGACTTGAGACTTACTTGAGACTTGCACATGTGTGACTTGGTCCCATGTCTGATATATACACACACATAATCAATAAGGTCTGGGCGAGAACAATACAGGAAAAACGGAGATTCACAGGGCTTGGCAAAACAAGAGCAAAAACACAGGTAAAACGGGAATCACAGGGCTTGGCAAAACACAACAGAGTTTAGCAGGAGTTTCGCAGACGCTCCGACACCAGGCGACTCCCAGACAGCATTTAAGTAGTCAGGGAGCAATCTGTCAACGCGTTTCAGCTGGTGTCCATGGGCTGGGCCAATTGGGCGCCGTGGCAACCGGGACAGAACCTGGTGCCACACGGCGGGGACCAATTGGGCGCCATAGCAACCGTGACTATATATATCCCAACTATCTTTGGGGAGTGGGCAGGGGACACCCTGAACTGGTTGCCAGCCAGTTACAGGGCACACTGAGACTCACAACTCACTCGCTCATTCACACCTAGGGACAATTTGGACCAGCCAATTAACCTGACATGCAGGTTTTGGGGGAATATGGGAGGAAACCGGAGTGCTCGGAAGAAACCCATGCAAGCACGGGGAGAACATGCAAACTCCACACAAGAAAGGTTTGATCTCATGAAAATATCAACCACTAATTAACAAAAGGAAACAACAAACACAGCTGTACTTGATCAAATTGCATTTACTTGTTATCTTTCCTTGAGGTTTAAAGCAAACTTCAGCGACTCGACATTAACACCAATTATATGGAAAGAGAAATTTGGCGTTTTTGATAGATATCTTCCTAAATTTAGGACTTGATTTGTGAGTGAAAAAGTTCGAATATTTTGAGTATGTTGTAATTATTGAATAAAGTGCTTTTAAATCTCCTATTTTTTGTATTTAAAGCCCATGCGTTGTGGAGAAGAGCAGCTTGACGTTTTCTTTTAGTGCTACCACTTAATTAAAAAAATGAATAAGCAGCACCGTATTTAAAGCGGCAGTTTCACAGACGTAGCAGAAAAACGTCATGTACTCTTGCATTTAAGGCAAATATTAAAAATTCCAAATATATGTGAAAAAAGGTTATTACCTTAATAGATTAAGTGTCACCCTGACCCGAGTGACATGGCCACTTTCTAGTGTCCCGTTTCATCTGGAGGGACGAAAGCATGACCAATTTGGGTGTCGAGGTGCTTAACTTGTTTGGGTGTTTGGCCCTGGTCCCAAAAAGTTTTTGTGCATGTTTTTGCTACTTTTTCCCTTTTTTTAATTTCCTTTGTTTATGTGTTTGTCTTGCTGTCGATCACCCCTCTCATGGGATATGACCAAGGTAGATAGATAGATAGAGAGAGAGAGAGAGAGAGAGAGAGAGAGAGAGAGAGAGAGAGAGGGAGAGAGAGAGAGAGAGAGAGAGAGAGAGAGAGAGATAGATGGATAGATTAAGAGGGCTCTTACCCCGCATCTATGCTTTGATTCATTGAGTGGATGTGAAACCTTTCTTTCTTGAGGATCTATAGGGGAGCCTGGCAGACGGGGGGAGATAAGCTAAGGAGGGATCCAGTGTCAGTTTGTCAAGTAGAGCGGGCTGCCGGGCCGGGGATCAGGATAAGAAAGTATGAAAAGGCCTTTGTTTTCTCTTGGGGCACCTTGTTAGTCCTCTTGCCTGCCTCTGCCCTTCATTGGCCTCACGTTGACCTACGGAATTAGAGCACATATTTCTTCATAATTATTTCATTCATGGTCTTTAATGAAAACATCCTCCAACTCCGACTAAACTTCCGTAAATTCAGAACTACAAGCTGCTACTTTGTGCTACATTTTAAGCACTGACTGCTTTAAATATGGTGCGGCTTGTTCTTCATTCTTCTTCGGGTTGTTTATTTTTCGCAGCAGGAAAAACATTTTGCCCAGCAATAATAGAAAAATAAAATGAATGAATAGTTCACAGAAGTCCAATAAAATTGTATGAATCACCACAACTTCTGTTATTGTACAGCAGTCACAAATCAGTCAAGTTTGCGCAGCACCAAGGAAAAATGCATTCGCTCGAAATACAAAACACAGCGGTATTGTCTGAAATCATATATGATGCCGTTCCAGCAAAGAAATGAATCCATGTTTTCCAAACATTATTTTTATAATAGGTAACAGGAGTAAAACAGGAAGTTCAAAGGTACTTTATTAAATATTTACAAGGCACTCGTGATATTTCAACTTTCTCACCCACAAATCAAGTCCTCAATTTGTATTTGTATTTCCTCCTGAGTTGAACCGCAGTACAAGTTATTTATCAACACCCATACAATTTGCGGTCTGTATTTTTGCCGTCAATTTCAAGTCGCTGAAGTCTTCTTAAATTCTTGAGTAACGATGACAAGTGAATGCATTTTGGTACTGTGGCAACCATTAATGACTACGACACAGAAAAATGCATCTGTGTTGCAATCTGGCACTGTTCTCCACAGTATAGTTACCTTGGCCCATTTGTTTAGAAATATCAGGCCCACATTTTAGGCGAAGCAGCCCTCATTCGTTTAATCGCCATCTTGAATGATCCGAAAACACCTGATGTTAACAACTCGAAGCAAAATTAAAAACCACAACGCTAAAAACGGAGTGATGTGTGCCCCGAGCTTAAACGTAAATAATAGACGTGAATTACTTCGTTGTTATAGCTTAAAATCCGGTGCGGCTTGTACAAAGACAAAATTGGGTGTCGTTAAATTTGAGCATGCAGCTTTTAATCAGGTGTGCTATGTAGTACGGAATTTATGGTATTCAATTGTTTTTTTAAGCAAAATAATGTCATCATTTTTTATCTCCCTTCAATGAAATCTCTAAACCAAACTATGATGTTTAACGAGTACCTGAAATAGTTTTGTGTTTCTAAGAATTCACATCCCAAGTCGTAAACATAAATCATCCTGGGTTTTTCTGGAACAGCTCTCATCTGAACTCTGCAGCTGTTCTTTCCTCACTTTCTTTAATTGATCTCCTGTAAGTCCCACTTGCTATCCATAGTTAATCTGTTTTAAACGTTTCAGTATATTGCCAGTTTCCGATACATCAGTTGTAATGGGATATGATGCTAAAACTATAGTTGTATGTTCTTTATAACATGATCTGCCCAAGAATTTCTCAGGGTGAGCTCCTGCCATTTTCCCTTTTATACAACTTTTCAACTTCCCACAGGGGTTTTCCTTGTTGGACTCTTATGACGGAGCCGAATTTACAACCGGGAGCACTTGCTGTGCTACTGTTCCCTAAGCTTTAACGTGATGTATATCGTGTGTGCCTGCAGCTAAGTCGAGCAAGGAACAGCTTGAATGAATAATGGTAGAGCGTTTGTACAGAACCAAAGAAAGGGAAACCATACTACAGGGTTTGTATGGGTGCATGAAATTCTTGAAAATGCTTGTTGAATAATAATAAGAATAATAAATACCCACAAAACACCAGTGTCAACATCTACAGTGAAGAGGTAAGTTGCTGGCCTTCGAGGCAGAGTGGCAAAGAAAAAGCCATATCTGACACTGGCTAACAAAAGGAAAAGATTAATAAGGGCAAAGGAGCAAATACATTGGACAATTCATTTGATAAATAAACGTGCAAGTTTTTCATGGTAAACACAAAATGGTCAGAGTCAGTCCAAACATTTGAATGGTAGTGTAGTAATCAGGTGTGGGGGAGAGATAGTTCCTTAAATTTTTTTTAAAGATTTAGTACAATAAATGCATCTATTTCACAGGTTTCACAATTGATATGTTGTCTTACTCTTTTTTCTTTCCTAGCAAAATATGATGTGGCACCAAGAAGAACTTCGAGGTGATGGGACTCTGGCCTCAGGAAGCAGTCGTAAAGGTGCAATAGGACGTGGAAGAGTCTTTGTTGTGGAAGAGGACACAGAATTGCTAGATCTGATTTTGCCAACCGGCGGACAAATCAACCCTCAATGGAAGCCTTTAAAAGACAGACTAAGGGCAAACCAGAAGGGGAAACCTGAAGTGGCGTCGAAGCATGTTGAGGACAACATCACAGCGGATAAAAAAGTTGACCCGGGTGGGAGGACGACCACATTGTTTCCGGGGAAGCCAACTGACGAAATCTCAAATCTTGACATGAGAAATAATCGCAAGAAGCCTGTTGATACTCCAATAATCTCTTCAAACCCCTCACCGCCCTTTCACTCTACTCCACAAAAGGAGGACAATGAAGAATGGACCAGTCTCTCAACTCCATCTGACATCATCCTCCAAAGCCCTTATGTCAGAAAGGCAGATGAGCATGGCAGACAGATAAGCACCCAAAACATTACATACACAGTTCAAAAAAAAGTTCAGAACAAAATTAAATCTGAAATCATAACCATTATATCGAAAGACGGAGACCAAGTCCTTGGTTCGGATGGAAAAATATATCGTCTCCAACCTGGACCACAGGGAAAAATGGGTCCACCTGGGCAAGAGGTGGGTGTTTCTATTTTTTCTCTAGGGAAGGTAAGCAGTGCAGAAGATTCATGGAGGCATTGCGGATTACGTTCCAAAATAAAACCCGTGATATTCGTGTTCCATAAAGTAAAAACCCTATTTTTCGACAACTCTTATGCGACTAAATACTATGTTATGCAACAAAACCAATGAACAAACATTTTTTACAGGTTTAAGCAGTAGTTTGCAGAATCAAATAATTGCATAACGTTTTTGATTTAGTTTTACTTTAACAAATAACTACTGTCCCATCAAACAATACTAAGCAGGGACACAGTTCAGCTAGTCAATTTGCAGGACACAAGTAAAGTCAGGTCAAGTCATTTTTATTTGTATTGCCCTTAATCACAAAGAGTCTCAAAGGGCTGCACAGGTTATTGCAGAGACTATTATTTCAGACTATTATTACACCATCCCCTGATCTGAAACCAACATGAGGGCAAGGAAAAACTCAAAAACCTCAACATGAGGAAAATGAAGAAACCTTGAGAAGGGACCGCACATGTGGTAATCCCCCTTTCAGGATGACCAGGCTGCAATGGATGTTGCAAATACAAATAGTACAGAGATATTGTCAACAAAAAAAAAAAAAAATATATATATATATATATATATGCTATAGAGTAGAAGTGTGTCTTAAGATTCGATTTAAACAATTCCACTGAGGTTGCAGATCGGATCTCAGGGGGAAGAGCATTCCACAGCACCGGTGCCCAGATGGAGAACGCTCTCGAACCTGCGGAACACTTCTTGGCTCTTGGGATCACCAGTAGACCAGCGCTTTCAGAACGAAGGCTTGGGACCGGAACATAGGGGGAAATCAAATCTGAAAGATATGGGGGAGCAAGTCCATGAATGATTTAGTATAATACCGAGAGAACCTTGAAATCACATCTTAAGCTAACAGGGAGTCAATGTAGGTTAGCTAAAATCGGCGTAATGTGATCAGACTTTCGTGTCCTAGTTAAAAGCCTCGCTGCAGCATTTTGTACCAGCTGAAGACTCTTGATTCTGGATTTCGGGAGACCGGAGAGTAGTGCATTACAGTAATCGAGACGGGAGGTAACAAACGCGTGAATTATAATCTCCGCATCCGACTGAGACAGCATAGGACGAATTTTAGCAATGTTGCGAAGATGAAAGAAAGCGGTTCTAGTAATTTTCTTCACGTGTGTTTAAAAGGACAGATCAGGGTCAAATATGACACCTAAATTTTTAACTGAGTCACTGTGTGATGTGACATTTGTCAATGTTCACAGCAGTTTTTGAGAATAAGTCACAGCATTTAGAAGGACCAATAACTAACATTTCGGTCTTTTCAGAGTTAAGACGCAAGAAATTGAGTGACATCCACTTTTTTATCTCAGTGAGGCAAGCCTCCAAATTTCCATAATTTAGTGTGGCAGATTCCTCCAATGGAAGATATAGTTGAGTGTCATCTGCATAGCAATGGAAACTGATATTATACTTGCAAATAATATCACCTAATGGAAGCATGTAAATGCTGAAAAGAAGGGGGCCAAGTACTGAACCTGCGGAACACCACAGGTAACACTAAAGGGCTCAGATGTAATTTCGCCTTATTTAACACAGTGCGTCCTATCTGAGAGGTAGGATCTGAACCATGAGAGGACGGTTCCTGAGAGACCAATCCATTTTTCCAACCGTTCTAGTAAGATATTATGGTCCACTGTGTCAAAAGCAGCACTAATGTCCAGCAGCAGCAAAAGTGATGAAGCGCCAGAATCCATTGCCAGTAGAAGATCATTGGTTACCTTAATCCGAGTTGTTTCAGTAGAGTGGTTAGCCCTGAATCCTTATTGCATTGATTCAAAAAGATTGTTCTTGGATATAAAATCATTCAGCTGCTGTGCCACTACTTTTTCAAGTACTTTAGAAAGAAATGATTGGTTTAACACAGGTCTATAATTACATAAGCTTTCTGGATCAAGGTTGGGTCGTTTCAGTGTAGGTTTAATAACAGCGGACTTAAAAGCCGCTGGAACTACACCTGAGGAGAGTGATATGTTTATAATATTTAGAACTGAAGGTCCAAGGACCCCAAAAAGACCTTTAATAAGCGAACCCGGAAGCGGGTCAAACAGGCAAGTCGTCGGTTTGGCCGTATTCACCACCTGTTTAAGATTATCAAGTGACAGATCACTAAATCGGGACAAATTCCCTGGACAGCCACCATGTCGTGCATCTATAGATTTCTGCCCTTTAGTATGTGTTGTATTAACACTGTCTTCAGAAATTTCTTCTTGTATGCATTGAATCTTCTTATTAAAGAAGACCATAAAGCCATGGGCTGAACGGGTAGAACTATCTGGGATAATCTGTTGCCTTGTTAGTAATGCTACAGTGTCGAAAAGGATTTTGGGGTTATTCTTTTGTGACGCAATCACCTTCGAAAGGTAGGCTGATTTTGTAGAGGCAAGGGCTGCTTTATACTTTAACAAGCTGTCATTCCAGGTTTGACGGAAAACCTCAAGCTTAGTAGCGCGCCATTTTCTTTCAGATTTCCTGCATTCTTGTTTAAGGGATCTAGTTTCATCAGTTAACCAAGACGTGCGTCTTTTAGGTCGTGATTTAAGCCGTATGGGCGCTACTGAATCCAGGACACTAGCCAGGGTAGAATTAAACTCATTCATGAGTGAGTTGATAGAGCCTTTATATAAAGGAAACAACAGAACTCAGAGAGCTCAGAAACTGTGCCAGTGCTTATATTGCGTCCGCTAAATCCTTCAGCTTTTTTAATACTGCATTTAGCTAGCACCTCAAATGTAACTAAATAATGATCAGAAATAATAGTTTTACACTGTAACACCGTCATGTTTGAGGTTGAAACTCCTCGAGTCAGAACCAAGTCTAGCGTGTTTCCATCTTTATGAGTTGGCAAATCAACCAGTTGAGTAAAACCAAATGTATCAATTAGAGACCGAAACGCAACAGTTAGTGAACTGAGTGGGCAGTTCATATGAATGTTAAAGTCCCCCATAATTATGATTTTGTCTGCATAGGTTACTAGGTCAGACAACAGTTCAGAGAATTCATCCAAGAAAACTGAGTAGGGTCCTGGTGCGCGATAAATAGTTACTACATAAATTGACAATAGGGAGGACCGCATAACAAGAGCCTCAAACGCCTTATAATTATTAGAGGTACGAGGAGTAAGTTTGAGTATTTTTTCAGAAATTAGCGCGACACCGCCACCTTTCTTCAAAGTCCAAATCCAAAAAATAGCAAAACTGTGAAAAGTAAACCGTGTTATAGTCAGTGATTACAATAATAGAAAATAATGTATTTATTTAGTGTTAAAGAAATGTGCTGTATTAGGGTATTCCTAAAGACTTTATCTAAAATGACGTGATAAATTAACTCAATTTATCACCATGTGTTAGTTTAAAAGTTTCAAAACACTTAAATTGTTATTTTTGAGCGTTCTCTATCCTTTTGGGCTACATTGCATGGTTTTGAATTCAGTCAGAGTGTTGTTGTTTGAGTGGGTGACAAAATCGTCTGAGATTTAGTTAAAACACTGCTGGGTGCGCTATGACTTTTATGGATGTTAATTTTAGCATAGGCAATATTAAGTTTTGTCTTTGGGGGAAAAAGTGTATTTTCTTAGATTTATAACATAAAATAATCGTTTGTATAATACACACAGAATGAAACTATACTTACATTTGTAAAACTTTTCAAACTAATTTTTAGTTTTGTTTATTTTACTCATCTGGTCTAAAAACAACAAAAAGATGGATCGCAAAAGCTGATTATGCGTCAAAAACTGTAGTGACGCTATTAGTTCCTGTTAAAAAAAAACCCTGCTCTAAGCTGCAAGAAATTTAGCAAGGTCTGCATCGTGACATTTTAAACATCACATATTTTGCCCAACCCTGGCAAACTTTGGCCTACTAGTGTTTTCAAATCATGTTTTCTATGTACAAACAACAAATTTACCCAAAAATGGAGGCAATACGATCTCAATGATTGCTTGATAATTAGAAATAACTTTTTTTTTTTTAAAAGCTAACTTTTTTCTGTGTGTGCACACAATTGAAGATGTTTTTTTTTTGTTTTTTTTTCAAATACCTAAAAATGCATTACATGTGGACCCTATCGCCAAAGTTAAAGAATAAAGCTTCGAGCAGAGGATATTTAGCTTCTCAATATGCTTTGGTTAAACGATGAGAACTATTATCTTCTAACTGCTGTTTAAGATTGATGAGGTGATATTATACCACCACTACCATGTTGAAGCATGTCTTTGATGCTTCAATCAGAGCACACGGGTCGATGTGGTCTTAAATTGTTGAATAGAATGTCTCATATTATCCACCATTTATGCTAGGAAAAGATGCGGGAACCACACACCTACGTTACGTCTGGCTAAATCTGGGATAGTCAGATTTACATACACATTATTTACCAGCATTATTGCAACTGTAAACACTATAAAATGGAGAGAGAGAGAGAGAGAGAGAGAGAGAGAGACAGAGGGCGAGAAAGACAGAGAGAGAGACAGAGAGAGAGACAGAGAGAGACAGACAGAGACAGAGCTACATGGATACATAGATACATAGATACAAAGATTTGTTTTTTGGAGTGTTTTATCTCTTTGTGAAATTATGTTCACAATTTCAATGCATTTTTAGGGCTCTGATGGAGAACCTGGGTGGCCCGGATTCAAAGGTGATAAGGTGAGAAGAAATGACTCACAAACAGTTCAAACAGTTTGGTAATCCATAACACATTTAGTAGAGCTTCAAATCTCATCAATCTAAATTTATGTAAACTGACTTGTGATTGACAAAGGGTAAGTTCGGTCCAGAAGGAAGACCTGGAAAAAAGGGTTATATTGGACCTCCAGGACCACCAGGTTTACCAACCCTGTACCTATGGAGGAACACGGCTGAGGATTGGGCCGCTTTCCAGGTAAAGAGAATATCTGGCTGACGAACATGGTGTCAAAAATGATAAAGATAGAGTAGATTAGGGATGCACCAAAAGGAAAATTTGGGGCAGAAACCGAAAACTGAAAATGAAAACGCATGACCAAAACTTGAAATACCTTATAAATTAATCAATGAATTGGTACTTTTCTTACTAAAAAAATACAATATATATACTGAGTATGTCCATCCCTCCCTTCCTACATCTCTCCATCTCTCTGTCTGTCCATCCATCTATCTATCTATCTATCTATCTATCTATCTATCTATCTATCTATCTATCTATCTATCTATCTATCTATCTATCTATCTATCTATCTATCTATCTATCTATCTATCTATCTATCTATCTATCTATCTATCTATCTATCTATCTATCTATCTATCTATCTATCTATCTATCTGTCTATTTGTCTGTCTGTCTGCCTGCCTGCCTGCTTGCCTGCTTGCCTACCTGCCTGCCTGTCTGCCTGCCTGCATGCCTGTTTGCCTGCCTGCCTGCCTGTTTGCCTGCCTGTTTGCCTGCCTGTTTGCCTGCCTGCCTGTTTGCCTACCTGTTCCTCCGTCGATCCACCTACCTACAGTACCTATGTCTGTCTGTCTTTAAACATTGGAAAACCAAGAAAAGGCTATTTTGGGGGAAAGCACTGTAGTTTTACCATATCTTCATTTCTCTTTGTATCTCCTGACGAGTCTACTAATTAAGTGCAAACATGCGGACAGTGAGAAAAAGAGGACAAAATCTTAGCTCATGCTCAAATTCTGTGAACAATAATTCAAGTTTTATGTTGTGGTGGCCTCCCTTATAATCCACCCCCGGCACGTCAGAAAGACAGAGAGCCTTTATTAGAGGAAGATGAGACAACTGAATCTGTTCATGGTTTGTGGCCTGCTATTACACATGCTTTGAAGTGGTCTGCAGTCACCCCCAAAAGAGGTTTAAATGAACTACGGAAATTAACTGGAGAAAAGTTACAGTCACTGCAATGAATAAAGGCTCTTGCATAATGCGATTTTAGTCCTTGGTGAATCCTATGCGTGTATATTTTATGAATCATATTTGTTTTCCTACAGCAAAGCAATGTCTACCAGTTACTCAGCGCTGGTTGGCCTGTAAGTATGATGTGACACAACAACATAAGTCACTTTATTATACTCTATTCATATGTGGTTTTCTTACCATGTTTATTTATTGTGAGCTTTCAGACTGAAGATGGACCTACCGGACCACCTGGGGAAATGGGCAAGACTGGCATACCGGTTTGGAATTTCTAATATTCCTGGTTGGACCTGTCGTGATAAATAATTAGTCAATTAAGTAATTAATTAAAGTCAAGTAATCGATCCGTTCAGTTGGTAACTGTACTACAGTGAGATTTTGATCAAATGCAAACTTTCAATAATATCAAATGTTAGCATTAAAAACTAAAAATTTATATTGTTAATCTTATTTATAACTTCTTTGAAAGGTCCTTATTTTGGACCGATATACTTGCATTATCATCATCAATATTAGTTACATGATACTGATTATCTTAAATCATTTTCTGCACAATTATCATTTGTTAATATATGTTATTGTGACAGGCTTTTCCATGGTAATGGTCAATTTTTGAATGGTCTGATCTTTTTTCTCAGGGGCCCCCTGGGGAACCAGGGGAACGTGGGCGACAGGGGACACCAGGAGAAATGGTAAGCACCAAATTTGTAGATTTATATACATACTGGAGCCTTTTAGTGGTGTTTATTCAAATATGTTTATGTTTTTTTCCGGGTATTTCTATATACAACCCCTAGCAAAAAGTATAGAATCACCAGTTTTGGGCAAGCCCTCACTCACTGTGGAAAAAAACTCACACAAAATCACAAACATGAAACTATCGTAAAGTCATTCTAAAGTGTAACATATTGGCATTCAGAATCACTATAATTGTTAAAATACGATAATGTATTATTTCCTCTTTGAATGGTACTAGAGAAGTTGGAAAATTTGGTTTTCAAAGTGCATAAAAAGTGCTTGAATTTGGCCATAATACAGGTGTACGAACGCTGTGTTCAATGTACAGTTTAATACCAAAACAAGATTGAAAAGGGGGAGGTTTGTGTAAAAGGTTAATTAGAAATGGGACCTCAGTGTTTACAAATACTACAAATCTTCTCTAGTCTATTACTCTAGTTTACTGCAAATCAGAAATACGCGTTTTCTATGAAAACTACGAAAATTGGAAACAAATCAGGCAGTATCAGTGTGTGCAATCATATACATGTCCCCTATATGGACACAATTTTCTTGAGTGAAATATGCCAACTGAAATACTTTTTAATCCATCCGCTGTCTGCCGTCTGCCAGTAAGACATCAATCTTTAAGCACATATAATTTAGTGGGCCTGTATGGGTGCTATCTTCAATCGCAGTGAATCAATTCGTGGTTTCCATCTGGCTTTGCAATGAATTATTGCTGCCAACAAGCTTCATGTCAAGCTGTTGCGGTTCAGGTGACATCTTGTCCCTGTGATGGACAACTCGCATCAATCGTGGAGGCCCTCTGACCTCACAGTCAGTGCTACCATTTCATTTACAGTTGGTACTATGTTCCAGTCTCTTTTTTCTAACAATTTTTCCCCTACATCCTTTAAGATTTTGATTTCAACATGGAATGCTTATGCATACTTTTACTGTTGCCTCAAGAAGCAAATATGACTAGGGCTGCAACCAACTATCTTAATTGTTAACTTGTCACCAACTATTGAAACGATTACAGTAATCCCTTGCTGTATTGCAGATTATTTTTCGAGGTTTTAATACTTGGTGGATTTTGAATTGAATTCTTTATTGTCATTGATATTAACGTATCGTTCATCGTGTTCCACAGACAGCACACAGCAAATTCTATCATAGGGGCAGGTTTTATGCGTGTATATCGGGTGGATGTGACTCTTGATGTGCGCGACTTTGATAGATTGATGTAGGATGTCAGTCAAACACCGGGGTGGGCGCACAAGTCAATGAACCCAACCACGACCAAAAGAAACTGCAGAGCATAGCAACAGCTAGTATTTTAGCGGCTCCTTACATTAAAAAGAAATTTAACAATTAACTTGGACTCTGATGATTGAAGTCAAAAGGGTGCATAGAAATGCTGAGCACCAGTGGGTGCTCCGTGGATTGTTATCAGGTCCGGAAAGAGACTGAGGCGGCTTCAGGAGAGAAAGCAATAGCGAGGCAGCGAGTTTGGCCTACTGATATGGCTATGCTACATAACAATTCTATTAAGCCACCCCTGCCTAGCCTGTATCTCACCAAATTCAGATATATTACACATGAAATGGATGACCTGGTGCCACAACTCATCGGAATTTGTGATTCTTGTACTTTAATCATCACAGAGAGCTGGCTCAACCCGTTAGTCCCTGATGCTAACAGATAGCAAACCTCTCTCTACATTGCTTTCTTACACTGAAAGGAAAAGCCCGTCCAATTTAGTTGACCATTCATTCAACTTCAATTCTGTTCTGTCTTTATATTTGTAGATTTATAGTTGTTATTTTATGGCAGTCGTATAAATTATGTTACTGATAATCCTATAAATAAATAAATGATTTCACTTCATTGTTTTTTTTATTGCGGGACTTTTTTGAAACATAACCCCTGCGAAAAATAAGTAATTACTGTAGTTGTGTAATCAGATAATTGTTTTGATTGATGTTTTCTTAAGAACTTGATTAATTTATGTGGAAAATAACAATAAACACAAGATAAATGAGTACAATTCAGAATACATGTTTTATTGAACATATTGCTGATTTGTACAAAAAGTAAATCACAGAACATTCAGTAGTCAACTGCAAAGACAAACAAAGGTACTTAACAATTCTCAACAGTCTGAAATCAACTGGTTTTAACAACTGACGTTTGTCGTTTTCATTATCTTAACAACTGACATTTGTTCTACATGTACAGTCTGGCATAACGCCCAAGCTCTCGTTTATAGCGAAATATTAGTGTATAAAATGTACAATGCATGCCATTCAAACCGTAATGTGACTTGAATCTTATTGAGGCGAGTCAGACACCACTTTGTTCAACTGTCCTACTATTCTCTTTAAATATCCGTGCATCACTAGGGTACTGCCATCATATGCAAGGTCTACGTCGCAAACTTTGCATGTAGTCTTTTTATTGGCCGCATCTAGGCTGAAATGCTCTTAATATTTCGAAATGTTTGATGTCGGCGACGTAATATCTGTATTTTAGCACTCGAGGCGGAGACGCTATTGCGCATGAGTGACTCTCAGCAGTGATTATATTCACACTGTTGGAAAAAAACTGTCTGGCGACAGAAGTCGAAAATGTTATTTATTGTCAACTATCTCTACTATAGATTTTTGTGGACAATATTAAATAGTTGTTGCTGCCCTAAATATGACGCTTGAAATGTTGTTGTCCGAAAGGGTGAGAGGGGCCCTAGAGGCCCACCTGGAAGAGCAGGGGCCCCAGGCAGAGATGGGCAAAATGGAGAAGATGGTCAGCAGGGGTCACAAGGTGTTGCTGGTTCAATAGTAGGTTCATCACGAGTATTAGTTACAATCTTTGAAATGACAGAGATAGGACAGTAGATAAGCATATACAGTACTTCTTCTCAAATGGAAATAACGTATCATGTTCATCCGATTTCAGGGCCCATGGGGCTACCGTGGTGAGCGAGGTACCAAAGGAGAAAAAGGTGATGAGGTAAGGGCTACTATTGCCACTTAAGGTAGCTTGTTATTTTTATTATTTATTGTTATCTTGACTGTTACTACGTACTGTTGTTCGTTGGTTTGACTATTATGCACTGTCTTCATCATTGCCACTATCGGCCAATCATATTGCTATTCTTTGTTTCACACACCCTATTGGGCAGATCTGCTTTTGTAACCTAGGAGATTTTATAACATGAAATGGCTCATGGGAGGGCATTTAAACCAGGTTGGAATTTATTATCTGAAGTCTGAGGTCTCTCCTGCTCTCCTTGCAAATTCCAAATCATTGATGTCTTCAATTTGATGTCTACTAAATTATAGACGTTTCACAGATTAACTGAAAAGTGATTATTACTGCCATTGTAATTATTTTTCATCTTTTAACTAGGGTCTCATTGGTCGAAAAGGTCCAAGAGGAGAAATGGGGGAACCTGGCGAAAAGGTGCACCTCTTGGTTGATGCGTGGCTGAACAACTACATTTACTGATATCTTATAGACTCCCTTTGTCATTCTAGGGTTCTGCTGGTTTTCAAGGTCCTCCTGGTCCTGTTGGGCCAAGGGTGAGTGCTCTTCATTATTATCCTGTAGCTTATTCAATGTCTACTGTTATTGTGTACCCTTTAGCTTAGGAGTCTCCAATGTGGTGCCCAGGGCCCTCACCTGAGTGACCCATAGACAGGTTATGAAATTAGCTCACCAGTGATAGGTCATTGTGATTTTCCAGGAAATGTAATTCCTAAATGGTATGATGTGTTAGTGGTTGACTGAGTCTGTTTTTAACTAATCTTCCGATAATTACAATCTGGCAAAAACATAGAAACAATATAGTAACAAGATGGGTTGTAATTTTAGAAATGCATATAAAACTGGTAACACGTCATGCCAATCACAAAAAAAAAAGATCTTAACTTCAAAAAGGTTGGTGCTTGTGTGTCCTAATAGAATAATTTCCAGACAATAGGGTACACCTAAAAACCCCAAATTGGCATAAAATGTGAATATGCGCCTTGTAATCTGTTGTGTCTTATGTACCGCAAAATACTCATTGTCACACTATTTTTACTCCGGTACCAAAAACGAATGGAGAAGGGAGAAAACAAAGGTGCCTGAAAGATATAAATAAACGCAAATTCGATTCATCATCAGATACACCAAAGAGTTGTTTCTCTTGTCGTGCTTATTTTGCGTTTATTTTGGCGCTCTCACCGCCGCAACCCAGGTTTGATTCCTGTTACATACAATGTTTTGCGATCTTGATAAGTGACATTTTTTTAAACTGATCATGCTTTCACTATGGAACCTATGGTTAAAGTTTTCATTCTGTGCGCCTTATAGTCCGGTGGGCCTTAAATATGAATTTAATATGACAAAAGACAATTTTTGGGGGGTTCACCTTGTAACTGGTGTGCCTAACAGAGAGGAAGATGGAGTGGCCAAAAAGTGTACAAACTTTTCAGGAAGCAGGCCAAAATTGGTAATCTGAAAATGTTTGTGGGTCGACTTTTCAGCCTGGCATTCCTCAAACAGTCTTTAATAATTTTCCCTTCTGTGATAGGGTTGAAGTGCTTAGCGATCATCGAGTGACCTCGTGGCTCGCCTTGGTAGCATTTTCATTTGACTTGCATGGTCTTGTAAAAAAGTGCTGCTGTGCCATTAAAACAGCTTCAAGTTGGAGGTGCCTCTTGATATTATATTCTTTGAAAACAACAACAGTATCTTGGCAAAGTAGGCAGACACAGTTGTTTTGGACTTTGGAGAAAAAAAACCTTGCTTGTTCTGGAAGCGGCCCTCACAGTAAACTTTCCATTCGGAAATTGGGTGGGCTAAAATTCGCCCAGAAATGGTTCGATTTTTTTTTTATACAAATTTATTTTTTACTGGCGTCAACATTACTGGCGGACCACACATTATTAATTTTAAATTAGAGGCCGCTGGGTATTAAAAATATGATCGAGGGCTGTAATTGGCCCCTGGGCCTTTGGTTAGCAATTCCATGGGCTGAATAGAATTGGTCTGAAGAGTGACGACATTTTTTGCCACAACTTAAACACTGCAGCTTTAAATCAGTTGGCTTGTATGAAGACAAAATTGAATTTCATTCTTAAATTTGAGCATGTGGCTTTTAATCAGGAGCACTGTGTAGTCCGGAATTTGTGTTTTTTTTACATCTAAATACATTTTTCAGGGGCCACCTGGGATCCGAGGCGACTATGGTCCAGAGGGCCCATGTGGACCTGATGTAAGAAATGTGCCTTTTGAGGCTACTGTTAAATCTTCCCTGTGAATGATTGTACATTATATTCATACTTTTATCCAGTGAAGGTTAGTTTTATCTTCTTGTGTAATATTCACATTTCTCATGTCCAGGGGGAGCATGGATTGGACGGCTCTCCAGGTTTTCCAGGTCTACCGGTAGGCTGAAGACAATCAAATGAGAGATGATATTATGCAATATGTGTGTTTTCGTACTGTATGTTTTTGTGTGCTGTTTATTTTGTCAAGGGTGCACCAGGCCTTACAGGACAAGTTGGTGCTCAAGGAGTCAATGGCTCGAGGGTAATGTCTATTCGTTTGTGCTCTGTTGTCTTTGTGTGGTGTTGTTTTTATATTTAAAAGGAAAAACAAGATAAAGTCTATTCAAAATAGAAAAAGTGTACTTAAAATGAGCAATATTTTTCTGTTTCTATTTTTGGGTACACTGATAAAAATACATTCTTACCCTATTGACAGAACATTCGCAGAGTAATTTTCATATTTCTAGATGATTTATGTTTTTTTCAATCAAATAACAAAAATCATCCTTAAAATTAGCAAATTTATCTTATTTAATGGCTGGAAGATTATTTTGCACCATGAAAGAACAATTTTCCACCTTGATTAGAAAACAATTTTTAGAATGAGCAAAACAACCTACCAGTTCTGAATAAGTAGTTAAAACTAGTAAAACTACAATCATAATAAGGAACATGTATGTGTGAGATAGTTTTGATGAATTTTCTACCGGATTGTCTCAGTTTGAGCAATTCTTTCCTTTTTGTCAGTCCATTGTTTCAGTACCAGTGAACTCAGTTTCAGGTGCTACACTTATTGATGGTTGTTATTACGGATTTTCTGACAAAAGTATTTGACTTACCAACCTTAATTTCAGTTCTATCAAATTCGGTTTATAAATGACCGATGTAAAAAAATTGTTTACATTAAAACTCACTGCATGCTAAATTCAGATGCTATTTGTTCTAGAGCTCTTTCACAACTGGATATATTTAGATATTAGCGCTAATATCACGGCATTATGGAGGATTTTGGATCAAATCTAATCCTTTTTTCGCGGGGCTGCTATTGTACTGATATTAATATTGGATTGTGACTCCGCTGGCTATTGTTTGACAATCACTATGAACATTTGTTTGCTATTGTCACATTTGCATGCTAGCTATTTTTCGTATGTTTTGTGTATTTCTGCCTACATAGGGGGATGTTGGTCCTGCAGGCAGTGTTGGCCGCACAGGCCCACAGGTATGAATTTTTCAAGCTAATATTTACGTGTGCATGTCTGGACTTCCTTACATAGTCTAGCAAGTGTTTATGTTAGTTTATGTTTCTAATTTTCCTTTGCCCAGGGACCACCAGGGTTAGATGGACAAGTGGGGCCACCAGGACCCACAGGGCCACAAGTGAGTACAATTAGGAATGCTGTGTGTTCTTTGATGCAACACATGGGGATTAAAGACCGAAGTTTTTAATTTAAAAAAAAGGCTTTTTTATTTTGTTGTGTCATTCCATTGTCATAATGCCACAAATGTACAAGCTATTTTCATTGTATGTTTCTAGGGAACACCTGGAGGAATTGGTGGCGCGGGGGCAAAAGGAGAACCTGTAAGTATGCTTTTTGTTGAAATCATTTGCAAGTTGTAAATTTAGATATTTCAAATAATATCATTGGAGAATTAAAACAAAAAACAAAAAAATCACATCACGCATGCTTTAGAAAAATATGACACATAACTACAAAGAGCCTTGACTTTTTTTTATTAACCTCCAGTTCATGGCATTCAGAGTATTGTCCACAGTGTTAGAGTATTTGTTCTTCATTGTGTTTTATTTTCGTTCTAGGGGCCCATTGGTACGATTGGTATGCGAGGTGAACCAGGCTTTGAAGGACCAGCAGTAAGTAGTCAAATATTTTTCAGAGCAGTACTTGGTTTTCAGCCCACACATTTCTTCTTGCACGTCAACAAGCCCTTTTGTATTTCCGAACTGTTTTAGCAAATGCTGCATTTTTCAGTTTTACATTTTGCAAGACGACTCCTACTGTCAATCAAACTAAGAGGGGCGGAGCTAACTACACAATTGGGGGATTCCTTGAAACAGACTCAAGTAGCTCAACAATTATCGATTGTTAGTCTCCGCCACAAACTTTTTTTGTCCATCGTCAGGGCTCTTTCTGCTTTTCTTAAAATGTTTTCTTATACGAACTAAAAAGTAATGCACAGAGAGAAAAAAAGTATCATTTCAGGGGTAAAAAGTGAGGTGTTTTGACCTTTTATAAAACGTGTACAGATGACATCATGTATTTTAACTTGTAATAAATGTACATGAATAGTCTTTGTAGACATATCAATAATATCGCCACAATTGTGAATGCTTAACTTTGTTTCAAAATTTATATAAAAAAAAAAAACACAATTTAAAAGTCCCTGCAGTTACTCAAATCAATTTTGAAAGATTCACTGACGATGTCAGAGGTTTGTTTGGAAAAACAAATGTAAATATGAACGTGGGTCACAATTTGAAAAAAAAGCCCTTTATAATATGTGGGTTGTAATTTATTTAAACAATGAGGCATTATAGTTTTGGGGGGTGAGGGGAATGTGACTGAACACTGTGACTTTGCTACATAACAAGCATGTTTTTTGTGTATTGAGTATTTTTTGTGGACATGAAAGCCTACCTACATCAAGCCTGCAAAGATCAAAACAACTATTGTCTGAAGGTGGGGGGAGGAGTATTATAAGCTTTATTGTTCTATATTCTTTATCAATTTTCCATTATCCGTTATCGGTCAAATCATAATACGCTACAAAGCCAAGGGGCCGAGACACTTGCTCTCAGCCAAGAGGCCGAGTCAAGGTCCTGGCCACAGAGCCATGCAGCGATCAGTGCGAATGAACCGTTCCCGTAGGTACTGCAATACCGGGCCGATGCGTGGAGTGGACAGAGCAAGCTCTTATTCCATCTCCAGATTGCAAAAATCAAACTTGAACCACATTTAGTACTCAAATCTACAGCATTGCTGCAATTTGGCCAAGTAGCTTGGATCAAGGTCCTGACCTGACCGTGACATGCCGACACATCAGGGCTCGTACAACCAAGTGCTATACCTGACCGTGACATGCCGACACATCAGGGCCCGTACAACCAAGAGCTACTGGTATACATGAAGGTAGTCATATCTTTTTGAAGTTGTCATGGATTTGAAAAGAGCAGACACTGATATATATGTTTACAATTCTATTATAATAAACCTGAGTTGACTCAAGGAACAATAATTTTCTGTATTCTTACGGAGTTGTGCATTATCCAGATTTAAAAAAGCACAACAAACAACACTTATATGCATAATGTATTTTAATATCAGATCTGATAATATTGATATCACACATAGTACTCGGGTGTAATATTGGGGATATACTGGGAATCCACACCATTGTATTTTAAGACTTATTCAACAAAATTGCCGACCCCTCTCTCCAGACAAAAGCTAATTCTTCAGCACATTTTATTCCACTGTTGAATGATTTGATCAAATCTTTAACATAATAATGACAGAGCCTGTATCCTATTTAGATATTAATAGACCACTTAAAATTAATCTACCTCTCTGTTAATTAAGACGGTTGAGGCTCAGTTTGACTGTGATTTTTGTCCTAAATAATGTTTTCAAAACAAGGTGCAGGCAAAGTTATTTTGTAAAAATGTCCCAAAATACTGCAAATGAAGATACCAATGTATTTATTTTCAATGCAGACGTTGCTGGGTGAGGAGAGTGTGCACGCTCAGTGTATAGCTCCGCCCATTTCTACTGCTCACCCAATCAAGCTTTTGGGTAAAAGGTTTGTTTTAGGTTAGAGTTTGTTCTGTGGCTTTTTCAGATTCAGATTCAGATATACTTAATTGTCATTCTTGTACACATGTATACAGAACGAAATGTCAAAACATCTGACCCGCACAGTTGCCTTGAATGTACAGATATAAATAAAATGTTGTATTGAGTTGGAGTATTGAAATACTAATAATATACTAAATAATTATAGCTCTGAGTATTATACAGTAGTGCAAGAGTGCAAGAGGAGCAGCTAAACAAATGTGCAAAATGGACAGTCAGGTAAACAAGTCGCTATACAATAACAATAACAATGGCGTACGGTAGTGCAGAGGAGAACAGATGTGCAAAGGAGTGGCTAGGTATAAGAGAACTGCCAGTAGTGCAAGGACAAAAAAAACAAACAGATGTACAGATTAGCAGCTGGGTAGGCTTGCTATGTGTGTGATTGACCATTTAACAGTCCAATGGCCAGGGGGACAAAGCTGTTGCAGAACCTGGTGGTCCTGCACCGCACACTGCAGTACCTCTTCCCAGAGGCTAGCAGAGTGAACAGTCCATGATGGGGGTGAGAGGGGTCCCTAATGATGTTCTTGGCTCGGGATAGGCAGCGCTCCTGGCCAATGTCCTGAATGGAGGGGAGAGAAGTCCCGATGATTTTCTCTGCTGTCCTCATCACCCTCCTCACACTACCCCAGTCGGAGGCACTGCAGCCTCCACACCACACAGAGATACAGCTAGTCAGGATGCTCTCTATGGTGGCCCTGTAGAATGTGATGAGGGTGGGTTTGGGCAGGTGGGCTCTCCTCATCCTCCGCAGGAAGTACAGGTGCTGCTCTGCCCTCTTCACCAGTGATGCAGTGTTCACAGACCAGGGGATTTTGTCTGTGATGTGCACCCCTAGGAACTTGGTGATGCTGACAACCTCCACAGCCTTGTTGTTGATGAGAAGTGGGGCATGGTTGGGCTGGTTTTTCCTGAAGTCGATAATGATATCTTTAGTTTTGTCAACATTCAGGACCAGGCTGTTGACTCTGCACCAGCCCACCAACTGCTCCACCTCCTCTCTGTAGGCCAGGTCGTTGTCGTCCCTGATGAGGCCCACCACTGTTGTGTCGTCTGCAAACTTCACAATGTGGTTTGTGGCTGACCTAGGGACGCAGTCATGTGTCATCAGAGTAAACAGCAGGGGGCTCTGGACACAGCCTTGGGGGGAGCCTGTGCTGAGGGTGATGACATTGGAGATGTTCTGACCCAGCCGCACTGACTGGGTTCTGTCAGTGAGGAAGTCCAGCAGCCAGTTCCACAGGGGGGAAGCCCAGGAGTCTCAGTTTGTCTACCAGGTGTTGTGGGATGAAGGTGTTGAATGCTGAACTGAAGTCAAGGAACAGCATCCGCACATGGGTGTTCTTCTCCTCTAGGTGTGTCAGGCTCAGGTGAAGAGCAGAGGAGATCTCTGGTGGAGCGGTTTGCCCGGTAGGCAAACTGAAAGAGGTCGAGTGAGGAGGGAAGACTGGAAGTGATGTGCTCTTTAACCAGTCTCTCAAAGCACTTCATTATGATAGGAGTCAGTGCAACGGGCCGGTAGTCGTTCAGTGATGAGATCTGGGGATTCTTTGGCACTGGGATGATAGTGGCATGCTTGAGTGCATGACATGTTTGACAGTCAACTCTCAGATCTTCACCAAGTAGGCTGTCAGTTCGGTTGTTGTTGACTTAATGAGCAGAGCAGTTGGACCGCAGGAATGGAAATTGAAATTGATGGACAGATGTCGAAATTGTCTAAAATATTGTATAATTATAGATGATGGCAGAAGGATCGAGCGAACAATCATTGCAACACTGAATAGTCTACCCCCTGTTCTGAAAATAGCTCACCTGGGTCATTGTTATTTTCTAGTAAAACATTTTTTATTGTTTTACTGAGTCTATTTAACCCTATTTTTATAACAGTAATAACGTGATAAATTATTATTTTAGAAATTCAAATCAATACATTTCAGTTCTTCATTGCTTCATAGACTAAAAAATATTCAAGTACTGATAATTCATTTTAAGCAAAATGAGAATCTAAATATGCATTGAACAGATTCATTTATTTATATTTGTATTGATTTTTTTACAGGAAATACAACAAAATAAATTCCAATTAATGTTTTTTTTAAAGCAAATCAACAAAATGTGCTGTTGTTTTAGCTAGCTATCTGGCTACCTTTTTAGCTTTGTAGCTAGCTATCTTCCTACATTTTTAGCTATTTTAGCAAGCTATCTAGCTAACTTTTTAACAAAATTTGATGCTATTGAGCTAAAATTGTATCTTTTTTTGCCTTTTATCAAGCTGAAAATTGGGCTCCTTTCTATCCAACCATTTAGCTTGTTTTTAGCATTTTATTCGGCTTTAGTTTGCGTTTTACTCTTTTAGCTAGCTATCTAGTTTCCTTTAAGTTTTATTACCTGTTTACTTGTGTAGTAAACCATCTAGCTACTTTTTAGTTATTTAGCAAGAAATCTAGCTAAGTTGCTAATTTAGAATTTCATATCAAACTGGGTGTCCTTTGCGCTCACTTGTAACAAAAAGTAGCTCTCAACTTGAAAAAGGTTGAAGACCCCTGCTGTACCCCATATTTGGGAGGTCGCTGGTTCGCGCCTCGGCCGAGTCATACCTAAGACTTATAACATTGGTAAAATGGCGGCGCCCTCTGTGGGCTGCGGCTGCATCGGCTCGCTACAACGGGTCAGGTGTATCGACATTTCGTTCTTACAAAGAATGACAATACAAAGGAAATTATTATTATTATTATTATTATCGACTTTAACAGAAACCTGCCTTGCCGAGTACAGTAAAAAAATAAAGAATTGAACAAATTTTGCCTACATTTTATCAACAAAAATAATGAAGATTTACAAGTAACCGTAAACCCTTCTTTGCCATTCTCTTCTGGATAGTTCTGAGTGGCCTCAAAGAGTATGCTGGCAATTTTTAAGCTACGTAGCAGACAACACCCAAAATGTGCTTCACTTGTACTCCCCAACTGTGTATACAGTATATTCTACTTATATAATTAATTGTAAAGTATTTATAGGCTAATGTAGTAACTGAAGTAATTGATTTTGGCATTCAGAGTAGCAACAATTATTTTGAGCATTTTATTCTATCCTTCTATCTACCCTGGTCATATCCCTCGAGAGGGGTGACCGACAGCATATATAAAAACAAAGAAAATGAAAAAAGTATTGACATAAGACATTTTGAGCATTAAATATATATGTATATATATATACACACACACATATATATATATATATATATATATATATATATATATATATATATATATATATATATATATATATATATATATGTATATGAAAAAGTGAAAAATAAAATAATATGAACAATGACTTTTCTATGTTTAAAAAAATATCAGAATATAATTGTGCGTTTTGTTAAAGGGACAGTGTGTATTATTTCACCACTAGATGTTGCTGTATGGTGTAGTACAATAGAAACCAACTGCTAAAAAGCACAAGCAAGAATACAAACTACGGAGACTCAAAGTGACGTAAACGCAGCATTATACTTCTCATTTTCTTGCCTAGCCTTTGTGAATTTTTGGGTACCGGTAGCACCACCATTGCAGACAATTATGTCAGCTACTGTATCTTTAACAGAGGCCCATGATGTGTAAAAATAAATACCGATATCTCCACCTACGAGTAATTTCTTAAATGCATGTTCGTATGATAGTCAAGGTATTTTGGTATACTATTTAAGATAATATTGATTTGTTTCTTTTAACATATTAAGTTGTTTTTTTTACCACTTAGAGGCGCTAAATAATACACACTGTCTCTACCTGTTTTACAATTATTTTAAAAAATCATTCTGCAGTTAGACACAACATGAATTCAGGTCAAAATGAAAAACAACAGTAAAATGAGATAAACAATATAGAAATATAAATGGGAGCAATAAAACCTAAAATGAATTATCTGACAAAATACCTAAAATGTTTTGTTGCATAACTTATTCACCAGGTTTATATGAGACAGTTACCAAGACAACAGTGACACTCTCTGGATGTCTTTGGGCATTACTACCTGTTGGGGAAAAATACACATGTAAATAAATACACCCTTCCTTTTACCCACTAATTTCATGACTTAATTGTTACAAATGTCTATCCGACAGTAATAACTCTTGCAAAACATGTGCAGGCTGTCACCACCATTTTTATATCTTCTATTGATCCTTGAAGTAAATACACGTGTTTTTAATGCACACTTGTCTGATTTTTATTTTTTTAATTTTTATTTTATTTTAAATATTTGTATTCATTATGGATATCTTATTTCCTAATGCTTGTACAAAATTTTCAAACGCAGTGTTTTTTTTACATATTTATTCACATTAATTCTGACTTTCTCTTCAGGGTGCACCAGGAGAGGCCGGTTCACCAGGTTTACCTGGAGATACGGTAAGCTAGTCAAAAAATATTTAGTGTTCACAGTCTTCAGTTCCATTTAAATGCTAATGCTAAATATGTATGACATCTGCTTTTCATGGACAGGGCGCACGGGGACGAGATGGAGAAAAAGGGATTCCAGGCCTTAAAGGAGAGAAAGTAGGAAACTTTGTTCCTTAAAAGGACAGTGTGTAATATCTGGCTGCTAGATGTCGCTGTATTGTGTAGTGCAATTGAAAAAGAATGCTAGAAAGCACAAAAAGGAATACAAACTAACAAATCTCAAAGTGACCAAACTGCCACATTTTTCTTTCTCCTTTTTTTTGCAAAGCATCTTGCAGAGAAAAAAACATATTAATTGAAATAAGGAAAAAACAAATAAAGTCAAGTCAAGTCAAGTCATTTTTATTTGTATAGCCCTTAATCACAAAGAGTCTCAAAGGGCTGCACAGGTTATTGCAAACCACAGACTATTAATACAGACTATTATTACACCATCCCCTGGTCTAAAACCAACATGAGGGCAAGGAAAAACTCAAAAACCTCAACTTGAGGAAAATGAAGAAACCTTGAGAAGAGACCGCACATGTGGTAATCCCCCTTCGAGGATGACCAGGCTGCAATGGATGTTGGAATAACAAATAATACACAGATATTGTCAACAAAAAACATAGGTTATTCATATGCTATAGATTAGAATTGTGTTTTAAGCTTAGATTTAAACATTTCCACTGAGGTTGCAGATCAGATGTCAGGGGGAATAGCACTCCATAGCACCGGTGCCCGGATGGAGAACGCTCTCGAACCTCCGGAAATCTTCTTGGCTCTTGGAATCACTAGTAGACCAGCGCTTTCAGAACGAAGGCTCCGGACCGAAACATAGGGGGAAATGAAATCTGAAAGATATGAGGGAGCAAGTCCATGCATGATTTTGCAAATACCAGGAGAACCTTAAAATCACACCTTAAGCTAACAGGGAGCCAATGTTAGCGTGATCTAACGTGAGCATACTTTCTTGTCTTAGTTAAAAGCCTCGCTGCAACATTTTGTACCAGCTGAAGGTTCTTGATTTTGGACTTCGGGAGACCAGGGAGTAGTGCATTACAGTCATCGAGACGGGAAGTAACAAACGCATGAATTATAATTTCCGCATCTGACTGAGACAGCATACGACGAATTTTAGCAATGTTGCGAAGATGGAAGGAAGCTGTTCTAGTAATATTCTTCACGTGTGTTTGAAAGGACAGATTGTTGTCGAATATGACACCAAAATTTTAAAGTGAGAACTCTGGGTTATCTTACATTTGTCAATGTTCAGAGCTGTTTTTGAGAACAAGTCACGGCATTTAGATGGACCAATAACTAACATTTCGGTCTTTTCAGAGTTAAGGCGCAAGAAGTTGAGTGATATCCACTCTTTTATCTCAGTGAGACAGGCCTCCAAATTTCCACAATTTAGTGTGGCAGATTCCTCCATCGGAAGATATAGTTGAGTGTCATCTGCGTAGCAATTGAAACTGATATTATACTTGCGAATAATATCACCTAATGGAAGCATGTAAATGCTGAAAAGAAGGGGGCCAAGTACTGAACCCTGCAGAACACCACAGGTAACACTAAAGGGCTCAGATGTCACCATATTTAACACAGTGCGTCCTATCTGAGAGGTAGGATCTGAACCATGAGAGGACGGTTCCTGAGAGACCAATCCATTTTTCCAACCGTTCTAGTAAGATATTATGGTCCACTGTGTCAAAAGCAGCACTATGGTCCAGCAGCAGCAAAAGTGATGAAGCGCCAGAGTCCATTGCCAGTAGAAGACCATTGGTTACCTTAATCCAAGTTGTCTCAGTAGAGTGGTTAGCCCTGAATCCTTATTGCATTGATTCAAAAAGATTGTTATGGCCACAACTTACTCAAGTACTTTAGAAAGAAACGGTAGGTTTGACACAGGTCTATAATTACATAAGCTATCTGGATCAAGGTTGGGTCGTTTCAGTGCCGGTTTAATAACAGCAGACTTAAAAGCCTCTGGAACTACACCTGAGGAGACAAAAGACAAAAAGGGTAAAAAGAAAATAGAAAAAAAAAAGAAAAGAGAAAGAAGGAATAAAAAACGAGGGAAATAATGGAAAAGACAAAAAAAGAGAAAAAAGAATAAGAGGAAAAATTTAAAATGTAAAAAATACAAAATAAGGAAAAAAGAAAGGAAAAGGAAAAAAGAAAAGGAAAGGAAAAAAAAGAACAAAAAAGAAAGAAAAGAAATAAAGGAGCAAAAAAGGAAAAAGGAGGAAAGAGAAAACAAAAAAATAAACAAAAAATAGGAAACAGGGAGAAAAGAGGACAAAAAGGGGAAAAGGAGGATAAAAGGAAGGAAATAAAGAAAAATGGAATGAAAAAGGAGATCAAGGAGAAATAGAAGAAACATAGAAAAACAAAGACAAAAGAAAAGAAAGACAATAGATTAAAGAGACAAAAAGGCAGAAAAAAATGATAAAAAGTTAAAAAACAGATTTGGGGATTTGGAGGTGCCCTGAGCAGCAAAAAGGTGGACAATGACGTCAAATCCCTATAAGTAGGCCTAAATTTATGTCAAATAAATAGAAATTTCTCAACCTACGGGTATTTTCCATAATGCACATTTATGAGTATTAGTTAATTTTACACTACAGTATATATGTTTTTTAATAATAATAAAGTTCATTTAACTACAAGGAGGTGGTAAAAATAAATATTTTCATAATTTGGCCTATTATTCAATTCGATTGTTTTTTTAAATGAATGAAGTTTTTCTTTGCCACCAGGAGGCGCTAAATAAAACACACTGTCCCGTTAGTATACTATCAAAAAAACAAGATTGACCTTATTCTGAGACCTTTAATTATTCACTGGATAAAATGTTTGACACATTCAGGAATACTCATTTGTAAAAAGTTTAGGCGGGCAGAAACTTAATCTAGGGTAGTTAAAGAAGGTTTTGATAACTTCAAATTTTTCACACACAAAACAAAACAATTGTTAGCTTGTCTGACCCACGTCATCCCAATTTATTTTTGATTTTGTTTAAGGGCTTTCAAGGGGCCACTGGCATCCGAGGTCCTCAAGGAGAGAGGGGCCCTGCTGGTTCCCAAGGTTATTTTGGAGTCAAAGGTCAACCTGGCCCCAAAGGCATTGAGGTACGATACGACACAAAGCCAAGTTTTCCAATAGAAGATGTAGGTCAGAATGTTGCAGTTGTTGTAGATTTGCTACATTATTTTGATAAATAATTGATTGACAAATTAATTTGGAGACACAAACATAATATTTGCATTGTTTGTCTTGCCTATTGGAGCACCACATGTCAAGACCGGTACAAGCAGGGGATCCAAATGCGTAACATTTCACACAATGCTTTATTAAGGGATCAGGGAAGTCAGGGGGAGAGGAAAAAAGACAGCTATCTGGTGCTTGCTGGGCAAGAGGAGCGATAAGCCCTCGCGAACAAAGCGTTGTCGGAGATCAGAACAAGTCGGGTAGCCGGGACGGGAAACGGAGGGTGGTCGGAGATCGATACAGGAAACGGAACCAGGCAGGATACGGGTAGCCAGAACAGGAGAACGGAGCTTGGATCGGGGATCGTTAAAGGAAACAGGTCGGGATCAAACCGGAAGCCAGAGTCTTAAGTGCTTGCCTTGCATGCAATGAGCTTCACAGACGGACTGACCAGGAGTGAACGAGAATGACGTGTTTAAATAGGAGGAGGACTAATTAGGGAACGAGTGGCATCTGGGGCTGAACGAGTGAGCGCAGGTGAGGGCAATTGGCAAATCATGACACCAGAGCAGTTTTTATATATATTTGTCAAGAAAACACCTGGGAAACCCTGTGATCAATCTTATTATCTAAAGTGTGGCTTACACACATTTTAATTGTGACTTCTTTCCATTTTGGATCTGTATATTTTAGTCAAGATACACACACTCAAAAATTCATGGGAGTTTAGTTTACTGCAAATCTACAGAGGAAAAATGAATAAAACACGACACTTGGGACAAAATAATAAATTAAAGAGGGATAGAGAGATAGATATGCTTATGTATATGTATTGAGGAATGAGCAGACAATAATCTACATGATTTTAAATTTGGGAATTTTAATCTTTTCATTTGTTTTTTTTTAGTTGGTTTCAGTTAGTTTTATATTTATTTACCTATATCAACTTGATTTCTTTTTACTGCCCTTTTAAACCACCATAGGTGATTCTTTTTGTTGACCAATTCATTTTTCATTATTTAGGGCACGAATGGGGAAACAGGTCGTCAGGGAAAACAGGGCAGTAGTGGATTAAAGGTAAGTGGGCACTTCAGTTCCTGAGCATGCCAGTATTGACTTTGATGTAAAGTCACAGATATAAAAAATATATGACAAGAGAATATCTTTATGGGGGTGCACCTTATAATCTGGTGAGGCTTATAACACAGAAAATATGGTTTATACTGTAAAACATGCTTGAATAATGTATTTGCTAAAATAGTTCTTCGGAGGTTGAACATAACCACTGTATATTTAAATGACGTCTGTTTGTGCATCATGCAAGTTATCACACAACTACTACACTATTACTACACACTGGCAGAGGTAATATTTATGAGTCTGTTTACTTTTGTTCAAGGGTAACAAAGGACCAGATGGACGAAAAGGCAAGACCGGACCCAGAGGGAACCGGGTACGCATTTAGGTTTTTCTTGAATTTAGAATACAGCTTTTATAAGAGAAATAAAAATATATTAATAACAAGAGGACAGAAAAAACATTACACATTCAAATTACTTATTGTTTTATTTTTTAAGGGAGAGAATGTAAATTACAATAGAAAATGCTACACTCTCATAAAGTGATAGAAAGAACTGTGACTAAAAAAACAACATTGTATAGTTTTACCGTGCTTAACTTAAAATTATTCAACTATGAGCTACAACAAAGGAGACCTGGACTTTCACAAGTGACATACGCACAAATAAATGCAGTTAGTATACTGTAAATTCCGGATTACAAGCCGCTACTTTGTTGCTACATTTTAAACACTGCCGCATATTCTTTTTTTTGTGGCGGCACAGAGGAAAAGGGCGGGCTGCTCTTTTCCGCAAAGCATGCCCTCTTAATACAAAATGCAGCAGGGACACCTGGAAACATTTAGTCGTTTTTTTGTCAACATATGTGCTGTAATACATAACATACATAACAGGACCAAAACAGAAGGTTTGACTGTACTGATTCAATATTTACCGTCTTCAACATGTACATTCGAATTGAGCAGCAGTGTAAGTTATGGTTCAAACACAGTACACTTCTCTTTCTCTAATCATCTGCTTCAGGGTCAGATCACTGACATTTCCTTTAATCCTCAAGGAACGATAACAAGCGAATAGATATGGTCCATTACTGAGGCAAACAACACTGACAACTCAAAAAGACATGTCTGTGTTGCAATCTGGCACTATTATACACACTATGGTTGCGCTGTAGCCTAGAAATACAAGGCTCACATTTTACATGTTGCAGCAGCCCTCATTCGTGTTTACTTTCGGTGCATTAGTAAATATGTGCTCTTCAGTAGTCTCCGTCTTGAATGGTCGCATTTTCCGAAATTTTGTGACTTAAACAACTTGCAGTAGAACTGAAAACGGCACAAGGTGTGTGTGTTAGCGGGTACGGCACTGTTGTTGTTCTGCAGCCAAGCGTATTGTATGCAAATCTCTTGTATATTTTAAATAAATAAAATTAAGACCTTTACACCAATGGGAGCTTGGTTTTCGGGCAGGCACGTCTATGTTAATAATATCCCAAACTAAAACATTTTGAATTCAGGATTGATAAATCATTAGACATTCATCTTTTGACTACACTCAAATAATTTGTTTAAATCAGAGTCCAAGGAGCAGAAGGGCACCACTCTACAACTCTGTGCTTCAGATAGCAGTATTATTAGTAGAATAATAGGACACACTTCCTCCTTTCAAATTTTCTGATTACCCCTTCATTTTTTGGCCTTTATAGTTTAAAAACGCAGGGACAATGTTTTCTTTTAGTTCTTTTTTCTCCCTTCTGTCACCTGTGGTCTAAAGCAAAACTGCTGCCTCTGTGAGAACCTTTTACATTTTCATGGTTACTTTCTTTTTTTTCCAGGGTCAGTCAGGACCAAGGGGACCCAGCGGGCAGTCGGGTCAATCGGTAATGTCATCTGTCTGAATTCAGATTACCTTCAAACGGTCTTGTTCTAAAGGTCAAGTCTCTTGTTAGAAATTACAGGCAAATATCATCATACTTTTTCATTCAATTCTCATCGTTTATGTCCTGCTTAAAACAAATCTGAAGTTGAAACAAGTGCTCTTTAAGACTGTGTTTGAGCTATGAATATTTACTACTGTTTGTGTGTGATGGAAACATTTCAGGGTTTGGCCGGCCAACCTGGACCCGAGGGACCAGAAGGAAAGCCTGGTACACAGGTTCCCATTTTCTGTCATATTTTAATCAACTGTAAATTATGTATGTTTTATTATGGGTACCCCTTCTGCTTTTTGAGTCATGTTTTGATTGCCTGACAAATGGAAATCATTTTGGTTGCTTGTATTGTAATCAGTGCTTTACTTGAAATAAGTCTGGTGGACTAATTTGTACCGATATTCTGCACAATAATCACAGGACATAACCTCAAACAAAGATATTTTGCCCTATTTTACTTATATCAGATATTAGTCATGAGTATCAACATTCAAAAGAAAAATTCTATACCTAGGACAGACTTATCACACATGGGGTCCATGTCACAAAGGCGTTTTAGTGTTTCGAACCTAAAATTAGGTATACACTGAGTTGTCCATTTCACAAAGCAGGGTAACTCAAATCACAAAAAGACAGCTAACTCATACGGTTTCACAAAGAGAGGTGAATTCAGATCTTGACCAGTTACTATAGTAACAGTGTCTTTGAAATTAACCCACTCTGTAAAATCTTTCCCCCTTAATGAACAAGTTTTTGATTTTGTCCCCGTAAATCGTCGGTTCCGTATGCGATTAACCAGTGATAGGTTTCTAATTTATTGTTTAGTTGGTTGGTTGGTTGGTTGGTTGGTTGGTTGGATCCCTTAACCACTAGCGTCGTAGTGGTGTGTTGCAATGAGAACAGGATAGGACTGTAAAAAAACTCTGAAGATGCGAGAATTATACATGTTCTGAAGAATTTTTGGGGTTTGATCCTAAATGTGGTTTTTGGTCCAATATGGATCTTTCAACGTTTTGTGTTGCCAACCCCTGGTAAAGTTCTTAATCACAGAATCTCCCAAAAGATTCCCCTGATCTGAAACTTACATGAAGACAAAACAAAACTAAAAACAAACTCAGCATGAAGAAAATATACAGTGACATTGAGGTAAACTGTGCACAAAAGTCAAAAAATGAACGTTTCATCTTTAATCCGAATCGTCTCGGTCACTGGCATTATTGGACAACGTCATTGGAGATTGCCAATATTGTCGCGGTACTCTACATAGACTGTCTTGTGAGTAAATAGGTGCCGTGTTGTGTTTGTAAGGTTTATTATTGCTTGACAAGGAGAATTTACAATCAATACTAAGGGGAGTAATTAGAAAAGGTTGACAAGTACAAGGTAAAAAGACTGTTTATGATATGTAAGCACTTACTGTACACTTACATTTAAAGTTACTGTAACTTTAAGTGACAGTAGACACAAAAAAATGTTTGAAGCACAGTTTTTATGTATTTTTTCTGCCCATAGTAGTTTGCATGCTCAAACTGGACGAGATGCTGCCGATAAGCAGTGTTGAGCAGTCTCTGGTGGTAGCCTGTGGTATTGCTCATGAACTGGATTTTTGTTAAAAAATCCATATAGCAAAAGTCTGTTGTTTAGAGGTGCTCATATAAAGAGCTACCACTCTATTTAAATAATCAAATAACATAAAGTCAAATTACTTTTAAACAAATGTGTTATTTTTTCTGCCAAATTGAGTTTCTCATTCTTTTTTCTTTTCATTACTAGGGTCCTCTGGGTGCACCTGGCCCAATGGGTAATAAAGGGCTCACGGTAAGGGATTAATTTTTTGAATGACCTCTTTGTTATTTGTTTGATGACATCCATCCATTTGCTCATCTAATGGTATTCAAACACACTAATAGAAATATGCAGTACATTTGAAGACATATAATTTGATTTATAGCTCTCAAACAGGCATTGATTAACACATAGTTTTTTTACTCTTTTTCTTCTGATCACAATAAAATCCCCCCAAACTAAAGGTTTAGTTATACAAGACAAAATTCAAACTAACACAACATAACACTTGTTTTAGGGTCCTCAAGGAATTGCTGGAGAAAGAGGACAGGATGGATCACTCGGTTCAATGGTATGGCTCCATATACTGCTTACACTGAAAAGAAACAGAACATAAATATTGTAGAAAAAACATAAATTATTGAAATTGTTCTGTAACATGAAGAAAGAAAATAGCTGTCAGCACAGTCATTTTATGCAGGGTTCTTAATGGGATTAGGTGTGGGAGATTAAAGGCAGGTTTGGGAAACCTCCAGTCCATGTGCCCGCTAGCGCCTTCTAAAAGACGTTGGGGTGCCTGACATTAGCTTAGATTTTAGCATGATAATGTTGTGTTATAATATTTTTTCATTTTTAAGGGCGCTCAAGGATCACAGGGACCTCAGGGTTTGACAGGAGCACCAGGTGAAAAGGTTAGTCCACATCCATGCAACAAGAGTATTGCAATTATTGGAGTGTGTAATAGATGTGTGTACTGTGTTAGGGTTTCACAGGCAAGCCCGGCGCTGAGGGGCCACAGGGCCCAGTTGGCACTTATGTAAGTGATTCATCCACACACGAAACTGCTCATTGGGCATCTTCAGTTTAAATTTTATCAACTTAATATAAGATTCTTAAATTTTCTGATGGGTGTCTATGGGCAAGGTGATTTCTACCTACTATTCACTACTGGTAACACACTATATATGCGTATATAAACAGACCCCTGATTTTAGCATTTGATTTTATAGTTGTAAATTTGGCCTACATGCGAGTATATACTGTAGGGAGAATAATTCCATGAGGAGAAATTCAACATTCTTGTACTCTGAGCTTGAGACGGCACCACCATGACTGCTTTCAGTTGTATTTTGTGGGTATAAACACGCCCACCATACTTTAAAGTTGCTGACGGATTGAGGGTTGTATGTGACTTCATGAACAAAAAAAGATGTATTCTGCCATCAGAAGACACTGCAAATCATGACATGCTTTTAATAAATAGTGGCGTAACATACCATGTTGTTACAGCATTAGAGTTACAAAATCTAGTTAACATTTGTGAACGGAAGGGTATGTTGCCTGCTGCCAGGCTGGTTAAGGAGACTCACAAACTTGAGAAGTGTTCTTTGGACTGCCACTTAGGCTTATTTATCCATCCATCCATCCATCCATCTATTTATCTATCTATCTATCTATCTATCTATCTATCTATCTATCTATCTATCTACCTACCTACCTACCTACCTACCTACCTACCTACCTACCTACCTACCTACCTACCTACCTACCTACCTACCTACCTACCTACCTACCTACCTACCTACCTACCTACCTACCTACCTACCTACCTACCTACCTACCCTGGTCATATCCCTCGAGAGGGGTGACCGACAGCAAGACAAACACATACAAAAACAAATTAAAAAAGGAAAAAAAGGAAAAAAGTAGCAAAAACCACACACAAAAATTTTGGGACAATGGCCAACCCAAATGCCCAAACACCCAAACAAGTTAAGCACCACGGCACCCAAGTTGGTCATGCTTTTGTCCCTCCAGATGAAACGAGACACAAGAAAGTGGCCATGTCACTTGGGTCAGGGTGACAAAACACAATCTTCTTTTCAACCGCAGGGCCCGACAGTTTACTCCTGCCGCATCATACGGGTGCCCTGCCCATGCCTAAGGGGCCGGTCACACAGACATTTGCGGCTGAATCACGGCCAGAAATTTCTGCCTTTGAGGCGGACGCTATTGGACGCATTGAGATCGCCATTCAGACGAGATACAGCAGTGCTTAACACGAGGTCGGAAATTCGCGCGCGGGTGGCAGCGCGAAAAAGATTTGCGTTGCTCAATTCTTCAGAGCGCGGGTACACAGCCTTTCACGAGCGTATCGAGGCTGAACCACGGCCAGAAATTTCTGGCCGTGAAGCAGATGCTGTTGGGCGCTGTTGGACGTTTTGAGACCGCCATATAGACGAGATACAGCAGTGCTTTACTCGCGGTCGGAAATTCACACGTGGTTGGCCGCGCGCAAAACTTTTGAGCTGCTCAAAAGTTTGAGCACGTGTTAAACCGCGTGCCTCACACGTGGTCAACACGAGGTAATGACGCGGAAATGACGCGGAACGACGTGCTCTGGCCGCGGCCAGGGCGTGGTTACACATGGGTAGGACGGGAAATTTCAGCGGGTAATCGGTTCCTCAGAATCAGCCTCAAGCGCTGTGTCATCTGCAAACAACAACTGACTTACCTGCCACACCGTTCCACTGTTATCCATCACTTAGGCTTAATGTTTTAAAACCATGGGAAGAGGGAGGGGCCCAGGCAACGGGACTGCATCGTCAAGAATGCGAGCAGTGAGAGTATTTTTGTCTTTTAAATAAAAAGCCTTTGTAATTCGGCATAAATTTTGACCGTTCTGGCAGATTTCTTCTCGCTAGGAAGAGTATTGGAGAAAGGTTGACACAACCAGCTGACAGGAAGCTTTCTACCGTGCCGACTGAGCTTTCCGATTAGGGCTCGGGCTGGCGACTATGAGGGATGGATTGCAATTGATTTTCTTGATCGGGTGTGATGCTTGACTTTCACTTTATTAAATTTGTGACCATCGTGCTTAGGATTTATCTGCTCTTGGCAGGTACAAAATTGGATGGGGTGACCATAGGAGGAGAGTTAAATGTAATCACGTGTTACACTACTTATTACAGAGAAAAAATAATCTGTTCCGTTGTAACACTTTAAAGTGCATACTGTTCATAACTACTGTCTGAATAAGTCTTTTTTGACCACAAGGGTATCACCGGCACTGTTGGCATGCGTGGTTTTCCAGGAGCCATTGGAGAAAGGGTAACAATATGTTTTCTTTTGCATTCTTCAAAAAAAAAATTAATTGGTTATAACACTAGTAGGACGGTATTGATTATATTCACAGTCAGCCCATATTGTTTTCAATGTTAGCATTGATTTAATCACAGTCAACGAATGTTTTTGAATAGTCTATTTTTCTTTCGGCACCAGGGTGAAATGGGTGAGCGAGGTTTTCCTGGAGTTGCGGGGAAGCCAGGACCTCCGGTAAGTATATATTTTCTTAGTCCTTTTTTGTTGCTTTGTATTTTTGAAGTCTCTTTTCCAGAAATTTGGTAATCATTTAACCTCCAACAATTTACAATTTTGGTCAGTTAAATAAATTTAAGAGAAAAAAAAAACACAGACCAACTTGGGACCTTTTCGTCCACCCGGTCTTACGACTACGGCCAGCAGATGTTCCTTTTTTTTGATGCAGAGTGTAGCAGCCCGGTAGTGCGTACGACAATTTGACTGCCACAACTAAATACTGTCTCTGTCACGTTCCTGCGCTCGGGTGTCTTTGTAGGCTCCTTCTCCTTATATTATTTGATCGCTCACCTCCTGGTTCAATTACAGTCTCTTCCTGATTTCCCACAAATCACGATTTTCCCTGTTCATTGCCTTTCTTGTCACTTGTAACAAAGTGAAGCCTCATGAACCAATGAGACATATGTTTAACAGTTTCAGCCAAAAGCTTCACTACTCGGTGTTTCATTTTGTAGCTGTATTTAATATTGTAATGTTGCAAAGAAGTCCTGAAGAATCCCCCCAAAATATGCAGACTCTTTTCACGAGTGATACTTTTCAAGAGAATTAAATCACTAAGCAAAAAACGTGGATCACAAAAAACAGATGAGGTAAATTAAAGAGACTGATTTATGGCCATGATTTTATATACAAAATAAAGAAGAATTTTAGCAGCTTGTGAAGAATCATGAAAGAATTCACGACTTAATATTGCCTTTGTTTTTCTTTTTCTTTTTAGGGTGTGCCAGGTTCCCCTGGGGAAAAGGGACCACAAGGACCTCAGGTCAGATTTTTAGTAGTAGTAGAAGTAGCACTATTAATCTAATAGTATTTTTCTTATTTTTGTTTTACCACAATGAGAAATATGTTACATAGCAGCCAGATATTTTGTTTAAAATGAGTAATAATAAATGACATTTACGGAGCTTGTTACTTTAAGTGATGGGTGTGCATCAATATACAGCTCTTGGGTGATTCCGGGAGAAAGGGATTCATAATAACCCTTTCCTGACCTGTTTTCGATAATATTTCGAACAGGAAAGCCTGTACTTAGTCTGGTTCAGGCTTTGGCTCTTCTTGGAGTTTAAACAACGTGTTTTCATCAAGGTCCCAAACTAAAGCCAAAAGTCTATTTCGAATGTGTAGGGGCCGAGGCCATACTTATCTCACTTATCTCCCCGAATACACTACCCATTTTTAAGTGTAGAAATTAAGTGTACTTAGTCTAATTTGGTCAGAATTCCGGTAGTTGCGCCTGAACCAATTCAAATGTTTTACATAGAAATTAATCGTTTGGTAGTCAGAAATAACAGTATAGTAGGCATAACATCCTGTTACAATAAAAAGCACAAAGCTTTTGAGTACATCAGTACATGCTGCACTTGGATCCCCTTGACCACGGTTCGTTGCTTTACATTAGAAGTGAGCTGGTCCTCGAGGGCTGCATGTCCTGCATGACTGTGAAGGTTTCTCTTCTTCAACTCAGGTGGAACATTTTGAGGTTTCTCTTCTTCAACTCAGAGTCTCAGGTGATTCAGTTTGCTAACAAGCCGATATTTTTTTTCACTTTAGTTGAAGAAGAAAAGCCTCCTAAAACATGTATGACATTGGGCCCTTGGGCTTGCCCACCTCTGCTTTGCATTCTATTAACATGTGTATTTCCATGTTTATAACGCTACATTACATTATTTTTTTCCCTAATTAGGGTCGACCTGGAGACGATGGACCCAAAGGGATTTTGGGATTACCAGTAAGTCACATCCTTCAAATAAAGGTCATTCTGTTGATCATTTAAGTCAACTTAAATGGCAATATGTTAGCACCCAAAACTTGTGGTATTTTGTGGGTTTACTTATTGTGTACAAATGCATTATTAAGTACAATGCCATATTCAAACTAGTTTCAACACAGTGTTAATCAAACGTAACGGGTTGACCCATTCTATCGTGATTTGTGACTAATTTCATGTATATCTCTTTTTGTTTATTTTCAGGGTCCTTCAGGTCTCCCAGGTGATGCTGGAACCACTGGGAAATTGGGACCCCGGGGAAAATTTGGGCCCCCTGGACCTCTGGGTCCAGCTGGGCCCACAGGAATCCCAGTGAGTGGGTATTTTACCATAAACTGCCACGATAATCATATTTGAATGTGGATGTTTGCTGTATTTCCTCAGGGCCTCCAAGGTGCTCCTGGATTAATCGGAGCAGCAGGGGAAAGAGGAGTCAAGGTGAGTTCAAAATTCATATGTTAAAGAGCTATAATAGTATTTTGTTGTAAGACTTTCTGTTTTCTCCATTCTTTAAAATTGGTTGAAGAAATGAAGAGACTGTCTAACCTATCAGAGTGCACTAGCCAAATCAGTGTTTCTTGCACAGTCTGTGAAAATAGTGTGATATTGAGTTGAGTTTTAATGCTTTTTCATATGTCATCTGGGGCACTGGTGGTCTAGTGGTAAAGTGTCAGCGCATTTACCGCCATTACTTTAGTTCAATTCTGATTTAATGTTCATTGATTCGACCAATCATTGCAAAATCACTGCTCTAACACGGTAATATGCCGTAAAGTCTAGTATGGTAATGCATACCTTTAATTACTGTATGCATTTTGGGTCTTATCCGCTTTATTCTGTGTATATATGGTGCACCAATTATAAGGTGACCTTACAAATATCTGTCCAAATTTTGTTTTTTAGGGCCCGGTCACACAGCCGTTTGCGTCTGTATCGCGGGTAAAATTTTGCGGGGTTTTTTTGCCCGTGGTTGCCCGCGATGGAAAATGCGCAAAATTGGCCAACCCGCTGTTCATCGGTGGTATGCCCGCAAAACAGACGCCGGCGACTGTTCCGCTTCCTCATCGCGTCATTTCCGCGTCATTTTCTCGTGTGGACCACGGGTATAAAAGCTGCCGAGCATCCCCTCGCTACTACAACCACTTTTACCTCGTTTTATCTAACTTTTATATCACTTTTAGGGAATTTAATGGGGAACATATAACCAAAACACTTCGTCTTGCATTTGTTGGGAATGTAATACAACTTAAACCATTCCGTCTTTGTATTTGTTGTGAATGTAATCGAACGGTAATGCACGCCGTATACAAATCACTTTTGAGCAGGTAACATGTTTATTTTGCCTTTTTCTATTCAAATCGCTCGTATTGAAATTGTTATGCACTCTACCATAAAGCTTATTTCTGCATAATAAGCTTTACGGTAGAGTGCATAACAGTTCTCAAAAGTGATTTATATACGGTGTGCATTACCGTTCAATTACGTTCACAACAAAAACAAAGACGGAATGGTTTAAATTGTATTACATTCCCAACAAATGCAAGACGAAGTGGATTTGTTTATATGTTCGCCATTACATTCCCTAAAAGTGATATAAAAGTGAGATAAAACGAGGTAAAATTGGTTGTAGTAGCGAGGGGATGCAAATCTCAGCAGGGATGCATTTCTCGGCATAACACCGGGCTGTAGAAATCATAACCGCTCAAGACACAGTCCCGTGAAGATCAAGATTTCAAGCTATGGCACCGAAGAAGCCAATATGTTATTATTGTAATAGTTTTTCATTTTTATTTTATTATCTTGTTATGAAATGAAAATAAATGTCAAGAAATACAAATGGATTAAGATGAGGTCACTACGGTGACGGGGATCCATGTTCACCCCTTGACGTCTCGAGCACAACTGACGTGTGCTCGGCAAATCGCGCTGTATATACGCGGAGAAAGGCGTTTGACCGTCACACGCGTAACACGCTAATTTCACGTAATAACACCGCGATACAGGCGCAGAACATGCTATGACCGTGCTCCACCCACGATTACCCGCTGAAATTTCACGTCCTACCCATGTGTAACCACGCCCCGGCCGCGGCTATAGCACGTCGTTCCACGTCATTTCCGCGTCATTACCTCGTGTGCCGCCCGCGGTTAACACGTGGTCTAAAGTTTTGAGCAGCGCAAAACTTTTTCGCGTGGCCATCCGCGTGTGAATTTCCGACCGCGTGTAAAGCACTGCTGTATCTCGTCTATATGGCGATCTCAAAGCGTCCAACAGCGTCTGCTTCACGGGCAGAAATTAGTGGCCGTGATTCAGCCTCGATACGCCCGTGAAAGGCTGGGTGACCTGGCCCTAAAGTTTTGAGCAGCGCAAAACTTTTTCGCGCTGCCAACCGCGTGTGAATTCCCGACCGCGTGTATAGCACTGCTGTATCTCGTCTGTACGGCGATCTCAAAGCGTCCAACAGCGTCCGCTTCACAGGCAGAAATTTCTGGCCGTGATTCAGCCTCGATACAGACGCAAACGGCTGTGTGACCGGGCCCTAAGGTGCAGCTTATAGTCCCTAAAATATGTTACTTGATTTAAAAATATCAATGCGAACTTTGACGAGGATTATACTATTTAATAGATTGTCTTAATTTTTCCATGTGCATTTACTTAACCATACAATTATACAGTGTACTATCTTGAATATGTTTACATAGTTTACTAATCGGAATTATCAAACGGGGACAAGAAAAAATCACACCGTAGGAGTACACCTTGAGCACGTCTACATTTTAGCCCTTTGTCAGTTGTTTCAACTAGTACAAATAATCCCTTCTGTTGGGCACTGTGTGAATTATTCAAACCCTCAATAACTATTTTATGGCTGTAAACACAAAAAGCATCACTAATAACGTCATAAAATTGCAATGTATTTTTATGAATATAGCTACATTATACTCAACAACAATAAAAAACATTTTTATTTGTACACCGAATGAATCCTTTCGCGTTTTTAACATTTCATTCTCTTTGAAGAAGTTAACCATGCGTTTTAGTTTTGTCAAGGAGTCCTTTTTTTATTTCCATCAAAGCTAGTACCAAAAGTCAAGCCTGCCCTGTCGTTTTTTCGGCATAGATTTTAATTTGATCAAGGGCTAAAATGTTTGTTCGACATTTACTTGTTCCTGGCAGGGTTGCTAGTTTAGTAGTTGCCGGACCTTTATTACCGACTTAACGAAATATTGAGGGGAGTAAAATAATAAACAAGGAAGCTCCTATGAAAAAAAGTCTAATTGAAGGATTAGGAATACACATGGTTCAATGAGAAAAAATACCTGGAAAAAAGTGTGATTATTTCCCAACAAAAGAATGAACTACATTTTTACTATCATTTTTAAAAACAATTTCTCTGTATCCTTGCTGGACTTTTTACAGTCCATTCACTCACAAATTTGATTTTAAGTTTTTGCTCTTGGTGGTTGGTGACAGATTTATCATATTTGCATCGAAAATAACATTTGTGTTAAACTATTGAGAAGTTTATTTTTATGTGTATGTACCAGCATGTATCTCTTTCTTCCTATTATTGTGTGTGTGTTTGTGTATTTGGAGTTCTGTTGTTGTTGGGTGAGGATAATGGGGCAGAATTTTCTTATTGTGTATCGAATGGTTTTATACACCACATTTGCTTGCATTTCTTTGTTTCAAATGTACTATCCAAATACATTTTGATTGGAAGTTATTCTGTTACCTTTAGGGGTTAATTGGCTCTGTTGGTGATCCTGGCCCTACTGGACAAAATGGACAACAGGTTGGTGCTATATGAACATATTAACTCACAATTGTTTGATATTAGTGCGTACTTCACTCTTCAATTTGAGAATTTCTGTTTAAGACATTTCTTCTTTTCAAGACTGTTAGGCCATTTCTAAAATACAAATACCATGGCTGAAAGCATGAAAAGAGTGAAATAATTTTCCTTTAACAATTAATTTAATGATTGTTTTTTAATTACTAGGGGCTTCCTGGCAATACAGGAGATGAAGGACCACCTGGAGGGAAAGGAGACCCGGTCAGTTAATTTCGAAGATTACCATACTTGTGTTTTGTATAAAAGGTCACATAAAAGATCTAAATGCATACTGTTGTCATAGGTATTATTATCAATTATCATCAATCCAACAAAACAAATTGTACATTCTGGCGCAGATGGTGTAATCCATTCAATTCCTTCCTTTTATCGTAAAATGTTGATAGAAAGAGATAAGTTTAAAGTTTAGTAGACACCCAAAATAAGGAGGGAAGACATCAATTGATTTTGAACTTGCAAGGAGTACAGGGGAGACGCCAAAACCTCAAATGAAAAATTCCTCCCTGTCTTAAAAAGCCGCACCTGAGCCCTTTACTTTTACTTACGTAATCTCCTAAAGCATTTCCACCCTAAAGGACGTGGAAACAACGAACAGAGACATGATTGGCAGAAAGTGACAATGATATAAACAGTTTGTAGTAGTCAAAACAACGAACAACAGTTTATATATATATATATATATATATATATATATATATATATATATATATATAAGGTATAACAGTGAGGTATATGCAATATCCTTTGCAGGTGTTCAATATTAAAAACAATGAAATAATCAAGTCTGAACACATTTCAGAGGAGAAATGGGGTTTTGCCGACATTATTCATATAATACATTAGAAAAGCAAGGTTTGATGTACCTTATTTAATATGTACTATGTATTCATGACATTTCTACTTTTTCACCCAGAAATCAAGCCAAGTACTCAATTTATACATCTAAATTGAACAACGGGAAAAGTTATCCATCAGACGAGCTTGAGTTTCCTTTCTGTATCATTGCAGTCATTGTTGGGTTACTAGAGTTTTCTTTAATCCTTGAGGAACGATGACAAACAAATGCAATTTTACTCCCACAACCTGCAATGCAACAACAACGAAAAGACGACTTCTCATATATGTGTTGCAATCTGAAACTATTTGCCACTGTATGGTTGGCCTTGTGCTGTGGCTTACACCACAATTTAAGCTTTCATATTTGTTTTCTTTGGGCCCAGTAGTAAACATACGCTCGTCTCCGTAAACTTTATCTGACTCCATGGTAGTCGCTATCTTGAATGGTTACATGTTACGAAATCATGTGACTGGGCAATTTGGAGTGGAGCTGAAAACATCGAAGTTGAAAATGGTTTCGGTGTGCAGGAGTGGCGACATTGGCATTTTGCAGTCAGAGATGTCTGTGCCAAATTCCCCAAGCTAATAGCGTTGTGTGCCAATGAGATATTCCAACCTGTTCAAAAGGCCCTTCCCAGAGTCCTTTCTTTTTAATAAATCTCTTAGATTAAAAAAGTAGATCCACCCTAAATGATGTGAAAAATCAATAAACAGCAACATAATTGGCCTAGAGTTACACAGATGTAAACGGTTCATAATAGTCAAAACAACAAACAGTGCACAATAATAGTCAAAATAACCTCCTCACATCCTATGCGAACTTCTTTGCAGGTTTCCAATGTTAAAAACAGAATAACTTCATATGAGCGCTTTGTACCACTCTAGTTTAATCCTTCCATAATAATTTCTTTATGTTAGGGGGATCCCGGGCCTCGTGGAAAACCAAGTATTTCAGGGCTACCGGGAGAGAGAGGACTCGGAGGCTTAAAAGGACAACAGGGTCCATCTGGACCCATTGGAAATGAGGTGATAGCATCATTCTTTTTTTACAATTGTGGAGATTTCAACGGTACAGTAAATCCTTAGTTTTGCGTTCCAAAAAGGACCTGCGATAATCAAGATCTGCAAAGTTTAACTGTATTTTTTTATTTATTAAATAATTTATTAAACATTGAAACCAAAGAACAAATCCTATCTATAGGCTTTATTCTTTGTTTAACAAATACAAGTACTTTACTTTATAAACCTTATTTAAAAAATACATTCTGTACCGTCAAATTATGATTTTGAAAATAATCTTGCTTCTGTGTTACACTATTATTTCCAAATAGGAGACAATGAAATCTTTTACCTCAGGTGATATTTTATCACCGGCACGGCGGGTGATTGATTAGCGCGTCTGCGGCACAGTTCTGAGGCTATGGGTTCAAAACCAACTACCAGCCTTACTGTGTGGAGTTTGCATGTTCTCCCCGTGCTTGCATGGGTTTCCTCAGGGCACTCCGGTTTCCTCCCAGATTACCAAATCCATCCATGTCAGGTTTATTGGCCGGTCCAAATTGTCCCTATGTGTAAATGAGCGGGTAAGTTGTCTGTCACTGTGTACCCTGCTAGTGGCTGGCAACTACTGCCCAAAGATAGCTGGGATGGGCTCCAGCACCCGCACAACCCTACTGAGGATAGGCGGTGCAGATAAGGGATGGATGGATATTTTATCTCATGTAGACGATATTTATAACCAAAATGTGGCGTAAAAATGCTTTTACCTTCCTTAAGCATGTAAAAATGTCCAACTTTCTCGGTGAATAAAAGCATCTTTCTCTGCCTTTTATGCTTTTGTTGATGTATAATGTTTTGTTGGCATGATGGCTTTAAGCTAAACTCCAAATTGGAAAATATATAATATACGTAATGTAGATTTGTCAAGCTGTTAGACACACATGTGCAACTTAGGCCGCAACGTTATTGATACACAGGCAAAAAAGGGACTGTTAGCCAATATAAACGCAGAACACAATGCACAATGAATATCGGCGAAAAAGCGAAACCACAAAAAGTAAACCGCGATACAGCGCAGGATTTCTGTATTTAGTTTTCCCGAAAGTTTTTTCAAATTTACCCCTTAATGGATTTCTAAGAAGTCAATGTTTCGCAGTTTACCATCAATCCATTATCTTCAACGCTTATCCTCAGTAAAGTCGCGGGGGAGCTGGAGCCCATCCCAGCTATCTTGGGGCAGTGGGCAGGGGGACACCCTGAACCGGTTGCCAGCCAGTTGGAGGGCACACAGGGACAGACAATTCGCTCGCTCACTCACACCTAGGGACAATTCGGACCGGCCAATTAACCTGACATGCATGTTTTTGGAATGTAAGAGGAAACCGGAGTGCCCGGAGTAAACCCACGCAAGCACGGGGAGAACATGTAAACTCCACACAGGAGGTTTGATCTCATGACCTCAGAACTGTGCCGCACGCGCGCTAACCACTGTGCTGCCGTGCTGCCGCAGTTTACCAATATTCAAGTAATGAAATCTTCCTAATGACATTTCTTTAGGGGGATGTTGGCCTTCCTGGTGAAGCAGGGGATCCTGGCTTTAAAGGGGAGAAGGTGATCCTTACTCAAAGTTTTGAAATATGTAACAAAAGTGAATACTACTCAGATTTGTTGTTCATACTAATTAATGGCAACAGGGTGAGGTGGGACCGCGAGGCTTTTCTGGTCATGAGGGCGCTCGGGGAAAACTCGGAGAAATTGGTCAAAGAGGCTCGAGAGGAGAGAAAGGCAATATTGGATTATTGGTAAGACATTTTGCTTTACTTTTAATCAGTTTCAAATAACAAATGTATTAAAGAGGACTCATAGGAGAAAAATATCTGTCAGTGTGGCCACATATTATTACTTATTGACTTGGGAAATTCTCAAATGAGCCATACAATGTCTACACCCGACAAATTACCATATTGTAAGCGCTATTCTTTAAAGCAGGGGTGAGCAAACTTCAGCCCGCAGCGCACGAATGTTGGCTGTCAGGCTTTATCCGACCCGCCAAATTTTAAAAGTATCATGCCAATATATATATAAGAGTGAATACAGTACGAAAGATAAAAAAATGTTTGAGTTGCCAGGTTGGTCCCCATAATCCCTGTCTGTGTCTACTACAAAAATATCACTACTGAAATAGTACAAAAGTACTACAACTCTAAATATCAAATAAAAATAGGAACCTAATATATTATTTAGCTCTAGTTTTGAAAAGAAAAAAATAAATATTACAATAAGACTGATACAGGAATACTATAATACAAAAATGTTTTTTACAAAAATACAACATATTGCTACAGAAATACTATAAATTATTATCACAGTAATAATTTACTACTACTGTAATACCAAAGAAATACCCCAAATGTACTACAAAACAAAATCTCAAATTTAATACTTAGAAGTAGGGACCTAATGTATTATTTTGCTCTAATTATGAGCACAAGTCCCAAAAAATTGCCCAGATACAAAAATAATAAATGAAAACATGTGAATGGACGAAAATTGATACATATTTTTGAAGTAATAGTGTTGGTTTGCAATAAACATGTAATGTTATACGGACTGAAGACATATTGGTAAAAATTGGGAGGGAATTATATTTTGGTGGTCATTTTTATTTTACTTTATTTGTTATTGCACAAATAGGGTGAACCAGGTCTGGTCGGGGAAGTCGGCCCTGCAGGTCTTTCAGGGTCAGAGGTGAGTCCAATTCTGTTTATCAGCACTGCTGTGGATTAATCAGGTCTGTGAAAAGATATTATTTTTGTGTGCATGTGCTCAGTAGGAGGAAATAAGTTTCTATCGTTGTCACGTTGCCCATTGCCCTCACTTAGCCCTGCCCGTTTGGCGCCAGCTGCGGCTCGTTGCCTGATTGGCTTCCCTCCTATTTAAACTCAGTGCTCTCATTCACTCCTTGTCAGTCCGTCAACGAACCTCTGCACTTGCAAGACTTGTGTTTCGACTCTGCCTGGTATCTTGCTCCAGTCTCCAATATTGGATATCGATCCCGCCTGTCTCGTCCTCTCCGGTATCTTGCTCCAGTGTCCGGTATCGACCCCGTCTGTCTCGTCCTGTCCGCTATCTTGCTTTCATCTCCACTATCCGGTATCGATCTGTCTGTCTACTCTTGTCAGGTATCTTGCTCCAGTCTCCAGTATCCGATATTGATCTGGTCTGTCTCCTCCTGCCCGGTATCTTGCTCCAGTATCCAATATCGATCCCGCCTGTCTCGTCCTGTCCGGTATCTTGCTCCAGTATCTGGTATCGATCCCGTCTGTCTCATCCTGTCCGGTATCTTGCTCCAGTCTTCGGCATCCGGTATCGATCCCGTTTGTCTTCTCCTTTCCCGTTTCTGGCTCCAGTATCCGGTATGGATCCTGTCCTGTATCGACCCCATCTGTTCTGTTCGGCCTCAATCTCGTCTGCCTCTGACTTCTCTGTCTCACTTCTTCCGCTTAGCGATCACCGCCTCCCTGGCGTTTGTGTTCACACGCATGACTGCCCCATTCCCGTAAAATAAAGCTTGTGTGAAAACGTTACACGTCTGGGTCCTCCGTCTGTTCGGGTTCTTACAATCGTGCATATTTGGATATTTGAATGCTATTTGAATTTATTTGTAAAAATTTTAAAGAAAACGGTGGTCTTTAATCCGGAGAGGGTTCGGTAACCAGAAGTCAGGCAGGGAGGCAAAAGTCATTATCCAAGGGGCAGGCGAGAGTTCGGTGTTCCAGTGAACTCAAACAGCGAAGGTGACTGTCCTATAGTTTGTCAGGCAGTATTTGTAATCCGGAGGCTGAGACAAGAGCGCTCAGGGTGTAACATGGAAGACAACTAACTAGCAAAGAACATAAAGAAAAACAGAACTCAGAGTGCCGGATTCTGACAGTGGGTTTTCAGGATTTTACTCATCAGGTGTTCAGAAGAATATATAATCATTTTGATATGCTCCAAAAATATAAGGCCTACTACATTCTTTCTGTAACAAACTTTGCTCAGAGGTAAAGATGGTCAACATGGTGCCAATTGGAATTAGATTATCCATTAAATAATTTTTGTTTAAGTCATTTCTTCTTTTCAAGACCCTGTGAGGTGTTTCTAAAAATGTACACAATACATACACAGGCACTTTTTACTCAACCCCACGAAATTATAGCCCCCTATGTTTTCCATGTTATTTCTAGTGTTTAAACAAAATAATACACAACATGTTTGACATTTTGCGCCAAGTGTTGATAGTTGACCTGAATAAACTGGTTAATAGTTTTATATGAAAAAAAAAAGATTTAAAGGGGGCAGGAGCTCTAGAACCACAATGTGTGTATCAGTGCACGCCATTCAACTTCACCATGTGATAAGGAACTCAATGAAATGATTCACAACCAACCCATCAAAACAAAATAGAACTTTGGCATTTCTAACCGTAGTCATCAAAGAAAATGAATGTATTAATTCAGTTATTACCTTTTCATTGTTTTTCTCTATTCTGCTGGCTGTGTTAAGTATTACTGATTTATTTTTGTAATGTTTGCTTGACTCCAAGGGAAGTGTAGGAAGTCCTGGATCCATGGGGCCAAAGGGAATCAAAGGACAAAAGGTGACAAGTAATGAAATAATTTGGGTTACTACTGAATTAAATGACGTTTTCTGGTGATATTCCAAGGAATCACTAACTTGTACTTGGTCCGTCATGTACAGTATAGTTGTTCTAAATACTATTTATATTTTTTAAGCCTTTATTACGTGTTTAACCTGAAGTGCCATGTCCAAACTCATTGTAAACATAGTCCACTACATTGTTATAATGGACAATAAAGACAATTCGGATTCTAAAAACATACTAAATCCTGTTAATGTTTTTTATTTAAACGTTTTAAGAAAAATGTAATTTTCCCCCCAAAAAATGTAATTAGTACTATCAAGTAACACAGATATCACCCAACCGGGAAAATACATATTAATTAAACTTGTTTCATTGTTGGTTATGTTTTTCCTTAAAAAAAAAAAACATAAATGGCCTGTTTGCATGAATGAGTATAATGTGTTCTTTAATTCTTATATGATTCAGAGTCCCAGTCAGAGTATCATTCTGGTGTATCTTTCAGGGAGACTCTGGGGATATTGGAGATACAGGACCAAAGGGGTCTAAAGGCCTGATGGTGAAATTGTAAACGTGTTTAAACAATATAAGCAGAGAGACTCTTTTGTAAATGTGTGTGCTCTTTTGTGACTTATTTCCTATTCAAAGGGGATAGCTGGAATGCAAGGTGTTCGAGGAGACATTGGAAAACGGGGACCATTTGTAAGTGAATTAATTAAATAATTTATCGTGCATACAGATTGGTTACCAAATGTTCCAACACCGATATACACTTGTTCCACACTAAATTATTTTGTAATTCAATAAAATTTGATTGCGGCTTTACACATTTAAACATCGTATTAGGGTTAGGCAAGTAGATATATCATTCATTGTATTGATACCAGGTATTGGTTTCAATTCCAACTGTTTTTAAGATATACCCTGAGGCCAATAACAGTATTGGCTGCCCACTAGTGGCCTTTTAACAATCAGGAACTAGATATTATAGGAATAATATTAAATAAAATAGAGTATTACAGGAAGGAATTAATTCACTCCATTACAATTTTACCTAATACTAGGGTTGTGCTAGAACTTATACGCATTATATTTTAAACCAGGGATCAGTGCCAATACCAACCCTTTTTAAGGTATTGTTACTTTGGAGTCTGGATGCAGGCCAATAATAGTGTATGCTGCTTTCTAGTGACTATTTGACAATCAGGAACTAGATATTACAGAGAAAATAAATTGTCATCAAAGAAAGGGAGTATTAAAGATTTGTTTTAAAGGTAACTGTTTAAAAATATTAGCCTTTTTAGAAGTAAAGGAAATTTATATACTAGTGTTATTGGGTGATTATGTTAGGGTTAAGGAGGTCTGGGGCTCCCTGCAAAAGTTGAATGGTGTCATTGGTACCTGGTATCGGTGTTGATGACTACTCATAGTCCTACATAATACATAAATATTTTTTCTTTATCACATGTTTATCCTGGAGTAACATTTCTAATCATGTTGCGTACAATATTTCATTATGTTGTATAAGTGAAAATAAAGACAATTCAATTTAATAGTCCTTCATACTACACAGTGTACTCTACAGTACTGTACCTGTAAAGAAGAATGTAAAGATAACAGATATCCAACATAATAAACCGAAATTCTTCATCCTTACGAAATTAGCATAATGTTGTCATAATAACGTTACCAATACAATTTGTTGTTTTGCAACATACACAGGGTCAACTTGGAAAAAGCGGCCCAAAAGGTGACCAGGGAGCCAAAGGCGAACCAGGGCAGCAAGGAAGAAAAGGAGAGCCTGGAAAACCAGGAGCACCAGGCCAGAAGGTTGTTAGATACATTCTAAAAAACGTTACGCCATACAGAGCTGCCACATTCAGAATTAGTACAGAGTCATACATGACGATTTCAACCAAAATGAATTATTAATTTTGCAGGGAGAAGAAGGTTTACCTGGAATCCAGGGTCCTTCAGCTCTTCCTGGCTTAGAGGTAAAAAGCTGTCGTCGTTAACCCAAACCTTACAGTAATTTAATCTTTACTCTCTTTCAGAATAACTGTAAGGTTGTCTTTCTTTTTTTAGGGAGCACCTGGAGAAATGGGACCCCAGGGCCCTCCTGGACCAATTGGAAAAACTGTAAGTTTGTCAGTCTGCTTAACTCTGATCTTGTAATCCATCATGTTTGCAGTTTTTAGAAGCAGTGACTATATTGCAGGGTGTGCAAGGAAGACCAGGACCTGAGGGGGAACAGGGTGCAAAAGGCGAAATGGTAACAACAGTGTAGAATTTGTATACTTCTCATGTACATTGTTCGTAGACAGTGTTGGGCCTGTTACTGTAAAACAGTAATTACCGGTAGTTAGTCAAATGTTTCTTCATTTAAAAAGTTACCTCCGGGCTGCGGTACAGGGTTGCACAGGAAGAAAAAAAAGTTGCATAAAAGTTGCCCTTGATCATATTGTATTTATTCATGTACACACGCAATATCTTATCTATTACTACTAACCTCAATTTGGTAGACTTTGTGGTGGTAAATTAGAGTGTTCGTGGAATGGTTAATCATCGTTGTCTCGCCTTTCATATAATGATCACTTGATTGATCGATTGATGTACAAGAGTTGTTTTGGCTGAATTAATTTTCATAATGCTCTATTACAACATTCTACAGCACAATGTGGCGGCGTAATTAATTCCCAATTACGTGTGCCTTCAAGATTAAAAAAGTGAGACAATGTGGTACTGTGATTAAAAACAGTGTGATAAGGAGATCAAATCTAGTGCATTTTCCCATGTTATTTAGACCATTGGTGAGTGGTTTGGGGCCTATTATCATTATTATTGGTGTTAAAGGAGTACTGCTTTGTCCAGAACTACTGAGGGATCTGTACGCCGGGTAGAGTCAGGCTGGTGTGCTTGATGTGTCTGGAAGTGACTGGGGATAATTATTGTTGATATCAAGTATATCTATAAGTTATGACGCTTAACGCGGTCTTCTGGTTAACTGAAACAAACATTTCTATTCTACCTAATGTCCTTCAAACGCCAAATACAACAGAAATTCAAATCCAAGTACAACAAACCAGCTTGGTGTAGCGTCCTAGCTTAGCGTCGCGGTCAATCCCGTTAGCCATTCCGGGGTCAGATACCTGTCTGAGCACACAAACGTTCATACCTTTATACAAATTATTGTGCGCCACACCATGGACTAAACAAGAATAACATTCAATAACAGAAATACATTTTGGCTCCTTGAATTAGTATTATTAATGTTGTTACTATTGTTGCTTTTTTATTCAGCGGCCTTCATAATTTTTAGCTTGTCGTCAGCAGAATAGGATCAACATGAATGGTAAACTGCAAATATAATTTCACAAACAAAATTTTAAAAATGTTGTCACCTTTACTGTAAATTCTGTGGCCGGGTCCTCACGTTTGCTCCATTGGTTTCACGTTGGTTCGTTGTTCATCCGTAAGCCTCAGCCTCCCTGTAGTAGCGAAAATGTTATTGATAAAGCGTTAGAATAATTGTTACAAAGAAAAAAAGGAAATTGTGTTCCAAGAACTTCTTGCTTTGTAACATGTTAGTCCCAACACTGTTTGTAAATTATAAAACATGTATTGGCATTTTCTTGTGAATGTTTGTCTGTTGAGCTGTAATGCTGAATTCCTCTGTCATGGTACATCCAAAATGAGACTTTTCTCTACTTAAAGTCTTTAGAAGGTATTTCCTTAAAATCAGTTGTACTCATCCGGGGGTCAGCAACATGCGGCTCTAGAGCCACCTTTGGCTCTTTGGTGCTGCCTTAGTGGCTTCCTGGAGCTTTTTCACAAATGTTTGATAATGGAAAAAAGCCGGGGAGAATATATGTATATTTTTGTCATGTTGTGGTTTTCTATAAGAAGACAAAAACTACAAATACAGTATTCTTAACATTTAAAAAAATATTTAGAATAAATATTAAATTAATAACTTTTATGTATGAATCCCCTTTTGATTTCATCTTCAAAATAGGTTTATATAAGGCTTTGATTTTTTCGACGCTCCAGACGTAGTTCTGTTTTTTTTATTTTATTTTTTTTATTGGTCAATTATGGCTCTTTCAACTAATCAAAAAGCTAATTCAATCTGATGTCCTCCATTTCCGGGAGCAACCATTTTAAAAATGCTACTGAGTGAGAATGACGTCACGAACTTCAGCTAAAGACCAATCACGGTTAACCTGCTCTCTGAAGTGAAGATGTCTGAAATTTGAGGGTTTGTTTTGCTATCCTCACTACACACATTTCTAAAAATGGATAAAAAACCCGCAACTCATAGTCTTCAAACACATAAGGCCATGTCTCAACTTTTTAACATCAATTTATCCTTTCAATTCACTACTGTTTTAAAGGATTGGTAAAATTGTCAACTATGTACTTGAATTGGTATTTTGTCAGCAATATTATTTTTTCATTTCCCTGACAGGGAGAAGAGGGCAAGATTGGTTCGCCAGGAAGAACCGGGCGTGCTGGGCGCAGGGTACAACCTCATTTTGATTGTTGTGCATATGCCGCACTGCAGTGTTTTTCAACCAGTGCGCTTGGGCACTAGTGCATTGTGTTACCTCTTCAAGCGTGTCGGATGAAATCGTGCAATTTACTCTTTGCAAAAAAGCATGCCATTTTTCAGTATCTTTGATTCCGTTCATTGATCAGCTGATTAAGTGAAACATTTATCCATATGAATAGGTGGCCACAGCTTACACTTTCTTATTTTTTATTTACTAGTTAACTACTCACGAGGTAGTTGGTAGGTCGGTCGGTCGGATCCCTTAACCACTGAGGTCATAGGGGCACCATTTCCTGTGGTGTGTTTTGGGCAAGTACAGCCTGGTGGCGCCCATCCCTCTCCAGGCCAACATATGTTTCCTCCTGGTCTCGAGCACGGTACCTTTTGTGCCAGGCGAATGTGATAACCACTGCACTATGGAAGTATAGGGAGATATATAAAATACTTTTTTTTTTTTGAAAACGCTGTTTAAAATAACAATACGCATTATGTGACCACTAGATGTTGCTGTAGGGTCTGCTCAAAGGAAACAGGAAAAACACAAACTACATCTCACTTTTTGCCCAGCCTTTTTAAGGTTTTTGGCTACCTGTACAGACAAGATGGTGGACATGTCAGCAATTTAATCTAAAAGTATTATAAAAAAAATGCTAGTTCTATGACAATTAATGTATTTTTGCTTATCATCCAAGTTTTTTTTCCCCACTATGAGGCGCCAAATAAATAAACATAATAAAAATGACATCTTGCACATACAGATGCTGCCCGAATTGCGTACGAGTTAGGTTACGGAAGATCGTTCGTAAGTTGAATATGATCGTAAGTTGCTTCAGTGCTATATTTTGTATGTTTAAGGTTTATATAAGTATGTTTAAGGCTTGTATAAGTAACCTGTATTGTTTTGAACTAAAAATAAATATTTCATAGAATAATATGCTCTATAAAGATGAATAAAAGGAGGTTTAACTTACTCTTGGGAGACGCGCTTCACAAGGTCCTCCTCCGTGGTAAAAAATGGCCGAAAAAAAGCATTCAGACCATTTTTCCAACCGCATCAAGCTTTCTTATTGCACTTTCATTGAAAAAGAAACGGCTCGCCTCTTCTATACAATTAGACCAACCATAATGAATGCATGCACACATCAAACAATAGAAATGTCAAAGTTCTTAGCGCGCTGCTGATACTGTAGGTGAGAATGCGAGGTGCGCATGAATGATGTCAGTAGAGCGACGAATGTCGTGATAGTTGGTGCTAGAATGTAGGCTAGGGTTGAGAGTTTAGTTTTGGAGAGGGTTTGTTGTGTTTACAAAGAGACCGTAAGTGTTTCTGAGTATTTTTTCATGAACGAAGAACAATTCATTACCCACACAAAATGACACGCTACATTCGTGGCAGCGGTGGGATTATGAGCAGGAGAAGGAGAATTGTTTACAAACGAATTAGGAAGAAAAAGCGGATTTTTTCACTTCTGGGTGATATCACACAACGCCACACGCCGGTAGCGGTGGAAAGAAGCACTGCAGTAACATACCTGTCAACCTGTACGTTTTTGCCGTACAAAGTACGTTCATTATGCATTTTAAGACGTGTACGACGTACAAAAAAATCTGCACAGAAAAACGCAAATTTGTCAATTATGGGTACTATCCGGTATACACCGACTATCTCGAAACGGCAAATCAATCAAGTCAAATGAGATCGAGTTGCGTAGTGAAAGGAAGTCCATCTCTTTTTAGAGAACCGGCTTTTTTGGCTCAACTCATTAAAGAGAGAGGGCTCTCAAACGTCTCACTTGCTTTGATGCATTATATTACGAATTATTATGTTGTATAAGGAAGTTAAAAAAAAGGAAGTATAAAAGGAGAAAATGAAAAAAGACAGGTTTGTGGTTATCCCTTTTATCAGTATATTACCAACAATAATTTAATGCAGAAAATGAATTAATAATTTGAATAAGAAAATGTATTATTCTACTAATTATATTTGCATGTATTTTTCCTTCTACAGTGAACGTCCAAGCTACTTAATTTTTGAACTTTTTTTTATAATAAACCTCATTCATGTCGAGCAACTTAGTATCTCACAACAAAATGTTAATTAACAATATATATGATATAACGAAACACATGTACAAAATTACATGTTAAACTACATAAATATGTAAAACGTTTGAAAAAATATATGGTGTAAGATTATATTGTATTTTGTAAGGGAAAATACGACAGTTTGTAAGGGCATGGAGCCGTGGAGGTATGCAGTAATGTCCTGTGCTCGGAAAAAGGTGCACACATTACAAAATGTAACTTAAAGCAATGTCCGGATATATTTCAACATCCCGAAAAAAAAGTTTGTATCTACCCTTTTACGTAAGTTGAATGGTCCTAAGCAATGTTCCCTCTAATTTTTCACGGGTCTGAGCGTTCACACAAAGTCGGTGAGCAACGCTTGAAACAACAGTGAGCAACCATAATCCCAAGTGTGGCAAGATAAGTAATTATCAAACATGTCCAAAACTTGACATCAAGGTACATTTTGCTGAGTTTCCGGCAATGCAAAATTATTTTTCTCTTTTGAATGATAGATAGATAGATAGATACTTTATTCATCCCCGAAGGAAAATTCACATTTTCAGCAGCATCCCTGAGCTGAGAACAATACAATAATAAAGCAAAAAGAATACAATATACAGATACCCATTGTGACGTGCAAATGCCCACTGTAGCGTGTTATATAGAATATCTAAATAGTGCTACACAGAATACATATTGCATTAAAATTTGGTAATATGGAATGTAGGGGGTGTGGTTTAATGTGGGCTTTTACTCTGCCGGATAGAGTTAAAGAGCCTTATGGCATGAGGAAGAAAAGATCTCTTCAGTCTGTCCGTAGTACAAGACAGTGACAGTGACAGCAGTCTGTCGCTTTTTGTTCTCTGTTTATTTTTTTCCTACATTTCCTTATTTTTTTTCTCTTCCTTTTGTTTTTTTTTTCTCAGCCTTCACTACTTTTTCATTTTGGTATTTTTTTCTTTTTTGTTCTATTCCCCCTTCTTTCAAGTCATTTTGTGCATAGTTTTACATAATATTTGGTCATGTTGGGATTAAAGAAGCAAAAACAACATGAAGAGCCGTTTAGGACCCGAAAGAGCCGGTTCCTTTTAGTGAGCCGAGCTGAAGAAGCCGGTTCTCGACCAACTCTACTAACTTTACTCAACTTCGTTCTGCTCTGATTCGACTTAAAAATACCTCATTTAGGACACAACGTCAGGGGATCCCGTGTATTTTTACCTTCATGCACTGTAACTTTGACTTAAGTCGCTTCTTAAATAGTAATTTTGAGCCCTCATTTTTGTGCGCTGGCTAGATTTTCTTGTGCGCAGAGAATGTGCGAGCAGTGCGCAATTGCGCACGCTCGCAGCTTAGAGGGAACACTGGTCGTACGTAGGGGAGCGTCTGTGATTTTGATGAAATGAAATGAAAATGATCTGCATTTATATAGCGCTTTTCAAGTCAATGACTTCCCAAAGCGCTTTACATTGTGCTTCACATTTCCCAATAGCGGCCGTGATCTGTGCAGCCATGTAAGGCGCTAACCTGCTTATTGGGGGCATTAGGGGTTCAGTGTCTTACCCAAGGACACTTCGACATGTAACACGGACAAGCCGGGATTCGAACTGGGATCCCTTAATCCTAAAACGATCGCTCTACCTCCTGAGCTACTGCCGCCCTTGATGAGCTTAATTATTTTCAAACCTCGTAAAAAAAAATGTTTCCAATGCCAGATAATTTTTGCTCATTTTTGTTTTTGTTTTTTTTTTCAAGAAAAAATCAATATGGAAATAAACATTGACAAATATGTCAAAATATAGTAATTATAATTTACAGAAAAATTGTTAACCAAAATGAATAACCTGTATTATTTACTGTTCCGCTGTGACCACAAAACATTATACATTACTATCAATTTAGGCAAAATGATCATTTAAGTATTCAAAAAACCAAGAAACTGCCGGAAATATTTTTGGTATATATTTTGAACACAGTGGGCCTGGAGATTTTTGAATGGGAAAAAAAGTGTGCCTTGGTTAAAAAAAAGTTGGAAAACACTGCTGCGGTTTTATGTAGTATAAAAAAGAAAATGTATAAACATAATTTTTCTTTATAAAAGCAAAGAGCTATTGTGGATGAAAGGAACTCCACGTTCCTGGGTCATTTGGCTTTCTGCACTTTTTTCGTATTCCTGTTTTTGCTTTTTTGTTCAAATAAAACATGGCAAAACTGGCAACAGGGAAAACGAGGAAAAGCTGCACCAAGAGGATCTCGAGGCGTCAGAGGGCCAAAAGTAAGTTAGTTGAAACACATATCTTATTTTATGGAATGTTGAACCATGATTTCACAATCAATTCTGTTTTATGGTTCAGGGAGAAAAAGGGGAAACAGGAATAATTGGCCAGGTTGGCTGGCCAGGAACCATTGTAAGTGTCTTGTTTTATTCATTTGTTTAAAGTATGTCTTTTTATTGTTTAGCACCAATTAGAACAAACTATAATAACCAGCTAAACATTTTTTTGTTTCCTAGGGAAACCCTGGTTTACGTGGAGAGAATGGAGATCGAGGTGAAAAGGGTCAAAAGGTATTGTTTAATTTTTCACACTCTAGTTATTGACGATATTATGTGACTACTTCCGTACCACAAACCGCCATTTTTTTTGCTACATTTTAAACACTGCCTATAACTACAGTACTGCTTTTTTTGTTACCATGGCAGGTAAAACATTTATTTCTTCTTGATACTAATTGCTGATTTGATAGGAAACAGACAACCCCTTCTCTTGTCTGCAAACAGCATTGACGTTGGATTGAACCATTTTCTTTTAATAGGGTGAAAAGGGTGACATGGGCCTATCGGGATTATCTGGAGTTGATGGAAGCAAGGTAGACTTTGCATGATATATGTAGGAAGCATTTTTTTTTTGCTTGTTTAATTGTTTGTTTTGTCATTTCGGGTTGTCATTGTTTCTTAAGGGTGTCCGTGGAACTGTTGGATTGCCAGGTGAAGTTGGTCTGCAGGGAGAACAGGTACAGCTGGGGTTGGGGTATAAAATCGTTGTATAGACGCTGCCACTTGTGTGTATCTTTCCAGTTCACATCATTTTAATGTTTATTTGTATTGCTTCTTTCTTCCTTAGGGAGTAACTGGTCCACTGGGTCCAAGAGGAACAGCCGGCATGCCTGGACTGCCTGTAGGTTTGGTGCTATTATATCACGTCCTTGGTGCTCCTATCATGAGGTTACGCGGATGAATACGTACTTTCCAAGCGGCACTACACTCAGACCAATTAAAGAACTGTTTCCTAGGCACTGGTTGGCAGTTGGGAAACAGCATCCTTCTTTCCTGGATGTTTTTCACCATATGTGGCGACACTATCAATGACTTCATTTTGTAGCATTTTGATCTTATGTTTGAAAGGAACTAATTTTCGGTTTTATGTGTCTGCTGATCGCAATTACCTCAGGTTACCAAAAGAGGATGCCAAATTTACATTCGACTGAATAACAATCAATCTCATAATTTTGAAGGAGCTACAAATTTTTTCAGTAATTTGCAGTTCACTGATTTGTCGATGAATTACTAGTTTGGTCAAAAACAAATACGCATTGATTGATTCAAAACAACACAACCAAATGCTTTCAAAAGTACAGTCAAAAATCCTCTTTTTGCATCTGTCCAGTCTGGTTTGAGACTGGGTATTGAACGCAAATTTAAAATCTAGACGCCAATGGGGGCCAATTTTTGGCCAGACATGTCTGTATGGATAACATGCCAAACTAAATTATTTTGCAATCGGAAATCACCAGTCATCATCACATCATAACAAAAAGACAGCTATCAATCGTTTGACTACTGTACTACTGTACATACGCTTTGGATAGCATTGTTTTTTGAATAATCCGAGTGACGGGTGCGTTTATCGTTCATCTCTGTACTACAAGTCCCTCAGTGCTATGGTGCAGTAATGCGCACAAGTAGAGATTAATTGTGATACAGTATTACTTTTATAATTATTACACTGATACCTCACATTGAATGGACAATATTTATTAAGTGCTTGGGTAACATATAAATTGTTGATTAAAGCAATCACAGTGATGATTTTCTTTTTGTTATTAATTGTGCCCCTTTTCTTTCCTTTTTTGCAGGGTACATTTGGATTAAAGGTGAGTCTATTAAAATGTTCAAAGACATTTCAGTCAAGTAAAACGCTATTTTAGTGAGCCCTATGATCCTCCAACTGTGGTTCAGTTTCAATGCATTTTGTTTATTTATTTAAGTGATATTGCGTGAATCAACTAAGGGGTTTTCTGTTTGTTTTCATTTCTGAAAGGGTTTAAAAGGCTATCCTGGTTTGCCTGGTTTTCCTGGAAGAAGAGGTCTCCCCGTAAGTTCAAAACATACAATAGCTCTTCTTGCTTTCACTTTGAGTGGGTTTTGTAAAATGAGGTCAATAGTGGCTCATTAGAATTTTTCTATTTTTCAGGGTCCACCTGGCGTTCCTGGTCTTCCAGGACCATCTATTAACATGACTTTGATGAATCTCAATGTTAGTAAGGTATTCCTTTGCAGTGGGAACAACTGCATGAAATGAAACAAAATACCTTTCAGAACGTTCATTTTGCCTGATTCATTGACATCTACACATACTTCTGTTTCGTTTTGTATTTCTTTCTGTGTGGCCAGAGCTTAATGTACGTATCCGACAAGCCCAATTACTTTTTGATCCAAAATATTTTGGATACTCTAAAGCATGAGCTACGACTACTTGTGGATCCTCCTGATGGTACCAAAGAACATCCTGCTACCACCTGCCAAGAACTTTGGATCTGCCACCCAGAGTACATTAGTGGTTTGTTTATATGGTTTTATCTTCAAATTTTGAATGTTTTGTAAGTTGTGTTTTGTTCTTTTTGAATATTGAACTCAAAGTAACTTCTATCTTTAGGGACTTATTACATTGATCCAAACCAAGGAAGCTCTGCTGATGCTCTACTGGCCTATTGCAGCTTCTCCAACTCATCAGTAGAGACATGCCTTCACCCTCAATATTCTCAGGTTCAAAACAAGTACCAGTACTAAACTTATAAACAAATACAAAAAAATCCACCTCATAGAAATAAAATATAACTTGCATTCATGTATTGATATGTTTACGTTTCTGTTTGTATTTTCTCTTTTAATTTCACTCGTTTACGCAACCTTTTGAAAGGTTGCGGTCACCTAGACAATTTTGTGTTTTCCATTCAAAAGTCAAAATTGTATTTAATAATTGAGCTGTCCAATGCCTGTGAATTGTTGCCCATATTATACACTTTTTTGTTGGACCGTCTCAGATATGGCTTTTTCTTTGCTTTTTCTTTGCTACTCTGCCTTGAAGGCCAGCATCTTGGAGTCGCCTCGACACTCAGTTGAGGAACTCTGAGCCATCTATTTATCAAATTTTAGACTCTAATATACAGGACTGTCTCAGAAAATTAGAATATTGTGATAAAGTTCTTTATTTTCTGTAATGCAATTAAAAAAACAAAAATGTCATACATTCTGGATTCATTACACATCTACTGAACTATTTCAAGCCTTTTATTATTTGAATATTGCTGATTTTGGCTTACAGCTGAAAAAAACTCAAAAATCCTATCTCAAAATATTAGAATACTTCCTCAGACCAAGTAAAAAAATAATTTTATAACAGCAAAACTAAATCAAACATTTGAAAATGTCCATTGATGCACTCAGTACTTGGTTGGGAATCCTTTTGCAGGGATTACTGCATCAATGCGGCGTGGCATGGAGGCAATCAGCCTGTGGCATTGCTGAGGTGTTATTGATGCCCAGGATGCTTCGATAGCGGCCTTCAGCTCATTTGCATTTGTAGGTCTGGTGTCTTTCATCTTCTTCTTAACTATACCCCACAAATTCTCGATGGGGTTCAGGTCAGGGGAATTAGCAGGCCAATCAAGGACAGTGATGCCATGGTCAGTGCACCAGTTACTGGTGGTTTTGGCACTGTGGGCAGGTGCCAGATCATGTTGGAAAATGAATTTCTCATCTCCATAGAGCTTTTCAGCAGATGGAAGCATGTAGTGCTCTAAAATCTCTTGGTACACAGTTGCATTTACTCTGGACTTGATGAAACACAGTGGACCAACACCAGCAGCTCACATGGCTCCCCAAACCATTGCTGACTGTGGGAACTTCACACTGGATTTCAAGCAACTTGGATTTTGCTCCTCTCCAGCCTTTCTCCAGACTCTGGTGCCTTGACTTCCAAATGAAATGCAAAACTTGCTTTCGTCTGAAAAGAGGACTTTGGACCACTCTGCAACTGTCCAGTGCTTCTTCTCCATAGCCCAAGTCAGACGCTTCTTCCGTTGTCTTGAGTTCAGAAGTGGCTTGACCATGGGAATACGGCTATTGTAGCCCATTTCCCGGACACGTCTGTGAACTGTGGCTTTTGATACCTGGACTCCAGCTTCAGCCCACTGTCTTTGAAGCTCCCCCAAATTCTGGAAGCGGCTCTTCTTCACAATTTTATTAAGGCTGCGGTCATCTCTCTTGGTTGTGCAGCGTTTCCGGCCACATTTTTCCCTTCCAACAGACTTTTTGTGGATATGCTTTGAAACTGCACTCTGTGAACAGCCTGCTCTTTGATAAATTTCTTTTTGTGTCTTACCCTCCTGATGGAGTGTATCAATGATGGTCCTCTGGACAGCAGTCAGATCAGCAGTCTTCCCCATACTTGTGATTTAGTTTACTGAACCAAGCTGAGTGTTTTTAAGGCTCAGGAAACCCTCGCAAGGTGTTTAGAGTTAATTAGATTATTCAGGTGATTAGTTGAATAGCCTACTTGTATACTTTTTCATGATATTCTAATATTTTGAGATAGGATTTTTGAGTTTTTTTCAGCTGTAAGCCAAAATCAGCAATATTCAAATAATAAAAGGCTTAAAATAGTTCAGTTGATGTGTAATGAATCCAGAATGTATGACATTTTTGTTTTTTTAATTGCATTACAGAAAATAAAGAACTTTATCACAATATTCTAATTTTCTGAGACAGTCCTGTACTACCACTTATTTTTTTACTCTGATTAGAGTCGGTTTTTGCTGTTCCCAGAAGGGAGTAGTACACGACGTTATAATATATCTTCAGTATTTTGGCAGTTTCACATGAAGGTTCTCTTTTTCTAACCATTCTGAAAGTTTAATCACACCCAAAAATTTGATGCTCTACAGTACTCAACTTTCTCAAATTAAGGTCATTTGTATAGTTTCTCTAACCCGCTACACTGTTATCAGCTGTGCTAACGTCATGGTACAACGGATTTCTAATCATCTGTTAGCCTTTTAATGCAATTAATTACCACATTATACTATTAGAACACTGGAATGCAGGTTGCTGGAAATTGGCTTCGATACACCTATGTAGATATTGCATTAAAAACCAGATGTATGCATCTAAAATAGACATTTACCACATTAACAAAAAGGGGTGTATTTCCGAATTGTTTGATGTTATTTTCTTGAAAAACATAGTGGTTTTCCTTCAGAAATAAGGACATTTCTAAGTGACTCCAAACTTGTGAACATTAGTGTACTACAACGGACTTAACATCAAAGGTCCGTTTTACTGGGCTAACTCCACTGAAATTATTAAAAACAATGCATCATGTTCCCAAATAAGGATGTGGAACCATTTTCTCCTTACTTTGGCTTATATGAACTAGTTTAATTAAATTTGCTACGGTATTGTTGCAGGTGGTCATATGTGTGTTTGTCTATCTGCAGGTGCCCATGAAAGCCTGGATGAAAGAACATTCTGCAGATAGATCCTTTCAGTGGCTCAGCAGGCTGGACCAAGGATTTCAGGTGCATATATTATATATATACAGTGGAACCTCGGTTCTCGACCGTAATCCGTTCCAGAACCCTGTTAGAAAACTGATTTGTTCGATCACCGAAATCATTTTTCCCATTAAAAATAATGTGAACCGTTTCAATCCGTTCCAACACCCTGAATGTTTACCTTGAATGTTCAACGTAAACATAAAGCTAACCCAAGCTAATCGTACGTTCGCGTCATCGTAATCTTCCGTACGAATGATTACACTAACATGAACGTGTAAAAATAAAAATAAAAGGATAAAGAAAAGAATTATGAATAGGATTTCTTACCTTTGTGGTGGTCAGCAGAAGGCGCAGGTGGACAGTGGGGTATTCCCTAGCAAGATCAGACACTCGCACACCTCCTTCATATTTTGCTATTATTTCTTTCTTAAATGCAACAGTTGTACGCACTACTTTTCTTTTTTCACCTGTAGCAATTTTGCTGCTTGCACTGACTTTCTTCAGAGGCATAATTAGGGGCTAAAACACTTTGTACACCTATATTAAAAGCGAAAGCAAAACGAAGCACGTCCGCACGCGATAACAGTTGGTCACGAAAAGAGCGATCTACACCCGTACGCCGCTCAGCATCGCACCCTAGCGTACGCACTCACGCATTACCGGCGTTCGAACTCCAATTTTTTGACTGAACAGCGAAGCAAGAATTTCTCGAAATTTTGGGTCGGACTCCGATTTGTTCGAACTGAGAGGCTTTCGAAAACCGAGGTTCCACTGTGTATATATATATATATATATATATATATATATATATATAAAATCTAAAATTAGATGAGCAAAATTATCTAGCAGAAAATTAATTTTCTTATTTTTAGAAATATTATCTACCAATTTTATTAACCCTTAATGAGAGCAAATACCTAATATTAGCTAAATCATCCATCACCTCCAAGCTAAGACAATTTTTATATTATAAGTATGCATTATCTTTTTTTACTTAAGACATAATGTTTCAAAAGGTTTTGCAATATCCAATTTTAGCTTTTTTTTTCAGTTTACTTATCCAGGTGCCAACTTGGTTCAGATGCGTTTCCTGAGGTTGCACAGCAGCACAGCCATGCAGAAAATGACCTATTCCTGCCATCCTGGGCACCAACTGGGCCCATCAGAAATGGACATCAAGTTTCTAACTGACACAAGAAAGCAAAGTTTCCTTGGAGCAATTCAAAATTGTGTGGTGCGTAGATCTGAATGTTTTGTAATATTCCTAAAATATGTTGTAATTGCAACACTGCAACTCTTGTTTTTGCTTTCCTGTTTAAATGACAAAACTTTATTTGTATTATGTGGCATAAGTAAAACATATACACTTCGGTCCACAAGTTTAGGGTCATTTAGAATTGTCTTTGTTTTTTGTTTTTCAAGTAATATAACTATAAACTATTGCACATTTCGGACTATAGCGTGCACCTGATTATTAGCTGGACTCAGTATACTTTTAAAGGAAAAAAACTTTTTTACATTCATATGCCGCACCTGACTATAAGCTGGACGTGCCCACATTGAAACATGAGATATTAACAAGGAAAGACAGTACACAGAAAGTGTTCCAATCATATACAGTACCTTGACCCCTTAACGTTCCTTTTGATAAACAAATACAAGTCTATACAATGTCACCGGTCACTAAAATATGTCATGTCACATAACATTGGAAATTTTAAACTCTTGGGATTCAAGATATAAGGACCATTTTAAAATATATTCATCAAAGAAACATCACGTCTGAAACAAGATACCTGAAAAATAGTAAAGCCGGCGGAACTCACCATTACGTCCATCGGCTTCGTTACATCAAGGACAATCCATAGAATCCATCCATGTAAAATATTTTTTCCAAAACGCACAATAATACAGACATAGGACTTCACCTTAAATATTTCTGTTGGACATTGCTTATTGTACAACCCCTAGCAAAAAGTATGGAATCACTAGTCTTGGGCAAGCCCTCACGCAGACATTTTATTTTGTAAAAAAAAAAAAAAAACTCAGATTACAAACATGGAAAAATTGTAATATCATTCCAAAGTGCAACATATTGGCGCTCAGACACACTAAAATCAATTAAAACAAACCTTGCAAAGGTCAGTAAATGTTACTTTTATAGAGCAACTGCAAATAAATAAATATGGAATCACTCAACTGTGAGAAAAAAAGTATTGAATAATGAAAAACCGTCAAAGAAATAACAATCAAAACATATCACTAATATTTAGTGTCACCTCTTTTGGCTTTTATGACAGCTTGCAGTCTGAGGCATGGACTTGATGAGTGGCAAACAGTAGTATTCTTCATCTATCTGGTGCCAACTCTCTTTGATTGCAGTTGCCAGATAATCTTTGCAGTTTGGAGCCTTGCTGTGGACATTTTTTTTGATTTCCACCACAGGTTTTCAATTGGGTTGAAATCTGGGTTATTTGCAGGCCATGCCATTGACCTGATGAGCCTTTCCCCAAGTTTTCGGCATGATGCAATGTAATCTTGGAAAATGAGTTCATTATCTCCAAACATTTTTTCAATTGAAGGAATAAGAAAGCTGTTCAAAACGTCAATGTAAACGTGTGCATTTATTGCAGATTTGACCACAGCCATCTCGCCAGTGCCTTTGCCTGACATGCAGCCCCATATCTTTAAGGACTGTGGGAATTTTGAAGTTTTCTTCAGGCAGTCCTTTTTGTAAATATCACCGGAGCGGCACCAAACAAAAGTTCCAGCATCATCACCTTCATAACCTTCATCCAGTCATGCACAGTCCGTGTTGCCTCTTTTTAGCCCATTGCAGTCTTGTTATTTTGTGTTTAAGCGTCAACGAAGGTTTCCTTTTTTGCTTTCTGATATGAAAATCCCATTTCCTGTGGGCGATTTTGCACAGTTCTGTCACATACATTGGCTCCAACTTCCTCCCATTTCCTCTTCATTTGTCTTGCTATGCGTATTCTGTTTTTAAGACATATGGCCTTTAGTTGCCTTGATGTCTACATGTCTTCCTTGGCCTTTCAGTACGCTTGACTTTACTAAGTACTTCCAATGCTTTTTGAACTTGGTCCAAATCTTCGATACAGCTGACTGTGAACAGCCCACATTGTTGGCAACCCTATGAGTAGAGTTACCTTCTACAAGAATTTTGACGATCCCGTCTTTCGTTTAAAGAGACATCTTTCTTGTTGGAGCCATGATTCTTGCCAATCCACCTAGTCGAGGATCCCTCCAAGGTGTTATAACTGCACTGTTTTTAATGGCTGACTAACGAGCAGACTTAATCTAAGCCAGGTGCCCAATTAAGGAAAGGAAATTGACTGGGTGTGTCCTTATTTTCTACTCAAAATACACTTATTCCATGGTACATAGTGCACTTGCTCTTCCATTGCAATGTTTTTTTTTATTTCTTTTAGTGTTTCTGAATTCCAGTATGTTGCACTTTGGAATGACCTCACGATTGTTTCACATTTGTGATCTGAGTTTTTTCTAGAGAATAAAATGTCTGAGTGAGGGCTTGCTCAACACTGGTGATTCCATACATATGCTAGGGGTTGTAATCTGTTTGTTTCGCCACATTATTCGGTCTACAAATAAACAAACTCATAAAATGATTCCTTATAAGGTAGTTAGCCCTCCTTTTTGATTGACACCCTTTCCATGATGAGGGTCCGTTCATGACAGTTTTAGTCATGCAATGTTACCTTAATCCTCGATACATATATTCCACCTGTCTCACTCTTACCTTTACTGCTCGAGCGCCCCTGGCGGCTGTTAGAAAAAAGATGCATTAATTAGCCGCGTCATTGTCAGGGTTGGGTAGGGTTACTTTAACTGGATTACTTTCATTTACTTTTGGATTACTCCAATACAAAATATGCTAATAAAAGACAAAGAAACTAAATATGAATAAAATTACTAAATTTTGTGCAGGCTTGGGGAGTAACGGAATACATGGAACAGCAAAAATAATGTTGGCAAGCTGTTTGGATTTATTTTCATTTTGTTTCTGTCGCATTTTATGTTAGTTTTGCCGGAGCTCAAAGAGATCAAAGCCAGGAGAGAAAGCTTACCACGTGTTGTGAGTCATAATTTTATTCATATTTAGTCTATTTTGTCTTTTATTAGCATATTTGGTATTGGAGTAATCCAAAAGTAATTGAAAGTAATCAAGTCAAAGTAACCCTACCCGACCCTGATCACTGCATATGCTGCAGGGTTGAAAGCTTGGGGAAAAAGTCGCGTCTTATAGTCCAAATTTTACGGTAATCAGAAATACACAACATACATTGCAAGCGTGGCAAATGACTATTGCAGCTCTTAATGTAATATCTACATAGGTGTATACAGGCCCATTTCCAGCAACCGGTACTCCAGTGTTCTAATTAAACTATGTGTTTGCTAATTGCCTTAGAAGGCTAGTGGATGATATGAAAGCCCATCTGCAATGATTTTAGCTAAGCTGAAAACTGTTTAGTTGGTTGGAGAAGCTATGAAACTGACCTTCCTTTGAGCTAATATTCCTGGGGACTAAGGACATTTTTCCCCAACAAACAACAAACAAATATCCATAACATTTTTATTTTATTATTTTGTCTTTGCTTTCACCAAAGTTCCTGTCGTCATATTACTTCATGAGTAAAAGGTTGTTAAGTCGATTAGATCTTTTACTAGGTTTGGCCTGGTGGTCTGCTACTGCTTTTATTTTGATGAAACTGCATTGAAATTTTGTTTTTACAGCCTGAAGAGGAGGTGGTGTCTGGACCCAGAGAGTCGGTGTTTGAATTTGAGGAACTCTATCTTCTCCCTGTGAGAGATGTGGCACTAAGGGGTGGTACAGACTTTTCACATCAGTTCGCCATCAGTGTTGGACCCGTTTGTTTTAGTTAAAACACTCAAAAGGCTTTCAGGAACTGGATGCAAAATCTACACAACTTTCACTTTCTAACTTCTGAAGAAGTTAATGTTTTTGTTTTCCTATGGGATTTTCCACAAGGTTTAATGATTGTTCGGTGCTCAATCCCACTGAAAAGTACTGTGGAACCTCTACATAAGAGCCTAATTTGATCGAGGATCGTGCTTGTAGCTCGAATTCCTCTCGTAACAAGCACATTTTCTCGATAGGAAACACTTCAAAACTAATTGGCCCATTCCCAAAATACCAAAAGGATCAAAATGAACTACCGATAAAACTCTTTCTGATCACTAAAAATGCGTTAAAATGGTGAATAAACACACGAAAAAGATACAGTAATAAGATAAAGATGATATTAATGAAATAAAATGTAGGTTTATTATGAGAGAGTCGCCATAACAATCTGTTTCCGTGGTGCGGTTTGTCTTTTCTCTAATCTCCTCTGTAGTCGCCAGCTTCTCTGCATAAATTCTTCCGGGTCTTTGTGATCGGCACTCGCTGCTTCCTGATTGTACTCCTTTGCATGGTAACTCACTGTTTATCTGGTTTTCCTTGCTTCGTTTCAATTGTCCTCATTCTCCTTTTTTTCTCTGACACCATACCATTTTCATTTCTGGAACTCATGGCTAAGGTTACCAAAAGTCGAAAAAAGGATATGCTATAAAATTTGCTTAAAGAGTACAGGTACTCTTGAGGTATAACCAGGTGCACAAAATCACAGAGCTGATGGTAGTGTCTCGAGCGGTCTCTAGTGGTTGCCTCTGGTACTGCTCGTGAACTAAATTTACCTTAGTATAGGAAGCAAAATATTTCATAGCAAAACTTGTAAATCAAAATTCTCGTGTGTAGAGGTTCTCATATGAAGAGGTACCACTGTATATTGTTTACAGATACTTCCAAGATGTAAATAGGGCTCTTATTAAAGCTTCTTTTGTAAATAATATCAACCTCAGCATTCATTACAAAATAGTCACTGGTGGGCTCTTGACTGTAAGCTTTAACTCTCATGTCACGTTTCAAGGCATTTAAACCAGTTATTTATGAGTTCCACCTGTATTCAATCCATCCAAATATTTTTATAGCAATATTGGTGCTGTCTATTTTTAGGCATAAAGAAATTGTTTCATGTGTACCGTCTTTTCCGCACTATATTGAGCCCCTGGTTACAAGGCGCACCCCCAGAAATAGTTATTTGTGATATTTCTTTCATATATATAAGGCTCTTTAGACTACAAGGCTCATGGAATTAAAGTAACAATGGGAGCTAGGGTTGCACAAAGAATAAAAAGTACTTTTGCATTGATTGTTCAGTTGTTATATATCATTGATTACAATCAAATAACATTGGTTGCAACGCGAATCGAACCATGGTCGCGACAGGGAGCGCGCCGGATCTTATCCAGTAGACCAGTAGGGATACACGCGACACATGAAGAGGGGTTTTATCCCATCATTGAACTATTTTTAGTCATGGTACCAAACGGCCGCCACCAGACTGTACTTGCTCAAGACACACCACAGGAAATGGTGCCCCTAGGACCCTAGTGGTTAAGGGGTCTGGCCAACTTACAGACCAAACATGATGAGAAAAAGTGAAACAAAATTGTACATCAATATTTAATCACTTTGTTTTTCTCATTCCCTCCATCTGGCACCATGACTAAAAATAGTGTGAAAATGAGAAAGGACCTCATGCCTTTTCATCTGTCTGGTGAATAGGATCTGGCACTCTCCTCGCGTGATCCGGGTTTCGTTCCTGTAGCATCCAATGTTATGCAACTGTTAACAACCATCCATGTCAATGGCTGCCTGGTGGTAAGAATCTAGTGCTCTTTTCATTGCTATGTAGCGAATATTACAAAATATTTCCTGTTTCATCAGCATATAAGGCCCACCGGATAACAAGGCGCACGTTCAAATTTCTGACCAATTTTGGATTTTTAGGCTAGCCTTATAGTTGTGAAAACACGGTACTCATTTCAATATGTCTCAGGTAGGATACATGGATTATGTACACATGGGCACTGAACCACTTTTGCTTCCACACCACGCTGTATTTTGAATGAAATATAAAAATGCCCATATAGTATAAAGAGAAATGATACAGGAGGTACGCAGTTTCTCTAAAATAACCTCAGTAAGAACGTGTTGAAAAATGTTTATTACCTCAATGCAACCTCAATGCTCTTTGTTTTATTGTTTGTCGATAGTTTTGAAAAGCTTACCTTTATTCACCTGCAATCAATGATTGCATTGTCTGTGTGGTGCTGTGCCAGATAACTCGCATTTGTGTCCCCTGCTTGCTCAGTAAATGCAGCCAGTATGATCATTGTTTGTTGCAATTGACTTTGGTGAAAGTTTATTTTCTTTTCAATTTCAGCCTTTATTACAGTGGTCACCACTTTGTAAAGTGACCTGTCAGGGATCTTTATTCTAAAGGTTTCCTGACCCAATCCCTAAAACTGAATAACATATAATTGGGAAATCTACATGGCCACCTTACTACTTGGTGCTCATTTTATTGGAATTGAAGAGTTCCTTCAAAACAGTGTAATATTGTTTTCCTTGAAATTCATTAAATAGGGATGTTATTAATGTTTGTCAAAAGTAAATAAAGTAACAAATGAAAATGATCAATTTATTGTGTAATGGTCACCATAAACCCATAAATAAACCCACACATACTGTACTGTGGGCCTGCAGAAATTAGAGTGCTGTAAAACAAATTTTCTATTGTATGAGGATGAAATTTATTATTGTGCAGAACCGAAATACTTTTTGCCATACGATGTCAATGTCAACAGTTTTTCTTATTAACTGTGTAAGACCGGATGTAGAAATACAGAAAATATTTTTTGTTGAGTTTTATGACAATGTATATTTACACCTTTACTTTTATAAATCCAGTCTAGATAGATGAATGAATGGCCCTTTACATAGATGAATGAAAGGCTTTCACAGGGACAGATGGACGGACAGACGGCTAGACAGAGGTCCAGGGTTCGATTCCAACTACCGCGACCTCCTCGTGTGGGGGGTTTGTATTTTCTCCCGGTGCCTGTGTTGGTTTCCTCTTGGCACTCCAGTGTCCTCCAACATTCCAAAAACATGCATATCAGGTTGATTGACCGGTCCAAATTGTCGCTAGGTGTGAATGGGCGAGTGTGTTTTATGTCTCTGTGTACCCAGCGACTGGCTGGCAACCAGTTCAAGGTGTTCCCTGCCTGCCCAAGTCAAGTCAAGTCATGTTTATTTGTATAGCCGTTAATAACAAAGAGTCTCAAAGGGCTGCACGTACCACATATTATTGAAAACCACAGACTGTTATGACACCTACATTTTTGACTGAGTCACTCTAGGTGATATTACACTGCCCGAAGACGGCTGAAATGGGCCCCAGAACCCCTGCAACCCTAGCGAGGATAAAATGAGAAAATGAATGGATGATCATTTCGATTCTTTATTTGACCTTTTTTCTTAATTTATAACTTTGCAGTATAGGAGTGAATGGCCACCTCTAGATGGTGCCATTCCTGTTATGAGTACCGTAATCGCATTGCTCCATCTCAAATAAAGTTTGTCGTTGACCTATTTTGATTGAACGTTGATATTAAACAGTTTTGTAATGTTTTCATTGTATTTAAAATGTCAACCACCGTCATGCCCAAAACAAATGTTTGCCTAAGGTTATAACCGACTTGTGTAACGCCCACGGACTTTAACTATTATATCTCTAATAAAAGCTTTCCAACGACTAATATAGAAGTGACTAAAACCTTTATGATTATGTTTTTGTTTATAGTTTGTTTTATTTACTTGCCTTTGGAGTACGGTACATTTTGTGAAAACCCTGCAGGGGGCGCAAACTAATAGTAATACTAAACAGAAGAAGAAATTCAACATTTGACGTCACGTGTCACAAAACATCCGGTTTCTTTGTAGCGGACAGATTCGATGTAATTCATCACTGAAGCCGAAGTTAATGTATTTCACATGCCAGTCACTGATGTAGGAATATACTTTTGTCAAACATTAATGTTGTCGCTTAACAAGATGTGTTAAAATAAATATTCCTCTTGTTAGCCTGGTAGTAGGACCTGGTAAGCGCATTTCAAAACTAACGTCGCCGTGAGGTGCCAAACAAACGGTGAGTACTATATTTTACTTTGTGTTTGTGTGTGTTGAATATAAAGTAAAACAAAACAACTACGGAACAGAACAGCTTACGTGAATCATCCCTTTTAAAATGTCATGCACACTCAAATCAATCGTACTGTTCAGTGTAGTTATTGCCAATACAATTGCACGGGTATTATCATTCTTTATTGTACATGAACATGGCATATGTCACTTAAAGGGACAGTGTGTATGTATTATTTAGCACCTCACAGAAAAAAAACTTGAATTTAAAAGAAAAAAACATTATCGATTCAAATAATATGTAAAACCAAACTTCATATACACATGCATCATTATAATAACAGTAATAAATATTATCCAACCATCCATCCATTATCTGCACCGCTTATCCTCAGTAGGGTCGTGGGGATGCTGGTGCCCAACCCAGCTATCTTCGGGCAGTGGGCAGGTGACACCTTGAACTGGTTGCCAGCCAGTCGCAGGGCACGCAGAGACAGACAACTCACTTGCTCATTCATTTGGAGCGGGAAAATAACCTGACATGCATGTTTTTGGAATGTGAGAGGGAACCGGAGTGCCCGCAGGAAACCCACGCAAGCACGGGGAGAACATGCAAATTCCACAGAGGAAGGTTCGATATCATGACCTCAGAACTGTGCCGCACACACGCTAACCACTGTTCCGCCGTGCTGCCCAATGAATATTATCGTTATTGTTATTATTAATGTTTTTTTTAGCCCAAAAGTTGGCGAAAAACTAAGGGAAATTTAGAATTAAAATTGTGATTTTGGTGACTTAGTCTCTGTAGTTGTTTTTCCTTTTGTGGCACCTGTTTTTATCTGCACGACACAATACGGTGACACCTTGTGGTTAAATAATACACACTGTCCCTTTAACTATCATCAGGGATGTGATTTTTCCGCTAATTCGCGGAATTCCGCTTTTTTTATCTCCAAAAATAAAATTTTAAGATTTCCGATTTTTTAATTGGTAAAAAAAACGATTTCGTCTCTACAGCATTCCATTTTAGTGTTTCCGTAACTAAAATGAAACGTACTTGCGATTGGTTGAAGTCTCCGTGTTGACCAATAAACGCGCTTGTTATAAAGGCGTAGGAGTATGCCATTGTTCATTTCTCACACGTTTTTGCCGAGTGTTTAAAGAAAGATGTCCGAGATCGAACGCAAAGATGCTCCGCGAGGTAAAGAAATTGATAAGATCGTAAAAAACAAGTTTCGATCGGACTGGTTGGAGAAGGAATTATCTACAAATGTTGGAAAGAAAGTGACGAATTTGTTCAGTGACTTTATTCGGAAGATCGATCGTGCCGGGAAAAGCGCTTTGCATTTGATGCCATGATACCATTGTCTATGGTGGGAGAGGTTTCAAAGCTCTTGAAAGTCACGCAAAGAGCAAAAAACACGTGAAAGAACTCCAGTCAAGAACAACAAATTATTCCATCGCTGGTAGTTTCGGTGCCCAAACGAAAACTCCAAAACTTTAAGGCCTCCATCCCTTATTGACACCACAAACGGAAGCGGTAATAGAGAGACGTGATCCACCCCAAAAACCTGTACCAGTTGCTGATAGAGTCGTGAATTTTGAGGTAGGTGGTAAACTTTTCAAATTTATTTGACAGTTTTCCCCTTTTTTTCGAAAATATTATAACGTAATAAAAATGGCCATAAATATTTAACAATTACAATAATAGATTTTCATGTGTACATTACACCAACACTTTACTGTAGGGCCTATACTTATTGCACTTTCATTTATAGATAACATCTTCTGCTATAACAAAGACATTTGTGGTATGTTCTAATATGAGTTACTTTTCATTTGGTCATGATACAATTATTTCTTCATGAAATTTGAACTCTTCAACATGATTTATGTGTTAACTTAGTAATCACATGAGTTAGATATGATGATATTCTCAGTGATAGTTTTTAAAAGCAAAGGCAGTCCAATGTTTTTTAATGTGACTGATTTTGAGTTGACTTAAACTGTAATTTTATATGGGATAGTTCAAAATACATTGAAAATTGATGCTGTTGTTTTGTCTATTTCTTTGTCATCCGAGTGCATTGAAAGTACTTAAAAAAACGTAAAACCCATGAGCTCCGGGGGGCTTCGCCCCACTTGTCCCCCCCACCAGGGCACTGCCCTGGACCTCAGATAATTTTACTTTGGTCAAATCACATCCCTGTATCATGTTAAGACAAGGGCTTCAAAGTCTCATCATCATGAGGGGAATGAATTTGAGACTCTTGAGGAACAGGAACAATGACCAAATTGTGCTACTATGCCTATGGAATGTAAAAAAAAAAAGTCTAGTGAAGAACTTAAATGCTTAAGATATTTTACCATGCTTTATTGCTCATGAACGTAGCATATGTCACTTAAATAAATGTGTCTTGGGCTCAGTTAAGGATTTTCAACGTAATCCAAGAAATGGCATTGAGTCAGCCATCTGGCGTTTTATTTGAGGATATAGATCACACTGTTCTGTCAGAGTGGGAAGAAGCACAAGAATGAACTTCAAAATTATGATTACTTTTTCATTACAATGGGGGTTTGAGTAGAGGCAAAAAAATTAGAACTAAATCAAGTTTTAAATCTTGACACATCCAAAATGTTTTTGTTTTTAATTTCTTTGTTAGATGAAAATTGGTACTACAAACACTCAAAAATGGCCTCTATTGCTGTGCTGTTCTCCCAAAAAAGCCACAAACTGTTTGCATCATTAGGACATTTTCTAATTAAATCACCTTATTTTGTTAATTAAGATTTTCTCCATTCTAATGATTGTCAAATGCAAAAAAATGTCTGCATGATTTCATTGTCCTCTAATGCACAATTATCATTTTGAATTGATGAAAAATGTCAAGACTATTAAAGGGACACCTTGTAATATTTGACCACTAGTTTTCACTGTATTGTGGAGTGAAACCAAAAATCGAGTGCTAAAAAGCGCACAAGGAAGAATACAAAATACGGGGAGTCGAAGTGACCAAAACCTACAATTTTACCGTAAATTACGGACCATAGAGCGCACCTGATTATAAGCCGCACCCATCACATTTTAAGGGGAAAACCGATTTTGTCCATACCCAAGCCGCACCTGTAAATAAGCCGCATGCACCCACATCATATAAACACAAAATTAATCCAAGCCAAACTTCAAGTTCCGCGATTGAAACCAAATGTCCTTCATTGAAGCACACAGTCTAAATATCACAGCCGCCAAAATAAACGTAAAATGATATAGGTACTTAAAATTTGTTGCAGACCTGCAGATTCTGGGTGCCTGTTGATAGTAATCCAAGGAAAAAAGTGTATATTTCCAAAGGTAAGGGTGGGAAAAATATATATCCATTATTGTCCGCCTTGTCCACAAAAACTCTTTACCGGTCTCCACTTTCCCGTCAGCCCGCGTTTGCTCCGCCCCTCTTTTTTATTTGCTCGTGCAAAATAAGTGTCTCAAATAAATACATTACAAAAATATACAGTTGCAAATACATATAACACATATTTACAAAGAAAGACGGTACATCGAGAGAGTTTTCAAAGCTTTAATAATAATATAACTTTTATCCAAAACCGTGCCTTTGGGAGGTAGCCTCACGCTACTAACAAGACGCTCGCACACCTGCATATTAGCCTGTTAAGGAATTAAATGCCGTAAATGTTAGAGTCACGGCAGATCATCCGCTTCTTCCTCCTTGGAAATGACATCTAAGTTGTCTTTCTCAATGTCGGAAAGATTTTTATTATGACGACGTTGTTCCTCGCTCCCTTACTCCAATTCACCCCAGCATTATGCCCGTTTGATTGTAACATGGAAGCTGCGTCATGAGCTTTATTTAGTACAATCCGCACGATGAGGGTATGTTTAGGCTCACAAGTTGTGATCTTCCTCTGCGCTTATATTCTACCGGGCTAAATCTTACCTCTCATACTCGAGCGCCGCTGGCGGCCGTTAAAAAGATTACATAAATTCATCTCTGAATAATAGTAATAATAATAATAATAATTTCCTTTGTATTGTCATTCTTTGTAACAATGTACACAGAACGAAATGTCGATACACCTGACCCGTTGTAGCGAGTCGATGCAGGCGCAGCCAGAGGGCGCCGCCATTATACCAATTAGGTATGTCTCGGTCGAGGCGCGAACCAGCGACCTCCCAGTCTCAAAGCGGGCACACTACCATCTAGGCTATAAGCCGCAGGGTTAAAAATTTGGGGGAAAAGTAGCGGCTTATAGTCCGGAATTTACGGTACTTTTTTTGCCAAGCCTTTCAAAAGGCCTTTGGGGCATAACTGTAGCAGCAAGAAGGCTGACAATCATGTCACCTCCCTCTACTTCAGCCTAATGTTTTATAAAATTTAGAGCTATGAGTATTTAAAAATATGCATGTTTATATGATGGTAAAAGTGAAGTTCAAGGCCCCAGTGTTGCAACAGCTTGCCATGTCAATTTATGTGGCCACTTACCATAGTTTACTTTCTATTAGACTCTTGCAGAAAGCCCTCAGACTGCATGTTAGCTTCCCAGGTGTTGCCATGTCCTCTAGGTATAGTCCCGTCTATCCATCCATCCATTATCTGCACCGCTTATCCTCTGTAGGGTCGCGGGGGTGCTGGAGCCCATCTCAGCTATCTTCGGGCTGTGGGCAGGGGACACCCTGAACTGTTTGCCCGCCAGTCGCAGGGCACACAGAGATAGCCCCGTCTATATGTATGGTTTTGCTTGCAACATTAAAAAATTAATCTATAACTCTGTTGTTGAGTTTGGGAAAAAAATAAACATTTTTATCATTGCATGATGACAACACCTTTGACACACTGTTCGGAGATTTTTTTATAACTGTTTTAATCTACATACGTTTTAAACAGTATGTCACACAGCCAACTCACAATACAGGATACAGCCTTCATCTCTTAGTTACATATGGCTTTAACGTAAACGTGTCCTCTGCTGTCAACCTAGCTGTGTCCTATCCTTGCTGTGTGTTTTTTAACATAAATACTTTTAATCAACAGGGGGCCTCAGTGAAACAACGATGTAATGATACTGTATCTAACATCAGAAGTGGCTGCAAATTATATCAAGTTTTAAAATATAACTCCTGCTTATGTTTAACTTACACCTCGTGATTTTACTGTTGATAATTTTAAAAGAAATCTAAATTCAAAACTCAACCGATTAACTCGTCTGGTTGCCAAATCAAAAACTAGAAAATCCAAACCTGTGTGGAGAAGCAATAAAGTCAAAAACCTCAAAAGACATTGCAGAATTGCTGTGAGAAGGTTCAGAAAGAATTACAATCCAGTACACTAGGAGACATTCCTTCAACAACTGAAAGCCTACAAATTTAACTCTCGTACAGGCAAGGACAACATACTTTTCAAATATTATAACAGACAAAAATCCTTTTTTCCATCTTTGACTTTTTAGCTATTTGATTTGAAAAAGCCCTGAATGAAGTCGACAAATACTCTTTTTGAAGACTTTGCAGACCACTTCAAAAGTAAAATTACTAAAACCGGTGCAGCTTTTTAGCCTGTCAACCCAATAACCTGCCATAATTCTGACATTTCTTATTAAGACACTTTTTGTGTTCTTTGAGAAACAGATTGTAATTGCTCTCTTTAGACGGGCGTTTTCCCTGCCGCCTTTAAAATGACGGTGGTGTGGCCCCACCTGAAGAAGAGCACTTTAGATTCAACCATTTTAAATAATAACCGTATTTTCCGCACTATATGGCGCACCGTGTTATAAGGCGCACCTTCAATGAATGATATATTTTAAAACTTTTGCCATACATAAGACGCACCCCATTATAAGGCGCTATAAGTGCATGCTGGTTTAAGATCAGGTAATTGTGCAATTTTGTAATTGTAATCCTGTGCAGTCCTTCGAGACATTTTTGTGATTAAGGGCTATTTACGGTAAATAAATGTGATTTGACTTGACTACAGTAGAGAATGTAGTTACGTTATGCAACCTCTAGAGGTTGCCACGCTAAAGGGAATGTCAACAAAACATTCAAAATGGTCAAACTTTATTGTTAACAAACAAGCTTTCCACAACTCCATTCACTCCCAAAATAAATAAACAGCCGTTTTATTATTTTCTCTGAGGTAAAGCATTTTCGTGACACATTTTTAACATCTCTGAACAACATCAAGGCATATCATTTTAATTTTCCTCCATTTAGTCAACACGCAAAAAAAAAACCTGTTATTTTAAATAAAACGTTAGTGCAATCGCAATAAAGTGACACTCGTAATGTGCAAAAACAACAAGTGCAAAACAATAACAATAAAGCAATAACAATAAAGCAATAACATAATAACTGTAAAATGTAAAACGTAAACACACAAAAGAAAAACAAATATCACTCTATAAGCTCCTCATCGACGAATCCCTCATTCTTCTTCTGCAGTGTTCGAATTGACCATCTCAGTGAATGGGCCATCCAACACGTCCGGCTCCGTTTCATCAAGGTCGTCATTAATTGAGTCAGTGTCGCTGATGTTGTCTGGCTGTTCGGGGACAATTCCCGTCTTCTTGAAAGCTCGGACCACAGTTGAGACTGATATATCAGCCCATGCATTTACGATCCACTGACAGATGGTGGCGTATGTCGCCCGGCGCTGTCTCCCCGCACGTATGAAAGAGAATCGTTGTTTAATATTTCCCAGTATGCACAGCGCGAAAAATGGAGTCGGCGGCTGTTTCTCATAGTTGCGAGACCTTGCGAATTTAATATTGAGCCATATATAAGGCGCACTGTGTTATAAGGCGCATGGTCAGCTTTTGAAAAAAATTTAGACTTTTAGGTGCGCCTTATAGTGCGGAAAATACGGTACCTTAAATTGTCCAATTTACCGTTTTTAAGCAAGGTTTTAGACAACATTTTTTATTCAGCTGTATTCGTATTTAGAAGAAAACAGTATTTTAGAGGAATTTAACTCTTGTTTTAAGAACAACCACAGTACAGAGACTGCCCTTAAAAGATTATAAATGATATTACTGGATTTCAGTTCCTTTTTTTAAAACAGTAGAGCACCACATTGTATTAAATAGACTCAGAAACCTAGTGGCCATCTCTTGTTCTGTTTTGAACTGGTTTTATTCCTACTTCACTGATCAACATGTCTTACTAAGTATGGAAGGACAAAGTTAAATTTTAGACCCAGTACCTTTTAATTAGAATATCCTCCTTTTTTGGGATGTTATCAGATGTTTTAGGTTGTTGGGTGGATAAAGAAAAGGGTATTATTGTCTCATTGTACACTTAATGTTTTTATGCAGCACTTGTGAGTATCAAGTAATTTCCTGAAAAGTGCTTTACAAATGAATGAGATTTTGTTTGACTATTGGCATTAATTTTCACGGCCAATCTTTATTTAGAAGATGATACGTTTGTTTTCTTAGTCTGACTACATTTCATTCTGGCTTCTGCGTGCAGTGTCGATGACCACCATCTTGCCTTCACCAATGACATGATGTATCCGCCATCCAGGAAGGACTTCATCTCTCTCACGCTCACTGAGCCAAACTGGAACATTTACAACAATGGCAAACACCGCAAACAGTCATACTGGAGGGTGCGTAGTCATCTTGCACCGATATGTAATGTGCTTACTCTGTACTCTTTGCTTGAAATGATGCCATCATAACTTTATGCAGTTGTACTTCGTATCTAAATAAAAACCCACGTAAATGTTATTAGCAGATTGATGGTTGTCCGTGACAACGTGACCGATGCAGGAATATAAAGTGATCAGAGGACACTGTATTTCAAGCTCTGCATTAAATAAGTGGCGGAATATTGCAGTAACACTATGTTGTAACAACAGTAGTTACGCAACTTTCTTCATATCGCATATCCGTATTCCTTACCAAGAAAATTAATTGCGTTCCAAGTTTGCATTCCATTGTAACGTGTTAGTCCCAACACTGCACTAGACTAATCGTATAACATTGTATCAATGTTTCAAATATTGAGTATTACTTTCAGTTTGACATACAAGTCAAATGATCAGTTTTCAGTGTATTTGTAGTGTAACTATGGTTGAAAAAGTAAACCAATGGGTGCAGGTTACCCCTTAAGGCGCAATGTTTGCTCTCAGCAGAATAAATAAACTTTGCCCTCAGTGCACTTTCAGACAGAAATTCCAGTTTTGAGTTTTCCAAACTTTTAATCCGTAAAACATTGGGTGTCATATAGTGGTTCTCGCGGGCACTTTAAGAGATGCCTAAATTGTTTAGCTATACCTGAAAAACTAAGATCAACACTAAAGCAAATGCTTGAACTTTTATCTAAACTGCAAAAAACAAACATTAGAACCTTGTCCCATTCTCAGTCATACATATGTTTGAGGGAGAGATTTCATAGAATGACCTTGCAGTGCAAATTTTAGGATAATTTTGCCGTTTTAAATACTTTATTTGCCCCCCCAAAATGCCTCTACTTCAATAAGAAAATATCGTAAAATTGGGACCATAAGCCGCACCTGACTACAAGCCGCATGTGCCCACATTGAAACAAGAGATATTTTCAAAGAAAGACACAGAAAGAGTTCTATTAATATACCGCTAATCCCTTAACGCTCCGACAGCTTGCCGGTGGGCTACCGAACCTTAGATAAGAAAATACTTGTCTGTTCGATCACCAGTAACTGAAATATGTCATGCTACTTATCATTGAAACACTTTAACTCTTGGGATTCCAAATATTAAGACCATTTCAAAATATACTCATCCGAGAAACATCACGATCAGTTTGAAACAAGATACCCGGAAACTGTAAAGCCGAGGTATATCACCATTGCATTTTCTGGTCGTCTTCAACTTCTTTGAATCTATGCGAAAACGGATTCATTACATCAAGGACAATCCATAGAATCCAACCGTGTAACATATTTACCCTATAACACATGATAATGCCAACAGATAAATAGGAATCCGCCTTAATTATTAATGCTTCGTTGGACATTGCTTCTTGCGATCTATTTGTTTCGCCATCTATCTACAAATAGACTTGTAAAATTATTTCCAATGTGTTAATTAGCCCACCCCTTTCGATTGACATATTTTCCCTGATGAGGGTCGGGTCATGAGCGTTTTATCCATGCATAAGCGCGAAGTTACATTAAACTTGTGTCTTCCTCCACACACATGTTCCACATGTCCGACTCTTACCTGGAGTGCTCGGTGCGCCCCTGGCAGCGGTTAGAAATAAGGCATAAATAGCCACAGCATTGCATAAGCCGACGGGCTGAAAGCTTGGGGAAAAAAAATGTTGATTATTACTTGAATTTTACGGTAGTGCAATATCATACATGCTTTTGCTTTATGTTAAATGTTTTGAACTCAGAGACATAATGCAGTTCTGTTCTATTTTGGAATAACAGTTTTTGTTTTTCCCTCAACTTTTTCTCTTTACTTCCAGAAATGGAAGCAGCTGTCTCGACTCCAGCGAAGTCTCATCCTTTTCATTGTTGCGCTCACCCTTGTCCTGGGACTACTGTCATATTCACGCATATCTAAGCCAAGGACAGGTCAGAGCTTACATCAAGGCAGAAAGCAAACACGACACTCAAGAATCTGTTTAAAATCGTTTTACCCTCTTAATGTTTCCCATAGAATTTTGTGATACCCTGGTGGGTCGGGGGAATAATTCCCCCAATGAAAATGTTTTACATTTTAAATTCAGATGCATCGATGGTGGATTTTTAGAGCAAAATAAAGCTAGAGCGTGCCTTTGTAAACTATTGAAACACAAATACATAAGTTTTGAAATGTAATGACACAGCAAACAAGTCACACCCACAAAGCATGGTAAGGGAGAGAGGATTATAATGCAAGAAAAAACTGCTCTTAATCTAAAAATAACTATGGTGTTTTGTTGCCAATGCTGCACTATTTAATTGTGTCGAATAAGCGAGTAAACAGACTAAATCTCAAATTAAATGTTGTACTCATATCGTGATTTGGTAAATTATAGTATTAAATAGCAGTACCACTGTTTTGGTGATTGGTGCTATGACAGAATGTGTATTGTTCTTCAATGGTTTACAGGAGGTTATTGTAACGAACAATCTATGTGTTACAGTTAGGTCCTGTGTCCACCAGAGTATTTTCTTGCCCTAAGCAAAATCTATGCTAGGTGTTTGCTATCAGTTACATAATGGGAATTTTAATTTCTTTTGATGAACTTGTGTATATATACATGTATATATACATGTATATACATGTATATATACTTAAATGATTATATATTTTTTTGATACAAGTTCATGAGACTTTGGCGGCACCAATTAAATAAACCCTGGCGGCCTGCCAGAATCTTCTTATGTATGGGAAGCATTGCTTCTATGAGGTTGTTGATTGTGACATTTCTATTTGACCTCCGCGGTTAATGTTTAGTTTGTTCGATATTAATAATGTTTGATTTCAAAAAGCGGGATTCACAGCATTATGATATTTTCTTTTTCAGTCAAACGTGCTTATTTGCTTTCAGGTCTTTCAAAAAAAGATGACTGGCTGGAAATAAATGATGATATGTCAAAGTCAGCATTTCCTGATGTAATGATGAATCCAGATGTTCTCCCCGATTCTGTGCCTGAACTGAAAGGACAAAAAGTCCCGGTCTTTCAAAGACCTCCCATAAATGTGAGAAATACATTGTGTATGTACAGTCTTTTCAAAGGTGACTACATTGAAACATTATTTGTTAGTTCTGTGTTTGCTTGTGGCTTTTGATTAGGGCACAGCACAAAAAAACATCAATCAATAACTAACGAAGAAAACAACTTAATATTTGCACATGACCAACTGTACTATATAGTAGCATATAATAATTAAACATGTGCCTAAAGGGAGTAGGCCGAAGCAGAAGCTTTTCACTGCCTGCCCCCTATTCAGTTTTTTCTCGCAGGAAACGCATATTCAATTAAAAAAAAAAGAAAAAACAAGACCCTACCCACAAAAGGAGAAAAAAAGCTGCGTGATGTAACAGGGAGGAAGGAATTAGAGATTCCAACCTGTAAAGTTCTGAAAAACACCATGCTTGAGGCAAAATGAAGTCGGCCCTTTAATATGAAATTACAAATGTATTGACACTTGGGCATTTCACACACTTTTACCCAATAGTGAATATACCCCCAAAATGTATCACATTTTTTTTCAATGTTTCCTGACCCTGACCATCAAGCTTACTGAGTATTTTGGGGGAGACCCCGTAATTGCACATCTGCATAAACGTGGTCACCTTTGAGTTCTGTCTGCGTGTGTCACGTGTGTGTCTTTGTGTGTCCTGGTTGGCTTACCTGCTTAAAAGCTGAATTAAGGACATTTTGTGTCACTTATCAACAGAAGAAATTTCTAAACAAGAGAGGGCCACCAAGCCTTCAAAAAAAGGGAAACATCTCACACATATTGTCTGTGGTGGGACAAGAGCAAGTACAAGGAGAGGAGGAGAACGGTGAGAAACAAGTACAACATGAGGAGGAAAACGGAGAAACACAAAAAAAGATAGTCAGGTAATCTCATATGCCCTCAAAAACCTGATTGGTTCTTTTTAAAATTGAATTGAACATATAGTATTCACTACCGTTCTAAATTTTGGGGTCCTCCAGATAATGTTGTGTTTTCCATAAAAAAGTCACTTTTATACATCAACTGAGTTGTCCAATATCTGTGTTCTCTGGTCAATATTAATCCCTTTTCTTGACTAGACATATTTTTCTTATCCACTCTGCCTTAGAGGCCAGCATCTCTGAGTTGCCTCTTCACTGTAGATGTTGATAATGGTATTTTATGGGTACTTTCTAAGCAAACTGCTTGTTGACTACCCACTAGCTGTCTATCCCGTGCAAAAGAAGTGACTAATGTACTTGTCATCTTGCCACTTTTCTCTCCACTCTGGTTAGAGCCTGTTTGTGTTGTTCTAAGAAAAGAGTAGTACACACCGATGTAGAGGATCTTAAGTTTCTCAGCCATTTCTCACATGAAATAGCCTTCATTTCTTAGAACAATAATAGACTCTTGAGTTTCGTGCAAAAGTTCTCTTAATTCTGGCTATACTGAATGTTTAATCACTCCCGAAAATGTGATGCTCCAGATGTTTGACTAGCTCAAAGAAGGTCATTTCTATAGCTTCTCTAACCAGCTAATTGGTTTTCAGTTGTGCTGACATAATTGAACATGGGTATTCTATTCAATCATTAGCCTTCTAATGCACTTAACAAACACAATGTCGCATTAGAACACCGGAGAGCTGGTTCCTGGCAATGGTCCTCTATACACCTATGTAGATAGTGTAGAAAAACACAAATGCTAAAAAATAAATTTACCACAACAATAGAATAGAATAGAATATGCCTTTATTGTCATTGTTACAACATGGGATATGCTGTGACAACGAAATTGAACGTCTCCAGTCCCACATTTACAGTCAGGATAAGGAAACAAAGAAACAAAGGAACAAAGTACTAACTGACTTTGTTGTCCTCGGCGGGGGGGGGGGTTGTTGTGAGGGTCAAACAATACGGCATGGGGTGTATTTCTGATAGGTTTTATGTTATCTTCATTGAAAAAAAAGTTATTCCTTATAAATTAAGGACATTTCTAAGCTACCCCAAACTTTTGAATGGTACTGCATATGTATAAATATTTTGAATGAAGTACCTTCTTTACAACTACTTTATAATCCTACTTTGTTATACTGCTTTTCCTGTGTCTTTCAGCTGGAGAGGAGCAATTATTGAAGCAGAGCAATTGACTGAGCCCTCACTCTCGGCCAATGAGAAGGTTGCACCAGCTATCCCAGCTCGGACCGTCCCAGCCACCGGTCAGTGTTAAACTTCTTGAGGATTTTTTTACGATAGGTCATTTAACAAACATGGGCACAATACAGCTGTACCTTATTACGATGAGACTCTATTTTACATAATGCGATACAATACAGAAATATGCAGCAGTAGCTTACTGCTCATTACAGGCATAGAACATTGTTGCCTTTTGGGGAAATTTGCCATTTTGAAGTCAAAATTACACGTACATGATTCGCATTGATTCGTCAAAATCTTTTGGAGGGTTGTTTTGTGAGAATTGGTAGGGAGTGAATGGTGTTGGAAGTTCTGCGTTTGCATGCTTTTATCATGTTACTTTTGGCCATTAAAGATTTAGTGGTTCCTAGTGTGAAAACTAAAGAGAGCGAGGGTTGGTTTTGTGGTAGCGTTTTTCATTGCTATGTTGGACACCCGGGTTGAATCCCCAACCAATTCAACAAAGGCAAATATTTGACCGTACAGACGCTCCCCTACTTACGACCACTTGACTTACGTAAAACGGTAGATACGAACATTTTTTGGGGGTTGTCGAAAAATATATTGCTGTAAGTTAGATTTTGTGTTGTGTGCTTTTTACCAGTAGAGAACAGTGCTGTAGTGCCTTTTCCGTCACTTGGCACTGTGAGAGGTCACCCAGCATCCACCCCGGAATAGAATTTCGGCTTCTACTTCCTAGTTCGTGTGTAAACGCATTAAACTGTAACACTAGCGCGCTAAGAACATTTTCATTGTTTATTATCTCGTGCATCCATTCAATATGGTTGGTGTAAAGTGTAAAGAAGAGGCGAGTCGTTTCTTTTGAAATAAAAGTGGAATAAGAAAGCTTGACTCAGTTGAAAAAAAAGGTTGGGAGTTTTTTTTTGTCCACTTTTTACCACGGAGGAGGAAAATCATCTTTATATTCAAGTCAAGTTGTGTTTATTTGCATAGCCCTTAATCACCAGGAGTCTCAGAGGGCTTCACAGACAACAGAATGTCAACGCCTAATGTGTAGCTTTGTTTTTCAGTACTATGAGTTAGCATTCAGCCTGCTTTGTAACATTATAGAGCATATTCTTTTATTAAACGTTTATTTTTCAGTTTCAAAACAATACAAGGCTTAGACATACTTATGTAAACCTTAAACATACATTCCATACAAAATAAAGCATTGAAGCAACTTACGAACAAATTAAATTTACGAGCGATCGTCCGGATCTCGTTCGTAAGTAGGGCAGCGTCTGTATCACCGAATCTTTTTTTCTCTTTTAAAGCTTTTATCACTTGTTTGTTTATCTAATCTCCCTTTCAACCATTGTTCACTATTCTTATACTAATGATAAAAAGGACAATTATAAATGATATCCATTTAATGATTTTCCCTTTTTTTAATTACCGTAAATTCCGGACTTTAAGTCGCACCTTATTATAAGCCGCACCCACCGCAATTCGGGAGGAAAACCGACTTTGTACATCCACAAGCCGCACCGGTAAATTAGCCGCATGCGTCCACATTAAATAATGAGTTTTTTTTTTATTGAACTATTCAATTGATGGGGGGGATTTTGTATTGGATTATTATTCTATTATCCTGGGCAATTGGCCATTAATTATTATCAGTCGAATCATGATACATCTCAAAGACAATAGGCTGAGACGCTTGCTCCCAGTTAGGGAACTGAGTCAAGGTCCTAGCCAAAGCGTTATTATTCTATGAGTGTAATTGCACCGCTCCCGGAGGTACTGCAATTCTGGACCGATACTTGGAGTGAACAGAGCAAGCTAGTTATCATTTGATGCAGACCTGCAGAGTCGGGGTACCCGTTGAAAGTAATCCAAGGGAAAAAAAGTGTATTTTTCCAAAGGTAAGGGTGGGAAAAATATGTATCCGCTATTGTCTCCCGCGTTCACAAACACTTACCTTTACCCGTCCCCAGTTCCCATCAGCCCGCGTTTGCTCCGCCCCTTCTTTCTTATTTGCCCGTGAAAATCAGCATGTGTCTCAAATAAATACAAATAAATACATTACAAAAATATACAGTTGCAAATACATATTATACATGGTTAAACATATTTACAAAGAAAAACGGTACACCGAGAGAGTTTTCAAAGCTTTGATAATAATAATATAACTTTCATCCCAAACCGTGCCTTTGAAAGGTACCAACGCGCTACTATGAATACGCTCGCAACGCATCAAGCGTATCTGTTAAATAAGCATACCGTAATTGTTAACTTGACGGTATACCGTCCTCATCTTCCTCCCTATGGCTGTCGCTATAAGAGGCGTCTTCTCGCCATCTGAAAGAACCTTGGTCATATAGGCAGTTTTTGCATGAACTAAGAAGATGAAGTTCTCGACGCACGTGTTCCACCGGTCTAAATCATAAGCGGCCGCTAGAAAAATTACACAAATTGGCCGCTTCACTGGATAAGCCGCAGGGCTGAACATTTTGGAAAAAAGTAGCGGCTTATAGTCCGGAATTTATGGTACATTGATCTATCATAAACAACAAACTTCTCTCTCTTTTTAAATAAGGAAACATGATACCACCTTTGCAAGTCACTTTTTATAATCTCAGACTTGGAAATAATAAATATATTCAACAAAGCTCTGCTCGCTGATTGACAAACATACTTAATTGGCGTAGCATTAATAAATAGGCAAAGATATTTAAGAAGTATTGCTTAGAGACTGGCCTAAGTTATTAATAATTTCCTTCTTTTAAAGAATCGTAATATCAGTTTGTATGCAGCTTTTCGGGCTGCTCTGGAGCTGGCTAGCAGTAGGGAATATATTACTATAGTAACTGCAATTTTATTGCGCCTATCTGCTTTTATTTTACTTTTATCAGGCAGTTCGGGGCAGAACACATTAGGTTTGAGGAAAGGGGGCTGGGTGCAGTAGCGGGGGTTTGCTTAAGATTGATGCCATACTTGCCCCTGCATTTTTTTTTCTATTTGTCAGTGGAGCATAAAAATGGTGAAAATAATAAAAGGCCTTGCACCTCATGCTGAGGTTTGCGAATTTTTCATTGCCCACAGACTTGTTTCAGATCAGAGGATGGCGTAATTTTGGCCTTCTGAGTCCTTTGAGACATTTTGTGATTAAGGGCTATAGAAATAAATCTGACTTTACTACTTGTAAAGTTAAAATGCTAACCCAAACCCCAAAAAAACTGAAAAAAGAAGAATGTATTCAAGCGGATCTACGAAAAGGATGTACTTGCATGAGCATCATGATTTAAGGCTGAGAATCATGATTTAAGGCTGGGCATCATGGACTAAGGCTGCAATCATGACTTTAAACCAGGAGATGGCGGCAGAGTGCAAAAAAAACCTTCAAAGCCTGCTTGACCTTTATCAGAATATTATCAACCACTAAACAAACAAGCTTGTCTCATCCCCTCAAAACAGCAGGCATTTGAATAAAGCCCTGCATTAAATATGTTTTCTTCAGCCAACTTCTGAATCATGTTGGGGGTGTGTACAGCAGCACTGTTTACAGCACGTTAGTTTGTTTGCCTTGTCCGCTTGCTCATTTTAGTAAACATTGGTGTCTCTGTGGCTTGTTTTGATTTAACTTCCTCCAACAAATGTGCGCACAGCCACCTGTATGGCTCATTGATGATACAAAACTGTAACTAAGTATTTACTATCTCTTTCCCTTTTGTTTGATAGTGTTATCTGCCAACGTGGACAGGCTAGAGGCTGTGCGTGAAGCCTTCAGGCATGCATGGAAAGGCTACAAGGAATACGCCTGGGGCCATGATGAACTCAAGCCCATCTCAAAGTCTTTCAGCGAGTGGTTTGGTCTGGGTTTGACCCTTATTGATTCATTGGACACCATGTGGATTATGGACTTAAAAGAAGGTGCAAAAGCCATAACGTCATTTATTTTCTATTGAAGTTGAACCATTTCAAAATTTTTGTTTTAGTTTAAGATTCCAGTCCCTTGACGAGTTTGTGTATTGTAGTTATAATGGACATACCCAAAATGTTAATATAACGTACCTAAACAACAATAATGATTTGAATGTGTAGATAATTAATTTTAATATTATAATATTCAGCAGTGCAATAGTTCCACTAATAATATTGAAATAATAAAATGGCATGTAGCAAATACTTAGTCTAGATCTACAGTGTGCGTAAAAATCTAATTTAATTGATGTAGTTTAACAGCAGTTTTAGTTTCAAAGCAACAAAAGAGAAAAAAAGGAAATTCTGGCCTTCCACATGCCTGAGCTGTTTGGTCCCTTTACTGTTTTATAAACCCAAAAGGGGCTATCAATCTAAACTGAACACTTTTACACCATTTACTATTCCTTTAGTAGTGCTTCTTTGCCTGACACTCCTACAGCGTTTTCATATTTTAAAACTGTATTTGTCAATTCGACCCTGTTTGACACTGTTTTGTACTTTTCCTTACACTTATAAGTAACTTCCTTGGGTTGGGGCCAATGTTCCCTCTAATTTCCCACTGGTCTGAGCGTTCACACAAAGTCGGTGAGCAACGCTTGAAACAACAGTGAGCAACAGCAATCCCAAGTGTGGCAACTAAGTCATTATCAAAACTTGACATCAAGTTACATTTTGCTGAGTTTCCGGCAATGCAAAACATTTTTTCACTTTTGAATGAATTGACTAATGTATTATTGCAAATGACGCCTACAAACGTCATTTGTTTTTACAACAATTCTTTCACAAGATTTCCATTTCTTTTTTTTCCTGGTATCTTTTGTTGCATAATACTAACATTTTTGGGGGCTTATTTAGTCGGTTGCACGATACAGATCTTTATTTAATCACATTTTTTAGTGGAAGTACAATGTTGGGAACAAAATTGACTTAGTATAATTGGAAATTATTTGAATGCAATACAAACTTTTTCTTCTTTTTCCCTGTTTTTTCTATTATTTTTTTTAATTCCTTTAAAAAAAATCTTGTTGTGTTTATTTTTTCCTAGCTGTTACTTTTTTCTTTTTGTTCTCTATTTACCTTTTTTGCTTTGTTTCTTTCTTTTCTTTTTTCTGGCTTTTTAATTGAAATTTTTCTTCATTTTTCTCTTCCTTTTGTTTATTTTTTTCTCAGATTTTCACTACTTTTTCATTTTGGTATTTTTTTAATTTGTTTTCTATTTCCTCCCCTTCCTTTAAGTCCTTTTGTATACAATTTTACATAATATTTGGTTGTGCAGGGATTAAAGAAGCAAAAGCAACCTGAAGAGCCGTTTGTGACCCGAAAGAGCCGGTTCTTTTTAGTGAGCCGAGCTGGAGAAGCCGGTTCTCGAAAAACTCTACTGATTTTACTCAACTTCGTTCTACTTCGACATTGACTTCAAAATACCGCATTTAGAACACAGCGTCAGGGGAACCTGTGTATTTTTATCTTCATGCACTGTAACTTTGACTTAATTCGCTTCTTAATTAGCAATTTTTAGCCCTATTTTTGTGAGTTGGCTAGATTTTCTTGTGCGCGGGAAAGCTCTGGGCGGTGCGCAATTGCGCACACACGCAGCTTAGAGGGAACATTGCGCTGGATAGATTTTCTTGTGCGCTGAGAATGTGCGGGCAGTGCGCGATTGCGCACTCGCGCAGCTTAGAGGGAACATTGGTTGACCTATTACCATTGGCAAAAAGGCAATAAAACACACCAAATAAGAATAAATTGAAGCGTATTTCCTTTAAAAAAGCTGATTCACTAAAGGACATAAAAAATAATGTGGGAGTAGGAAATTTTGGACACAAGATGGAAGCTGATAGTCTGATTTACGAGGAGCAGCTAAACTGAAAGAGCCTGACTTGGGATGCTCTGCCCGTCTCACACATCCCTTGTGTTCATTATATCTTATGCGTCTATAGACGCGCTGATTTCAGTATTATATTTGATTTATTTTATGTTTCTAATTTAGGCTAGCATGTGACCATATACTCTTACTTCCATTCAGTTGTAGCTCTTAACAGGCCCAAATTTAAGTAAATGTATTCCATGATCCTTTATTTAGCTAATATGAACCATATATAAATGTGATCACTCACTTATTAATCTCTACTAACATTGCATTTTTCTTTTACATACGAGATTAAATAACCCATTGTCATATTTTGGTGTAATTTGAGTTTTAATTGATTTCTTTTTCCTGCCATAGAGTTTGCAGAGGCGAAACAGTGGATAGAAAAGGAGCTCTCTTTCAACCAAAATGTGGATGTGAATCTTTTTGAGACCACCATTCGTATCCTCGGCGGTCTGCTAAGTACCTACCATCTAACCGGAGACGAACTGTTCCTAAATAAAGCCGTGAGTCATCCCATCATACAACTCTCTTTCTAAGAGGTTGCAATTTGTTCCTATCGCTAAAACTGTCTTTTGCTGTTCAGCAGTTGAAGAGCTTAGTCACACACAAAAATCCAATCTAGAAACACAGTTTGCCTTTTTGAAGGGACAGTGTGTATTATTTTAAAGCAAGAAATTACTTTATTCTGTAATGCGACCAAAAACTAATACAAACTATGGAGCTCAAAGTGACCAAACCGCATTTTTCTTCTCATTTTTCCTGCCCATTCTTTCGCAAGGTTTCTGTTTTTTCGGGTTGTCCGTAGCAGCAAGATGGCAGACAATCATGTCAGCTCCTCCTTGTTGAGGCTCATGTGATGTCAAATAAATGCAAATTTCTTGACCATTGTTTGTTTCACAAAAATACTTTATATAATAGCTCATGTATTTTTGCTTATTTTTTAACCACTTGGCTTCCACATTTGTGAACATAAGTGCACATCAAAGAAGAAGCCTGGGTCTTGTGAAGTTAAATAGATGTTATTATTTTTTTTATATGTTAAGTAGACAAAAAGGTTTTGAATGTTTAAAGCAAAGTCCTGGTAGTTTTAGTGGAGAATGCCTAGGCTTATGTCACAGGTGGGTGCAGCAAATGTGCAACACATGCTAAGCATCCAAAATGAGGCATCCCATGATCCCATAAGTAGTAATGTGGTCATGCAATATGAGCAAGAGCTACAGATTTCTTTTCTCTCTCTAACTTTATTTTTCTCGCATTGAATATCTTCACTTCTGTAGATGTAATTTTGATTGCTAATTCATTCCAAGTAAATTGAACAAAAAAAAACAAGGAATATGTGGAGTTTTCATCAGTGGCGTGGACACAAACAAGGAAGTGAGAGTAGCGCCTCAAGCTGAGGCTTTACCAATTACATTAAGGAATGCTAATTAATAGTCCTTGTTTTGAATAATACATAAGTGACACAAATTTTAGGCCTTGCATATTAATGATTTTGAGTTTCTTTCTGTCTCCAGAAAGACCTAGGGTCCAGATTGATGCCTGCTTTCAAAACACCCTCTAAGATCCCTTTTTCTGATGTGAATATTGGGAAAGGAACAGCTCACCCTCCTAGATGGACGTCTGATAGCTCCATGGCCGAGGTCACGAGCATTCAGCTGGAATTTAGAGAACTGAGCAGACTCACTCAAGACCCGCAATATAAGGTCCCAAAGTCACAGTTAATTTAGATGTTTGTTTTTTAACGAATGTTTTGTCATATTTTACATTGGTTAAAGCAACACTAAGTAACTTTTATTAATTTTGTTTAATTTTTGTTCAAATATTAACCCTACAGAAAAGACTGGTGGTGGTTGGGGGGGAGGTATTTAAATAACATTTAATTATTTGGGCAAGAGTTTTAAATTAATTACACTACTCTTCAGTTTTAGGTCATTTAGAAATATCCTTACTTTTAAAGGAAAAGCACCTAAAATGAAGAAAAACCTAAAATGAAACTAATTAGAAATACCCCCCGTACATTAATATTTTATATGACTATTTTTGCTGCAAATATCTTTTTTTTTTAATGCAATATCTACTACAGACGCCTCTCGACTTACGTACATTCGATTTACGGATACCGGCAGAAAAATATCCGGAAATTGCTGTAAGTTAGATTTTGTATCGTGTGCACCTTTGTCCGAGTAGAGGACAGTACTGTAGTGCTTCTTCCCCCCGCGTGGCGCTGTGAGAGGTCACCCAGCATCCACACCAAAGACTAAATCCGGCTTCTACTTCCTGGTTCGTGTGTAATCATAACGTGCACTGTGACGCTAGCATGCGAAGAACTTGGACGTTGTTATTGTTTGATATCTCGTACATCCATTCAATATGGTAGGTGTAAACTGTAAGGAAGAGGCGAGCTGTTTCTTTTGAAACAAAAGTCGATTAAGAAAGCTTGATGCATTTGAGAAAATAGTTGTGACGCTTTTGTTCGGCCACTCTTTACCACAGATGAGGACCTCTTGAAGCGCAAGTAAAAAAAGTTAGTAAAACCTCACTTTATTTATCTTTATAGATCATATTATTTTATTAAATGTTAGTTTTTTTAGTACAAAACAATACAGGTTACTTATACAAGCCTTAGAAATACTTATACAAACCATAAACATACAAAATATAGCACTCAAGCAACTTACGAACAAATTCAACTTACGATCGTCCGGTACTCGTTCATATGTCGGGCAGCGTCTGTATTGTGTATAGATGGCCATTTCCACCAAGCAGCATTCCAGTGTTTTAATAGTGTTTGCTAATTGCGATAGAAGACTCATGGCTGACTAGAAACCCGTGTGCAGTTATTTTTAGGTGGTTAGAGAAGCTATAAAACTGATTTTCCTTTGAGCAAGCCAAGTATCTGAGAATCACATTTTTGGGTGTGATTAAACTTGCAGACTGGCCAGGAAAAGAAAACGTTCATGTTAATTATTGTTCTAAGAAATGAAGGCTATTCTATGCAAGAAATTGCCAAGAAACTGAAGATCTCCTACTTTGGTGTGTACTGTACTACTGCCTTCAGAAAACATCACAAACAGGTTTTAACAAGAGTAGGTGGAGGTGGGGAGCACATTAAAGTCTGTAGTTTGAGAAATAGGTCCTCAAATAGGAGCTTTGTTACAAAGTGCCCGCTAAACACTATTGTCAACATTTACTGTGGGATGTTGGCCTCAAAGGCAGAATGGCAAAGAAAAGGCAATATCTGAGCCCGGCCCAAAAAAAGGAAGCGATTTGATATGCGTAAAAGAACACGGGCATCAGGCCACTGATTTGATAAACAAAGGTGTGACTTTTTCATGGAAATCACAAAATTGTCTGGGTAACTCCAAACCTTTGAACAGTAGTATATGAAGAATGGGTTTTGCCAGTTAAAAATATTCGGAAAGTTGAAGAGAGAAAAACGTTATTATTTGTGTATTCATAGTAACTTGTGTCTCCATTTGGTAAACCTTTTTCAGGAGGCCGTGGATGAGGTGATGAAGCAGGTCCACAATCTGCCGGGCAAACACGATGGTCTGATCCCAATGTTCATTAACACCAACAGCGGACAATTCTCTCACAGAGGCATTTACACACTGGGCGCCAGGGCAGACAGCTACTACGAATACCTTCTCAAGCAGTGGCTCCAGGGAGGCAAAACCGAAGACCAGTAAGGTCACCTTGTCAAATTAGGCACATATATGCAGTGATACCTCAGTACTTGTCCATAATATGTTAGGGATCGGTGTTTGAACACTGAATAATGACTTGACTTGAATTGTCAAAGTACAGAAACCTTTTATCCCATATGAAGTAATTTTAGTTATTTTTGTAGATTCCCACTAGAGGTCACCCGATAAGCATGCGAGCCTATTATTGGCACCGGTATTTTGTGATTTGATGGATATCAGCATTTGTATTTATTCAACAGAGCGGTTGAAAATATTTAAAACAAAAAGTGCATTGAAATGTGTTACTCGGGCTCAGGTGCAGCTGAGTCTCGCGCTCCATCTTTCCTGCTCCAGTCTCTCTTTGGACACTACCCACCCCATTCCTTCTGATTGGATAAGCGACCTGAAGCGCCTTCTATCTCGTCCTGACATGCCTGTCGCTGTGGTAGAAAAACATGGTTGCGAAGAGAAAACGTAAAAAGTGTTTCAGAGGGGCACATTCGGGTGAAGACTGGTATCTTAGCCTGTCAAACAAGCGAGTATGTTTGTGATTGAGAGAGAGCATAATGATCACGCTAAAATAGAAAGCTGAGTGATTAGCTGCTACCATAACATTACCATAACAGGAGTGCCCACTCTTTAAATTGCGAGTCTTTTTTAAATGTCAATGCACTTTTTGTTTTTAGTTAATCTAGGTCATCTTGAATTTTTCATTTATTTATTGTTAAAAAAAAGGAAGGAAGGAAGTTATATAGGTTTTTATTTACCTATATCTGAGTTGCTACTAAGCCTAATTTTATTTCCTGCACTGTTAGTTTTTGGATTAGGTGAAAGATTAGTCAGGTTAGTTGTGTTGTGTCGTTGTTGTCATGCACTTTCCGGACACATTTTCAACATGTTACCCAGTGTTTATTATGTTTGTGTATTGTAATGCTAAATGTTATTCACCCTGCTCATCCTGAAAGGGGAATTACCACTTGTTGAGGTCCCTTCTCAAGATTTCTCTTTCCTCACGCTGAGGTTTTGAGTTGTTCCTTGCCTGCATGTTGGTTTAAGATCAGGTAATTGTGTCATTGTAATCCTGTGCAGTCCTTTGAGACATTTTTGTGATTAAGGGCTATATGAATAAATTTGACTTGACTTGACTTGAAATTCTAATTTCCTTACTGTCAAAGGTTTCAAAATGCTATTATAGTTTTATTTGAATTTTTCACGAAAATAATAATAATAACAATAATAATAATGTTTTTTTTATTTTTGCATTGTTAAAAATTTCTTACGCCAAATATTAAGCTTTTACAGCAAATTAAAATCGGCTCCAAATATCGGATATCGGCGTCCTCTTAATGCTAATAATTGGTATCGGCCATGAAAAACCCATATTGGTCAATCCTTAACTTCTACCATTCAAAAATAGCCAAAATATCAATAAAACATGTACCGAAACAACTCTAAATACTCAAGTCAAGCAATTCTCATTTTTGTATTAACAAGGTGGATTTTTCCTTGGTTATTTATGATGAATTGGTGTCATCTTCTGGACACTTGCAGTAACAGCAGGTTTGCCGTGGTTTCTTTTTTTTCAAAGAACCACTTTCAACTTCAAAATGGCACATTTGAATGCTACTACAAATACAAATTCAAAATTCGAAAAGTGTCCTTGTGCATTCTAAAAATGATTTTTAATGTTCAGTGGCTTTGCTTCCTTGGGACCCATTATAATCAATCATTCTTATTTTGTTATTCTGCCAGACTGTTGGAGGATTACGTTGAAGCTATCAACGGAGTGAAAAAACACCTTGTCAGACAGACGGGACCACGCCAGTTGACTTTTGTTGGAGAGTTGTCACATAACCGCTTCAACCCTAAAATGGTACAAATGTGCACACATTTGTCAAGGATTTAATAATTACCAGTTCTGAAGGTCAAAAAACGTGTTATGTTTTGAGAATATTCATGTTTGGAGATGTACACTTGATTACACCAGTTTTTAAAATTGCTGCATTGGCGGGGGGGGATTTAGATTGGTTCAGTGGCAGAAAATCCTTCCTGGTGCCATATGCTGCCATCCATATCAATGTGGACGAGCCTTCTCAGGTCCCTTTCCTCTAATGGTTATTCTATGCCTAGCTATAAGTATATTTATGTTATATTTGTATTTATTTTTCTATTTATTTGGTTTGAATTTGAACCATTGTTGTCTATCTGTGTATTTGTGCTTCCAGGTCATTAGCTAGGGAAAAACGGGGGGATTTTATTCTCTTATTGTACATTAATCGTTATTATATTAATTGTATACTACTATTAGTTGGAATGCATCGCCTGAAAATTGAACTGAATTGGTTTCATTCTCACTGATAACAACGTAGTGAAGCATTATATGCAATAGATTAGACACGGTAAAGGTAAGAACGGCCTAAAAAATTCATCCCAACCCGAGACGCGGGTATATAAACCTGAATCCGCCCAAACCCGACTGATTAACTTGATTTGATAAACAAGCCCGGAATAAACCCGGAGCTTTAATTTGCCATCAAAGTATACACAAAGCTTTACTCCAACCATATGTTCATTAGCATCTAACTGTGCGTTTTGGCCAAACTATGCAGCTTGGGGTTTACTTGGGGCCGAGCCCCTCAAATCAATTGTGCACTGCAAGTGCAGCACCTAAATGAACGGCAAGAGAGAAGCCCAGCGTGCTTAATGATTGATATTTTAAGCTCAAACCCAGCCCAAAATCAGGTTCGGGCCTGGCCCATGATCTTACCTCAGCTCTACACAGAATAAAGACTTTAAAAGAGAAAATATGATTGAAGACTATCAGGATAAAAAGTCCAAAATGGTTAGAGACTGGCTGACGTTTTAATAGTGCAATGAAAAATAATGCCACATAGCAATAGTGCAATCAAAAGTAGTGGATTATCACTTAACAGCAACAGAAATTTCCAAATAAGTTGCAAGATCGATAGTTAAGCGCGCTTGTTCAGGGTGGTGACGGCCCTTGTGAAGAAACTGCCTGAGAGTTTTAGTCATTTTTTAAGGGACCTGTAGCAACTATGCAAAAAGTGGGGGCCAGGGTGAGAAGAGTAAAATGTTTATGGTTCTGCTACTGTATCGCAAGTTGGCAATGTCCTCCAGACTGGGCAGTGAGCAGCCAATGATTTCCTGTGCTATGTTGCTTAACATATAACATGGCATGTTTTTTTCTGTAGAGTGCCGAGCTACACAAACACATTTTATTCTTAATAGTCAGCTTTTTGGAAGTTCAAAATGGTTTACCCTTTTTTATTTAAAATTCCTCTCTTTTTGTTTTTATTTAGGACCACCTGGTGTGCTTCTTGCCAGGTACCTTGGCACTGGGAGCCCACAATGACCTTCCAGGGGACCACATGGATCTAGCTGCGCAGCTGATGGAGACCTGTCACCACATGTACAAGCAGATGGAGACTGGACTTAGCCCTGAGATTGCACACTTCAACCTGTATGCCACTGATAGTAATGACATCATTGTCAAGGTGAGGTTTAAAACCACTGTTTAAATGTTGACTATACAAAACCTAAAATAATGTGTAGCGTTTTTAACCTGTTTTTGGATCTAAATAGTTTTAGGATCTCTGGGTGCTAATTGCAGTTACCTCAAATTACCCAAAGAAGACGCCAAATGTCCACCCTATAAAATAATGATAAGTTACAAACTTTTATTTATTTGTTTGCAGTTTATTGATTTGACAATAAATTACTAATTTGATTGATTAAAAACACAAGATAATGTAATAAAACTAAAGTAAACAAACATGTCAACAAGATGGAAAATGGAATATCAAATGTGTTTTGTGGAGTATTTGAAAATGGGTGGGGATATTGTGGAAAGTATTTCTATTGAAAGAAATGAGATTTTCTAAAGTGTTTAACTGACAGCATCAAAACATCAGTAATGTGTTTTTGTTGAGAGAGAGAGCGAGAGAGAGAGAGAGAGAGAGAGAGAGAGAGAGAGAGAGAGAGATGGAGGCAGAGAGAGAGAGAGAGATGGAGGCAGAGAGAGAGAGAGAGATGGAGGCGGAGAGAGAGAAAGGGATGGAGGGAGAGAGAGAGAGAGATGCGCTTCAGTTGTTCGGAGGTTGCTGGAGCTCTACCCTTTTGAGATATACATACTGTATCTTCACAACCATAGGGCACACTCTATGAAGGGGTGCAGTCTCTATAGCTCGTTTTATATCTGTATTTAACACATACACAAGGCGCACCCCACGATAGGGCGCAGGAGCCCTCTGCTTGCTGCCGCGTTACAACAACAACAACACAGACAAACATACAAGTGTGCGTATTCAAAATACAACTGAAGCTTTGTTTTGTTGGGTTTTATTTAAGTATTGATTACAAAGTAAACCACGCATAAAACATTTTTTTAAAAGAGCTGGTGCCAAACAATTTGGCACTCACATTTTTTCATCGGTTATCTATAACATAACAGTTAAGATCCTTGCCCTCTGTTTCTGACCAGTACAGCTTTGCTAAATCTCCATTAAAGGGTTCACTTTTTTCACTTTCAGAGTCATTTTCCAAAAGGTCGGACAACATTTCGCCCAGGCGTTGACAATCCACTATTTTTATTTCTGCGACCTCTGTGGTGCAATTTCTGCACCACAGAGGTCCTGGTCAGGGTGAAAAAAAAATACAGTTTCATGGAACGAAAGCACCATACAATAACAATAACTTTCAAATTGCTAGATACGCTATGGCGTTAGCCTTTCTGAGTTCTCCCTTAAACAACGCATTGTGTGTGACATCACTTGTCCTCTTCTGCTTGTGGGAAACTTGTGGCGAACATTGGAGAAAGCATAAAAGTCATAGGAAATCGCATACATGTCACATTTAGTATGAAATGTGAACGATCTCTTCAAAACATCAGATTTTATCCAAAAATATTTGAAGTCTTGACTCAGCCAAGCCTCGAACTAGGTGCCCATCCCTAGTACCACCAAGCTTGTGTCTGTCTGCTGCTTTACACGAAACACAAGGCGTACTGCACGATTGGGAACGCCGTAGAATTTGAGGAAAATCTTTTATGTGCATCTTATGGTCGTGAAAATACTATAGTTGCTTCAGAGTGCATTGGTCGAAAGAGTAAAGCACATGGAGATAAGTACTGGTGTGTTTGCATTTGTTCCAGTAGCTAGAGCATCACCTGTAATTGGATGACTGTAACCGAGTTCAATACTTATTGTCACAAAATCCCAATTTTAATAAATTCAGTGTTGACAGTTATTTTTTAATTCAGCCCGCAGACAGACATAATCTGTTGAGACCAGAGACAGTGGAAAGTCTCTTCTACTTGTACAGATTCACCAAGGACCCCAAATACAGAGAGTGGGGATGGGAAATTCTGCAGAGTTTCAACAAGTACACAAAGGTAAAATCAATTGACATCTACAGCCTTTGAAGAAACAACAGCTCATTCAGACATAACTTTACTAATAACTAATTTGGGTTTTTTTTTTAAATGAAGAGAATATATATGCACAGTAATCCCTTGCTTTTCGCGAGTGTTACGTTCCAAAATGAACCCACGAAATTTGCGAAATAGAAAATGTATTTGTTAAGTACTCTAATATACATTGAAAGAAAAGAACAAACTCTTTTTACTGGCTCTAGCATTTATTTAAATCTCCATAGTTTGTATTCTTCCTTGTGCTTTTTAGCCCTCATTTTCAGTTTCACTACACATTGCAGCGACATCCAGTGGTCAAATATTACACTCTCCCTTAAACGGCCTCCTTTCCTGCAGGTGGAGGACGGAGGCTACACGTCCATCAACAACGTCCGTGACCCCGAAAACCCGGAGCCCAGAGACAAGATGGAGAGTTTCTTCCTGGGTGAGACCTTGAAGTATTTCTACCTGCTCTTTTCTGACGACACGGAGCTTCTTAGTCTGGACAAATACATCTTTAACACTGAGGCCCACCCGCTGCCCATATGGCCTTCGCCGCCCAAGTGATGGATGACACCAAGAGACGCTGACTTCTTCGGGCCTTGAGGTCCTTTAAAGACTGCAGACGCCCTTCAGTCTGGTTGGTAGCCTTATCGGCCCACCGCTGGTAGACCACATGATGTTGCAAAAATGTCCATGTGGAGGAATTTCCGTGAAATGTTTCCTAAGGAAAGGTCTGAGCTGGACTCTGGAGTAAATTAAAAGAAATAGTTTGAAATTAGGCCTGGAGCTGGTCGTCGTATGTCGAAGCTCCTCTTCACCTGACAGGTATTGATAACTTTTTTTAGACAAAATGTTGGATTGCGAATGGATGAGTACCCTAAATCCCGGACTATATGCGGTTACTTTTTTGCTACATTTTAAACACTGCAGCTTTGAATACGGTGTGGCTTATTCCTTTTTTGGTGGCGGGAAAAACATTTTTCCCAGGGGTCCAATTACCGTATTTTTGCATTATAAGGTGCATTGTATTGTTAGTAAAAAAACAACAAAAATATTATTTTGTCATATTTCATATTTTAAATAAATAAGGTGCATCGGACTATAAATAGACCCTACAATAAAAGCTACCCATGTATAACTATGAGATAAAGTGATGCAATGATTGATAGGTCGATAAATGTCACTGACCTTATTCGAAAAATTTGTATTTAATATGAATCAAACTCGAATAGTGTTGGAGAGAGCGCCAAAACATATCCACTAGACCACCAGTGGTATGGGTGACACAGGAAAAGGCTCTTTCCTATTGTCAATTTTTACTCACAGTGCCAGAAGCACTGATTTTCATAATGCATTCCTATAAGTTGGGACAGTCTTCACTTCCTTCATCTGTGCATCAATAATCTTTCGATTCAATATGTATATGAACGTAAAAGAGCTTGTATGATATTTTACTGAAAGTGTTTTTGTTTTCCTCATTCCGTTTCATACATTCGCTCGTGAAGAAGTGGAGACACTTTTTAACCTTTCAGAATGCACTATGCCAATCAGTGTTTCTGGCACTGAGAGTAAAAATAGTGCGATTATAACATGGGCTCTAACACCTTGTTGTACAGCATTTGAGTCTGCGCTTTCACCGCTACTGCCCAGGTTTTGAAATATAGGTCAGCAATGTTTATCAATTTGATCAATCGTTGCACAATTGCTCAAATACGATAATATAAAGTAGAATATGTAAAATATTTTATGGTAACGCATATCTATAATTAATGTATGCACTTTCAATTTTTCAATCAATTGGGGTTTCTGTAGTCAGTATAATACAGCAATATGTATTGTAAAAAGAATTCTCTACAATTTGGAACTACTGTGTCCTAAGCAGACCTGCTGAGTGTTACCTGAAGTCACTTAAGCTACTTAAAGGTTGAGTTAACATGCTCACAAAGGTCTTCAAGTCGAAGACACATGGTCGTTTATTTCACTTCAGTCCGTTAAAATACGTTGAGTATAAAGACACATATGAGCTACAGGGGCAACAACAGTAAGCCAGTTCCTGCGATTAGCTTACCGGTCAAAACCTTTTGACTAAGTTAAAAGTGATTCCTCTGGCAGTTAAAGAAGGGAATTGAGTCTGCCGCTAGTAAACTTGGCATAAATTAATCAATGGTGAAAAGGTGTGGAGTTGCCAGCAGAAAGTACTATGTATTTGGGTTTATGTAAATGGTCTGCATTTATATAGTGCTCTTCAAGTCAAAGAAGACCTCTCAAAGCACTTTACAATGTGCTTCACACTTTTCCCTTTTACACACTAACTAACCGATAACGGCGTCAGCAACTACCTACTATCGGGGGCATTAGGGATTCAGTGTCTTGCCCTTCGACATATAACACGGAGGAGCCAGGAATCGAACCTGCGACCTCTTGAACCCAAGACGAGCACTTTACCAAGCCAATGCTGCCCCGGGGCACAACACTTAAAAAATACAGCTGTTCACTACAGTGATAGAATACATAAACATGTGCCCAAAAGGAGAAGCTTTCAAGGGTCTACCCCTATTCCATTTTTTTCCTTGCAGGGAAAACTTATTCACAAGAAAACAGAACTTTACCCCAAAAAGTACAGTTAGAAAATAATGACATTTAAAACTTATAATAGTATCGCTATGACTCCTATAAAATAACATGCACAAAGAAACTCTTTATATATTATTCTTCTTTATTATAATTATCTAAAATACATATATAATACATTGATATAACATGTAACAGAAGCACAACGTGGGGTTTGACGGTACTTTATTAAAGTCCTCAGTTTATACATCCAAAATCAACAGCAGTGGAAGTTATTCTGTATTATCGGGGTGATTGACAGCTCTCTAGAGTTTCCTTTGATCTTAGAGGAACAACGGCAGGCAAATACAATTTGGTCCATTACTGTGGCAAACTACCAATGACAAAAGCACACAAACCACATCTGTGTTGCAATTTGACTCTATACCCCACAGTATGGTTGCCATGGGCCCGTCATCTCGAAATATAGGGCTCACATTTTACACCGCCAGCCCTCATTTGTGGGTATTTTAAGTGTGATAGTAAACTTGAGTTCGTCATTGTAATCGCCATCTTGAATGGTAGCATGATCCATAATTGATTCGGAGGAGAACAGAAAACGCAGAAAATTGTGTCAGGTAGGCAGGGGGCTTAAAAAGTAAGAAATGAACATAATTTAGTGAATTTTTAGGGCCGTTTAAGCCGGTGCCGTAAAACCAGGTGAGGCTTGACCTAAAGCAAAAAAGTTTTGTTCTTAAATTTGAGCCACGTGGCTTTTAGTAAGATGGGGTCTCTAGTCTGGAATGTACGGTAAACGAAAGAAAGTTTGGAAGTAGGCATGAGCTTTCATAATATGTAGAACGTGTTTGTCACCTGACAGGCATTGATATCTCTTTTTAGACAAAATATTGGCTTTTAATTGATAGATTATTCACTAATTGTTTGAGAAACTAAGTTTCCCTTGAGAACTTCCATTCCGGTTTTATTATACAGAAGCAGGTTCAAGTATTTCAATGATAATAGCAAACAACTTCACTCATTCGGACGTTTTCATGATGCAGACTAACGTGGGTTACGGCACCGCACAATGTGGACGTAAAACAATCGTGCTTTTGAAAGAAAGATTTGTGAGTGCCATTTTGTTAATCAAGGAATATTGGAATGTGACCAAAATGGATGCCAAAGCGTCTGCAGGCGAGCCACAGGATTTACAAAGCAACAGCGCGCCAAGTACACACAACAAAGTTGACCTTCAAATTAACATTTAAGTAAAATTACATTGATATCAAAAAGGTTTTCCTATCGAGATTGTGGGCAGCGGAATACTTTTTAAAAAGTCTTTGTGTGTCTTTTCTCTTCCATGAAGCAGTAGGGGAACTAATTTAATGATTTTGGAAGTACATAATGAGAGACGGTAAATGCTCTTGATAAATGGTCCTCAACCTTTTTGGTACCAAGGACTAGTTTAAAGTCAAGTCACATTTATTTGTATAGCCCTTAATAACAAAAATGTCTCAAAGGACTGCACATGATTATAATAACACCATCGCCTGATCTTAAACCAACATGCGGGCAAGGAAAAACTCAAAACCTCAGCGTGAGGAAAAAGGAAACCTTGAAACAGGGCCTCACAAGTGGTAATCCCCCTTTCAGGCTGACCAGGGTGAAATAGATTTAGCATTGGGTAACAGTACACAAACATAGTAAAAATCAATAAAAGAGAACACTAGGTAACATGTTGAAATTTGTCCGGAAAGTGCATGACAATAACGACTCAGGTTCCCATAAAGGGGCATTGTGTATTATTTTGCACCTCATAGAGCAAAACTCCATGAACTATCATCTAAAAATCAAATTTGTAAATACTCATTGGTTAGATGTAAAAGGTTTGCATTTATATAACGCTTTAAGTCAATAAAGACCTCCCAAAGCGCTTGACAATGTGCTTCACACTTTTCCCTTTTACACACTAACTAACCTCTAGAACAGCAAGTCAAAGTTAACAGGGAATGTGAGCACACTGCAAACATTGGTTTGGAAAATCTGACATGCTAAAAACAATGACCTGCCCAACTGGCGAATCACAGACACTGATCTTAAATGTGCACATGGTTTCAAAAGCTTCCTTTGAGTCAATCTCAAGGAAATGTATTCCGTCTGGTATGAAATTCTGCTTTTGACTATGGTTCATCCAATCTCTGTTTAGTTTAGTATGTCATGTTTTGGAACATTGTCAGGCATAAAGGTTAAGAAATTTGACTTGATTATCTTGCTGCAAGTGCAGCACGACAGCGCAGTGGTTAGCGCGTGTGCGGCACAGTTCTGAGGTCATGAGATCGAACCTCCTGGGTGGAGTTTGCATGTTCTCCCCTTGCTTGCGTGGGTTTCCTCCGGGCATTCCGGTTTCCTCCCACATTACAAAAACATGCTTAAAAGATTGATCGGCTCGTCCAAATTGTCCCTAGGTGTGAATGAGAGAGCGAATTGTCTGTCCCTGTGTGCCCTGCGACTGGCTGGCAACCAGTTCAGGGTGTCCCCTGCCCACTGCCCGAAGATGGCTGGGATGGGCTTCGGCACCCCCGCGACTCTGCTGAGGATAACGGTGCAGATAATGGATGGATCTTGCTGCTATAGGTACCGCCAAAACCAGAAACTAAAGAAATAAGGGCAAAAAAATTAGAAGCCAAATGGTCACTTTGAGTCTGCGCAGTTTGTATTTGGCCTTCTTTTTTTTTTTAATTATTTTTTTGCACTCATTTTAGGTTGCACTACTCCTTACAGTAACACCTGATGGTGAAATAATAGACTCATAGTCCTCGTAATTTCTGACAATATTTTATGGCCCTGCCCAAGGTCGGCATTGAACATATTTGTCCTTTTTCTAAAATATTAATACAGAAACAATAACAATTATAATATTCATAGTTAGCATTAGCTCAGGAGATAGAGCACTCGTCTTGGGATCAAGAGGTCGCAGGTTCGATTCCCGGCTTCTCCGTTGTCTATGTCAAAGTGTCCTTGGGCAAGACACTGAATCCCTAATGCCCCCAATAAGCAGGTAGGCGCCTTGCATGGCTGACTCCCTATTGGTGTGTGAGTGTGTGTGTGAATGGGTAAGTGTGAAGCACATTGTAAACAATCTGGGAGGTCTTCATTGACTTGAAAAGCGCTATTGAAATGCAGACCATTTACCATTTAATACACACAAAAAAGAATAATAAAGATAGGCTTAAATCTTTTGTTTCTTGTTACATCACAGTAACATGACATGACTTGGACAACTTTGCGCTAACTCACTACAAAACAATGTTTAATGCAAAATGCCACATTAGCTGCATTCCAACTCCTAACCTAAATGTTAAGTTAGTAGTTTAGCAGACAGTAAAAATAAGTTGTTTTTTTTTGAAGAAAGAACAGGGGGATCTGACATAATTGTCTGCCATCTTGCTGCTACCCAAAAACCTCAAAAAGGCTTAAGAAAACATTGAGCAAAATGGTGGATTTTGGTCACTTTGACTCTCCTTTGTTTGTATTCATTTATGTGCTTTTTAGTATTCATTTTTCATTGCACGACACTATTCAGCGACATCTAATAGTCAAATAACACACAATTTCCCTTTACCTTATTTTTGGTGTTAGGTGTTTTTCTCGTTTCCCTCCCGCCAAAACATATTTATAATACAATTTTTTTTAAGTATCATGTTAGATCTTGGTTTTGTCCAAAAAAACGATTGATTAATGCTAATGTACTGTATTGTTTTTCTTGTTAGAGCTTTATATGGTCTGTTTCTCTGTGGCCTGAATAGTTATTTGTAGTGCAGGAATTTAACTCCAGAGTCCACCAAGGACTTCATATCCAGATCCTTGAATCGTCTTATTAAAGCATTGCTTTTAGGCAAAGTGATATAAGGAAAGATAAAGGGCTTTTTTGAATATTTTAAATGTTGAGGTTCAACGCTGGTGTCTGCATTTTCTTGCATCCATGACCTATTGAAAGGATTGAAAAAAAAAATCTGTCTGAATGTACATATTATAGAGATTCTTTTCTATAGCCGTGTTTTGGGATATGAGTTCAACGTGTTTCACAATCGCTTTTGCAAATTTTAAGTCATATCCTGGGCACCTTATAAACCAGGGTACTCCTATATCATAAAGCCCATCTCATTGAATGTACACTACCGTTGAAAAGATTGGGTCACTCAGAAATGTCCTTAATTTTTAAGGAAAACTCTGTTTTTTCAATGTAGATAACCTGACACTGAATAACAAATACACCCTACACATCATTAATAATGGTAAATGACTATTTTAGTTACAAATGTCTCGATTTTAAAGCAGTATCTTCATAATTGTATAGAGCTCCACTTTCAGCAACCAGAACTCCAGTGTTCTAAAGATGCATTGTGCTTCTAATTATGTTAGAAAGCGAATAAATGTTTAGAAAACCCTTGTGCCATAATGTTTAGCACAATTTAAAATGTTTAGCTGGTAAGAGAAGCTTTAAACTCACCTTCTGTTGAGTATCTGAAGCATCACATTTGTGGGTGTGGTTAATCTTTCACAATGTCCAAATAAAGAGAACGTTCATGGGAAATTCAACATTCTAGTCTTGTTCAAATGTTATTTTATGTAAGAAATATCCAAGAAACTGAAGATCTCCTACAAACGGTGTGTACTACTCGCTTCAGAGAACGAAACAAACAGACTAGAGTAGGAAAAGAATTGGGAGGCAAATCCAAGCAAAGTCTCTAGTTTGAGAAATAGATGCCTTACGGGTCCTGAACGAGCAGCTTGGTTATATCGTACCCGCAAAACACCAGTGTCAACAACTACAGTGAAGAGGTGATTCCTAGGTGCCTTCAAGGCAGAAAGGCAAAGAAAAGACATATCTGAAACTGTCCACCAAAAGAAGTGAATAATATAGGAAAAATGACACAAACATTGGATAGCTCATTACATAAATAAAAGTGTGACTTGTTCATTGAAAACACAAAATGATCTGGATGTCCCAAAACTTTTGAATTGTAGTGTCAATGTGTCCTGTACTTGTTAACAGATCATTTTTATTATTTGAGGTGCCATGAGCCTTGGTATGAACTGTAAGAGCACCTAGGGCTATATCAGAACTCAATAAAGTTCACAATTTTCTCGTATTTTCTGCAACATCTCATGTGACATGACTAAACGGGCACAAAAGTCACGCTGTCCTGTGCCTGAAGTAATCTACATTGCTCTCTTGCTGCAATCTTATCAATGGTCTGCAGCCCGGCTATATTTCTATTGTGGTGTACAGGTGACAGAATATGATGTACATAATTTATATGATTTTGATTGTACATTTCCAGTTCCGTCATGACTTCGAAGTTGTAGAATTTCAATGGTTTTTACCAAACTACTGCCATTTTGCACCCTTTAACTTGTTTCCAGTTAGATATCTTCTGTTCAACTTCCAGCTCATGACTGCTTGATACTTGATATTTAATTATGTGGAAATATTGTAAATATGCAAATTAAAAATTATATATAAATCCCTCTCTGTGACTCATTTCAAACTGCCGAGTAATTTTTTCATTATCTTAAATTGGCAATTGGGCCATCTATTTAGGGAGATCAATTTAGTTGATCTTTACAGTATTCTTTTTCGAACTGTGCTACCAAATACTACCACTGTAATGTAGTTTACGACGTTACTTTATAGAAAATTATTAAATACATCTTTTGTGTGAGTACTATTATTATTTTTTGTTGTTGTTATTACTGTTATCGTTATCAACTGTAAGTGTATTATTGTTAAACGTTGGTATATATTGTCACCATATTAGGCAAATTCAGCACAATCTGAAACAATTATAAACAAACAATGAGATGAATAAATATGTTCAGTATGATGGTAAAAACCAAACGAACACTAAATAACTGGGGATACAATCACATAGCTAGACAAATTGATGAAAGTACAAAATAGAAATCTTTGCACATCTCATTGTTAGGGCAGACAAGCGGGACCTCGATGCTGGCGCCATCTGGCTAAGGCTCCCTTGCCTTTTATTTTCAATGTACAGAACAGGACACTAGCAATGGGTGGTTATGCTACCTGGGGGTAGACCACTATAGAAGTAGGTCCAAAGATTCTTGTATGGTGGACAACAGCACCACAAAACAGTCAGTTTTCACCATGAACACCCACGAGAATTATTCGTTATTATAATAGATACTCAGGCTGAAAATGTATGGAAACAGCAATGATGATAATGATGACGGTGAGAATAGTGATGGTGGTGATGAATTGGCTGAACATCCACATAACCAATGTAAATATGTATATTCAAGAGATGTTTGTTACATGTAAATTCACAAGAGATCTTGCTGTAAGACAGAATTATTAAGTAAGTCTGGGGGTAGGATTTTTCTTCCTATTCCTTTTCGGACATACACGCTAACATAGTTTAATTTTTGTTGACTTGTTTTGTTTTTATCATGTTTGAAATAAAGTTGTATTCATTCATTCATTCATTGCAATATATTTTTGAAAGGAAATTGCATTTGCAAATAGGGCCAGTCACAGAACACTACCTTGTAAATATTTTCACCCACATATCCTGATGTTTCATTTTTCTCTTCTCAGTCTTCTCGTGTGTTTAGCTTGTTTATCCTGGAGTGCCATGTGTAATCTTGTTGCAAACAATAATCACTATGTTGTTATCAACGACAAAAAGGACTATACTATTCTACTACAAAAATCAGAGGGAAAAAATAATCAGGGCTTATTTTTGTATTGACAATGTTAATTGCTCCCTGTTTATATATTTATCTTCCGTCACAGCACCTACAGGTAACTACAGACAGTGTTTGATCATCCTGGAGCTGATCATATGCTGAGCTTTTGCTATTCTTGTTGTTATCCGGTCTATTTTAATTGTTGTCTTCTGTTTTCTTCCACATGTCTAGCTTTTTACTACACATTATAAAGCATTAGTGATTATTTTAACCAAACAGCCAATATTTTTTGCACCTCTTTATAGGTTCTTCCCTCTCAAATCGGCTTTATCTTGAATGACCCATTTTCCTCAAATACATGTTTAACCTGTGCTGGCTTCATAATCCATAAATAGGCGCCACCCGATTCACACCTGCCGAAGAAAGAGGTTACACTTTGCCAAAAAACACATCAACCACCCTAAATAAAGATAAAAAGAGGTTATGTTGCCCTCTGCTGAAGAGGACATGCCCTTGAAATGGGTTTTTCCAAAAGACAATGACCCCAAACACACCAATAGTCCATCAAAGTCTTGGTTCCAAACTAAAAAAAATATCTTATGGGGAGGCCATTCCAATCAAGAACTTAAAGGGTGATATCAAAAATGCTGTTTGTGAATCAAAACCAAGAAATGTAAATGAATTGTGGAATGTTGTTAAGCAATCATGGAGTGAAATAATAACTGAAAGGTGCTACAAGTTGGTTGACTCTATGCCACACACATCTGAAGCAGGTATGAAAAACTGTGGTCATTAATTAAATATTAGGATCGCAAAATCCTACCTTTTTTTGGAAATACAAAATAGTTTTGAGTTTGTTAAGTCAACAGCAGACACTGCTATTTTTTTTACCCAATTGCACAGCCTATGGAGCGTGCCTATTACGGACGGGTTTGTTTCCAGCTCCACCTACTGGTAACTTGTTTGGCATGTAAAAATTAAAAATATACTAAAAACCAGGGATATTCTGGTTAGTCAAATTGAAATGCAACTATTTTGAACAACACTCTATGCAATGTATATAGTGCAGTGGTTAGCACATATAGCATGTGAAAGGTCCCCGGTTCAAGAAACATATGATGGCCTGGAGAAGAATGGGTTCCATATGGCTTTACTTGCCCAGGACACACCCCAAAAAATGGTTCCCCTACGACGCTAGTAGTTATGGGATCAAACCACCCAACCAACCATCAATATATATATACATTTCAGGGTGTCCCCTGCCCACTGCCCGAAGATAGCTGGGATGGGCTCCAGCACCCCCGCGACCCTACTGAGGATAAGCGGTGCTGATATTGGATTGATGAATGGATATATATATATATATATATATATATATGTCTTTCTGGGAAAAAATACCAAATCAACTAAACCGAAAGTCCTGAGTCAACTTTTGTCGGCATTTTTTTCTTTACATCTGGGGTAACCTACCTGACAACATGTACAATATGGCGTTGATATCCATTGTCGTTCTGGTCTGGGGGAGTGGCAAAATGCTTTGCAATGTAACCGAAAGTGCTGTGTCAACTTTTTTTTGTTAGCTTTTTTGGGGTATTTTTCACATCTAGGGTAAACCACCTGACTGCCTGTGAAGGATGGTGGTAGTCCTTCCCCCTTTACTTGGGTGGACAGACATACAAACAAACACACAGACTAATATATATATATATATACATATATATATATATATATATATATATATATATATATATATATATATATATATATGTGTGTGGGCAGCACGGCTGCGCAGCACGGCGGCGCAGCGGTTAGCGCGTGTGCGGCACAGTTCTGAGGTCATAAATTCGAACCTTCCTGTGTGGAGTTTGCATGTTCTCGCCGTACTTGGGTTGGTTTCCTCGGGGCACTCCGGTTTCCTCTCGGATTCCAAAAACATGCAGTTCAGGTTAATTGGCCGGTCCAAATTGTCTCTTGGTGTGCATGAGCGAGTGAGTTGTCTGTCTCTGTGTGACCTGCGGCTGGTTGGCAACCAGTTCAGGGTGTCCCCTGCCCACTGCCTGAAGATAGCTGGGATGGGCTCCAGCACTCCCGCGACCCTACTGAGGATAAGCGGCGCAGATAATGTATGTATGTATGTATGTATGTATGTATGTATGTATGTGTGCATGCAAAGATATAAACTCTTTGCTGGAGGAATTATTCAGATAAAAACACCTATTGACTTTTGACCTCCTTCGCGAATGAAGCGAGGACGGCCCAGTCGCCATCTTGCCCGGGCCGTACTGACAACATCCGATCAGTAGGCGTGGTTTATTGACGTCACACATAAGCAGGAAATGGAGTCACACATGAGTGTCATATTGCAATGAAAATAAGACTGAAAACCTATTACAAATAATGGAATTAGACTGAATAGAAATAGACTGATCTTTGAAACGTGACTATGTGTGTGTGTGTGTGTGTGTGTGTGTGTGTGTGTGTGTGTGTGTGTGTGTGTGTGTGTGTGTGTGATGATTACTTTTATATTAGGAATATAAAAACAGGTTAATTTCATAGCATGGGAGTCTGAGAAATATACAACTAAAAATAGCTAACTTTACAATGTATGAAACATTGCCGGCTTGTAATACTATAGCAGAGCTCGTAACACTATAAAAGACAATTCCCTCCCCAGCTACCACCTCTTTGACCTGTTACCCTCTGGTGGGTGCTACAGGTCTTTCAGAATTAGGACAAACAGGCTCAGAGACAGCTTCCTAAACGAATGCACAAGACTGTGAAAAAATATTCTTTATATGTATTGTTAATTATATTGGGTTTTTTAAATCGCCGCTGCAACGCACTATTATTATAACGCTCTATTCTTCTTCATTGCATTACTATAACTTAGGGCGTTTTTTTCCGAGCACTACATTGTCATTTTTTCTTTTTCCTATTTATCCTGATAGTCTTTTCTTTTTAAAGTCTCTATATTACAAGTTTTACCCTGGAGTCCCATGACTTATCTCGTTGCACACAATGTGTCACAATTTTGATATCAATTAAAATAAAGAGAACTCTAATTATATTGATGGTGCACTAGTGAATTTTGCTGGACACTTTTTAACAGCAAGTTTGATGTGCGTTCATAATATTGTCAAAGAACCATTTTTGACATAAAAACTGCTCTCATATGCGACGAAAACAATCTCAGAATCTGAAAAATCTATCCATTCAGAAATGGGATTTTCAATGTCTGGCAGCTCCGTTTAAATATGTTTCTTGGATAATAACACAACTCAAATGTAAGTAAAAAAAATTTAGATAGCATTTAGATATTAAGAATAAAAAGTTTGGCAGGGCCCCTGACAACCTCCCGACAACTGTTATTCAGGATAACGTTTTAGCCTTCGCCTCTTTGGTAGCCCGTCAGAGGATACTCCTTTTGAAGAAGTCCTCAGAACCATCTTCCTTTAAAACATGGCTACACGATATACACTTTTTGCTCAAATTACAAAAAAAATTGTATTTCATCTCAGAGGATGTGACTGTAAATGCTATTCTCAATGGGCACCCTTGCTCCACTGTTTTGGAAGGCTCCCACCTGACAGCGTTGTATAAAAGATCTGCATGTCTGCGCCTGGTGACTCTTAACTCTAAATATTTAAATATTCCTTTTTGATTAGTCTTGACTTTTTTTTCTTTTTTTTAAATTATTATTTACTTGTTATTTTTTTGTTTTGTTTTTTTGTTTGTTTTTTAAGTGTTTGTATTTCAGAGGCTTCTATGTTTGGGGGGTTTAATCTTCATGAATATTAAGTGTATTGTATGAGTGCGAATATTTCATTTTACAAGTGTTTATTATCTATGTTTTCTTTGCAATGGGGAGATATACAAATACAAAAGAGAAATACAAAACCATGTACGACATCTGTGTCCAAATGCTCATGGCGCCCGATTAGCCCCGCCCATTTGGCGCCAGCTGCGGCTCGTTACTTGATTGGCTTCCCTCCTGTTTAAGCTCAATGCTCTCACTCACGCTTTGTCAGTCCGTCAACGAACCTTTGCACCTGCAAGACGTGGGCTTTGACTCTGTCCGGTTTCGTTCCCGTCTCTTTTGTCCTGTTTAATATCGATCTCCAGTTTCGTTCCCGGCTATTTTGTTCTGTTTGTTATCGATCTCCAGTGTCTGGTAGCGTTCCCGTCTAGTTTTCCCTGTTTAATTTAGATCTCCCGTGTCTGGTATCGTTTCCGTCTACCTCGTCCTGTTTGTTATCGGACTTTAGTCTCCTGTGCCTGATATCAATCCTGTCTCTTCCGTCCTGTTCGGTATCGACCCCATCTGTCCAATATCTGCTTGTGCAATTGGTATCGATCTCGTTGGCCTCTGGCTTCCTGGCATTCCACGCCAGACTGCTGCCTTACGTCTTCCGCCAAATGATCGCCGTATCACTGGCGTTTGGGTTAACGTGCGTGACTGCCCCATTTCCTGTAAAATAAAGCTTGTGTGACAAACGTCACGCATCTGGGTCCTCCTTCTGTTCCGGTTCTTGACAGTCTGTTATGCTGAAATGATTTTGTCTATCAATAAAAATATCAAAAAATACAAATAAAAAAAAAGTTTCAAATAATAAAAATAGGAGTTTGTCACGGATTGATCGAGATAAATTCATCCATTCATTCCAGTGTCTTTTTCTGGGTAAAAATAAAAACAAATTGATGGAATAGCTACTCAACTGTCCTCCCATTTGCATGCTTATGTGATGGCTTGGGGATCTCACCTAAAGTGTCCATTTATTCCTCCATCACTTGACTTCGTACAAGAGTGTAATTGTTTCATCATTACACTTAATTGAATCTGCCGTGAGTAATTTTCATGTTAATTAAAAATGATGACACATACCTGATACACCCGTACGCCGCTCAGCGTCGCCCCTAGCGTACCGGCGTTCGAACTCAGATTTTTTTGAGCGAAAAGCGAAGCACGAATTTCTCAAAATTTTTGGTCGAGAACCGATTTGTTCAAACTGCGAGGCGTTCGAAAACCAAGGTTCCACTGTACAGGGAGTGCAGAATTATTAGGCAAATGAGTATTTTGACCACATCATCCTCTTTATGCATGTTGTCTTACTCCAAGCTGTATAGGCTCGAAAGCCTACTACCAATTAAGCATATCAGGTGATGTGCATCTCTGTAATGAGAAGGGGTGTGGTCTAATGACATCAACACCCTATATCAAGTGTGCATAATTATTAGGCAACTTCCTTTCCTTTGGCAAAATGGGTCAGAAGAGGGACTTGACAGGCTCTGAAAAGTCAAAAATAGTGAGATATCTTGCAGAGGGATGCAGCACTCTTAAAATTGCCAAGCTTCTGAAGCGTGATCATCGAACAATCAAGCGTTACATTCAAAATAGTCAACAGGGTCGCAAGAAGCGTGTAGAAAAACCAAGGCGCAAAATAACTGCCCGTGAACTGAGAAAAGTCAAGCGTACAGCTGCCAAGATGCCACTTGCCACCAGTTTTGCCATATTTCAGAGCTGCAACATCACTGGAGTGCCCAAAAGCACAAGGTGTGCAATACTCAGAGACATGGCCAAGGTAAGAAAGGCTGAAAAACGACCACCACTGAACAAGACACACAAGCTGAAACGTCAAGACTGGGCCAAGAAAAATCTCAAGACGGATTTTTCTAAGGTTTTATGGACTGATAAAATGAGAGTGAGTCTTGATGGGCCAGATGGATGGGCCCGTGGCTGGATCGGTAAAGGGTAGAGAGCTCCAGTCCGCCTCAGACGCCAGCAAGGTGGAGGTGGGGTACTGGTATGGGCTGGTATCATCAAAGATGAGCTTGTGGGGCCTTTTCGGGTTGAGGATGGACTCAAGCTCAACTCCCAGTCCTACTGCCAGTTTCTGGAAGACACCTTCTTCAAGCAGTGGTACAGGAAGAAGTCCGCATCCTTCAAGAAAAACATGATTTTCATGCAGGACAACGCTCCATCACACGCATCCAAGTACTCCACAGCGTGGCTGGCAAGAAAGGGTCTAAAAGAAGAAAAACTAATGACATGTTCACCTGATCTGAACCCCATAGAGAACCTGTGGTCCCTCATCAAATGTGAGATTTACAAGGAGGGAAAACAGTACACCTCTCTGAACAGTGTCTGGGAGGCTGTGGTTGCTGCTGCACGCAATGTTGATCGTGAACAGATCAAAGCACTGACAGAATCCATGGATGGCAGGCTTTTGAGTGTCCTTGCAAAGAAAGGTGGCTATATTGGTCACTGATTTGTTTTTGTTTTGTTTTTGAATGTCAGAAATGTATATTTGTGAATGTTGAGCTGTTATATTGGTTTCCCTGATGAAAATAAATAATTGAAATGGGTATACATTTGTTTTTTGTTAAGTTGCCTAATAATTATGCACAGTAATAGTCACCTGCACACACAGATATCCTCCTAAAATAGCTCAAACTAAAAAAGACCCACTCCAACTTCCAAAATATTCAGCTTTGATATTAATGAGACTTTTGGGTTCATTAAGAACATGGTTGTTGTTCAATAATAAAATTCATCCTCAAAAATACAACTTGCCTAATAATTCTGCACTCCCTGTATATGGATCAATATTAGTCTCAAAGTCTTGCAACTAAGGCTAGATTTTCCCCCGAAGGCGAAGTAGTCCACGGTGTATGCTGGGATTTATATACCGGCGTTTCATTTCCTAACCAATGTGTCAATCATCATTTGAATCAGTGACTATTGGCTAAAGTTATTCGGAGGTAAAGGGGGCGGATCCTATTTTATCATTTACAGGCTCGCATAGGCTAAAGGGGCGAAACAAAGCCTGCAACTGGCCGAAAAAGATAAATGCGAATCACATGTTGGGTTGCACTACGACATAGAGAAAACATTTTTTACTATTCTGTATTTGTAAATATTTTACTCTCCTGGATTTACTACACTCACGGTTGTAAGAAGACCATGGTTACGTATCATTTTTGAACGTGATGGCTGCAAGGGAACTTAGGTGAGCTATGCGGCTTTATATTTTCCCGGTATCTTGTTTTAGAACGATCTTGATGTTTCTGTGATGAGTCTATTTTTATACTAAATTCAATCCAAAGTGTTTATTGTCATATGCACAGTAAAGAACCCCGTTTCCCTGCACAATAAAATTCTTACTTTGCTGTCCACACAGTTGCCAGCAAAAAATAAAATGGAAACTAACAAATGTTTGGCATTTCTTGAATCCAAGACTTTAACCTTCTGAATGACATTTGGAACGATGCATTTGAGTGATTGGTGACATCGTACATACACTGTTTCCGTACATGTCTGAGACACGTATTTGCTTCTTTGCAAGCTTTCAGAATGTTAAAAGGGTAATTGTCACGTGGCGTGGTGGAGTGGAAGGGGTGACCGGACCAGAACGGAGGCAGGAAGGGAGAACTCATATGCGTTGACGATCATAAGTTTTATTTAACAAAATAAAAGTCGCCCAATACTCCGGGACCAAAACAGAACAATACAGAGTTCCTCCGGCACGAACTCAACAGGACAAGGCATAACAGACGGAAAATGTTTAAACCTAAAACAGGACAAGGCATAACAGACCTGGGATTGTGTAATGAGCCAGCGCCCGCCAAACCCAAAATCCAGCCTTAAATAGCAGACCAGCAATCAGCTGATCTGCTGCAGCTGAGTTCGGGGGCGCGGCACACTGGTAGCCATGGCGACCGTGACAGAGCCCCCCCTTTAAGGGACAGCTCCTGAGGTCCCCAAAAAAGGAAAAAAAATAGAAAATACTACCTCACGCCCCGGAATGGTTCGACGCTCGGCAGGGTTGGGGGGGGCCGGCAGGCAAACTGGACCGGCAAACACGAGGAAAGACAGAGAATCGGAACCGGCGAACACGAGGACAGACAGGGAATCAGAACCGGCAAACACAGAGGACAGACAGGGAATCAGAACCGGCAAACACAGAGGACAGACAGGGAATCAGAACCGGCATACACAGAGGACAGACAGGGAATCAGAACCGGCAAACACAGAGGACAGACAGGGAATCAGAACCGGCAAACACAGAGGACAGACAGGGAATCAGAACCGGCAAACACAGAGGACAGACAGGGAATCAGAACCGGCAAACACAGAGGACAGACAGAGATTCAGAACCGGCAAACACAGAGGACAGACAGAGATTCAGAACCGGCAAACACAGAGGACAGTCAAAATTGGCAAAAACAGGCGAGAGTCAAAATCAGGACCGGCAAAACAGGAGAGAGTCAAAATCAGAACCGGCAAAACAGGAGAGAGTCAAAATCAGAACCGGCAAAACAGGAGCAGCGGAGTCGGACTGGCAGGCAGCGGAGTCGGACTGGCAGGCAGCGGAGTCGGACTGGCAGGCAGCGGAGTCGGACTGGCAGGCAGCGGAGTCGGCCCGGCAAGCAGCGGAGTCGGAGTCGGCCCGGCAGGCAGCGGAGTCGGAGTCGGCCCGGCAGGCAGCGGAGTCGGAGTCGGCCCGGCAGGCAGCGAAGTCGGAGTCGGACTGGCACGCAGGGGAGACTGAATAGCAGGCAATCGGCACGGGAATCGGGCAGGCAGGCATGAGAGTCGAACAGGCAGGCGTCAATTCCTCCCGGGACCCCATTCGAGGCAAAGCAATGGCCACGACGGGCGGGGCCGTGGTTCGAACGGGCAGGGAGTCGAAGTCGGACTCAGTGCGCGCTTGCCAAGCTGCGTTCTCCAGGTCTCCTCAAATCGCGCTGGGATCGTTCGCTGAGTTCTTGTCGTGGCTGGCTCATTCTGTCACGTGGCGTGGTGGAGTGGAAGGGGTGACCGGACCAGAACGGAGGCAGGAAGGGAGAACTCATATGCGTTGACGATCATAAGTTTTATTTAACAAAATAAAAGTCGCCCAATACTCCGGGACCAAAACAGAACAATACAGAGTTCCTCCAGCACGAACTCAACAGGACAAGGCATAACAGACGGAAAATGTTTAAACCTAAAACAGGACAAGGCATAACAGACCTGGGATTGTGTAATGAGCCAGCGCCCGCCAAACCCAAAATCCAGCCTTAAATAGCAGACCAGCAATCAGCTGATCTGCTGCAGCTGAGTTCGGGGGCGCGGCAGACTGGTAGCCATGGCGACCGTGACAGGTAATAAGTTTGACCGAACTATCTGACTGTTTTGTCGACGTTCCCATTGTAGCGCCTTATAATCCGGTGAGCCTTATGTATGGAATATATAGGACCAAAAACTATTTTGGGGGGGATGCACCCTATAACCCGGTGCACCTTATAGTGCGGAAAATACGGTATATATATATATATATATATATATATATATATATATATATATATATATATATATATATATATAAAACCGCAGTTTACCCGTCCCACCAAGGATCCACATTCAGGCTGGACTGGATGATGGGGCTTTTATTTTAGTGCCTGCAATGAGCGACACAACATGCACACACGATGTGAAAAGTACCTCCGCAGGCTTTCAACATGATTAGCAGCGCGCTGGACACTGCTCTGAGAATTTTCGACATGGAATACATTTCAGAAGATCAACCATCACAATAATGTTTACATACATTTTAGCAAGATACCTTTAACAAGTGATCGTATAGTGGTTTTAGCTAGTACAATGAATTCAACTCGACATATTTTTTAATGTGAATTTCAACCAACATCATCCTTTTTTATATATTTGTGAAAATAGAAATATGATTACAATAACGAGTGTAAAATGGGAACAATTTACCTGCAATGAGCGACACAAAATACCACACACGATGTGATTAGAACCTCTGCTTTCAACATCTATGAGGGAAATTAGCATTTCAGTACAACGTACGGCATAACTCACGAAAATAATGACCGAAACAAAACGAAACTACATCAAAACAGCTTGACAACTTTGATTACATTACTGTGTATGTTGCAAGGTTTGTCAGTTCAATTTTAAAGTTGTTAATAAACTTTCTGCGGAGCTTACCGTTAGCAGCGCGCTGGAGACTGCTTACAATATCCGGATCCCGGTCAGAAAATCAGAAATTTAACTTAACCTTACCCTGTACCAGCAGATAGTGCTGCTGGATTCGTCATTGCGGGACACTGGCGGGCAGTGTTAGAGCCTGACAGCTGCATGTGGCCCACAAGCCATAGTTTTCCCACCCCCTGCACTAAATAGACAAACTTTCCGCACTGATGTTCTGAATCGGGCCTTTTTTCCATCATGGCTGGAAAACAAAAGCAGACACATTCACACAGTTTATATAATTAGGTTGGCAATGTTCTTCGTTTCATGCTTTTGATGACTCGTGGGATACTCGGCTGGAAATCACAATGATGGTCTCTGGTTAGGCTGGCAGATTTTGCCCGAGGCTTAAAACTGCACCTCTCCCACAGATGGGAAGAAAAGAAAACAAGTTTTCTAAACTAATTGTTTCCCAGGAGGAGTTTAGAGGGATTTTCTTGGAGCACCCTGAAGCTGTCAATATGTTTTGCCCTAAAAATTAGAGCAAACAAAAGAAAGTTTGGAAATGCCTGTTTTATAAAAGGGGGAGGAAAGTAGTTTCGTAATGAGAAAAGCTCACTGCATTTTACTGGTTTCTGCTCATTTCCGTTTACATTTTTAGTCATTTTCAGTTGTCATGCCACTATCATATGTATGGTCATCACTCGCTTTTCGCAGGGGTTGCGTTCAAAGAGTAAATGGTCTGCATTAATGTACTGTAGTGCTTTTCAAATCAATGAAGACCTCCCAAAGCATTTACAATGTGCTTCACTCTTTTTCCTTTTACACACTAACTAACCGATAGCAGCATCAGCCATGCAAGGTTACTACCTGCTATCGGGGGCATTAGGGATTCAGTGTCTTGCCCAAAGACACTTCGACAAATAACATGGAGGAGCCGGGAATCGAACCTGCGATCTCTTGATCCCAAGACGAGCGCTTAACCCCCTGAACCAAGCATGGGGAGAAGTTGAAGGTCTTTAAGAGAAACTCGAAATTGAAAAAGATCTGCGCATACTCAATGTAGGTTCGTCAAGCTATTATACATACGTGTACCACTCAGTCCACAACATTACTGACGTAAAGGCAGACAAAGAAAGAAAAGAAGCGGGGCGACTCTTTAGTCAATCAGAATGCAGAACACAATGCACTGTAAAAATTTGCGAAGTAGCAATACAGCAATACAGCGACAGATTACTCTATAAAAATTCTTATTCCCATCGTAGGAAGAAGCCAATCTCTCAAAGACGCAGTGACATACACCACACGGTGCCGGGGGAAGTTGTCGGAAAAAAAAAATGCTGACTGCAACTTTTTTGTCTCCCTTGCGGGGATTAGGAGACACAGAATTAAGGATTTAGGAGTGACAGATGAGGAGTCTACTAGCCTGCGTAATCACTTACAAGCAAGTACTAAGAGTGGGGGTGAAATCTGTGACTTTGTTTATCATGTCTGGGTCATACAGAAAGGTGTACATCCAACAGTGGTAGAGCTCTACACATTTCAATTATTATATAGAATTAATAACAGAGAAGTACAGTTACAGATACTAATACAGTTATCTGTCTCTGTATCACAGTTTACTTATTGCTGTTTTGCTACTTCGAGATCTTTATTGTGCATCGTGTTCTGTATTCTTATTGGCTAAACAGCCGCTTCGCCCTTTTCTGCCTGTGTTTGCCTGTGCGTCAATGACGTTGCAGCCTGGCTTCGTACACGTATGCATAACAGCTTGATGAACCTACATTACGTATGCGCACATTCTTTTCAATTTCAAGATTCTCTCATGGTCCAATATGGACCTTTTAAAACCCTGCGTGGGTTCAAATCCAGCTCCGGACTTCCTGTGCGGAGTTTGTATGTTCTCCCCGTGCTTGCGTGGGTTTCCTCCGGGCACTCCGGTTTCCTCCCACATTCCAAAAACATGCCTTTTAGGTGAATTGGCCGGTCCAAATTGTTCCTAGGTGTGAATGAGCGAGTGAGTTGTCTGTCCCCGTGTGCCCTGCGATTGGCTGGCAACCAGTTCAGGGTGTCCCCTGCCCACTGCCCGAAGACAGCTGGGATTGTCTCCAGCACCCCCGCGGCCCTACTGAGGATAAGCGGTGCAGCTAATGAGATGAGATGAGATGAGATAAATTGACAGTAGAGTAGTTATTTGTAGATTGTTTTATATAGTACAGTGCTTTTATTACTAACCAAATTATTGAGCCTGTAAATTGGGATTGTTTTTTGGTTTCAATGAATGATTGTGTATTTAATAACTGCATAAATAAAGGTTTAAACTTCGCGGTTTTAGACTAATATGGGACCCTTTTTGGAACGCAGTTCTCACAAAAACGGTCATCAGCTCTCTCTCCCTCAGCCGGTAACCAGCACCAATCACCTCCCTGCTCTGTCACTGCAACCTGATCTGTTCCACCTGTTCTCGTTTACCACCAGCTGTACTGAATTCCCTGCCAATCAAACTTAGTATTTAAAGCACTGCCTTACAGCCTACTTTTGTTTGATTGTCTGCAAAGCCTATACCCAGAACCTGATTGTCTGAGATTCTGACTCTGAACCTGAACCTGGACCTGTTTAACCCTTCTGCCTTCTCTTCTGCCCCGATCTTCCAAAATACTACTTTAAGACCTACCACACCAACCTTAATATCTTCTTCGTTCCATCCTTCAAGCCATCTTCCTTAAGGGTAGTCCCAAATCTCCACTTCAATATTTCTCTTCATTCCAAGACCCTCTCTCCCGTTTCCCCATCCCTAAATAAAATTTCTTAACATGACGCAATAATGGTCCTCATCTGTCTGTTCTGTGACAAAAATTGAGGGATTACTGTCAGGACCAGAACGGAGAAGGAACCCACTTGCTTTACGTTTCTCTCAGTTTTATTGGAAGAAAGGAGAGGGTTGCACCCACGATCCGGCGATCACTGGGCGCGGGAAGCAGGTTGCTCTGAACACGGAAGTGGGACTTCCGTGGCGAGCGATGGCGGTGTTGGGAAGGGAAAAAACGGGTCAGTAGCTGAGACATGAGAGCATAAAACGTGGTCAGGATCGTAAACGAGTCGAAAGCCAGGAGCGGAGAGTAGATCATCATGTTAATCTGTTAATAAACAACGGGGTAGACTGCTGGAAGTGTGAATTTCCCTACGGGGATGAATAAAGTATCTATCTATCTATCTATCTATCTATCTATCTAGATGTGGTCGGGATCAAAAAACAGGTCGAAGCCGGGGAACAGACGGGAGCCAAAACAGGTGGGAGTTGGGGTCGAAAAAGCTTGCCTAGAGTGAACTGAGGTTCGCAGACGGACTGACAACAGGTGACAGAAAGGAGTGGGTTTGAATAGGGACAGGGAGCCAATCAGAGTCTGAGGCAGTTGGGGCTAAACGAGCGGGCACAGGTTTTAATAAGTTTAAAGAGGCTTTAGCTCCTTTCAATAATAGATATAAAATCTAACAGCAAAGTTCAGGTAAACATTTTATAAAAATAAAACAGAATTAAATTACTAAATGAATAGTCAAATGACTTTTAAATCAATAAATCGATCCTGTTAAATTAGTTCTTGTTTGTTATTCTTGTCACTCATCAGACTGGAAGAGTTTCCCTGAGCTAAAGAAACTGAAGTGGAAATTAATTATTACTGGGGTTTTTTTTTCAACAAATGCACGGTTGATCACCACTACAAGACATTAAATCTGAGTAAAGGGGCAAAAATATTAAGGACAAAAATAATATTATTATAATCAAATCTTACATACCCGAATTACAAGTTAACTGTGAGCATCCAAGAATACCCTCAGCCCCCCCCCCCAGCTAAGGCACATTTTTAAACCCATTATTTGCAGGTCCAGCCCCTGTAAGAATGTTTTTTTCTACCGTGTGGCCCACAAGGTAAAACAAGTTTGCCACCCCTGTTTACACCATTGCTTCATTAAAATCGTTGACCACTAACAGGAATTGCGATCAGAATCTCGTTTTCTTTCTACAGACTTTGCGGGTTAATGTAATAAAAGTTGAGTTTGACTACTAGGAGGTTGATTTTACCCCAGATTAATGGAGAGCTGAAAAATTAAATAGTGTCTGTATGTTTTTGAACCTAGTTGTTAGTAAATCTGATGTTTTTCTCCACATTTTGTCCTTCATTGTTAACGCTTGAATGTTATTAGCAAAAAATGACCATGATCGATGAACCATTTGACATTGAACGCTTGACTTTGTGAAATGAGTGTGAGAAAGAGGATTGGTTGTTGTGTTGCTGCAGAGGTGTGTCATTGAGATTGGCAGGTGTTATGGTGAGAAACGGAAGATGTGCTGTGTCTGAAGATGGGGTCGCCCAAAAGCAAACGGTGCATGACGGCCGTATCGTGTAAATACAGTAGGTGACAGTGAGTCCATTGAAAAAATAGGAGAAAAGAAAGACTGCTACTCCTAATAATGTGTCAAATATTTCAAAAACAATATTCTTCCCTCCCCAAAATCATTTTATGAACTTAAAATTACTATCTTTATCCATACCACACCGTTTCAAGGAATTGCATATAGTGATTTTTAATACCGACCTAACCAACTACTTCCATTTGCCTCTCTTTCTTCTGAGAGGAAAGGTTTATAGTTTAGTAGACACTCAAAACATCAAATAAAATGATTTCTCCTGCAGCTTATTTAACTCAGGGAAACTCATGCAAACTGGAAAGGGACAAAAATAGCACACGGACACCAATTTAAGTGCACATGGTTTTATTGGTTAATTTAATGATTTAGAGGTCTTTATTTTCTTTAAACGTTTTTTTTTCCAATATTAATCCTTTTTTTTTTCACAAAAATATTCACTTGAATTTGGGAACTTTGTCATGACTACTCATTGCACTCACCTGTGCCCGCTCGTTTGGCGCCAGCTGCTGCTAGTTGCCTGATTGATTACCCTCCTATTTATACCCAGTACTCCGGTCACTCCTTGTCAGTCCGTCAGCGACCTTCCACATACGCAAGGCAAGCACTTTGACTCTGGCTCCCGTCTGTTCCCGCCTTCGTCCGTTTCCCACTCGTCTGTTCCTGATTTCCCATTTGTCTCCGGCTATTGACCCGTTTTGTCCATTTGACCAAGCGCTGATCTCCCGCTCCAGCTATCGTTTTTGACAATATGACCACGCTCGGATCTCACGTTCCGGCAAATCCACTTCTGCATTCCGATCATGCTCGATCCCGTGAGCTGCTTGCTCCCCTTGTCCAGTGAGCACCGGATCGCTGGCGTTTGTTTCCTCGATATCCCAATAAGCTTTTGTGTGAAACGCTATGCGTTTTGGTCTACCATTTGTTCTGGTTCTCACAAACTTTGCTGTTTGATTTCATATATATTATACAAATAAGCTAAAGAAGCGTTTTAACCCTTGGATGCGTAAGTGGGATCGAAAATTGTCCCATGGGTTGTTGCACTTCAAAATATTTAAAATTTTCAAAAAAGGTTTTAATGTCATATGCCAGATATTCTTCATAAAACATGTTTATAACATGATGCCATTAGTATTTTTCCCTCATTAATTTTTGACCCCACTCGTGCAATAGTGTATGTACTTGTAGATATGCATCCAAAGGTTAAACTTCTGCAAAGACAACACGGTGCTATTTTTAAATGTTCTTTGTTTCAGTCAGGTTCCAACTGATATTTTCCAATCACTGGGCACAAAATGCGTAGTTTAGTTGCGTTTAAGGGAGCCATCCAATCGTTTTGCCTTAAAGCGCGTCCATGTCTTATATTTTAAGTAAAATAACATTGGGATGGGTGTTTCCTCAAATGTTCTCCGGTTGATAAATGATAGTCAGCAAATACAGCTACAGTGGGGGGTTTTCTTGGCTTTGGCGGCATTCATTTGACATAAGTAAAACTGCAGGTCATTGTTTGACGTGGTGTGGCTCATTTTTCTCCTGTGCTTCTCTCAGCATCGTCTTACGGGCCAGATTCAATACGTTGGTGGGCCTGATCTGACGGGGGGTAACAAAGGCATGAATTATAATCTCTGCATCAGACTGGGACAGCATAGGGAGAAATTTAGCAATGTTGAAGTTTTGATTTCGTGACCAACGGGTGACGATAATATGATCTTGTCTTCTCATAAATTAAAAAATAAATAAATTGAGTGCCTGTAAGAACAATAAAATCATATGAACTCAAATAGAGAACAGCTCACATAGGCACTTTAGTGCACATTCTTCAACACATGAACACATCGACAATAAATGGCTTTTTGTTGTTAGTCAACAATTTTCTTTTGACAGAATTCAGAAAGTCAAAAGATCAATGTTTGTCAAACAAATCTCCTCAGGCTTGAGAAGCCTGCTAGGTGGTATTTTTGTTCAGAAACACTCTAAAGAATTGCTTTGGTATTTTTGCGTTTCGAGATTATTCTACTGTGAGATTTGCATCCTGGTTGGCCGACTGGGGACAAACAGCAACATGAGGCAAATTTTGCATTTTTTCTTTGAGGTTGTAGATAATTATTCCTCCTTTTTATGCTCGGATGAGTACATCATCTAAATTACAATCTCTTAGTATGTAAATGGTCAAAGGACATGATCACCCACGCAAAAAAAGAAGAAAGATTTACTTTCTAAGCAATATTTTGATTTTTGGTTGTCATTTTCTTCTATTATTTTAACTATTATTTTTAAATTGAACTTAAGTGTCTTTATTGCAATTGATAACAATGCAGTGAACCATACGCAATGACATTAGACATGACACTCTAGGATAACCATATGATATAGTCTTTAAAGAAAAAAACAAGATGAAAGACTGGGTATAAATAGTCAAAAATATCTTACGACATAGCGCTTGCAGACTGGCCCAAGTCAATATATTCCAAAGGTCCTCCCCTAAACTCATTCTTTTGATCAAAACTCAGGTATGCCCTAATTGGAATGAAAATCAAAGAACAGGAACATTATTGGAAATCAGTGGCAATTATGCAAACAGTGCAAAAATTAAGATGCAACAAAACACAACAATGAACAATAAAGTTTTAAATAACGAATAATCCTGGCATCCTATGCAATCTTAATCATTAGTGTCAAACTTTCAGAACCAGAACAGGAGGAGGACCCAGATGCATAACGTTTCTCACACAAGCTTTATTTTACGGGAATGGGGCAGTCATGCACGTTAACACAAACACTAGTGATTCTGTGATCGCTGGGCAGAAGAAGTAAGGCAGAAGTCTGGCGTGGAACAACAGGAAGCCAGAGGCAGACGAGATCAATACCAGATACACGAGCAGACACCGAACAGGACGGGACAGACAGGATCTATACCTGGTACAGGAGACTGGAGACAGATATCAGACAGGACGAGACCGACGGAATCGATACCAGACACTGGAGACTGGAGTTCGATATCAAACGGGACGAGATAGGCGGGGATGATCCCCGATACTGGAGATTATAGCAAGGTATCAAACAGGGCGAGACAGACGGGATCGATACCAGAAACTGGAGACTGGAGTCAGATATCAAACGGAGCGAGATAGACGGGAGCATTACCGGACAGGATACGCAAGCAGAATACCAGACAGAGCCAAAACACACGTCTTGCGGCTGTAGAGGTTCGGACTGACAAAGGGTGAGTGAGAGTGAGAAGCCAATCAGTCAACGAGCCGCAGCTGGCGCCAAACGGGTGGGGCCAATTGGGAGCAATGGGCAACCGTGACACAAACATTAGAAATAAACAATCAGAATAAACTTATTGTATATGAAATAACTTTATATGAAAAGCGTATATGCGTAAACACGCCAATAAGTCTTTCTGTCCGTCTGTCTGTCTGTGTTATTTTAAGACCAATCCTTTCTCAGCTAAATGACAGCAGTAAGGAGTAAGGAGTGCAGGTAATTTTGCAAAGCGTGGGGCTCACTGATGTAATAAAAATGTACTTTTAACAAACACACGAGCAATTCATGATTGATGTTGAGCTTACCCCAAGACAGTCTACAGCTGCTGGCAAAGATAGTCTGTGTGCTTTCGTGCTTTGCTCTGCATAGGAAAGCAAAATGTGTTATGACTCTTCATGCGTGGCTGCTCTGTGCTGTGTGATTGCCCGTGAGGACAAACTCACTCACACAAACCTACTGACACACACCCTGGGGCTATTTTTTAAAGCAGTTATAAAAACGAACTTGTGCAGCTTTTTTTTTTTAGATGCTACTTTTTTGATATTTTTTCCTTCCGTTTAAATGATTTCAAGAAATAGTCACAACCTTGATGACTGATGTTTTTGGAGTGTTTAGCTCTCCTTTGTGGAGGACTCAGTAAAGCGTTCAGTCATACACAGTTAAGCCTATTAGGGTGACCACTGTAAGCCTTGTTAAGCATTCAGAATGACATGAAATGTTTTCATTAAGGAATAAGTGGGCACTATTTGTAATTCAATGAAGATTCATTCATTCGTTCATTCATTCATTCATGCATCCGTTAAATTATTCATTCAGTTATTATAGATTAAACAGTAAGTGGAAAACCCTTTTATAGCTAAGTCTCATTCATTTGTCTGTTCTTTCATTGATTAGTTCCATGTAAATTAAGATAATCTAGAGATAATAAAAACATGCCCCTTTACGCAGAACTACCATTAATTCATTCATTCACTCATTTGTTCATTTATTTATTGTAGGATATAAATTGAGTGGCAAACATACTCTCTTATACAGTAGTCACATTTATTCATTCAGTGATTCATTCATTTTATGTTATAACTAAGTGAGAAACACATCTTTCCTTATACAAAAGTTATTTTCCTTAAGTCATTCACTCATTATAGGTTAAACACGGAGTTGCAAATTTGCCCTTTTTTACAATAGTCTCATAATTTTTTTTATTCATTCATCACGTGTAGGTTAAAACAGTGAGATACACGCCCTCTCTCAAACAGTAGTCACATTCATTCATTCAGTTATTCTTTAATTGTATGTTATAAAGGAGTGGGAAACACACAGTCCCTTATACAAAAGTCATGTTCATTCATTCATTCATTCATTCATTCATTCATTTATTCTTTTGTTCATTGGAGGTCAAACACTGGTTTGTAAACACACCCTTTTGTACTGTTCTTCTCATTGATTTGTTTGTTCATTCATTCAATCATTCCATATAGAATAAGATCATCCCAGAACATATCCCCCTTTATGCAGAGGTTTTTGCTTGTTCGTTCATTCATTCATTTATAAACGAGTCAGAAACACCCCACCTTGTACAGAAGTCAAATCGGTGAATTAATTAATTCATTCAATGTACTGTAGATGAAAAGCAGAATGTAAAACAAACCCAATCTTATACAGTATCCACCTTTTATATATATTCATTCATTCATTTAATCAATACACACTTTTGTCGGTAGTAACGAAGATTCATTAATGAATTCATTAATTCATTTATTCTCTGCCTTCTGCTACTGTTACGACTGAGTTGTTATCAAAGTGTGACTTATGCCAACACTTCAAATCAAATGACATCCTAAAAAAGTCTACGCAAGCTCACTGTATTGTTCACTAAATGAGTAACATCAAACCATAAATTATAGTTAGGATAACAACAATTAAAACATTTTAACAGCTCAACACACAACTGAGCAATTTCATCCCCTCATAAAAACATTGAAAATGTGTTCAGGAAAAAAATTGGAGATTAATTTCATTTGTCCAAGGACATTACTTTTTTTTTCCTGTATTGGCACCATTGCCATCTGCATTTTTTATTAACCGCCATAAAAGAGAAAGAAACAACACAAATCTCTTGAAAAAGAGATGAAAAAAGTGAGAACACAATTACATTAACAAGATAAGGAGGAACCCAAACACCCCCCACCCCCATCTGCTTTACGCACAGTACAATATTTATTCCCGGTGAAAATGATTTGGCTTATCTGGGCTGTGGGAGGGGGTGCATCACCTTCCTTGCAATTCTGCTGTGTCACTCGCAATAATGTTCGATTCTGCTCAGCTCCGTTTTAACCTTGTGTGTTCTTCCTTTTCACACTTTTTTCAAGTCATCATGTGCACTATTTTCCCTTTTTAAAACCTGCGAGCAATGTCATTTTTGTTTCTAAATGAAGTGTGAATGTATATATAGGGCAGCACGGCGGCGCAGTGGTTAGCGCGTGTGCGGCACAGTTCTGAGGTCGTGGGAACCTCCTGAGTGGGTTCAAATCCAGCTCCTGGCCTTACTGTGCGGAGTTTGTATGTTCTCCCCGTGCTTGCGTGGGTTTCCTCCGGGCACTCCGGCTTCCTCCCACATTCCAAAAACATGCATTTCAGGTGAATTGGCCGGTCCAAATTGTCCCTAGGTGTGACTGAGCGAGTGAGTTGTCTGTCCCCGTGTGCCCTGCGATTGGCTGGCAACCAGTCCAGGGTGTCCCCTGCCCACTGCCCGATGATTTCTGGGATGGGCTCCAGCATCCCCGCGACCCTACTGAGGATAAGCGGTGCAGCTGATGAGATGAGATGAGATGAGATGAGATATATATATATATATATATATATATATATATATTTATATATATATATATATATATATATATATATATATATATATATATATATATATATATATACATTATTTTCTCTGTCTGTTTGTTTGTTTGTATGTCTGTCTACCCAAGAAATGGGGGAAGGAGTTTAGATATGACCACCGTCTTTTACAGGCAGTCATGTAGTTTACCCTAAATGTGAAAAAAGCCCCCCAAAAAACTGACCCCAAAAAGTTGACTCAGCACCTTCAGCTTTATTGACACAGCATTTTTCCCCAGTAAGACATTCCACTCTCCCAGATAGTGAATATCAACACCATAGTTTACAGGTTGTCCGGTAGGTTACCTTATATGTTAAAAAAATACCTACGAAAGCTGACATAGCACTTGTGGTTTTGTTGACTGGCCTTTTTTTTACCAGTAAGACATTCTACACTCCGAGACCAGAAGAGGGATCACAGGATCACAATCTTTTACAAACTATCAGGTAGGTTACTCTAGAGGTGGATGACGCTGCCAAAAGCAGCTACCTTGTGTAATGCAAATGGTCTTTACCTGGGGCAACTTTAAAAATTGTTATTTTTCTCATAAAGGTACACTGAGAGGAATAATTAAAGGGACACTGTGTACTATTTGACCACTATAGGTCACTGTATGGTGTAGTGCAACTTAAAACAAGTGCTAAAAAGCCCAAGAAAGAACACAAACTACGGAGGCTCAAAGTGACTATTTTACTTCTCAATTTTTTGCTCAGCCTTTTTGAGGTTATGGGGGACCTGTAGGAGCAAGATGGCAGACAATTATGTCAGGTCAGGTCTCTTTAGTTGAAGTTACTTATTATTTACATCAATATTGTTTTATTTGAAAGCACAGAGTATGAGCATTGAGTATGAAGTGTAGACACGAAGTGTAGCAGACCCTCAAGTGACCCCACAAATAACATTAATCACGGATGCGGATACGGGGTAAAGAGACAAAAAAACCTCTCCCTAAACCTATGACCGGTGTGCTTCTTATGTACAAAATGTTGGCAGTCGGCGTGCAAAAGCAAATACATTAAGCTGTCAACTAAAGGCATTGGGACCCAATCACGCTGATAAGACACTTGAAGTTTTTTTTTCCAGCAGAATTGTGCCGAAAGGCGTGCATTTGGCATGGACAGACGTAATGTGTTACAACCAATATCGAGCAATATTTGTTTCATCCCCACTAATATTCAGTGATTAGTTAAAAAGGGAAAAAATTGTGGTGGCGTGAGAGAATTTCTTCTTCCCAGGCGGGCCGTGACAGAAAATAATTGTGAAGCACTCACTGAGCTATGTACAAACATGACACTGTTACACTTTAAGCTGTACTGTAGCAGTCATAAGTGAAAAGGTGAAAACCTAAGCTCAACTTTATTTACAACTATCACATAACCCACAAACCGCACCTTTATGATCTTTCTTGTCCCGAATGATGAAAAGCACAATCATCAATTGAAATAGAATTGGGGCTGTATCCCTCTGTCATCTTTCCCTGCTAATATTATCTGCGGTTTGTGGTCTTTTTACATTAGATGCCCTTCAAAATTGAGTGAGTGCTGGGATCCCTGACAGATTATTTATTGAGCTATAGCCCAAAGCTGCAACGTGATTAAATTTGGGCATCCAGGTTATCAATCACAGAAAACTCTGACAATATTTGTTGAAAGAGAAACTTGCCGCCTTTGCGGAAGTGCACCCAAATGCTAGTAATTCGAAATGGAGGCAGGTGTGCCTAACAAAGGATGTAATTTAATTACAAACACCAGTAACAACAAAAATAGACAAACAAGGTCTTAAAACAACCAGCAAAGCTTCTAACACCCCCGCCCCCCCCCCCCCCAAAAAAAAAAAAAAACAGACTTGGTGACACGGGAACTGAACGACTTTATGTCTGAAAATAATCTCTTTGAATTTGTTTAGTCAGAATTCAGGGAAAATCACGCCACAGTACAGCATTGCTTAATGTAATCAACGAGCTTGAGATACCTTTAATACCTTTAATACTGTAGACCAGAATATTTTTCTTGATTGTCCGGAAAAATGGATTTTTATCCCAGGAACCATCCTCTCATTGTTTAGATCCTTCTTTTCAGACAGGATGCAACTACGGCAATCTGACCTCTGCCCATTTTTATGTCACCTGTGGCGTTCCACAGGGTTTTGTCCTTGGCCCCCTTCTTTTCAGTAGCTGTATGCTTCCGCATGTTGATATCCACAAATGTAATCTTATTTTCTATTGCCATGCAGATGACACTTAACTGTATCTGGAGGAAACCATTCCGTTAACTTGTGGAAATTTGGAGGCCTGCCTTACTGAGATACAAAGATGGATGTCAGTAAGTTTGTTGCACCTTAACCCATAAAAAAAAAAAAAAAAAAAACGAGAAATTGATTGTTGGTCCATCTTGTTGTAGGGACTTGCTCTCAAACACTGCCCTGAACCTTAGCAAATGTAATAACATCCATAGTGACTTGGTCCAAAATCTAGGTGTCATGTCTGATCATAATCTGTCGTTTGAGTTACATGTGAAAAATATTACAATAATAGTTTTCTTCCACCTTCATTGTAAGATTTGTCAAAAACAGATGTTGTGATTACAATTTATCAGTTTATCACTCTGTTTGATTACTGTAATGTATTTATTTCTGGCCTCTTGATTATCAAAGGTTTGCAGCTGGTTTAAAGTGCGGCAGCAAGACTTTTGAGTAGGACAAGAAAGTTTGATCATTTCACTTCAACTTTTGCTTGCACTGGGTCTCTGTCACTTTACTATGTTACTTTAAGGTACTGTTACTAACATACGAAAGTTTACATGGACTTGCCCCCGTTTATCTCTCTGATTGATTTTCGACTATTTTCCTGCTTGCTGCCTCCAATCGGAAAATGTTGGTTTACTTGTGACATCTTGGTGTCACAAGTAAACCAGCATTTTCCGAGAAAAAATCTGCAAGAGAGAGAGAAAGGAAGAGAGAGAGAGAGGAAGAGAGAGAGAGAGAGGGAGAGAGAGAAGCAGAGAGAGAGAGAGAGAGGGAGAAAGAAAGAGCATTCTCCATCGAGGTCCTTTTGGGTGGAATTCTCTGCCCCCCGAGACAAGATCTGCAACCTTATTTGAAGTGTTTCAATCTAGACTTAAGACATACTTCTATTCTATAGCTTGTGATCGATGCCAAACTCATACTTTTCTTTGAGGAAATGAGGAAAAAGGACGAATCGGGATGCGTCAGCGGACCAGCACCTGGGCGGAAGGCATCACCTGTATCGGGCAACTGGCCGAGATGGGAGGCTGCGTTGTCACTGTCTTGGACTTCCTGAATAGTTTACCATATTACCTTACATTATTGTTGATATTTACTAGGCTTTGTGTATTGTTACCCAATGCAACATAACGTAAATTGCAACCTTGTCATCCTGTATGGGTTTTACCTCTTGTGTGGCCCCTTCTCAAGGTTTCTTACTTTCTTCATGCTGAGGTTTTTGAGTTTTTTCTTGTCCGCATGCCAGGTTCAGATCAGGGGATGGTGTAATTGTAGACTGTGAAGTCATTTTGTATCACAAAATGATAAGTATAAATGTGATTTGAAAACTAGTAAAGTCCAAAGGCTAACCTAAAACCCCGAAATGATAAAGAATCAAGACAATAAGGAACAGTTTATTGAAAGGCACCACCTTTAACACAATTTTAACAGCCACTAAAAAAACAAGCTTATCCCGTCCCCTCAAAACAGCAACCTCTTGATTAAAGCTCTGCATCAAATATAAACAAGGACTTGCCGTTTTAGTAGGTTTTATTCAGCCAACTTGACGTGACAGCAGATTGGATGAAAGTGGCAAGGGAATGGCAACCAGAATGAATATGACAGAATGGCCAGATCACCAAAGGACCCAGCAAGGAAGCATTGATATCCTCTGTCCATTTTTTTGCATCAAAGTACTGTCGGCCGAACCTGTTCCCTGTCCTGGCGCAGAGGGTAAGGTCCCTTGGTCGCTTCTGGTCTCTGTCCTGGTGGCCATAAAGTTTCAATGAGGCAAAGAGGTGAAGGTTACCCGGCCGCTTCTGGACCCTTCTTTAGTGGGGAAGGATGAGGACCCTTGCCCACCCAGGTCCCAATTACGAGAAGGTCCCTGTCCCTGTGGTCAGGATAGGAGTCTTGGCCTCTTCTGGTACTGTTTCAGTGGGTACGGACAAGGACATTCAGATTTTTGCCTTTTTCGGTGAATGTCTGTTTGATGCATATACCATTATTTCTGTTTTGGGTCCACCTCCACAAAAGTAAAAATTCTTTACACAGCAAGAGTTTGTAGGGCTGGCACATCATAATTCTATTGTTTGTCCAATATAATATGCTGCACTGCATGTAGCAGCACATGTAGCTATCATAAACTTGTCTCCTATGAATTTTATTTTACCCTTGCTACATATAATCTTTCAAGTGGTATAAGCCTCAGATAGTTGTGTAATTAACGACTTGAGTGCTTTTGATTATCCAGCTTCCTGATACCGTCCATCTGCACTGTATGTGCACGTTACATTTAATCTTGACTTTTGATGGTGAATAATAATGAAAATGCAGCATACTATAACTATGATCAATCAGGTGTTGTGATTTGCGGTTAATCCAGACGCAAGAAGCAGGAAGCATGGCTAGGTGCTCAAAAATTATGGTATTAAATCACAAAAATCCTCAACAAAGTAACAAACCAATGGTCAAAAAACAAAAATGAACTGTTTGAACCAGCAAATAAAACCATCCATCCATCCATTATCTGCACCACTTATCCTCAGTAGGGTCGTGGGGGTGCTGGAGCCCATCCCAGCTATCTTCGGGCAGTGGGCAGGAGACACTCTGAACTACTTGCAAGCCAGTCACAGAAAATAAAACAAAACCTCTCAAATCAGAAGAAAACTGGAAAAAGGCACTGGTGGAAAAATGGATGATGACCTGGCAAAAGCTCTGTCCAGAATTTCTTTATGAAGGCTCAAGGTAAGGTGCATGGTGATTAAACACCTGTCCAATTCCAAACACATTAGGCTCCCTCTAGTTGGAAGGGGTGCACCTGACCTCAACGTCAAGATCTGTAAAAAAAAAAATAGTGAGCTCCAGTGACGTGATTATGGTGCACTTGTTTCAACGGATATTCCTGGCTATGGTTTGCGATACATCAACATGATTTTATATATATTTTTTTAACTTTGATCAAAGATATCTGCTGCACTCCGGATGACTTGAATAAAGCAAGGAAGAAGGAATGAGAAGGCAAAATTCTCTTGGACTCATCCCACCTTGCAAATCAGCTTTTCCATTTCCTTTCCCCTGATAGGAGCTGTCAGTCATGGCACACAAAAACTAGCACACATACCAAAAGCTTTTTCCACATTCTTTGCTTTTTCAGTGTGTTATTGCTGAAATTGGTGAAACTATAAAACAGGGGTGGGGGTTGCGGGCAACATTGGGTTAAAAAAATGAGGCTAGGGGGCTGTGCGTGGAGACAAATCAATATTTTCTCATTTGCATGTAAGAATAAATATACATGCAGACCTCTACATGTTTATTTTGATTTCAGATGGATTAGTTTATTCAAATTGATTTTGAAACACTCAGAATTAAAGACACACGGTGTTGTAATTGACCACAAGATGTCGCTGTATTATGTAGTCCACCTGAAAACTAGTGCTACAAACCACATGATTTGTCTTTAAATCTTCTGCACAGACTTCCGCAAGAGTTTAGTTTTTTTGGGGGTAGCAGCAAGATGATAAAAAACCATGTCATCTCCCTCTAGGTGAGTCTCATTTTTATCGAAAACAAATTTAAATTTGTATACCCACCAGTATTGCATGTTTTAATGTGAGTTCACATATTTTTGCATTTGAATTAAATCAATGTTGTTGTTTTTTAACATATTTGAGATTTTAAGGCGATATATATATATATATATATATATATATATATATATATATATATATATATATATATATATATATATATATATATATATATATATATATATAAATGTATATGTATATATGTGTATGTGATTATATATTTTGTACCTGTTTACTTTTGTCAACTTGTTTGGAAATCATTAATTGTATGTGAACATAATCTAGTTTTATCCTGCCAAATATTTTACCTTTATAACTAAACAAAAAAAACAAAAAAAAAACAAAAACTTGGCAATAAACAAAAATCACATCCCAATTGAAACAAAAGACCTGCATTTGGTGTAAAAATATTGCACACTCATTTTATTGCACTATTTTGGGGATTAGAACGGGTTTTGGCTTTTCAAACAAAAAACCTTAGCGTGCATAAAGATACACATTAAAACACGAAAAGCACTTTGACTCTGAATACTTTGGAGTGGCAACATCCAAGATTTCAGTGCTGGCTGATTTGATAAGATTGCCCAGCAGTTACACAGTGACTCAAAAACACATTTTTCTAAATTATATAGAGCAACTAAAGAAGGCAGTGGATGGAGAGGCAGAAAGTATGCATGTACAAATGAAAGCGGTCCACATTCACTGTCAATGTTCCTGTGAAGTTTTTCTGTTCTTGACACCGCCTGCAGTAGGCGGGATGAAACATAACTATTTTTTTTCCTCTTTACATGGCTGAGACATGCAGATATGATATTCGAAAAGATTTAAATATTGTTATCAGATTTAATCACCTATCAAAGAGAAATATAAATCATTAACGAAATGTGTACAAATTGCATGTATACCTCTCACACTGGACACATTGTGTTGGTTATGACAATGTGACCTCTGAGCCTTTTGTATCACTTGTGGCATTCCACAGGGCTCAGTATAAGCCCCCCACCTTTTCAGTGTGTATGCTTCTGTTTAATGATATTATCCACAAGTAGAATATTAGTTTTTATTAATATGCAGATGACATTAAACTGCATCGGCCATTTGTAGGAATTTTTTTGAACCAAGAAGAATCTGCAGTTTCAATAGCATTCTCCATCCTGGCCCTGGTGCTGTGGAGTGCTCTGCCCCAGGGAGATAAGATCTGCAACCTCGGTGTTAGCGTTTAAATCTAGACTAAAGATGTGTTTATGTTCTATAGTGTATGATTGATGTCAACCTCATACTATTATTTTCTTGTTTTTTCCTTCTCCTTGGCTGGTGGCTGAGCCAGGGAGAATTATGAGCCTGGGTGCTGCATGTGCTGTATTCTCAGTCAACAGACAATGCATCTGGACCTGACGCATACCTGGAACCTTCTGCATCAGCCAGTTATTTTACATAATGGAGTACTTACATTTATTTGATATACTATTCAATTTAATGTACTTACATTATAAGTTCCGCGACCCTACATAAGGCCCTTTGAGGGCAACCATTGCACTGATGTTGTGACAATGAGTTTTACCTGAATAAAAACAATGATCTGTGGTGTAAGGTTAGTTATCAATAATAAAGAAAGAGGACCACAGTTCAACAATATTAGCTCCTCCCTAAAATGTTTTTTCCCGATTAGTCAGGTATTTTCATATAAATTTAAATAAAGATAAGCTCACACATAACTTCAAACTGTATTGTATAACACAAACTAAGAGGCTCCGAGGGGAGCTAAACTTAGCTACAGTTCTAATTGACAAGTCCTTTAGCTTGTCTTGCCGCTGTCAAGTGTCCTCCTGCGCGTGCGCTTCGGGCTATAAATAATCAAAGAGCGGCCTAAATAACGTCACTTCCTTGCTACAGCGTCGGGTACAGCAGCGGGCACTAGTAATGGAATTTCCGGCTTTTTTTTAGAGATCCGGCTTATTGGGCTTAGCTCACAAAAGAGGGCTGACTCTTTCAACTCCCAAAACATTCGTCACTTTTTTTTTTTTTTTTTCGGTTTAATGATATGTAAGCAAAAATAACGACATTTTATGCAACAAATTTAATAATTTTGAAAATGTATTATTTGACTAATTTATAATAGCTTTTTTGTTTCAATATACAGTGAACTTTTACCTAAATTAAAATTTAATATTGTTTATATTAAGCAGAGATGACACCACTCAAAAGAAAGAAGGAGATAGAGAGAGAGAGACAGAGAGAGAGTGAGTGAAAGAGAGAGAGAGAGAGAGAGAGAAATAGAGAGAAAGACAAATATATATATATATATATATATATATATATATATATATATAAATAAAGAGAGGAGTAGAAAGAGAAAAGAGAAATATAGAACAAGAGAGTAAGAGAGGAAGAAAGACAGAAATATAAATATATGGTAGAGAGACAGAGAAAGATAGAGGGAGATAGAGAGATACCTCAAGGGAGGGAGAGAATAAGAAAGAAAGAGACAGGGAACAAGAGATAGAAAGAGAAAGATTGAGAGATACATAAAGAGAATATGGGACAAAGAGATAGAGAAATATAGGTATATAAGGATGTAGAGTGAGAAATGAAGAGTATAAGATTGAAACAGAGGGATGGAGAAGGGGGAAAATGAGATGGATACATTTATAAGCGAGAGCGAGAGAGAGAGAGAGACGGAGAGAGAGAGAGAGAGAGGGGGGGAGAGAGCGAGAGAAAGAGCGAGAGAGAGAGAGAGAGAGCGAGAGAAAGAGCGAGAGAGAGAGGGAGAGAGCGAGAGGGAGAGAGCGAGAGGGAGAGAGAGAGAGAGAGAGAGAGAGAGAGAGAGAGAGAGAGAGAGAGAGAGGGAGTTCTAAAGGGAGCCAGCTCCTTTCTGACGGGGACCCTGCTCTCGTTGTTCACTTCAAAGAATCGGCTCATAGAGTTGTTTCGTTCGCGAACGAGCCATCACTATCAGGGAGCCGACACACTCTTCGCTCGGTCGCTGTAGTAACGCGCATAAAGCGGAGGCAGCGACGCTTAAGCGCACTTCAACCGGTCATTGGAACCATACCTGCCTACGTACACTTCTTTTTGCTGCTTGAGTCAAGGATTGTTGTTATTTCCAATCGCCCTGACATTCTTTGGAAATAGCAACTGCGCAAAGGTGCGATACGGAAAAGCGAGAACTTTCCCATCCTAAATAATTATTTTGTGGTCGAGGAAAGAAGCCCCTTGTGTTATTATCCAGTGAAGATGGTCGCTCGTGTCGGCTTTCGGTGTTGGTTCCTCTCGGGAGTGGACGTTTTTATCCAGGAGACGGACACCAGAGAATAGGTTTCCCGCTGGCCACCTGACTCTCTTGGAAACAAGACGGCGGCTAATGAGGCTAAGCTACCTCACTAAAGGGGGTGAACTTTGCGCAAGGTTGTTGTTTGGCTAGCTTGTTAAAGTTCGAATTGGAGTTCAATTTTTTACGGGCTAGCCTTGTTTGGCATCTCTGTGCGTCCCTACGTGACCCCGCGATGCCGAGCACCGGCGTGATCCCGTAAAAATAGCCCGTAAATGCGCTCCAACGTGGCGGGATGAGCACCACCGACCTGGAGCGCGCGTCGCTCAGCTCGTCGGCGACTTCGGTGGCGTCGAGCGCGCGAACGCTGTCGGCTAACGTGAAGCGGCTCCACAATTCGCTCAACCTGCTGCTCAACGACATGGAAAGGGAGCAGTTTATCCACTGCCTCAACGTCTACCACTCCAAGCGCAACGTTTACGACTTGGTGCAGACCCTCAACGTCATTCTCAACGCACCCAGCAAACGACAACTTCTCCCCATGCTGAGGCTCGTCATCCCTCGGTCTGACCAGTTGCTTTTTGAGCAATACACCTCGGAAGGTCTCTACCTGAAATCGGATTTAGTTGCGAGCAACGGTACTGCCGATCTTCCGCCAGGACACTTCCCAAACTCCAGTCCTACTCGACCGGCTCATTACGCCCATGTGAACAACCCATCAGAGTTCCAGGAGGAGGTAAGATCAAGCCTAGAAAAATATGACCCAACCCAGACCCGCAGGTAATAAAGCTCGACCCGGCTTGAGCCCGACACTTTAACTTTTGCAAGACCGGGGTTTCAATATTTGGGGTGAAGACCGGTGTGGAGCACGTTACTGAAAAAAGTAATTAGTTTTAGTTACTAATTACTCATTAATTACTAGCCAAAGGAAGCGTGTTACTTTGAAAGTAACTTACTTGTTAGAAATTACCGTATATACTCACATCGAAGCCAACCCCCTAAAACTGCTTAATAACAGACAATTATTAAAGAAATAGAAGCAAATATGTACACCATGGGAAAAGTGATGAAGCCTTTATATTTCTTGTGCAAGCTTTAAAGCTTAAGGTCTACCAGTTGTGACACTCCATATCCATTTTATCCTTTGTCTTCAAACAACTCTATCTATTTCCTTTTTAATTTCTGGGTAATGTCCAAAATGTTTCATTTTCTTTCTTCAGGCATGGCGTATTGTAAAAATAAGTGTATCAATAAGAAGACCAATATTCAGTACTCTTTTAACCTAAAATTTTCTGTTCACGTTTTTTCCCCATTGCCTTCGCCTACAATACGTTACTGCTGACATTCAGTAAAGTATGGGAATATTGTCAAGTCAAGTCACATTTTTTTGTATAGCCATTAATCACAATATGTCTCAAGGGACTGCATAAGATTACAATTACACCATCGCCTGATCTTAAACCAACATGCAGGCAGTGTTCTATTTTATAGTTGTAAACACAGCTTGGGTGCTAGTATGTACGTCAGGAGGAATACCAGAGTATCATTAGGGAGAAATTACGCTTCCACGTAGTCTGTGCTTTAGACGCTGCCACCGCATCTGTATTCAATTGTATTTTGTAAGTAGTTTTAGAATCCAAGCCTACCTATGTTGTTGTGTTCAGCGTTATGTATCTTAAGTAATGAAGGTTGTGTATTACCACATTATCGGAGAAGAAACCACCATTGAACAGAATCCATTGTTATTCATAGTCTGCTTTTAAAGAGTAGCAGAGTAACCATGTTTTAACAACAATAGAGTTCCACAATTTTATTAATAACGCATTAAGACACTCGTTCCCGAGAAAAGTAAATGCATTACCAGGAACGCGTCCTTTGTAATGTATCATTCCAACACATGTGAGAACTCGGGAAGAGTACAGGTGATTTATGATAACAGATACAATCCTGCCTTTTGTAAAAAAATGTAAGTTAAACAAGACTGTATTTACACAAACCACAGCAGCAGTGCGTCCTTCAGAATCTACCGTAACACTTAAAGAAAGAGAGAGACAGAGAGACTAGGAAGAACACTGACAGTTTGCCACACATCATTTTAGTATGCATTTTTCTAAGTATTTGTTAAAATAAATGTCAGCGAGACTCGAAAATAATCATTGACGTGTTAGGCCTGATCCGGGGCGAAATTCAGGTTAGGCTTGTTCTCGGGCTTTGGCTTAAGATCTTACCTCTAGTTCCAGGTGGCGTTGTGTGGCTCTCCGGACAGCTTCAGCACCAGCAGTGACGGGACAGCTCCCCTAGTCCCGCTGCTCGGCAGAAACTTTATCCATGAGCCACCCGGCGAGCTTCGGCAGGTCACGATGAAGCGCCACAAAAGCAATGAAGGCCTTGGTTTCAGTATTCGAGGTGGTTCAGAGCACGGAGTGGGTATCTATGTGTCATTGGTGGAACCGGGTAGCCTGGCTGAGAAGGAAGGTCTTCGGATTGGGGACCAGATCATGAAAGTCAACGATAAAGTCTTTGATAAAGTCTCCCATGCTGAAGCAGTGAAGGTAAAAGCTGTTTTTTTTCTTTAAAAAACATTCCCTCCCAGGTATTTTCTAGCACTTAAGCCTTGATTTTGTTGAATTATTATTTTTTTAAATTTAGAATTGTCTTTATTAAACGTTTTCACGTGAATGTCTGCCATATTGGATGCTTCCACCAAACATGGTTTGATGTTGTCACATGTCCACACTATTTTTATTGGATGTTTAAATGAAAGAGGAATGAGTAAGGCCCTGTTTTCTGTGACTTTACTGTTTATTTCTAAGTACTGTCACCGGGTGAGTGGAGGGCAGAGTGAGAACCTCACTTGCAATGTGCCCGTTGGAGATAATGGCCGCGCGCCATTAACCATAGGCAAAAATATTGCTCTATTTACCGGATGAAATGAGCTCCAGAAAAAGCCATGTCCCTGAAAGTCTGGCCAAGTGGAGGGCAAATTAACTTTTTGCGACCCTGGGCATGCTAAAACGTCGATTATGGTGCGCCATTCGCCAGCTGAAATGTGTCCCAGAGATCGCCTTATTTGAACCCTAACCCCTCCACCACATACTTTTCTCTAGCGCGCCTGCATCTTTTTGTTACCTCGGTGATCATTTGTTGTTGTAACTTAGCACATACCATTAGCAAAGCCAAATTATAGTTTTGATTACCATATTTTGAATGTCATGACAAAAATGATAAGGTAAACTTACACCTATCCAGCATAACTCAGGTTGCCTGAAAGTAGATTACATCATAGGAACTATCACTTGAAATGCAGTGAACATTGATTGTAACGAGATTAGTCACTGCATCCCAGGATAAACAAGGTAAACTAAAACTGAAAAGAGAAAAGAAGTAGATAAAAGAAGATCAGGATAAATAGGCAAAAAATCTTTTAAAGGTAGTGCATGGAGACTGGTCTAAGTTTTAAGTGCAAAATAATTTCAACATAATGATCAGCATCGAGAAAAAGCGTGATAAAAAGAAGTTTAGCAACAAACCCATACTTACAATACAACTGGCAAGATATATAATTTCACAGTCTTGTGTGTTTGTTCGGAGGGGTAAACAAATTTAAGTCAGACTAAAAGAATGGACTGAGTCGAGGTATGATATTTTAAACACAATAACTTCTTCGTGGGAATTGTTTTGTATCTTACATTTCAAATTTTAAGTGGTTATTATAATATTATTCTGTGGGTAAATAAAACAATACAAATCTTTTTTTGTCATTGTTGTTTAAAAAATACATGTTTTTGGCACGATTTGTGAAAACAAAACTTATCAGTGATTATTTGGAAAATATCATAAAGCATAGCGTGATCCTCCCTCAACCTTTTTATAGTTTATAAAAAAACCCAAATAAGGTAATCAAAACTTTTTACTTTTTAATACTTTTTTGTTAGCACAGAACAATACAACTTCTTAGGTTAAGCAAAAATATACTTTTTTTATGGGTGATTGAGCGCCTTTTATATTGTTTATGAAATGAAATGAAATGATCTGCATTTATATAGCGCTTTTCAAGTCAATGACTTCCCAAAGCGCTTTACATTGTGCTTCACATTTCCCAATAGCGGCCGTGATCTGTGCAGCCATGTAAGGCGCTAACCTGCTTATTGGGGGTATTGGGGATTCAGTGTCTTACCCAAGGACACTTCGGCATGTAACACGGACAAGCCGGGATTCGAACTGGGATCCCTTAATCCTAAAACGATCGCTCTACCTCCTGAGCTACTAGAGGGCCTACAAAAAAGTGCCAGTGAAGGGGGTATATAGGGGGTGCGTGGTATGATCTTTTTTTGTGGAAGAGGGGCCTGGGCCAAAATATGCTGAGTCTTTTTCCTGTAATTAAAATCTGTGGTACTAAAACAAAAGACTCAGTGTTTTCTATCTCAGGGTATTACAACTCTGATGTTAGGGTTAGATTTAGGGTTTCTTGGACTTCCAGGAGGTTTTGCAGGTCATTTTATTAGGCTTGGGAGGGTGATGAGTTTTTGGTGAGCGATTTCATAAACCTATGCAAGTTAAGTGAGAGTGATCGGGATGCAAATTCATACTTGTGATTTTTTATAGACCAGGGATCCAAACTGCCTGGCGGCACAGAAAGAAAAACAATTTATATTGTTTTTATGTATATTATTGTTTAATTGGCAACACCAGGGATGACAATAACTATTCATCGGGTGTTTGAGGCAGTGCATTTTAATTAAAGTCTGTGTGGTTAGCACGGGGGGAGGCACAGTTTCCTGTTGGGCATGTAACTGTCATGTTGGAAGCGAGGATCCTTGCTCGCAAATAATGGAGCGAGGGATAAATTAAACCAACTTTCTGCACTTGAGTGTCCGCTATAACCAATCAACGTGGAGAATGCGTTGAGAATGTTCAACTGCAGCCCTCTCTATTATGTTACAAAGATTATGCTGGACTTGTCTTAAATACACTTGTAAACCGTGCAATAACCATAGAAAAACTTGTCAATGGAGGAAAGATGGATCTTTGCTGTTCCAGGATGCATGGAATCCCTACGTCGATATGACAAGCAGTGCATGGGTATCACACATTTACCAACATCGGGGCGGTATTAGCTCAGGAGGTAGAGCGCTCGTCTTGGGATAAAGAGATCACAGGTTCGGTTCCCTTCTCCTCCGTGTTATATTCCGAAGTGTCCTTGGGCAAGACACTGAATCCCTAATGCCCCCAATAAGCAGGTCTTGCATGGCTGTATGGCCGCTATTGGTGTGTGAGTGTGTGTGTGTGAATGGGTAAGTGTGAAACAAATTAAAAAGCACTTTAGGAGGTCTTCATTGACTTGAAAAGTGCTATATAAATGCAGACCATATACCATTTATATTTACCATACTTTATGCGATGGTTGGTATATTTTGTATGTTCATACTTCATCTTTGATTACTTGGTATGCGACTCAATGAAACATTTGGCATTACAGTATACAGTACTTTATGATGGCAACCAGAGTGTGTTGCAGTCATGTGATATTGTTGCGATGCTACAAGGATACCCCCTTTTAGCAATGATTACACAGTGGATTCATGTTTTTTTATTATTATCAATGTTGTTGTTATAGTTAGTGTTATTGTTACTATTATCATTGTTATTATCATTATTGCTTTTATAATTTGAGTTTTTATTTTAGAAAAGTCATCCTCATTAACAGCCGTGAAAGTCTTGTCAGTCATTGAACCAGTCTGTGGCACCGAAAAGTTTGGTGACCCATGGTATAGAATGAAACTGGTTTGTATTACAAGTGGGCAATAAGACAATACAAGATTGTTTTGGACTTTACCAAAATTGTGATCCACCAAAAAAACGTTAATATTTTATTTATTCCCTTATTGATTCATTTGTCTGTCTATCTGTCTGCCTGTCTGCCTGTGCCTGTCTGCCTGTCTGTCCGTCCGTCTGTCTGTGTGTCTACAGTATCTATCCATCTATCCATTTAATGTTACACTAATCTTGTGATTGAACACTGGTACTGTATGCTAATTTTCACTGATTAGAAGTGAAACCCGTACTGTTAGATACTAATCACTGACAGGGTGCACCCAGACTACCATACACATTGAGAACTAACCCCATTCTACATGTCCTAAAGTCATATGACTACACTTAGTCAGTGGCCTTCTTCACTAAACCCATGAAAATATTGAGTTGAAGCGTTTAGGCACAAGCCACTCGTCTATTTTTCCCTGGGCATAAAAACGACCCATTAGCAAATGAGGCGATGAAAGTGTGTGACTGATTTTTATGCAATGCTGATTGATTTGGAAGACGCCAATGCCAATAACTTTGCTCTAGGTGTACAGAGTACTAAACCTCTTACTTGTTTTTTCGTGTTATTTGTTTCTTTGCTTACTTTTTTCCCCTATCTGTTATTGGTTTCACGATCACAGGACAGTTACATAAACTTTAACCTGTCAAAAATACATTCATAATATGGATTCTGTGCGCTTTACTAAGTCTTCGACCATGTGTTAGGTTGGATTTTCTATCCTTCCATTTTGTCTGGTTAAACAAAGTGCCATAGTTTGTTGTCGAGTGTAACCTGCTGAATAGACGGCACTACAGATCAATATTCCTGAGATGAATAACAGTTTGGCTAATTTTGAGGGTTCCTGTTTCCTAATAGTTTCAGGTGAAAATGTTGGAGGCCCGTTTTCTCTTTAACTTGTTTGCTGTTGTATTTGTTTGATTTTATCAGAACAGTAATGGTATACATACTGTAAGTCTTGTACAGCGCTGTGGTAATTATAGGGGTTTCTGAATATGTGAGTTTTATACTGCTTATAAAATGTTTTCTGTTGCAATCTTGCATGTCTTTGTGCCTGAACAACAATTTAATTAAAATTAACAGCCCATGGTTAGCTCGTTGATTAAGATTGACTGCTCCGGAAACCACAACAGAAATTAGTGTCTTAATAGTGACACAATGTGTTACTCTCTGCTACTAGACATTTATATAAAGATGCCCTAAAGTGTAATGTTCATATTTTGATGTTTTGCCCGAGATTGATGTTTTGATAAATTTAAGCTCTTGCCTTAACAACACTAATTTTTGTGATTTGTTTACCCGACCTGCATTTTTTTTATTTTTAAACAGTAAACAAAAATGAACACGAGCATGAAAATAATCAGATTTTGGATGTTATCTCCTTTCTGAATAAAGTATGTAGTTAAAATAATTGTTGGTTATGAGGATGAGTATTGATTGCGAGAAGCAGTGTTTTTATCAGTTACAGTATAGATATGAGTGAAATAACCCAGTTATCATGCATCCCTAATTTTTATATGTTTTTGGAACATTGTAGAAAGCCCAAGAAGAGTACATGGAGAAAACCCACAGGCAGGTACTACTTGGTTGTGATCCATAGCCATAACCTTTCCTCTATTTAGGTAGACATAAATACAAACTAACATTTCGCACACAAGACTCTTTCATCAGTTCTCAAGCTCTTGCTGGTATGTGTCAAACAGCTGTTCAGAAGGCTCCAATGACTATTTGCCATTTTTAAAAGAATGATTACAGCTCTTTTTTAACTAAAGTTTTTATTTTAAAAAAATGATTTTTAAAGTAAAATGAAAAATATAACAAATACTTAAAATTAACAAAACATGTGTCTGGCAACCAGTTCCCCTGCTCACTGCCAGCAGATAGCTGGGATGGGCTCCAGCACCCCTGCGACCCTACTGAGGATAAGCAGTGCAGATAATGATTGAAAATTACGTTTTTTATTGGTACTTTGAGCATGTTGTTGCACATTTGTTTAGTACTTACTCAATTTGTAAAATTCTAGTTAATTTATTTGCTCGAATATCACAAACAACACTTGCATGGCCACACCAAAAAAATAAAAACCAACACCAACATTTGTATTCACATTCTTTCTTTAATCCACATCACTTTGAAAATATTGTTGACTTTATATTTTAGGTATAAATTATAAATGCCTTTTTACTGTATGTGCTTTTAGCCTTGTCTTTCACAAATTGTGCATGTGACTCCAGGGAACAGGTACTTTCTGTCTTAGGATAGTTTGCGCACAGCCATTGCACAACCAATAAAGTGAGTTGCAGTGGTGTTCTTTGTCAAAGAGTGTTTGAAAAAATGGAAATGTGTCACTGCATATAATCATAATTGTGTGAGCTTTTCAGATATATAATTTTAAATATTTTAAAGCACTATATCAATATTTTGATCAAGTTAATCATTCAGTTGTCATGATTACTGATGTGAATCACCTGTGCCTGCTCATTTGGCGCCAACCGCTGCGGACTATGATTGGCTTCATGTCCCTATTTAAACCCAGTCCTGTCGCTCTCCTGTTGTCAGTCCGTCTGCGAACCTCTGTTGATACAAGGCAAGCCTTTTTGACCCTGACTCCCTCCTGTGCCGTTTTTGCACCTGTTTTTCCACCTGCCCGTTCCTGATCTCCCCGTTTGTCTCCTGCTACGACCCGTTTTTATCCCGACCACGTCTGCTCTCCCGTCCTGACTTATGATCCGCTTTTGATGCCGACCACGTTTTTGGTCTCCTGTCCCGGCTATCCACCTGTTTTTCCGTCCCTGACAACGCCATCGCCCGCTACGGAAGATCCACTTCCGTATTCGGATCACAATCCGATTGCGACAGCGACTTGCTTCCCGCGTCCAGCGAGCAACAGATCGCGGGCGCTGCCCTTCCTCTTCCTATATCTCAATGAATTTGTGAGAAATGTTACACGATTGGGTCCACCCTGTGTGCTGGTCATGACATTAGTGGTAGTTGAAGCGCCTTATGATTATCTATTTTGTTATCCATCTCACTAGTCGTTATACAGTCTCTACATTGTTTTAAGTGGTGTTCTGATTTATTGTTGGGAGGGAAGTCGAGTCTATTTTAAAACACCTCCAGGAATCAGTCTGGACGAAGGACTGGTGTGAAGCTGGTGCCTTGTAAATTTTGGAACTTATTTTTTGTGTTCTACCCCTTGGTATACATAAATGATTGATTGTCATATCGCGTGTTTCTGTTTATTACAAACTGTTGCTCAAAGCGTATTGCCAAAATATTACTGTTGTCGATAAAAAACAAGCCAATTATACATAACAGTACAGACGCTGCCCAATTTACGAAGAGATAGGTTCCGGGCGATCGTTCATAAGTTGAATTTGTTCGTAAGTTGCTTCAGTGCTATATTTATTATGCAATGTATGTTTAAGGCTTGTATAAGTACAGTATGTTTAAGGATTGTATAAGTAACCTGCATTGTTTTGTACTAAAAACATTTCAAAAAACAATATGCTCTATAAAGATAAATAAAGTTAACTTTAACTTACTTTTAAAGATGAGCTTCAAGAGTTAGGCGACTTTCTCATGCGTTTGAAAGTGGCCAAAAAAAAGCCATCCATCCATTTTCTCAACTGCATCAAGCTTCCTTATTTCACTTTCATTTCAAATGAAATGGCTTGCCTCTTCTTTACACTTTACACAATCAATATTGAATGGATGCACGAGATATTAAACAATAAAAATGTCTAAGTTCTTAGCGTGCTGGAGATACAGTATGGATTGTTTACACACGAACTAGGGAGGGAAAACCGGATTTCTTCTTCAGGGTAGATGCTGGGTGACACCTCGCCACACGCCGGTAGCACGATAGTACTGTCCTGTATTTAGAAAAAGGTGCACACAGTACAAAATCTAACTTACAGCAATGTCCGGATATTTTTCGACATCCCGAAAAAATGTTCGTATCTACTGTTTCTCGTAAGTCGAATGGTCGTAAGTAGGGGAGCGTCTGTATATTGCCCTGCAGTATAAAACAGGTAATTGCTAGCTAATGTACTGGTATTTGTTTAAAAAAAAACAGCAAAAAATAAAATAAAAAATACAACAAACCCAAAAGTCGCTGTATGTGTCCTGGTATAACTGGCTCACAAACTGGCACTAGGCATAGGGTCACTGAATTAATTGATTTAATTGTCAATCAAATATGCGGCCATGTATAGTGAACTCTTGCCACGGGTTCAACTTTTGCTGGGGCCTTGTTAGGCATTAATGGAAGGAGTTAAAGGCTTCAAATAGCCAGTGGCAATACACATCACTTCATGCATGAATTTTACACGCACAAGTTGATCACTTTGGAAGGTCAGTAGATGCAGCTGGTCCTCAAACTGATGAAATACTCGTAATTGTTTTGCTCGGAACACTGCATGGTTTAAAAAGGTTTACAATGAAGAGAATATGTAAAATAAGCTAGGAAGAAAACTGGTGACATTTGGGGTGGTTTATGTGTTTCGTTGTGTATGATTTAGCTCCTTGCAGGAACAATGCAAAATCTGTGGCTATCTTGGTTTGATAGATTCATTTCCTGGTACACGAACCTGTATTACTTGGATTTTTGAAAATGTTATCAAAATCTTTCTATATCTCATCTCATTAGCCTTACCGCTTATCCTCATTAGGGTCGCGGGGGGGGGGGGCTGGAACCCATCCCAGCCATCTTTCTACGTTTATTTACAAAAAAAAAATTAATTTAATGAAAAAGTATATGTCAGTACCTAGTATATATTTATATTGTGAACTTTTTCAAAAAAATAAAGGATAAGAAAAATGGAGATATGCTTTTTTCAGATAATAAGCAATGTTTTCTATAGAATGACTGCCCCCCACTTGCCTCAGTATTCGAGTTTTGATTGACATTATCTACTGTAAGACCTTTTTCTTCTTTGCTTTCTTATTTTATGTCCTTTTTCAGCAATGGTGAAGACTGCATAGTATAATAATGAAAAATGGTACGTTTATTTCAATCCACAAGTGCCTGTGCACCAATGATAAAGGACGTCACAATGCAGTTCGAATGTAGCAAAATTGACTATGCATACTCTGCAAAGCTCTTGTGATTTTCTTCACATTTTTCAAATGATTTCTCATCTTTAATTAAAGCTGCTGTAAGGGATTTATTTTTGCACGAATTAAGGTTCCAACGTACATTTTACATCTCATTAATGTTAGGAAATAAAATCAGTGTTCAAAGTATTACTCAGTATCTTTAGAGAATAAATTAATGTTTTGAAGTCCCATTTTCCCTCCATTTCCTGTCTTTGTGTTTGCTCACCGATTATGTAAACTGTGTCAGTATGAAACATTTCAACTCCCACATATTGCTGTCTTTACCTTTCACTACAAAGGCTTCTGTTTTTTTTAATCTACTTCCTTCTCTGTCACATATATTACAACATATTTGCAACTAGAGTTTGCTGTCAGGTAAAGAACACAACCATTGTTGCCTTGTCGCTAAAATTATTGGTTTTGAACGGTTGGCAGGTAGCCAAAGCAGAGCCTCTGCCTCGGACAAAACTAGTCTGGTGCTCATTCATCCACAAGTTCACTTTGTCTTTGTTTTTTTGTTAGACTGAATGTTTACATGCGGTTACAACTGTGCAGATTGTAATTTCTTCAACTCTAACTGTAAGCAGGCCGGTCTTTTACCCTCAATTTTGCACCCACTGAAAAAAAATGAAATGGATATAGAAATATATTGATCTTGTCATTGGCTGCAGTCAACAATTTTGATTCCAATAACTTAAAATATTGATTGGTATGGTTTTCAATAGGGTGGACCACTATGTAACTCCACACTTAATCCTGTTTTTGTAATAGATCATGGTAGGGCTTAAAGAGATTATTGTCATGATTACTGATTCAGGGCACCTGTGGCTGCCCTGGTGGCGCCAACAGCCCTGGTCGCTGATAGGCTCCTTGCCACTTTTTTAAACCCCCCGGCTTCCCGTTTGCGGCGTCCGATCGTTGCGAACCTTTAGCTCCCGCTAAGGCAAGCCTTCCGAACCCGACTCCCTGTTTTTTACTCCCGTACGTTTCCCGGCTTCGACCTGTTTCCGTTTAATCACGTCTCTGCTCCTGTGCCCCGGTAACACGACCTGCTTTTCCCTCTTTGACACCGCTATCGCTCGCCAGAGAAGTGCCACTTTCGCGTCACGAGCGACCTGCTCCCCACAATCAACGATCACTGGATCGTACCGTCTCTTTTCAAATAAAACTAAGAAACTAATGCAGTTAGGTTCCCGTCTCCGTTCCTGGTTCCTGACAGAACGATCAGACCAGAAAGAGAACCCAGCGGAAGTTTTTTACGAGCGCCGATCATGCAGCGGAGATTTGAATTTTTGTGGGGGCAATTTTTCTTTTCTGCCTGTTGGATTACTTTTTTTTTTTTTCCTGCCGGTTGGATTACTTTTTGTCTTTTTGCATTCCTGTTTTTTGGGACTTCTGGAGCCTGTCAGTAATCATGACAGGGGGGGGTTCTGTCATGATTACTGATTCGGGGCACCTGCGGCTGCCCCGGTGGCGCCAACAGCCCTAGTCGCTGATTGGCTCCTTGCCACTTTTTAAGCTCCCCGTTACCGGCGTCCGATCGTTTTGTCTTAATGTAGAATGTAGGAATCATACTAAACTGAACGTTTGGGAGTTGGTATTTTAATTTTTTTTAAGCTTAGGTATAATTTACATAGGAATTAATCTTCTCCCCCCTACATCTTTATTAAATGTTCTCTCTAACGCTTCACGTGTCTCAGAGAACCCACAAGATCCCTGAGCACGCTGAGGACCATTGTGGGCAACATCAGGTGTGCATGATGTGGCCACACAACAGCATCATACTTTAAGTTTCAGAAAAATTACATGGCCTAGAATCAAACTGCAGCTGCAGTTTAATTTTAATGTAAAGTATTTGGCCCACTTAAAATGAAATCATGGTTTTCATGAGATGTGTAGTATGTTCGATGAGAAAGTCCCGCTTTGGTCATGGAAAAAGTCCTGCTTTGACCCAGAGGGACACAGGGTCCTGTTCTTGAAAAAATACAAAAACATATACATCTTTCAGACATAGCATTTTTTTTTTCTTTGTTAAAACACGTACATTTTAAGATTTGGTGTAGCTTGTGATACATTATAAATTATTGTAACTTTGTAAACAATCTACTTACTCATGTTTTATTAACATTTCTACTGTTTGTAAATCTTGTAGTAGTAACAGAACTTAGTATATATCCAAAAGTAAAACAATAAATATGACTAGAATATACACAAGTAGGCTATGACTTAAATTGTTCCTTACTTTTCATGTCTGGGCTTCTCACTTTTTCAATGGCTGTACACGTTGTCTAGGTTAATGGCTTCATCTCCTTTTTGGTTAGACGTTTACTTTACCATGTGATCATATGTTTGCCGATCGGACAGCATTGATGCATTTATTTTGACGGCAAGTAAAATATTGTCGATGACAACATTAACTTTCTCCGGTCAGATTTTGTAATGTGTGACATCTCGCTCCTCTTTTTTCAGTCGTTCGCACTCTCCCGCAATAATATCTGCTGCCCTATTTTAAGATATTTACAACAGCTTTCAAACGTCTATTCAGCTGAATGCGACGCTTGAGGTAGTCCAACTTCAATTTAGTCCAAATATTTTTCTCTGAAAACTCAGTACTGTGGCTTCGCTGCATGTATTGCAGAGGAGACCTTTCTCATTCAAAAAAAAAAAAATACATTACCTAGTATTACCCCATAGTTTTCTATTTGCACACTCTCCTTAAGCCGCTTCATCTTAAATGAAGCACATTTCTTTCTTACTTTAGCTTGGTGTGTGGATGCGTCGCTGCATGTTCATTTCCCCACGATAATGGGTTTGCATTTGCGTCTCTTAACTCAGCTGCAGTGGCCGCACTGTTATCTTGCTAACCTGCATGCGGGCACAATGCATGTACTGTAGGCTGTGCCATAAACAACAATGTCAACGCTATGATTGACTGCGTAGCGCCTGTTACCTTTATCTCTTTTTGGCTGGATACCTGTCACTCACCATGCTATAACGCAATTAATATGTTTGTTTTATTTTGAATTATTATTTTTTTGTTTGTATTTTATGCGCTGCATAGATTTTCTCATGCGCAGCTATGTGAGATCACTGCGCAATTTCGCAGATGTCCAGCTTAGCGGAAACATTGATTATAAATTTGGAGTTGTTTTTGAATATTTAACAATTTATCTACGTCACTTTTTGTATGACAGCAGGGGGGCAGATGTTTGCTCCAAACATTTTTGGTTAAATTAACAAATGTGGAAAAGAGGAACTAACTATTGGGCGGCAGTAGCTCAGGAGGTAGAGCGATCGTTTTAGGATTAAGGGATCCCAGTTCGAATCCCGGCTTGTCCGTGTTACATGCCGAAGTGTCCTTGGGTAAGACACTGAAACCCCAATACCCCCAATAAGCAGGTTAGCGCCTTACATGGCTGCACAGATCACGGCCGCTATTGGGAAATGTGAAGCATAATGTAAAGCGCTTTGGGAAGTCATTGACTTGAAAAGCGCTATATAAATGCAGATCATTTCATTTCATTTCATTTCACATTATTGTTCACAACGCAACAAGTGAAAAAGGTACAAATTAAAGAGACTCAAAACAACTGTGGGGAATAAATCACGCAGACTTGGATACTCTTAGCTATGACATAGCTATGACTTGGCTACAAAGAAATAGATAGCGAAACAACGATGACCTGGCAAAAATTAAAAGAATGCTGAGAACAAAACGCACATAAACTCACGAGACAAGAGACACAGGGGTGGTATTGCATTAAAGTTAGAGAAAGAAAACAAGGCTAACTATGTAAACTCAACTTGAACTTGTCTGGCCGGCACTTTTTGGATGAATCGGTTGCACGTTTGATGGTAAGGCGCCCGCTTTGAGACTGGGAGGTTCGGGTTCGCGCCCCGGCCGAGTCATTCCTAAGACTTAAAAAGTGGTCGGCGGCGCCCTCTGTTGGCTGCGGCTGCATCGGCTCGCTACAACGGGTCAGGTGCAATCGACATTTCGTTCTGTGTACATTGTTACACAGAATGACAATACAAGGAAATTATTATTATTATTATTATTTGTTGGTCCAATCTCTTTTTTTCTTTTTAGTTATAACTATGTTGTTACTATGCTATTACCAGGTTGTAAATATTATAAATTAGGTCAACCACTAAAACATCATGTCAGTTAGAAACAAATTTACTTGCATATCGCAATGACCTATCATTGGTGAGATATTTTAAAAACCTGTCCGCAGGCTACTAAGATGATTTTAAGGGGGTAGCTGGTGCACGTGAGCATCACGTTGGTGTCACCTGCTGTAGAGAATAGTTCACACTACTAACTGAGCCAGGCTAAATGTAACCTGCTTTTATGTAACGGGCAAACGGCTAAATTCTGCCAAAATAATAAGGCTTAATCCCTTATCTTGGTTTCCTGCAATAAAGCCTGGTATAGGACAAATGATGTTGGTGATAGGTTGTCACAGTAGAGCGGTGTAACAAAACACATGTGGACTTGATAAATTTGATGAGACAGATAATGACTCTAGGAAACATGATAACTCAAACCAACTACCATCTACCTTTGTACTATTATTACTATTATAACCAACTTCTTATTATAAAGGACTCTTCTCACCTCTAGTAGGCGCTTAACAGTTTACGGATCCCTTAAACTCCTGCCTCGTTGGAGCAGCACTGGGAACACAACATAGGAAAGCTTTCTCCACTGTTGACCAATCCTCGCCTGTTTTTTGGTCGTGGCAAGGTGGCCCCAGTCCATTCCTTGAGGTTGTCGACTGAGTTCTTTTTTTGTTTTTCTCTCCTCCTGCTCACTTGGACTTGGCCCTGGAGAATGATCTTAGCCGGACTTGATGAACTTGAGATGTGACCATACTCCTACAGATTTTGTCTGCGCACAGTTGAGAACAGTTTTTGGTAGGGTCCAATGTGCTCTTTAATGGTTTTGCACACTGTTTAGTTTGTTACATGGGCTATGTGGCTGATGCCTAGAAGTTTCCTGTAGCATTACATCTCAATAGCCTGGATTTCCCTTTCCAGCATTGCTGTGAGAGTCAATGTGTCGCAAGTGTAGAGTAAGATGGAAGTAACCAGCGCTTGCATGAGTTGAATCTATGTTCTTATCCCTCCAGATGGGGTTAAGTCTGGCAAGTGTGGTTTGAGCTATCCTGGCCATGATTTCCAGTCTGGCCGGAACATTTTGTAATGATCGGTTGCACGTTTGTCGAGCCAGGATATATAGGCGTGACTAGGTCAAGCCTTGGTGACAAGGTAGGCACTACAAGTGCCTTAAAAAAGACTAACAGGCTCAGAGAGTTTCTTCACCATGGCCATCAACACCCTGAAAAAAAATATATCTGCCAAGTTGCCTTGAAAAATGGGTACAGATGCTCCCCTACTTATGAGCGAGATTCGTTCCCGACGATCGTTCGCAAGTTGAATTTGTTTGTATGTTGCTTCAATGCTATATTTTGTATGGCATGTATGTTTAAGGTTTATATAAGTAACCCATATTGTTTTGTCCTGAAAAAGATAGGGTTCAAGAGTTAGGTTACTTCCTCCTCCGTAGTAGAAAGTGGCCGAAATAAGCAATCCAACCATTTTCTCAATTGCATCAAGCTTCCTTATTCCACTTTCCTTTCAAATGAAACGGCTCGCCTCTTCCTTAAACTTTACACCAACCATATTGAATGGATGCACGAGATATTAAACAATAAAAATGTCAAACTTCTTAGCGCACTAGAGATACAGTACAGTATGTTTACATACGAACTGGGTCTGTGACAAGAAAAGAAAGCCGGATTTCTTCTTTGGGGTGGATGCTAGATGAGCTCTCACAGCGCCACACGCCGGTAGCGGCGGAAAGAAGCACTACAGTACTTACAGCAATGTCAGGATATTTTTCAACATCCTGGAAAAAATATTCGTAAGGAGGGGAGAGTCTGTACTCTCACTTTATTCAATTACCGTAAATTCCGGACTATAGAGCGCACCTGATTATAAGCTGCAGCCACCACATTTTAAGAGGAAAACCGATTTTCTACTTACACAAGCCGCGCCTGTATATAAGCCGCATGCGCCCACATTAAAAGAATGTAACACAAACACAAAATTAACCCAGACCCTTTAAGTCCCGCAATTGAAACTGAATGTTCTTCATTAAAGCCCACAGTCCAAAAATCACAGCTGGCAAAATGAACGGAAAATGATACCGGTACTTAAGGTTTGATACAGACCTGCAGAGTACGGGTCCCGTTGAAAGTAATCCAAGGAAAAAAGTGTATATTTCCAAAGGTAAGGGTGGGAAAAATATATATCCACTATTGTCCGCCGTGTCCACAAACATTCACCTTTACTCCCCACTTCCCGCCACCCCGCGTTTTTTACGCCCCTTCTTTTTAATTGGCCCGTGCAAAACATATCAGAATAAGTGTCCAAAATAAATACAAATAATACATTACAAAAATATACAGTTGCAAATACATATTATACATGGTTACACATATTTACAAAGAAAGACGGTACACCAAGAGAGGTTTCAAAGCTTTAATAATAATAATATAACTTTCATCCCAAACGTGCCTGACAGGGCAGTTAATGGTAGCAACACGCTAGCAACACGCTCGCAACACAGTAAACGGGTCTGTTAAAAAAACATACTGTACTTCTAAAAATCACGGTAAACCGTCCTCATCTTCCTCCTTAGAACTGAAGCCATCAAAGTCATCTCCCTCAGTGTCGGAAAGAAACTTTGTCATATAGAAGTCGTCCCACGCTCCCGCAGCCGGACTTGCGCTGTCATTGTCGCTGGAACTTTCATCCACTCCTGATTCTGTGCCCTCCTCAAGCAGCAGACCGGCTTTTCAGAACCCGTTGGTGATGGTGGATTTTTTTATGCTGCCCCACGCTGTCAGGAGCCACTGGCAGACTTGTGAAAATGTTGCCTTTCGCATGCGGCTAGTTTTAGTGAAAGATTTCTCGCCGCTAGTCAAGCCAAGAAGTTGCAGTCTTCCTCGGCGCATGTATTCCACCGGTCTAAATCTTACCTTTTGTATTTGGCCGTTAGAAGAATCACATTACTTGGCCGCATCACTGAATAAGCCACAGGGTTTAAAGTTTGGGGAAAAAGTAGCGGCTTATAGTCCGGAATTTACGGTATTTGGGAATTCTTGTTGCTGCTCAATGTTATCGCAATACTTTTTATTGCACTTTTGTGTCCAAGCACTACCTTATACATATTTTTTCCTACTAATCCTAGCATTCTTTTATCTTATTTTTCTCTTTAAAGTCACATACGTGTTTACCCTGGAGTGCCATGTCTAATCCTGTTGCATACAATGATTCACTACGCTGTTATCATTGAGAATAAAGACAATCTAATTCAATTCAATCAGTTACGGGTGCTGAAATGCTAATTACAAATTAAATCAGTTGTCAAAGCAATGTTATTCCACACAAAAACAAATTCTAATTTTATCCCACTGGATATCACATGAAGCTGTTTCCTTAGAACAGCTGCACACCTCTAGTTGTAACCCATTCAATTCAATTATACAGTACATACTTGCAAGAACACAATGAATGAGAAACAAATCTGTATTGAGCTCTGTAGATCTTTTACTATCGGACAAAAGGTCACAATTGAATGGGTACACTGGATTAATACCTGAATGACATCAAATTTTATTATTTTTTCCCCTGTGTACTCTTACAGTACAGTAGGTTGTTCTAGCCTGGCAAGCCAGACCCTAAAGAAAACTGCAATCAGAATAATTTGTTTGCTGTGACATGCACTTTGAAAACAACAGCACTTTTCCAAAACGAAAGCGGTCTTTTCATTCGTAATTGAAGACATGACAGCTTTTCCACAATGACTGTTCCACACTGCAGGGACCCAGATTCTATCGAGCCAAATAGATACAATTGAAACACTTTTCAGAAGAAATATCTGTTGTAAATCTCACACCTTCAGTGGCTCAGCTTTGTGACTGGTCGCTGAAAGAGAGTTGTTATAGCGCACCTTTAATCGCCAGAGATGTTTGTTAATTTCATTGTGCATTCCATTTGGTACAATGACTATAAATTTGTCATTTACATGCTTGGAATAGAATATAATTGATTGTCATTGGGCACATGTTTATGTATTATATCATTGTATTGTACATTTGTTTTTTTGTGCAAATAGTATATTCTTTGCTTTTGTAAATTAATGATTGATGTTGTTTTTTTATTTGTGCTGTGCCTAAATAAAAAGCCACCAATAAACAAACAAACAAAAACAAACCAAAAAAGAAACAAAGAAGCATACAAACAAACAAACCAAAAAACAAACAAACACGCAAGAAAATTAAAATTAGTCTTTGGTCTCGTGACTAAAAATAGTGTGATAATAGATATAGTAAATACTGCCTTTTTGTGTGTCATCTATACCACTGTGTTTAGAAATTGTTGTTTTTGCAGCCAGTTGCAAAGTTTGAGCTGTACGAAAGTTAAACACTATTTTGTACCTGTTTTTAATAATAAAGATAGGGATCCACGTCGTACACTATTGCACGTATACACACAAATAAATACGGTAAATAGGTAGAATAACATGTACTTTGATAACCAGTTTGGCAGTTGCACTTCTGTGGCTGATGACAGAGTTATTTTCTATCTATGTACCCTGGTCATATCCCTCAAGAGGGGTGAGAGCAAGACAAACACATACACGAAAACAAAGAAAATGAAAGAGGTAAAAGGAGCAAAAAACACACACAGAATTTTTTGGGGACCATGGCCAACCCAAATGCCCAAACACCCAAACAAGTTAAGTACCTCGGCACGCAGGTTGGTCATGCTTTCTTCCCTTCAGTTGAAATGGGACACAAGAAAGAAGCCATGTCACTGGGATCAGGGTGACACAATACACTCTTCTGTTCAACAGCAGGGCCCGACAGCTTTTACTGGTTTACCCCTGCCGCGTCATACAAGTGCCCTGCCCATCCCTTAGAACATGTCTAAACATCCCACTATAATTTTTCAACACCTCTCCACTATCCTATCACCAACAAGAGCTCTAGCTTCCACTATATTTAGACCTTTTTCCTGCAGTTCACTCATAACGCCATCCATCCACGTCAATCGCGGCCTTCCTCTTGGTCTTCTTCCATTTACTTTTTCTCTGTGGATCCTCTTCAACTTTTGCTCCTCATCTATCCTCTCCAGGTGTCCAAACCAACCGAGTACTCTCTGATCTACACATTATTATTTTACAAAATACATATTTGCCATGCTGTTTCCACTTTTAAAATAATGAATGTCAATGCACTTCTCTATGACAAGTGATATTGTTGTAAGTATTGAGGTAGATTAATGCACAATATGTAAGACCCTTCTATACAACTAACTGCAAAAGCTGTGAACCAAGTTTAATATGCGTATATATGAAAAAGGAAAGAAACCATTACGAATCCTACCTACTGTAGTGGTTATGGCTCCTTGTTGAGCTTTAAGATGTGTCCTTTTGTTGTTTACTCTAATTTATTGATTTGACACTATACAGACCTATCTATTCCTTAATTGCATTAAGGCATTTGCTCTAATTTAATTGATTGTGTTCGGGTAGGGCTTCCTGTGTCACGCTTTATTAGACTTTCACTCCATTATTTTCCTATTGTTTATTTTGAGGACTTTGCCAACTTTCTTTTTGAATGCCCAATAGTTTTTTTTATTTCAAATTCTGAAAGTATAAACAGTCTTGAACTTGTCAGTAAGTCATTTGTTATTTTGACTCATTTTGCCCTGTTTCCCCCCTTAGTCATTCTTTTTTGTTGTATGACTCACATTTTCTTTATATTGTTAGTCTTTATTTTGGGTTTTCATTTTGTTGCTTCCATTGATGTTATTCTTCAATAAAGATTAATGAACCTGTCCCAGAGGAAGCCATGCAAGCCCAGGCTTTGACATTACTGCCGCTGAGTTTCACAGATGAGTTGATGTTTTGGATTGTGAGCAGATCTTTTTCCCCTGAAGCCTTGCCCTTTCTGTCACTTTGATAAAGGTTATCTTTATGTTAAGAAAAGCATTAAACTTGTCTGATGCCCCGTGGTTATAAAAGCTTGTCACTGAAATCTTGGGCCAAATCTAGCCTGCCCTTTTTTTAATCAGCTTCTGCTAAAGAAAATTGTAAAGAACAGTAAAGAACAGAACATCTAATTACTGTTTTCTGAATATGCGTTTTTGGAATCTTATCAGAGATGTGTGGAAGTGTCTATTTCATTCAGTTTGGAAAGGCACACTTTAGAATTGAATCAGACATTCGGGATGAATAAATACCAAGTGCGGTTTTCTGGCTCTGTATTAAACAAGTGTTGTCGATATTATCTTCTGTAAAAGTAAATGTTAAGGAAGTAAAGTGTAAATGTCAAGAATGTAATCTAGATGTGTGTGCTTGTGTGCGTGTCCATTGTTATCTAGCAAAAATATAAGGTAAATGTCAGAAATGTAGTTTTGTTGCAAAGTAACTAATAGAAGCCAGTTAATATAATCATTGGATATTAATGTTCAGACACGTTGTATCAGGTAGTTGGAGTCACTGAAGTAGTATAACAATAAATAACATCGCAGAATACACATTAAGGACTGCTGTAATAATTATTTGTTTGGCCTCAGCTGTGACTGCTATCAAATTTTTGATTTCAATGTGGTTATCTTAATGCTGTCGGCTAAACCAACATTGCAGTGAAAAAGAAAGGAAAGTATGCTTGCACAGGGTGTGTGTTTATATACTCATTTAAGTATGCACATAGTAATTTAAAGCAGCTGATTCTCCAAAATTAGGTGATTCTCTTTTCATGAAGCATATATGAAGATACATGATCAAACCCGTTAACCAAGTGAGAAAGATACGAGTCATTTGTTTGCACACAATATACGTTCTGGGCAATAATAAACTATATTTCCGACAAAATAAGAGAACAACAATGACTTTGGCATGACAAATAAATTACGAAGATTAAAACAGTCAGCTATTAGTAAAAAGTGTACAGGCCTCTACTGTGACTGACTTCAGCACATCTGCGGCCACAAGATAATACTAGTCTCTTACACTGCTCTGGTGTGATTTTGGTCCATTTTTGTTCCAACCTCCTCCACAGTTCGGTGGTTGTGATGAGTTTCTTGACCAAGGACTTTCCAGAGGTTCTCTATTTGGTTGAGATAAGGCTTCTGGCCACGCCACGCCATTAATTCAATGTTTTCACCTTCAATGAAATCCTTTGTAGCATTGTCTTGCATTAAGACTGCAGGCTGATTGGGCGATTAACGCAAGTAAGGAAAGATGCGCTCTTGAAGAACATTCTGATACAGTTTTGCATTCACTCTTCCATGTAGCTGTACAAGCTTCAACTCCTGCTGCAGAAAACATACCTGAAATCATGGCACTTCCTCCTCAACCTTTCACAGATTTTTTTGCACATGTTGGTTTTAGGTTTTCTCCAATGTGTCTCTGAACATAATGCTTCCCATCAGAAATTTGCTTTTATCGCTGAGGTGAACTCTGGACCAGTTCTTCTCTGTCCACACATCATGCTTCTCAGCAAACTTCAGTTTGGCTTTTTGATTATTTTATTTTCTATTTTTGGGCTACTGATAGGCCTGGTCACTGCAGTGTGGGCCATCAGTCCAAATGCTCTTAAACTGTGAGACACTACAGCGAGATAGCTCCTTACCGTTTCCAGCACTAAACTGGCGAGCAATTCCAGCAGCAATGTGGAAATGATTACCCATTGACATCCTCTGCAGTGATCTGTCCTCTTTCATTTGTCTTCCTTGGACAACCACCCTACATGGGCGACCTGATTGAACTTGTAGTTTTGTCAAGATTCAATATTCTTAAAATCACAGATTTGGAACGATCAACTTGTCTTGCTATGGCTGTTAGGGTCATTCCTTTCATTTTCATCTGGACAACCAGCTGCTGGAGGCATTAACTCACTTTAGAAAGGCCCACCATCTTGCAAAGTCAGTGAAACTGGCAGTTAGAATGCCTATTAAACAGGGGTGGACAGATAATCAAGGACATTAGCACCATGTGTTAAATAAACACCATTAAGTGGGAGGCACATGAAAAGTTTTCTCTATTTTTGATCAGTGCATTTTTGTCAGAACATATTTTTGGTTGAAATGCTTTGTCTATTTGGCAAAAAAAGTGTTGTAGTAGCATGGAATAGACACAACAAAAAGTCCTTAAACTGTTGAGCTGTGAATATGGTATGTTTTCCGAATTATTCAATTGGTTGGAAATTGTTCTTTAATTTTGATCTCGAGGGTATCAATTCAGAATCACAGAGATTCATCTGCAGCTTTTTGGAAAAATAAAAAGAATACCAAAAAATGGGAAAAGTTAATATAACGCTGGGTGAAATGACATTTGGTTAAGAAAACTATCCTCATTATTAATCACTTTTAACTGATGTAAAAATGCACTGAATTTAAACTGTAGTCCAACAGGATTGGACTAATTATTTTTTGTAGTGGTTTTGGTGGTGTTTTCAGATCATCATTGAAATCTTCTTACAACATTTAGTTTTAAAAGCAAAACAGGTCTTGGTACATCTTTCCAAGTCTGAGAACCACTGAAAATCTCATTGTCGTCGAAGAAAAAAATGTTTATAATACAGTGGGACCTTGCTACTTCGCGGTTCGACGTTCACGGCTTCAGAGCTTCGCGGTCTGTAATGGTTTTTTTATTTTTTATTTTTTGAAGGGGCGTCGCTACTTTGCAGATTTTCACTTTTTGCGGGAATCCCCCTCGGCCGACGACCCTAGCACGCCGCGCCATTCTCGTTTCCCGGCGCGCGGTTTCGGTGCGGCTTCCGCTTCGCCCTTGTTGCACCTAACTGAGCGCTTTGATGTTATATTGCTCCACCCCCCCGTGCCTGACCACCTCTTCAATCACCATATATTTCTTTTCATTTCGTGTTCCCCATCCCAAACCAGCTCTTCCTGACTGTGTCCTGGAAACCACGTCATTGTGCATCAGCCTGCTGATAGCCTGGTCAACAGCCTCTTCTGCCTTCCATTTGCATCCTGTCCGCACTGCTACCTTGCCTTTTCTCACACATGGGCAGCATAAGTCTCTTAGCTCCACCACAAGCCTTGCTTTTTCTTGTCTATAGCGCAGGTCATAATATAAATTCCACCTAGGTTTAAAAGACAAATTCATTATGATACTAAAACGGAAATATTACACAGCATACCACAAAATCTATATTCTAAAATATATATGTTTTTTAATTGATTGATGAAAAACTGCTTTTTGGATTTGAACAATTTTTCATTTTTACAATAATGGCAAACCTCAATATATACTGTAAATACAGTATAATCTTCACTAAGAAAAATGTAACAGTGGTAAAACCAAATTAATTAAACCCATCTGGACTGATTTTACTGGTGCCTTTAGTTTAATAATTAGGGAAAAACTGCCCATCATTTCAATTTCCGGAACACCACTGCCTCCTTTGCCCATGTCCACACTAATTTGGCCCACTCCCTGCGTGGCAAAATACTCCAGCTGTTCGCAGGTGTCCAACAACAACAACAAACTTATCATTGTATCAGTCGACATGAATATGAAAAAAAATGCGTTGGTTCAAATTCAGAAGAACATATACATACATATACAGTATATGTATGCCAAGTCAATTTTTCATTTTGTTTTTTTGTTGTGATGTATTCCATCTATTATTAAACAACTTGGAATATCTCCACTATAACCTTTTTTTTTTCAGAAATTAAATGTTGGTCCTTCCAAATTTGCATTGACGGCTGCCCATGCTAGGTTAGGAATTGAACATCCTTCACATGATTCATTCATGATTTATTTATACCAAAATCATTGATGTCTTGCAGTTGAAAACAAACAGAAAATGAATGCTGCTGTATTCTAGACCCTGACAGTCATGTCTTTGGCTTCTTCCCACCCACCAACATCAAAGAGAAACCTTTCACACAATTGCCTCATTTTCTAAATGCCTCATCAGTGTTACTATGTTACACTTTGCCGCATATTACAGTGTGGCACAGCATTATGTGCTGCTTCGTGTACAGGGAAAATAAATCAATGTTGGGAGTCTGTACTCACGCTCTAATCCCATGAATGTGTCAAATGCCTGGGCAGAAATGTTTAATTTATTTCATGGAATTCATTTTATGGTATAGTCCCACGAAAGCCAGAAATGATCATTCTTGCTGACTGTCAAAATCAATTTCACTTAATTCTGACTTTTTCAGACTTCATAAGCAGAAAGCACACAAATGATAACGCTGGGTGGTTAAGATAATTGTCTATTGGATTTTGACAGAGCTTTGCATGTGAACATTTAACAAAGTCCTATTCATTTTCCCCTTGCTCTTCTCCGCCACATCATTTCCATTTGAATGTTTCCATCATTACAATCAGCACTACAATCTGTTTATTGAGTTGTGTCATTTCTTGTCACTTGGTGTTTGTCCTTCAAGTAAACTCGATATAGAATAAATTGTTGTGATTGCATAAACTCAAATGTATAAACCACTATTTATGAAAAAACAACATCGTCAGACATACGTGTTGTGGTGTTGTGTTACATAAGGTAGATTTGCTCTTTCGATTCAACTAATTGAATGCTGTCATTGTTTTGGACTATTCTGAGCTATTTAGTATTTAAGAGTTACATTTTCTGTGTATTGCACTTTTCAATAGTGTTCTGTTCCTATTCTATTGTTTTTATTTACAGTAAAACAGGTAGACAAAGCACTCTTACAGAGTATAATTGCCTTCACACTGATTTCATTGTAATGGGTAGATTTGTGAAAAAGGTTAAATAATTTGAAGTAACATCAAACTGATAAAAATTCCTTTCAGATTGGTAATAATTTCAATAAATATTTTACGCTCCCATAAATGATGACATTTGTGGCTAAGACCTGCCAGCCCTTGCCTTATAGAGGCAATTATCCTGCGAGGGGAGGACGAGTTCAGGGTCTTAGGAGGATTCAAGAGTGAAGGACAGTGTAGATCTTTTACCTTCATATTGCCTACAGTATATGGGGTGAACCTGATGCAACTCTTTCTAACATTCAACTTCAGAGAGTAACCTGTCAAAGCTCTTTGCTGATTGGTGAATGTTTGCAGCAGGCAAAGCATTATTACACATCTGATATCGGTAGATATCGGCAAGATAAACTGCCATCGTGGCTGGGATTACAGTTCAGAATGAGCCGGTCTGAGTAGAGTATAAACCAGATGTGAAAAGAAAATTGACTCCATGTAGAGAGGACATGATGATTTCTTCGATTGTTTAAAGTTGAAAAGTGATCATATTAACGGATTGTGATATAGCAGACAAGTGTAAACACTGAAATGAGAAGGACGTGAAGGAGGAAAGCAGGGGTTATGCACACATCACACTGTAAAAAAACTTGAAAGGTGAGAATTGAGTAAGAAGCATTTAATGAGAAATTTAGCATTAAGAAACTTGTGCGACTATGAAAAGAATTAAACATTTTTGTGTTGACATTTAAACACATAAATAGGATGTGGCCGAGTCTCAAGTGTTACACGCTATCAAGCAGCACACAAAAGTACACTGGACTGAAATTTGCAGTAAAGTGTCATGTAATTGCACTGGCTGGGTGATGAAAAGTAAAGCAAGAGTGTTTAATGTCCCTCCCGATGTTAGTGGGAGGGAATAAGCCAGAGACGTTTTAGTATTGGTCCTTAATGCCGCATCACTTAGTTGGAGTGGCTCTTAAGGCACAAGCTTTAAATACACATATGCACAGGACGTATGCACTCATGGTACTGTGGGTAAGGTGCTGGCCTTGGCCATACAGTCTTTTTTTACGCTTTAAGTTAGGTTCTATAGGACAACCCTTTTTCTGTAGCTCCTACATTGGCTGAGAAAACACCAGTCGCACGTGTGTTGGTTGTAATTATTTAATTCCTTCAAATAAAATGGACATCCAAGATGCTAGTAGAATGCTGCACAGGTTGTTAGCCTGTAGATTTAAATAGAAAAATTGAAAATACTAGCCAATTATATTTCAATAATTTTTGTTGTTGTGATGATTTTGTTGTACATATTTAGTACTGTATTGGCATAACTCAAATGTAGCTCAGTGATTTTATAATTAAAGCTGGCTTAACTTAAAAGTTAAAACTTTAAATCTGCTTTTACTTCAGTCAGGTTGGATATTTCGTTAGTTTACTCCTAACTTGTTTGTTTCTTACTTTCTCCCTTGCTTTCTTTGGTGTTAGTTTGGATCATGTCAGGTCCGGGTTTTGGACATTTTGTTGTTTTGTGACCACTTGTTTTTCTGTTACTTTGTTCCTGTGTTTTTTTTTAAACTAAGTACTAACTTTATTTTGATCCCCCTACCTCGGTTCCTGCATCCTCTTCACATGCCCCCACCCAAAAGTGAATCAAAACACTAAGAAAGGTAATCCCTTTGTAGCAACAAATTTTGATAAAATATTTTGAATTACCGTATTTTCCGCACTATAAGGCGCACCTAAAAGCCTTTATTTTTTTCAAAAGCTGACCATGCGCCTTATAATACAATGCGCCTTATTTATGGATCAACATTAAGTTTTCCAACTAACTTGCAGCCGCCGACTCGATTTTCCCCCAAACGCCAAGTAGTACGCGGTGGATGGTGGGATTTATTTACCGGCGTTTCATTGGCTAACCAATGTGTCAATCATCAGTTGAATCGATCACTATTGGATAAAGTTATTCGGAGGTCAAGAGGCGGATCCTTCTTATCATTTACAGACTGCCATTGGCTCAAACGGCAAACAAAGCTTGCAATTGGCCGAAAAAGATGTGTCAATCATCAGTTGAATCGATCACTATTGGCTAAAGTTATTCGGAGGTCAAGAGGGGGATCCTTTTTTATCATTTACAGACTGCCATTGGCTCAAACGGCAAACAAAGCCTGCAATTGCCCGAAAAAGATGTGTCAATCATCAGTTGAATCGATCACTATTGGCTAAAGTTATTCGGAGGTCAAGAGGCGGATCCTTTTTATAATGTACAGGCTGCCATTGGCTTAAACAGCGAAACAAAGCCTGCAATTGGCCGAAAAAGATGAATGCGTATAGCATGTGGCCCATGGCATAGAGAAAGCATTTTTTTCTATTCTGTATTTGTAAATATTGTATTCTCCTGGATTTACTACCCTCACGTATATAAGAGGACATTGCCTGCACATTATTATGAACACAATGACTTCGGTGAGCTATTCCCGGTTTTATATTGTCTTGTTTCAGACTGAACTCGATGTTTCTGTGATAAGTGGTGCAGATAATGGATGGAATGGAGTGTCTATTTATAAATTAAACTCAATTCCAAGTGTTTATTGTCATATGCACAGTAAAGTTGCGAGCGAAAAAGAAAATAGATACGAAGGAATGGTTATCATTTCTTGAATCCCAAGACTTTAACCTTCCGAATGATGGAACGATGCATTTGAGTGACATCTTACGGACACCGCATTTGCACGTGTTCTCGACACGTATTTGCGTCTTTGCAAGCTTTCGGAATGTTAAGGGGGTAATAAGTTGGACTGAACTATCTGACTGTTTTGTCCACGTTCCCATTGTAGCGCCTTATAATCTGGTGCGTCTTATATATATGTCAAAAATAGGACCAAAAACTATTTTTTCGGGGTGCGCCCTATAACCCGGTGCGCCTTATAGTGCGGAAAATACGGTATGAGAAACTAAATTAATGGATGTATTTCATTCGTTATCAATTACTAGTGAAATATAATGTATGTGGTTAATCCCGAATTTGACACACATTACAGCACAAACCTTATAATCCAGACGCTGCCCTACTTACGAACAAGATTAAATTTGTTCGTAAGTTGCTTCAGTGCTATATTTTGTATGGAATGCATGTTTAAGGTTTATATAAGCATGTTTAAGGCTTGTATGAGTAACCTGTATTGTTTTGAAACTGAAAAATAAACGTTTAATTAAATAACATGCTCTATAAAGTTATAAAGCAGGCTGAATGATAAAGCATAGTAGGGAAAAACAAAGCTACATATTAGGCGTTGACATTCTGTGGTCTGTGAAGCCCTTTGAAACTCCTTGTGATTAAGGCCGTCATAAATAAACATGACTTGACTATAAATAACGTTAGGTATAACTTACTTTTGGAAAAATTAGGCGACATCCACCCCCGTGACCAAAAAAAAAAGCAATCCAACAACTTTTCAGAACATGGGCCTAAAAAAGACAATTGAAGAACCTATTTGAGAACAATTTCGCCCTTGTAGCCTTAAACCCCTCTCAAGCAAAAACGAGCAGATGAAGAAAGGCCCTGTCCTGTAATGGGCACTAATGGAAGATAGAAAATATTAAAACCTGCTGTACTGAAACTGTGGTGGAGTATGAAAAAAAAAATCCAGTGACTTTTAAATTGCTGCGACTCATATCAAGAGAGGTTCAAGTATTATGGACATAAATGAGTTGTCTGGCACCCTACTCTTTTGCAGCCCAGTCTATTGTTAATTTGGCACCTTTGAGAACATGTAGTCTGGTTGCGGAGCAATAATTCTAGAGGAGTTGAAGGCTCTGGCTCCGAGTATGACGGTCATAAAGAATAAGAGCACTTAACTCGTTCTGACAGATGCACCACAGAGACTTTTACATCTTCCCAACACTCAACATGTTCTCTACGTCTACTTCCTGTCAGGCTTTGCTTCCACACCTACAAGTATACATACTAAATACTGTGCAGTGGGGCCATGAGAGCTTTTGGTCTTTGGCAGTATAAAAATCTCCTAGGGCGAAGTTTGGGCAAACTTTTTCAATTACGGGCCCCATTGCATTAAAGAAATTGACAGATATGTTTATGATTATTTTTTGTATTTACCAATAGAGTCTTCAATCCGATACCTCGACAATACATTAAAAATATTTTGAGCAGATCTAATTTTGAATCTAATTTTGGGTGTGTTTTTTTTTTTTTTCATTCCCTGCAAACAACAATATTTGACAAAAATGCAGATAAGTCTTTTTAGAATTACTGCAAAGAATAAACATGCAGGGATCTAACTACATGTGTATTTTATATATTATTTTCTTTATACATTAATAGACCATTTAATCAAATCTGTTTTAAAACACTTAGAATGAATGTAACGTGATGATGTTCATTTTATGCATAAAATGTTATATCATACAATAAAAAAATGCAAAAAAGCTAACTTAAAAGTGTGTCATGATGTTGAAGGTAGACCCAAATGCGGAGAATCCTGAGGCTGGTGTGCTTAACGAAGGATGGTTCATCAACAAAAAACAGGAACAAAAAAAACAAAAACCAATTTGTCTGAACCCTCTCCTTCCCTACGAGATTTTTATACTTCCAAAGACCAAGGGCTCTCATGGCCCAAACCTTACATGGTAACAGAAGACAGATGGAAGTCGCACGTAAATAGCAATGTCCTGTTAATCAAATACACCTGTTTTTATAAATAGTACTATTTAAAATATATATTATACACACATATTATGATATGTTTAACATTTGACGGATCTGATTAAAAAGTCTGATAACCTGCAATACCCTGTGGGCTGTAACTCGCCCACGGCTGTCCTAGTGTTCCCTGTTACTGTTTCATTTAAATCACCTGACCAATAGGTCATTTGAACCAAGCCCATTTTGTTTTTCATGAAATTCAGTTTATTTGTTGATAGTACCGTATTTTCCGCACTATAGGGCGCACCGGGTTATAGGGCGCACCCCCAAAAAATAGTTTTTGGTCCTATATCTTCCATAGATAAGGCGCACCGGATTATAAGGCGCTACAATGGGAACGTGGACAAAACAGTCCGATGATTCAGTCCAACTGATGACCCCCTTAACATTCCCAAAGCTTGCAAAGAAGCAAATACGTGTCGTAGACACGTGCGAATGCGGTGTCCGTACGATGTCACTTAAATGCGTCATTTCAAATATCATTCGGAAGGTTCAAGTCTTGGGATTCAAGAAATGCCAAACATTTCTATGTTTCTATTTTCTTTTTCACTCGCAACTTTACTGTGCATATGACAATAAACACTTGGAATTGAGTTGAATTCACTCAACTCATCACAGCAACATCAAGATAGTTCTAAAACAAGATACCGGGAAAACATAAAGCCGCATAACTCACCTAAGTTCTCACGTTCAATAATGATACGCAATCATGGTCTTCTTACAACCGTTAGTGAAGTAAATCCAAGAGAGTAAATTATTTGCAAATACAGACTGATAAAACATGTTTCTCTATGGTGTACTTTAGCAAGCTTGCTAAGCTTGCTACGCCATTGCTAAACTCGGCCAATTGCAAGATTTGTTTTGGTCATCTAGCCTATTGGAGGCTCTGAATAATTTCAACCAATAGCGATCGATTTAATTGATGATTGACACATCTTTTTCGGCCAATTGCAGGGTTTGGTTTGGCCATCTATCCAATCCGAGGCTCCGAATAACTTCAGCCAGTAGTGATCGATTCAAATGATGATTGACACATTGGTTAGCCAATGAAACGCCGGTATATAAATCCCAGCATATACCGCGGACTTGCTACGCCATTGTTAAACTCGGCCGATTGGAGGGTTTGTTTTGGGCATCTAGCCAATCCGAGGCTCCGAATAACTTCAGCCAATAGTGATCGATTCAAATGATGATTGACACATTGGTTAGCCAATGAAACGCCGGTATATAAATCCCAGCATACACTGCGGACTTGCTACGCCATTGTTAAACTCGGCCGATTGGAGGGTTTGTTTTGGCTCCGAATAACTTCAGCCAATAGTGATCGATTCAAATGATGATTGACACATTGGTTAGCCAATGAAACGCCGGTATATAAATCCCAGCATACACCGCGGACTTGCTACACCATTGTTAAACTCGGCCGATTGGAGGGCTTGTTTTGGGCATCTAGCCAATCCGAGGCTCCGAATAACTTCAGCCAATAGTGATCGATTCAAATGATAATTGACACATTGGTTAGCCAATGAAACGCCGGTATATAAATCCTAGCATACACCGCGGACGACTTCGCGCTCGGGGGAGAATCTAGTCGGCGGCTGTTGAGTAAGTTGCGAGACCTTGCGAATTTAATATTGAGCCATATATAAGGCGCACTGTGTTATAAGGCGCATGGTCAGCTTTTGAAAAAAATTAAGACTTTTAGGTGCGCCTTATAGTGCGGAAAATACGGTAATTACACAAAACAAAATCTAAAATTCATTGACCTTTCTTTTGCGTGCATGTATTCGTGCTCTTTGTATAAATCTTCATAGTACTTTGCTCTATTCTCAACTTCTAGCTGACTCAAGTTGTCTGGAAACCAGCAGAAGAAAAAGGCAAATCTAACACATTCCAAACTCATTATTCAGAAAAAGGCCCTCAAAAAATTGGGGGAACTTTGGCACACAGAATTTCGAAATTTCAAAATGATGCTGTCTTTTTTTGAAGTCCTACTTACAAATAACAATTTATTTTTCTAAATAAAGGGCGCCTGAACTTTTTTTCTTACTTATACAACCTGCTTTCTCAGGGATAGAACATCTTTACACTGGCTTGGGTACTTCCTGGGTTCTAAATATGAGAAGGGCAAAATCTTTGACTTGGGGGCCACAGTGGGTTATAAAATTTGACACTAGTCCAAAAAACATTGATTGATGTGACTTTATGTCTTTGCTGGTATAGGCTCTCGATCTAATTCGTTTTATCAAACTGGTTTTGAACCATTCCTGAAAAAATCGATCCAACCATTTTCTCTACCGCATCAAACTTTTTTATTCCACTTTCATTAAAAAAAAAAAACAGCTGCACTAGATATTAAACAATAAAAATGTCAAAGTTCTTAGTGTGCTAAAGATACTGCAGTGTGTTTACACACGAACTAGGAAGTGGAAGCTGGGTGACCTCTCACAGCGCCACGCGACAGAAAGAAGTACTACAGCACTGTCAACTACTCGGAAAAAGGTGCACACAATACAAAATCTAACTTACTTCAATATCCGGATATTTTTCAACATCCCTAATAATCCTTTTGCGTTAGTCGAAGGGTCGTAAGTAGGGGAGCGTCTGTATCTGTCATAATTGCCCTATTTAGAACACCTGTGGCAGCTTGATTGGCGCCAACAGCCCGGACAAGCTGATTGGTGGCCACGCCCTTCTTAAATCCCCGACTTCAGTTCAAACTTTGTCAGATCGTTCAGAGCTGTTGTGTTTCACTCAGTGAGCGTTCCCGTCCGACTCCGTCCCTGTTAAAACCTGTTTCTTGCCTGATTCCCGTTTTTCGACCTGTTTCTGAACCTGACTACGCCTGTTTTGCCTGCCGCCTGCCTACGACCACTTTTATGAACTTAACATCGCCTCTGATCTTCAGCCCTGGTCAAACGACTTGCCACTCCCGCCTGTCTTCTTCTGACACGGAAGTGTCACTCCCGCCTTGCTCGTTCTCGCTCTCTGCCAGTCTTCGGATCAAGCAATCAAGCAAGCCTTACTCTCACTATCTTTCAATAAAATCTGAGAAACGCATGCAATTGAGTCCTGTGATTGTTCTGGTCTGTGACAGTATCATCAAATGATTAGCACTTATTTCACACTTACTTGAAGTTACATGCCTTTCAGCTACTAACTACCGTGATAATTGTTCCGTCAATTCTCAAATCTTCTGGTGCACTGTTATTATCCATTTTCTTTGGAAAAGGAGAGTAAAATGAGAAACTCTGCTGCTTAACTAAACATTACTAGTGCACATTTAGGGCTGAGCATGTATGAAAGACTTAGTATTGTTCCAGTCGTGCATATGTGTGACCAATTGTGTAGAGATTAGCTGGCGTATTCACAAAAAAGTTGTCATCTTTTGGGGAAAATGTTGGTATTGTGTCAAACGGAGAAAAAATATTGGTTTACTATCCAAACATTTAACATTTTTGTTCAGCGGACTCGATTAAAAAGCCTAATAATTGCTAAAAAAAAAACAACACGGCCCGCAGTCCAGTTTTTTCATGCCTTTTTTGGCTTATGACTAAGGCTGCGCTTAATTTAAAAGCCCAGGGGCATATGCTGCAAAAATATGACTCATTGGAATGTCAGAACTTAAACTATAGTTATAACAAATGAAGAAATGTGATGCCAATAAGCCTTATAATGAACGCAACATTATTAGCCTATTGTTAATATGACTACATTGGATACAACACATCCTGTTGAGAATGACGCAAATACTCTGTTGTATGATACCGCCTCAAGTTTATCAATGAATTACTGAATGTTTGATTATTTTGAGAAAATGAAAGAAATGCAATTAAGTAAAAGCTATTTTTGATGTAATTTTTATTTTGATGATTTGAAAAAGCAACAACAGGTGCCTAATGTGCCCCTTATCTGGCCAACAAAAAGAGTGTAATAAAACATAGTATGCATTTATTAAAATAAGATAGCAATCTTTTGAAAAGGTTCAAGTAAATAAAATCACAAGAATTCAGTTTTATTTCTGTGGAGTTACTCTTCTCTTTTAACCTTTGGGGTCCACGGCCGATCACTCACACCCTGGTTTGCTTTAAAAAAAAACACCTGCATGGTATGTAATGCTGCTCCTTTAAAACGGCCGCACATTGGCTCATACCGAGAAGAAATGGCAGCAAACAAAGGACTTGGGGAAATACACTTACTTAAGTGGAGGGGTTTTAGGTTCTTAGTAACGGCTTCAATGTAGCATTATTTAGCGAGTAAAAATACAGTTTTTTCTTCACAAATCTACTCAATTAAAAGTAAAAAATATAAATACTCCCAGAAGTACAAAATATCCCAAAACGTACTCAAGTAAATGTAATGGAGTAAATGTAACTCGTCACTAACCACCTCTGATACTTATATGAATCATAATTTAATTATAAGCTGCCGGAAAGACCCCAGGCCTTTAGCTACGGCGTACTTTTTAGGCTATTAATTTACTAGTGAAGCCACGGTGAGAATTATTTTTCTACCATGTGGCTCCCGAGCTAAAATGAGTTTCACCCCTGATGTAGATCATAGTGACAAAATAATGGAGAGAACCAACAAGTCAAAAAAAAGCAACAATCGGTGAGACACAACAAAAATAATGATTTTAGACGTGTACAAATATCAGAATGAGTCAGCGATGATATAAACATTGATCTTTGTCACAGTGTAGTCACCAGATAGACATGTTTTGTAATCTTAACTTGTGAGCTCTGGGTGATGGATTAAAAGGCACCCAAGAGAAGTAGGCCAGGCTTGCAGGGCACGGTTTGTCAATGTTGTCAATAAATGTGCTAGGGCACAGCATTGACTCCACACTAGCCGTCTTGTGACGGGCCATTAGGATCCACCAGCACAGCGAGAAATGGATTAGGCTGCTGCAATGTAGGCCATAAAATCATCGTTAACTCCCCTCTGCAGGGGTCTGCTCATCGATACTGACAAAGCCTCATTCACAGTCATGTAGAGGCTGACATCACGGAAAGGACACTTTCGAATGTGTGCTTACATGTACACTCACATAACATGAAGGGCATAGCTTGCCAGTCAGGGAAGAGTGATCAAAGTTAAACAGAATACAGATTCCCAAATCAGAGCACATATAGAAAAAATAGGCAATTTCAGAAAACTATTAACTATTATCGTATCGTAAATTCTGGACTGCAACCCGGCTGTTTTTTGCTCCATATTAGACAATAAGGCTTTAAATAAGGTGCATAAGGTTCTTTTCATAGCGGCGCCGAGGAAAACAGCGGACTACTCTTTTCCACAACGCTCGAAATCCAAAACACATCTAAATTCAACAACAGATTAAGTTATCTATTAAAAAACGCAACACTTTTCTCTCCATATCATAGGCATCACAGTTAGGTAAAGTTTCCTTTTATCCTTAAGGAACGATAACAAGAAAGTGCAATTTGGTCCCTTCCCACGTCAACCACTAATGACAACAATACAAAATGTCACATCTGTGTCTGTGTTATTTCCCACAAAGCTGCCTTTTTTTTACAGCGCATGTTCTCTAAATACAAAACATCACGGTGATGTCTGAAAACATTTCAGATCACCTCCTAAAGGAGAAGTTAGTCAATGTTTTGGCCAATAATATTCATATAATACATAGCAGGAGCAGCACTTAATTCAATATTTACTCATGATATTTCACCCACAAATCAAGCAAAGTCCTCAACTTATACATCCAGATTGAACTCAGGGAGAATTATCTATCAAAAACATCTCACACTTCTCTTTTCGTATCATCTGGGTTTAAGGGGTTTGCTTTATGTATTTTTATTCAGATTTTAGAAACAACCATTCTCTATCAAAGTAATTACAGAATTTAGTAAATTTATTTGGATCAGTCAAGTAATCAGAAAGGAAACTGACAACAATTATATGAAATTTTATTCATTTAATTACAGTACATACATTGGATAAGAATTTACAATCTGAAAGGAGTGAAACTGAAAGCACACTCTGAGTAATCTAACACCAACTCGAGGATTTTTTTAACATGGAATCAAAATTGCATTCTGGCAATTTTCTGTGTGGTTAATTTAATCGTTATCAGGAGTAAAAAAAAAGGAAAGAACGAAAAATGCCCGGGATGTGAACTAATGATGAGTGTCTTGCATGGAGGGGGAAGGGAAGCGACTAAGAGTTATATATTATCTAAAATAAACGGAATTTCTATTTTGATCGGAATAATTTTGGATATTCATTTGTACATGCTATTCCGCTTAAGTTACCTAGCCCACAAAACCGAACAGCATGAGTTTAAAAATCTAAACAGCTACCTTGAGATATCTCTGACGTCTTGAAGATTTCGTTTCTGTTGGGATATAGCGTTGATGACTGGTGAGGTGGGACAGACTTGCAGTGGGGCCTCACTGGCTATTAAAGTGATCTTTTTTCATTTTCTGGGTTTGTGGTAACTCGTGCTGTCCAGCCATCAGGCAAGAAAAGAGACTGAAACTTGTTCGCTGTTCCATTTTAAAGGCCCGGTCACACAGCCTTTCACGGGTGTATCGAGGCTGAATCACGGCCAGAAATGAAGCAGACGCCGTTGGACGCTTTGAGATCGCGATACAGACGAGATACAGCCGTGCTTTACACGCGGTAAGAAATTCACACGCGGTTGGTCGTGCGAAAAAGTTTTGCACTGCTCAAAACTTTAGACCACGGGTAACAGCAGGCGGCACACGTGGTACACACGAGGTAAAGACGCGGTACGAACGTGCTAGGACGTGCTACGGCTGCGGCCAAGACGTGGTTACACGCGGGTAGGACGCAAAATTTTAGCGGGTAATCGCGGGTGGAGCACGGTCATAGCACGTTTGTTCTGCGCCTGTATCGCGGTGTTATCACGTGCATTAGCGTGTGTACGGTCAAACGCGATGCAGCCGCGGTTACCCGCGATAAGGACGCGGAACAGTCGCCGGCGTCTGTTTCGCGGGCATACCACGGGTAAACAGCGGGTTTAGCCAAATTTTGCACATTTTCCACCGCGTCTGCTTCACGGGCAGAAATTTCTGGCCGTGATTCAGCCTCGATACGCCCGTGAAAGGCCGTGTGACCGGGCCATCAAGTACCAGTGATTTTATTGTAATTTGCTGAAGATATGTGGTCTCTATTATGAGACCTGGGTACGTTTAGGAACTGTCCCTCAGGGGGTGCAGTCGTTCCACCCACCCTAAAGGCTTGAGATCCTTGAACTGGGGTGGAATGCAAAAGTTCACTTCGTTCTGTCGGAACAAAAAACGCACAACCAAAAAAGTGCACGGAAAAATAAAAGGGGAAAATGTGGTCCTGACAAAACAAAGGCGTACGTAGTCCGATAATCCGGTAAAGAACGAAAAAAAAAAAAGGGGGGGGGGGGCTCATAGAGGTAAGGGTGTCTTTCGGGTCCACCTCCAAACATAAAAAGGGAGAAAAGAAGAATGGAGTAGTCGCTGTTGTCTAAAAATATAGGGCTCGCATTTCATACGACTCACCCCTCATTTGCGTTTACTCTCATTTGCAGTAGTAAATATGTCTTTGCCTTGAAAACAACACACCTGAAAAGACCGTCAGGTGTGCAGGTGCACGGCGCTGTTGACCAAATTCCCCAGGCGGTTTGCAGGGGTGTGCAGGGCTTAAATGTAAGAAATGAAAGTGAATTGGTTCATCTTAATAGCTGTTTAAGCCTGTGCCTTAAAATCCGGTGCGACTTATAAATGGACAAAATTGAGCTTGGTTCCTAAATGATGCGCTTTTAATCAGGTGCAGTCTGTAGTCTGGAATTTACGGTATTTGTAAACTGAAAAGATTCTTTCCTGATGGTATTTTCCCCCTAATTTATTTTATTCTATGACCTGCTGGAGCCCATATTTCCCCGGCCAGTTGGAGAAGAGTAAACGTTCAGGGTCATAAACATGGAGTTCAATTTTAACTTAACAGAATGAATGTGTCAGCATAAATGCTGACTTCAGAATGATAACCAGGCTGTAAAATGAAAAACGAGGTTTCAAACAGTTCACTTAGCAGAGAGATGCATCACTGGTGCTACGGTTATGTCCTTCCACTGCAATTTTGGTTACTTTTTAAGCTGCTGCAGATGGATTACACGTGGCAACTTTTTTTGGATGAGTGTACATGATTAAACAAAATCTAATTGTGATGACCTAGTGTGGGCAGCACGGCGGCGCAGTGGTTAGCGCTTGTGCGGCACAGTTCATGTCATGGGGACCTCCTGCGTGGGTTCAAATCCAGCTCCAGACTTCCTGTGCGGAGTTTGTATGTTCACCCCGTGCTTGCGTGGGTTTCCTCCGGGCACTCCGGTTTCCTCCCACGTTCCAAAAACATGCATTTCAGGTGAATTGGCCAGTCCAAATTGTCCCTAGGTGTGAATGAGCGAATGAGTTGTCTGTCCCTGTGTGCCCTGCGATAGGCTGGCAACCAGTTGAGGGTGTCCCCTGCCCACTGCCCGGAGATGGCTGGGATGGGCTCCAGCCCCCCCGCGACCCTAATGAGGATAAGCGGTACGGCTAATGAGATGAGATGACCTAGGGTGATTGTGTAATTGGAAGACACTGCAATTTTTTTTCCAAGGATTTATAGTTCCATGTTTGTGTTCTCCATTGTTATTTAAGTGATGGAGTGTTTGGCCAACCAGAATTGTCACAGTTCGAGTTTTAACGGTGCCAGCCAATCAGAGGCAAGTTTTAACGGAACTAGCCAATACAGGCGAAGCAAAGTTTGCACGCAGCACGCTATGTCACACACACACACACACACACACACACACACACACACACACACACACACACACACACACACACACACACACACACACACACACACACAGTGTGTCAGGAGACAGTAAACCTTAACCAAGCTCCCAGAAGAGGTTGCTGTTTTCTTACAAAACTCACAAAAACAAACTTAGCGCAGAAAATGCATTTTCTTTTAAAATTGAAAATCTGATCGAAATTGATATACTGTTCTAAAAAATCGCAATTAGGTTCTTCTCCTTCTGAGTTCCTAATTGCTTTCTGAAATCTGTTCTCTGTTTATAAACAGGTCTTTAAAAAGCATTTACCGGCATAATTAAGGTGGAAGATTTTCATTGTATAACTTCAGAGGTGTCTATTTCAGGGTTTCCCGCGGACCCTTGAAAAGTCTTAAAAGGCATTAAATTCAATGTTATAAAAATAAGGCCTTAATTGGCATTAACATTTCTGAATTCCAATTTTAGAACATCATAAAAATGCGAACACATTAATAAAATTTATATTTGTTAGAACTAAAAAGATTTAGTGACATTTATCAATTGTCTTTTATAATAATTCACCAATTTACTTAGGTGGCAACATGGCGTGACCACAATAACGAAACTATCAAAACGGTGATTTTGCCTTTCAAGCAGATGCATGCTTAGGTCTACCCACAATACATATAGCAACTTCGTACAGTAATGTTTACTTTGGACCATGGAAAAGTGTACATTTTATGAGAATTAGCTATATGATGAAGATTTTTTCACAATAGTTAAAAGCTATCCCAGGTAATGTGTATGAAGCAATATGTCTATGTATTGTGTGGAAGAAATTATTGTGATTTTCTTTGGTTATGTTTGTTTCAATCGTGTATTTATTTTTCTTTGTTTGTCGACTTGGTCTTAAATTTGATTTCAAAATGCATTAAGAAGACTTTAAACCTGCTTGAACTATAGAAGAAGTTAGTCAATGTTTTGTTCAATAATATTTATATAATACATAGCAGGAGCAGCACTTAATAACTCTTAGTCGCTTCTCTTCCCCCTCCATGCAAGACTCTCATCATTAGTTCACCTCACGGACATTTTTCTTTCTTTCCTATTTTTTTACTAGTTGTCGGAACCCTGTATTTGTGTCTGTAGTTTTGTTGAGGTGGAAATTACATTCTGAAATGTGGACCTGCTGGAGCAGAGTTCCAAGTGATATTCTTCATAAAATCTAGAGCTGGCACTGACTGTATTCATATTATATTGTAATAGGTAGGAAACCAGGTTAAAAAGTGAGGAATTGAGAAGAACTGGTGTGGTGAGAGAGCTTGCTGAGAAGGTTAATGAAAATGTTCCGAGATGGTTTGGACATATAGAAAGAATGGATGAAGGTTGTTTGACTAAAAGAGGAGGTAGTGCAGAAGTGGGGGGAAATCGAATGAGAATAAAGCAAAAATAGGGTTGGCTGGATGGGGTGAACCGTGCCCCAGATATGAGGTCGGTTAATTTATTGGATGTAAGAGTGTGTGCAAGGGATAGATGTAATGTCAAAGGATAGTTGAGAATTACTATTATCAACGCGTATGATGCGGAGGGCGAAAACCATTGTATGCTGTCGGGCCTCTCTGCTGGTGAAGGGTTGCATGAAACAGCAACTTACCCGATGTGCTAAGTGAATGTGAGGGTATTCTTGACTCTGGTCACCTCCCGCAAGGGTATTATGGCTTTGGTATATAGATAGATAGAGAGATAGGAAAGCCATGCCCCAAACTGTCCATTTGTCCAGATATTTTGTATATTCTAAACTCGTAATGTTTTCCCTGTTCTCTCTTTCTAAGTGTACCAGCCCATAAAATGAAGTCTGCTTTTGAGCTTTAGGCATCCTACTGCTATTTCAAAATCGGTTCATTTGAATGTGATAAATCATATTTATTTTCTCTTTATTACAAACCGCATCTAGATTACAAAATGCAAATTTACTCAATGGTTTTCAGTGACTTGAAAAACTGCAAGCTTGTTGCTCTGACACCAGCAGAAATGTGCTCTTGGAAGATTATGGACCCTTAATGTTATAGATCAATGCAACAATTAGTATTTTGAGCAATCACACAAGCTAAGCAATTTTTATAGATCGTTGAATGCAACATGCAAGAGTCGGAAAAGAAAATGTTCTGGGAAAAAATATTTTATTTTTTTAGACGATGCACTGTAAACAAAATTATTTTTGTAGCAGTAGAAATACTAATGACAGCACTGAAGAAAAAAATCTCTTACCAGAAAATCTGGCTTATTTTTAGTACTCTAACTCCTCATTTATCGTGGTTAATGGAGACCAGCACAACCCCCAGCAATACGCAACAATCTGCATAGTAATACCCCACATTTCTAACAGTCACTCTACTAGCCTTCGCTAGCAGCAATAGTTGACTGGGGATAATGGATTGCTGCAGCAAGGGATACTGTTTATTTAAGGAAGAAAGAACAGAAAAAAAGGCCCGCCAGGCATGAAACAAATTGGCTCTTTTGCCCAGCTCTCTAAGCAATAGACAATTGGGAAAAATTAATTGCGGCCAAAACGGCACACTTCATTTTAGCATGCCACGATGGGACGTTTTAGCGTCCTGAACTGAAAAAAAGCAGTCTGTCTGCCCCTTCTCTTAGCAGTTATCAACCAGGGATAATGGATCTGGGTCAAAACCATGCATTCCATTTTAGGCAGTCATGAACAACATGCCTGGCGACAAATAGGCCTTCTGCCGGTCACTCAAGCAATATGGGATTGGGGATTATGAATTGTGGTCGCACAAGTGCATTTAATTTTAGGCTGAAATAACGGCAAAATGAAAACTGTCAGGCCTCACATATTTGCACTCTGACAGTCCCTGCTTGCAGTTATGTGCAATTGGGGATATTGATCAAAGCTCCTCTAGTGCAGTTCACTTTTTGGTGGACGGAACGGCAAAAAAGAGCTACCAAGTTCAACAAAATAGGGCTCTGATGACCTGTGCTCTCAGCAATAGACGGCCAGGATGTGGGATCGCTGCTACATGACTGCAGTTCATTATAGGCTGAAAGAACAGAAAAAAAGAGCCACCACATATGACACGAATTTGCTTTCTTGGTCTTTGCTCTCAGTACAAAGCAGGATTACAGTATATATCAAGACATCCTGTGCACTATAAAGTGCATTGGATTGTAAGGCACACCCCCAAATAATAACTTCGGACCGGGCACCGAAACCAAGCCCGGATTTTGTTTCGGGTTTGAAATATCAATCATTAAGTCTGGTCGGGTCATGCTTCTTTCTCGTCGTGTTTTTTTTTTTTTCGGAGAATCTGCACAGCATGTACTTACTTTTACTAAAGTAATTATTTAGATGACTGATTTTTACCTCTACTTGAGTAATGTTTTTCTAAAGAAACCGTATTTTTACTTGGGTAACACACTTGGCGCTGCAGTTCGGCACCAAAATGCGCACTTCGGCACCAAAGTTATATTATTTAGATAATTCTATAATAAAGAAATATTCCACCAGTTTAATTCCAAATCATTATATCCGAATACATTTTCATCCTCTATGTCACAGTAAAAGATGCGCCGCTTCCTCTTTCCACCTCTTCCTCTTTACCTCAGACGTCATTTCCACTTCTCGCCAATAGCTTACAAGCTTTACAAACTTTCTGCTGTTCGGCTCACTATATCACCATTTGCAACTAGTAATATGCAGAATATCATTTTCTTTTTGGTGCAATTCAGCGGCGAAATGTGGATTTACTTCAGGCTCGGTCCCTCAAATCAAGTTAACCTTTTGGGTTTCGGCGTGTACGGTTGGGTTCGGGTGGGTTTGTTTTGATACCCCCGGGGGCTGGGTTTTTTATTTTTTAGGCACAATCTTACCTCTACCAGTGGTATAGATGACTCATGAAATTGAATTAGACCTCATACCATTTTCACACAAAATGTTCCCTTGCAGCCACAACACTGATTTGCACTGTGCATTCTGATTAAACCATCTCTCGAATTTTTCACTTGTGCATCAATAACCTCTCAGTTCATTATGTATACATACGTAAAAAATCTTGTGTAGTGTTTTGTTAAAATACTTTTTGTTTTGTCAATTTCTAACATTCATTCAACAATAAGTTGAGAGACTGTTTACCTGATTAGAATAAACTATTCTATTAAGTGTCCCTGGCAGCCTGAGTAAAAATGGTGTGATAATGAGACAAGGTCTAATGCCTTGTCACATAGTATTTGTCCTAATGTTCATCTATTGTTAGAGTGTCAGCACTTTTAACACCACTACACGATATTTATCGATTTGATCAATCATTGCACAATCATTGCTCAAATATGGTATTGGGGTTTTGAGGTGTGCATTCTAGTTATAAAATATTATATGTTTCTTGTTTAATATTTGATCTTGTTTTTCTGATGAAATAAGAAAAAGAATCCCTAAAATAAACCTCTCTGTGAGATGGTAGATAATTTTACATATTTTTAGGAATAATGTCTACAGTACTTTGGATTAAAAAAAAGTCTTTACATGATAATAATGATTAACAATCTCAAAATAAGCATGTATATATTGGATATCTTTCTTTAATAAATGACAATTAAACACTTCTCGATTTTTTAAGTGGATTCCGTGTTATTTGATTCTCTCGCATTTTATAATATAATTTTGAAATACTACCTCTAGATAAAAAAAAAGTCAAACCTGGGTGCATCTGGGTCTGAATTTAACTTGGCGGCCTACAGGTATCATGTGTTATGGAATAAAAGATTTATTTATAGCTCACTGCTCATCACAGTTCCCTTGTCTTAAGCACTCCATTAACAATTTACCAACAGAAGAGGATAGGATCAAGTCAAGCAGTACCCAAAGTGGTCACTGTGTGAGCCGAGTATAAGCTCCTCAAATGTATCTTGTCCGTATAAAATGCAGTTTTATTTGGAGTCAGGAAGAACTTAGTCCTAAATGAGTGATTTCTGATTAAGCATTGACTATAAAAAGACTATTGTATCTCAAACAACATGGCATCACAAAAACACACTTAAACAAACTCAAAGGAAAAGACAACATTAAAGTAAATGGGGATAACTTTGGTTTATCAGCACTTATACGTTCCAAAACTTAAAGCTGTAGCTTCAACTCTGACTTTAAAACATCATATGTTAAATACCCACAGTATTGTGTTACATTATTCACAGACCTGTGTTAGAACTCTGCAAAACTTCATTGGAGACGGTTTTATCAAATTTAAATCTGTTGGTTCAAACCCATTAAAATAAAATATATCCATCCTTTTTTTATCATACCCATTTTACATTAACATATAAATGTATTGACTGGGGCCGTTGAAATCGAATGCTTACGTCTTACTCTGCCTTCTCTGTTTTGTAAAAAGATTTTTCATTCATTGTTTTTTTTTTCATTTGATATATAATTGAAATATGTATACGAAACGTCTGTTAAAAAATCTGAGGACGATAAATCATGAGTGTTAATGGTAATATGCCCCGTCCCTTTTTAGGGTCCATTCACACCTATGGACAATTTGGACCGGCCAATTAACCTGACATGGATGTTTATTATTAAATTATATCTATTTGACTTACGTGACATTGTAAATTCCATGAAACTATTAGTTTTATGGATGTAAAAAAGACACATTGAGAAGATAGTTACAATTCTGGATCTAAAGGTGTCCAATAATTCATTTTCATGATGTAGATTTATGAAACTAAATATAAACACTGAGGTGTCATTGGAGGGTGGTATACTGTTTCAAGGCGCTGTGTAAATTTTATGAAACTATTCAACATTGGGGCAACACGGCACCTTAGTGGTTAGTGCGTGTGCGGCACAGTTCTGAGGTCATTTGATCAAACCGTCCTGTGTGGAGTTTGCACGTTATCCCCATGTGTGGGGTTCCTCTGGGCACTCCGGTTTCCCCTCACATTCCAAAAACATGCATGTCAGGTTAATTGGCTGGTCCAAAATTGTCCCTAGGTGCTAATCAGCGAGTGAGTTGTCTGTCTCTGTGTGCCCTGCGATTGGCTGGCAAACAGTTCACTGCCCGAAGATAGCTGGGATGGGCTCCAGCACCCTCACGACCCTACTGAGGATAAGCGGTGCGGATAATGGATTATTTTATAACTGATTGGGGTTGGAAGGGGTTTTAAACACATCCCTGCGTTTCTTAAAATTTAACTCCAATAGTATTTGAATTATTTTATTACAAGGCCACAATAGTGACTTTCAATGTAACCTGTGACTAGAGACTAGATTACTCACTCTTAGTCTGAATTATGGTGCTTTAGAGCAAAATGGCAATAGATTTATAGCTCCAAACAACTAAAAGTGCTGTACCTATAAATTTTTTATTTTGTTTTTTGTTTTTGTTTTTTTCTTACGAATAACTTCTTTACTGTTAAATCTTAAATTTGAAAATAATACTATCCACTTTTTAGTCAGATGTTTTTTTGTCACTAACATGTGGACAACAAAAATGGAAAATAAAATGTGTCGCAATCATGTTTTTACTTTCTTTTAGCGTGCTGAGACGTCATCTTTTGTAAACGATAGAAAGAATCTTCCTCTGCCTTTTATTTATTTTGCTGGTTCCGATCGTTGTGTTGACATAATTGTTTTTAGAGATACACATACATAGGTAATCTTGGTTTGTCAAGCTGTTTTCTGTACGTGTACAACTGCAACGTTATTGACCCACAGACAGACATAAGCTGAAAAGGGACAAGGCGACTCTTAAGCCAATCTGAATTCAGAACACGATGCTTGATGAAAATCCGCTAAGTAGCAAAACCGCAAAATGTAAACCGCAATACAGCGAGGGATTACTGAACAGCTGTTGTAATCATTTTCTTCAGTTATCTGAGCATTTGTGATTTTTCACAACCCCCTGCAATTTTGTCATGTACCCCTGGGAAACATGAAGCAATGCAGGCAGTTCAGCCTTTGCTTTTTCCATGGGGAAGTGGGTTTGAAGACCTCACTTAAAATTATTGTTCAGTGTTGCCAGCCACTGCTTGTTGCAGACATTTTTGTAAAAGTACAGTATTTTGCAATGAACTTGAGTCACATTTAAGGTTCAAACATGTCGTATCAAACATGTCTTAAAATATCTTTTCTCAGAAAGTCAAGTCAAGTCAAGTCAAATTTATTTATATAGCCCTTAATCACAAAAATGTCTCAAAGGACTGCACAGGATTACAGTTACAAAATTACACAATTACCTGATCTTAAACCAGCATGCGGGCAAGGAAAACTCAGAAACTTGACATGGGAGGATTAAAAAATGCAATATAGGCCAAACTTTTTTTTTAGATATGTATTTTTCTAAATTCAGCACACATGCAGAAGACTGCACACACAAACACATACAGACAGAAAAACACATCATTATCCGCATCCAAATCTCTGTTTCCCCACAACTACTTATGTGGTCCCTGACTCACATTGACTCTGTCATTTTTTGGGCCATTAGTGTCAGATATAGCTTTTGGTTTTCACATGGTTGCACTGTCCTTTTGATTCTGTAAAATCCCGCTCACCCACTTATTTTCTTTAATCGCAGTTACCAATATCTAGAGTTATGAAGTTTTAATTTATCTCATCTCATCTCATCTCATTAGCCGTACCGCTTATCCTCATTAGGGTCGCGGGGGGCTGGAGCCCATCCCAGCAATCATCGGGCAGTGGGCAGGGGACACCCTGAACTGGTTGCCAGCCAATCGCAGGGCACACAGGGACAGACAACTCATTCGCTCATTCACACCTAGGGACAATTTGGACCGGCCAATTCACCTGAAATGCATGTTTTTGGAATTTGGGAGGAAACCGGAGTGCCCGGAGGAAACCCACGCAAGCACGGGGAGAACATACAAACTCCGCACAGAAAGTCTGGAGCTGGATTTGAACCCACGACAGGTTCCCATGACATGAACTGTGCCGCACAAGCGCTAACCACTGCGCCGCCGTGCTGCCCAAGTTTTAATTTAGTCTTATTTATTTTATTAGTTATAAATCGGTACCTGTTTGATGGCAACTCGGGCTGCGAGGGTGCAGTTTTCATCTCTCCTCCAAGTGGCCTAGGTCTTGTGTTTTCAGATATGTGACCATTCCACACCCGTTCTTATACATGTTTCCGTTTTTTATATATTTTTTTGAAAATTTCAAATTGTGTACACCAAATAGCAATTTCTGCACATTTTTTTTTTTTTTTAAAAGAGGGATCTTGTCTTACACATTTAGACTCTAACCTGGATCTTGGTCAGTGGTAGCAGACGACAGCGTCATCGTAGATTGCTAATGAAGATGAAGTCTGCGAATTCCTGAACTACTTCGTACGGGTCCCGTTGAAATTAATCCAAGGAAAAAATTGTATATTTTCCAAAGGTAAGGGTGGGAAAAATCTATATCCACTATTGTCCGCCGCGTCCACAAACACGTCTCATGTTTACTCCACTTCCCGTCAGCCCCCGTCGTTTTCGCCCCCTCTTTTTGATTCGCCCGTGCAAAACATATCAGAATAAGTCTCTAAAATAAATACATTACAAAAACACACAGTTGCAAATACATATTATACATGGTTACACATATTTACAAAGAAAGACGGTACACCGAGAGAGTTTTCAAAGCTTTAATAATAATAATATAACTTTCATCCCAAACGGTGCCTGTGACAGGTTGCAACACGCTTGCAACACGCTCGCAACACAGTAAACGGGTCTGTTAAAAAAAACATACCGTACTTGTAAAAATCACGGTAAACCGTCCTCATCTTCCTCCTTAGAACTGAAGTCATCAAAGTCGTCTTCCTCAGTGTCGGAAAGAAACGTTTTCATATAGACGTCGTCCCACGCTCCCTTATTCCAAAACACGCTAGCAACACGCTCGCAACACTTTAAACGGGTCTGGTAAAAAAACATACCGTACTTGTAAAAATCACTGTAAACCGTCATCATCTTCCTCCTTAGAACTGAAGCCATTAAAGTCGTCTTCCTCAGTGTCGGAAAGAAACTTTGTCATATAGACGTCGTCCCACGCTCCCTTATTCCAAAACATGCTAGTAACACGCTCGCAACACTTTAAACAGGTCTGGTAAAAAAACACACCGTACTTATAAAAATCACGGTAAACCGTCCTTATCTTCTTCCTTAGAACTGAAGCCATTAAAGTTGTCTTCCTCAGTGTCGGAAAGAAACTTTGTCATATAGACGTCGTCCCACGCTCCCTTATTCCAAAACATGCTAGCAACACGCTCGCAACACTTTAAACAGGTCTGGTAAAAAAAACATACCGTACTTATAAAAATCACGGTAAACCGTCCTTATCTTCCTCCTTAGAACTGAAGCCATTAAAGTTGTCTTCCTCAGTGTCAGAAAGAAACTTTTTCATATAGACGTCGTCCCACGCTCCCTTATTCCAAAACACGCTAGCAACACGCTCGCAACACTTTAAACGGGTCTGGTAAAAAAACATACCGTACTTATGTCAGGGCCCGTTTTAAGTTTGCATATGACCATTTGATAATGATTGGATGATACATAGGAGTCATGAGAGAACGTTTTGTGGTCAGATGAGACCAAAATAGAACTTTTTGGTCATAATTTCACCAGGCGTGTTTGGAGGAAGAAGGAAGAAGAGTACAATCTGAAGAACACCATCCTTACTGTGAAGCATGGGGGCGCTTTGGAGGGGGGTTCTGCACATGTGATAGGACTAGTGCACTGCATTTAAAAGAGTCAAGTCAAGTCAAGTCAAGTCATTTTTATTTGTATAGCCCTAAATCACGAAGAGTCTCAAAGGGCTTCACAGATTGTTACACTATATTACACAAACTATTTTCAACCGACAAGAGGAGTAGGTTATTCGTATGCAATGGAGTAGAAGTGAGTTTTAAGTTTAGATTTAAACATTTCCACTGAGGTTGCAGATCGAATCTCAGGGGGAAGAGCATTCCACAGCACCGGTGCCCGGATGGAGAACGCTCTCGAACCAGCCGAAGACTTCTTTGCTCTCGGGATCATCAGAAGACCAGCACTCTCAGATCGTAGGCTTCGGACCGGGACATAGTGGCAGATCAGATCTGAAAGATAAGAGGGAGCAAGTCCATGTATGATTTTGTACAATACTAAGAGAACTTTGAAGTCACATCTTTGGCTAACTGGGAGCCAATGCAGGTTAGCCATAATCGGTGTTATGTGATCGTACTTTTTTGTCCTATTTAAAAGCCTCGCTGCGGCATTTTGTACTAGCTGAAGAGACTTGATTCTGGACTTCGGGAGACCGGAGAGTAGTGCATTGCAGTAATCGAGACGGGAGGTAACAAATGCATGAATTATTGTTTCCGCATCAGACTGAGACAGTATTGAACGGATTTTAGCAATGTTGCGAAGATGGAAGAAGGCAGTTCTAGTAATTTGCTTTACATGCATCTCAAAGGATAGATCAGGGTCAAATATGACACCTAAATTTTTAACTGAGTCACTCTGTGTGATGTGACATTTGTCAATGTTCACAGCAGTTTTTGCGAATAAGTCCCGGCATTTAGAAGGACCAATGACTAACATTTCGGTCTTTTCAGAGTTAAGACGCAAGAAATTGAGTGACATCCACTCTTTTATCTCAGTGAGACAGGCCTCCAAATTTCCACAGTTTAGTGTGGAAGATTCCTCCAACGGAAGATATAGTTGAGTGTCGTCTGCGTAGCAGTGGAAGCTGATATTGTACTTGCGAATAATATCACCTAATGGAAGCATGTAAATGTTGAAAAGTAGGGGGCCGAGCACTGAACCCTGCGGAACACCGCAGGTAACATTAAAGGGCTCAGATGTCGTTTCACCATATTTAACACAGTGCGTCCTATCTGAGAGGTAAGATTTGAACCACGAGAGGACGGCTCCTGAGAGACCAATCCATTTTTCCAACCGTTCTAGTAGGATATTGTGGCGCACTGTGTCAAAAGCAGCACTAAGATCCAGCAGCAGCAAAAGTGATGAAGCGCCAGAATCCATTGACATTAGGAGATCATTTGTTACCTTGATCAGAGCTGTCTCAGTAGAGTGGTTAGCCCTGAATCCTGATTGCATGGATTCAAAAAGGTTATTCTCCGATATGAAAGCATTCAGCTGCTGTGCCACTACTCTTTCGAGTACTTTAGAGAGGAAAGGTAGGTTTGACACAGGTCTGTAATTACTTAATATTTCTGGATCAAGGTTGGGTCGTTTCAGTGTGGGTTTAATAACGGCGGACTTAAAAGCTGCTGGAACTACACCTGAGGAGAGTGATGTATTTATAATATTTAGAACTGAAGGCCCAAGGACGCTAAAAAGACTTTTTATAAGTGAACCTGGGAGAGGGTCGAACTGGCAAGTTGTCGGTTTGGCCGCATTCACCACTTGTTTGAGATCATCAATTGACAGTTCACTAAAACCGGCCATTTTCCCAGGGCAGCCACCCTGTCGTGCATCTGTAAATTTCAGTCCTTTAATACGTGTGGTACTAACAATATCTTTTGCAATTTCTTCCTGTATGCATTGAATCTTCTTAGTGAAGAAGACCATTAAGTCCTGAGCAGAGTGTGTCGAACTGTCTGCGATAGCCTGTTGCCTTGTAAGCGATGCTACAGTGTCAAAAAGGGCTTTGGGGTTGTTCTTTTGAGACGCAATCACCTTCGAAAGGTAGGCCGATTTAGCAGAGGCAAGGGCCGCTTTATACTTTAACAAGCTGTCACACCAGGTTTGATGGAAAACCTCAAGCTTGGTAGCGCGCCATTTTCTCTCCCATTTCCTGCATTCTTTTTTAAGGGCTCTAGTTTCATCAGTAAACCAAGGTGTGCGTCTTTTGGGACGTGATTTTAGTTTTATGGGCGCTATTGAATCCAGCACACTAGTCAGGGTGGTATTGAACTCATTCATGAGTGAGTCAATCGAGCCATTGTATTTAGGAAAGGACGCAACTGCTCCAGGAAGGAGTTCAAAGAGCTCAGAAACTGTGCCAGTGCTTATATTGCGTCCACTAAATCCCTCAGCTTTATTAAGTCTACATTTAGTTAGCACCTCAAATGTCACTAAATAATGATCAGAGATAACAGTAGTACACGGTAGAACCATAATGTTTGAGGTTAAAACTCCTCGAGTCAGAATCAAGTCTAGCGTGTTCCCATTTTTATGGGTTGGCAAGTCAACCAGTTGAGTAAAACCAAATGCATCAATTAGAGAACTAAACGCAATAGTAAGTGAACTGTGTGGGGAGTTCATATGAATGTTAAAGTCTCCCATAATTATAATTTTGTCTGCATAGGTTACTAGTTCAGACAAAAGTTCAGCAAATTCGTCTAAGAAAGTTGTGTATGGCCCAGGTGCACGATAGATAGTTATTACATCAATTGACAATTGAGGGGACCGCATCACAAGAGCCTCAAACGTTTTGTAATTATTAGAGGTACGTGTATTAAATTTGAGCAATTTTTCAGAGATTAGCGCAACACCACCACCTCTTTTCATCGTGCGTGCTATATGACTACTCTCGTAGTCTGGGGGAGAGGCATAATTTAGCGCTAAGTGCTCATCCGGGCGTAACCACGTTTCACAAAGACCCATACAGTTAAGTTTATAATCACGAATAATGTTATCAACAAGTAAAGCTTTTGGAGCAAGCGATCTAATATTTAACAGACCAAATTTCAGCTTTGCTGAATCATTTGACTTAGCTGAACTCTTTGTAGTCTTTGTCGAGATCTTCAAAAGCTCCCGGCGTTGTGGCCGCTCGTGAGCGCTGAGTTTAAAGCGTCGGTTGTCCGTCGAGGAATGAATGGTGGAATTAGTTACATCCTCGCGTCCATCTTGCTGCTTGGACTTCACACGCTTCACACATCTACCTGCACGGCAACCACGCTTCTGTTTCCTTTCTTTACGGGGCCGTCGGCGTCGTTTATTAAGAGGAATAGCTGTCCACAAGGATGCCGGGTCTCTTTGAAGTTCGCTCGGTATATCATGGGCGGTATAAAAAGTGCCCGAAAAATCGAAATTTAGACGCCCACCCAACCGTATAAGTTCGTCCCTACTGTAAGTGTTTTTGGCCACACATGTGTCCAAAAGTGAAAGCAAAAAAGACAAGAGAACGGCAATAAATAGAAGATTAGCTGGAGAGCTAGCCGCAAGCATGTATCCATGCGCAGCCGCCATCTTGAATTTGAGAAAAAGAGGATGACTGGTGCCGTTTAATGTGAGATTTTGGTAAACAACCTCCTTCCCTCAGTTAGAGCATTGAAGATGGGTCGTGGCTGGATCTTCCAACACGACCACGACCCATAGCACACAGCCAGGAAAACCAAGGAGTGACTCCGTAGGAAGCATGTCAAGGTTCTAGCATGGCCTGGCCAGTCTGCAGACCTTAATCGAATAGAAAATCTTTGGAGGGAGCTAAAACTCCGTGTTTCTCAGCGACAGCCCAGACACCTGACTGATCTATCGAAGATATGTGTGCAGGAGTGGGCCAAGATCCCTCCTGCAGTGTGTGTAAACCTGGTGAAAGACTACATGAAACGTTGGACCTCTGTAATAGGAAAAAAAAGGCTACCGTATCAAATATTAACATTAATTTTCTCAGGTGTTCAAATACTTATTTGCTGCTGTATCACACAAATAAATTGTTAAAAAAATCATGCCTTGTGATTTCTGGATTTCTCTTTTTAGTTTATCTCTCTCACAGTGGACATGCACCTACAATGAGTATTTCGGACTCCTCCATGATTTCTAAATGGAAATAGAAAAATAATGTTTTCAAATACTTATTTTCTTCACTGTACAGATGTTCATTGTTGATGTTGATTGTGTATTGTCTTTTGACACGACACCAATTGCAACCTGGTTATCCTTAAGATAATACCCCATGGATAACCTGATTCGCCCCTTTTCAAGCTTGCTTATTTTTCTCTTAATACTGATGACTTTATAAATGTTTCCTTGCCTTCATGTAGGTTTCAGATAAGGTGATGTAGGTGGTCTGTGCAGCCCTTTGAGGCTTTTTGAGTTTAAATGTTAGACAAATTAATGTGACTTAATGCGACAATCTGGGTAAAGCATGGTTGCCATTGTGCACCTCCAAACACCATCAATCATTACCACCCAGTCTTCCACTCGTGTAAGTGGCAATGTGTGTTAATTGTCTTTCCCAAGGACACAACAACACAATTTTAACAGTGAACTCTCCAGTTACCGTTTGACCCTCCTCCGTTTGACTGAGATGCAGTCTCCACATGTCCCTGTAAATAAAAGAGCCATATGATGACAGATAAACGCGTTGTTGCTACTACAGTTAATTTTCTGCCTTACTGAGTACAAGAAACATGAAGACAAGCATTGGTGTGCTGCAGTGAGATAATAAACAAAAACACAGCGGGAGGCCCGTGGCATCGTTTGACAGGATCTGGCTGCCCTGAGGAGGTTGTCGCACTGCTGTTTCCTTCTCAGAATTTTAATCCGGGATACAAAGGTGAATGATAAACAGAGGTAGCATGTGAGTTTGGCAGATTTACTCTTGACACATTATCAGTGTCTACAAAGGCTAAGTTATGATGCAAGGTGATCTGATTAAAAGATCAGAAATTAAAAGTGGATTTATTCATGCAGGGTTCCTGTGGATTCTGGAAAAGTCTTAAAATGCCTTTAATTTATTACTCTAAAAGCAAAGCCTTAATTTGGATAAAAATCTCTTGAATCCAATTTTCGAAAGTCTTCAAAAACGTAAAGACAATACGATTTCGATTGGTTTTAACTAAAATATTTCGGTAAAAAGTCATTTTTCATGCGTGATAATAAAAATGACAAATCAAGTCATGTTTATTTGTATAGCCCTTGATCACAAAGAGTCCCAAAGGGCTGCACAGACCACAGATTATTGCAAACCAAACACTTATTATTACACCATCCCCTGATCTAAAACCTACACTAGGGCAATGAAAAACTCAAAAACCCAGGCATGAGAAAAATGAAGAAACCTTGATAAGGGACCACACATGAGGTAATCCTCCTTCCAGGATGACCAGGCTGCAATGGATGTTGCAATAACAAATAATAAACAGATTTTGTCAACATAAAATATAGGTCATTCATATGCGTATAGAAGTGTGTTTTAAGCTTAGATTTAAACATTTCCACTGAGGTTGCAGATCGAATCTCTGGGGTAAGAGCCTTCCACAGCACCGGGTCCCGAATGGAGAACGCTCTCGGACCTGCGGATCTCTTCTAGGCTCTTGGGATCACTAGTAGACCAGCATTTTCAGAGCGAAGGCTCCGGACCAGAAAATAGGGGGAAATTACATCTTTGAATTGCTTAATGAATGTAGCTAAAGAGTGCTTTGGCATGAGTAGTTATCTGCAAGTTTTAAATGAGGATCCATGATGTACTACAAACATATTTTTTATTTCTTTTTTCCATGTCTATATCTTTGGAGAATGCTATGTTTTTCAAATGAAATCTTTTCAACCTGAAAAGTAAATGAGAGAAATAAAAGCATTAGCGCGTGGGATAATATCTGTATGGCGGAAACGTTAACTGGGACAATCTTATACTATCAGTGAGTGCTCTGGAGTGGAAGTTTCTGGAAACTTTCAGAACTTTGATTTTCTCTTACATGTCTGTGAATATTTTTGCTGCTTAAACGACATCTCCCAACCTGCCAAATTTGTCGTAATTACAGTAGCTCCTACGTAAAGGGACAATTAGGTTGTAATCAAATAATTCTCATGGCACCTGCACTTTCTAAAAAAATAATCGTGTTTGCGGATGGTTAGTAAAGTCAACTATTTGTTTCAAAATCACACTTTTTAAACCAACAATTATTAATAAATAATAAACTATCTTAATAAATAGGGACAGAGAGCAGTAGCACCTCCTCTCAATATCCATCCGTCAGTTCATTTTTCCATTAGTCAGTCAGTCAATCCAGAGAACGATCTTCTTAGCTGCTTACTCTAAAGAGAGCCACAGCCAGATTCAAATGTCTGTTTCATTTTTTTAGATCTGCAGATGGAATTGACCCTCTGCTATGATAAAGGGACTTGATCTCCCGGGAATAAAACTTGAAATTGACTTGACAGATTGTTTTTCCATTTTTATTCAATTCAAATTGAAGAACCAGTGCAAAATTAATCAGGTTATCATCTAACACGATACACAAAAGCGTACTCCGAAAAGCAGTGTCATTATTAGAAGCGTAGCCTGTCAGTCAGTTAAACCTCTCACTGCAGGGATGCCTTTCCTCTAATATTTTTGGCTGTAAAATATAGTGTGATTTCAAACAAAAATAATGCAATAATGTAATATTAATATTTGAATTATTAAAATATAAATTACTTCCTTTGATTCAACCTCTCAATAAGGGCGGCACGGGCGGTATTGTTTTTATATTTAATTACTATAGTAAACCACCTTCCCCTGGAATTAACAATTTTTCATTAATGTATTTATATTTGGTATTTAGCTTAAATAAGGCTTTTGTTTTCTCTGAGGCATAAAGTAAGTCGAGAAAGAAGTAGGACATCGCCAAACTATGACATTGTGCACAGATAACAAAATCAGCAATATTAGTGTGATTGTTTACAGCCTTGAAGAGTAAGAGAATATATGTAACGGCGTTACGTAATTAGGATACAATTGTTTTTTTATTGCATTCTGTTACAGTTACAGAAGAAAGACGTAATCAAATTCCAGGTATATTTAGTTAAAATAAAGATTACTTTGCAGCTATTCAATTTTTTTCAACCATTGTATTTGTTTCGCCGATTGTACAGATTTCATGTTTGTCACTTTGTGTTGCATCTGAAACGCCTTCTTACGTCTGTAATTTATTTCTTTTTCAATGTAGAACTCAATTTGTTGAATTGGAATGAGGCTACAGTTTGTGAGGGTAGCGCAGTTGCGTGCTAGTGATGCGTTCAGGGACATATACGATTGATTGTCTTATTTTTTGTATTTTGCAATTTATTAGTGTTCAAAATCACTATACAATCAATGCATTGTTTTATTGTGAAAATGATTGTATTGTATATGTACTGTAATTTAATGTATTGTAATAAATGAGAATGAGAATCTGAATATTGTTTTGGTATCTTAGGGCAGCACAGCGGTGCAGTGGTTAGCGCTTGTGCCGCACAGTTCTGAGGTCATGGGTTCAAATCCAGCTACCAGCTTTCCTGTGTGGAGTTTGCATGTTTTCCCCGTGCTTGCGTGGGTTTCCTCTGGGCACACCGGTTTCCTCCCACATTCCAAAAACATGCATTATTGGGTTAATTGGCCGGTCCGAATTGTCCCTAGGTGTGAATGAGCGAGCGAATTATCTGTCCCTGTGTGCCCTGCGACTGGCTGGCAACCAGTTCAGCGTGTCCCCTGCCCATTGCCCGAAGAAAGCTGGGATGGGCTCCAGCACCCCCGCGACCCTACTGAGGATAAGCGGTGCACATAATGGATGGATAGATGGATGGGTTTGGTATCTCAACTTCAAACTAGTAAAACTTGAACTTGGACACAAGACATCCCAGAGTTCGTTGGAAATATAGAAAGTGAAAACAATATTTAGTTCTTAATGTGCTCTAAATGTTAACTAAAACTGAGTATATCATGTCTGCCATGTGAAAGAGAACGTTTTATTTTTGCTTAAAAAAACTATAATACATGGTTACAATTTCAGCACTTTTCTGTTGGACTGAAAGCAACTACCTGACCTAGGTTTACTTCAATTATTAATTAAGGTTACATTGTTGTTTATTTATGTTAATCAAAATGTTGTATTTTCATTTATATTATGTTACAATCGGTACAAGCAGGGGACCTAAATGCGTAATGGTCACACAATGCTTTATTAAGGGATCGGGGAAGTCAGGGCGAGAGGAAAAAAAAGTGATCTGGTGTTCGCTGGGCAGGAGGAGTGGCAAGCCTTCGCGAACGAAGTGTGGTCAGAGATCGGAACAAGTCGGGTAGCTGGGACGAGCTGGAAACCAGGGATCGGGGATCAATACAGGAAAAGGGTAGCCGGAACTGGAGAACAGAGCTTGGATCGAGGATCGATACAGGCAACAGAATCGGGCAGGATACGGGTAGCCGGGACAGAAGAACGGAGCTTGGATCGGGGATAGATACAAGAAACAGATGCATGCACTGAGGGTTCGCTGACGGACTGACCAGGAGTGAACAAGAATGACGTGTTTAAATAGGAGGAGGACTAATTAGGGAACAAGTGGCAGCTGGGGCTGAACGAGTGAGCGCAGGTGAGGGCGATTGACAAATCATGGCGTATTATCTAGACTTTGTCTTTTATTAGCATATTTGGTATTGGTATTGCTGAAGTATTGTATTTAAGACTCTCAATCGGCATATACATAAAAATTAACCAGCTTTTTTTTTTCCCTATGGCCCAGCCGCAATTCTTTTCCAAGCAAAGCGGCCTGCAAATACAAAAGTTAGGCAACTCCTTCCCTAAATTCTATAAAATGCAATGTAAAACTAAAAAAGGCAGAACAGCTAGCTCGTTTTTCTTTTTTGTTAAGTTTGAGAACTATATTGAGAGCTATTAGTAGTGTCACGGATTTTAACTACTAATTGTGGCTTTAGGACATGGCTGTTTAGGAGTTTTTGCGAAATTATTTAGCTTCCAATGCTAGTGTCACGGATCTAAACTATAAATTTGATTAATTTGGACAAGCCCGCTAGCTGCTAATGCTAGTTTCTCTGCATTAATGCCTAATTTTAATAATAATGATAATGAGAGTAATGATAAAAAAATGCAAGTAAGAAAAATATAGCCAACTACTTGAAATTTAGGGACACTGGGGAGAATGGCACCAAATCAACAGATTCCCGTTAGTAGTACTTTTTCTAAACCATTTCAACAATTTTATTGTATTTATTTGTTTTAACGTTTTTGTTGAGATAACCTGACAGGCTGCACGAGGCCCACAGGCCATAGTTTGCCCACCCCTGTTTTTGCACAACAATAAAGAGTGTTGTCCTTGAGTGTGCTTAATATTTATACACAGTTTACACAGTTAATAGTAAGCATCAATTAATGGTTGAAAATCAAATTCCTATATTGTATTTACCGGGATAATGGACCTGATCCGTTATGCAACATCTGAGAAAAAAAACGGAAAAAAATCCCCTGCTGCTCCATGATGTTCTCCATCTGAAGGCACGTTTGGTAAATGGTGCAATGGTAATGTGGAAATCATGCAGAGGATGCACTTTACAGCTGTGAGGCCTTGTGCAGCGCCTATCGCTCTGAAAAACAATGTTGCCAAATACAAGCGAGTTTTTAGTGGAATACAAAATCAGCTTTTCTCATACATATTGTGCACTGTAACCCCAGCAACAGTTTTGTTTTAAAATTACACTTACATATGATGAACTAAATGGCCGTGCCACATTAGAGCATCACCTTTGTTGAGAGGCGAAACCATTTTTGGGGTGCATTTCCAATTTTGCTAGGATCATCGGCTTTTTCACCTCTAGAGTGACCTAGCTGATTGCTTGTAAATGACTGTGATCATGGCCAAACTTGTTCTGGCCCCAGAGAGTAGAATGATGCTGAGTAAGAAAACCAAATAATTGGAGTCAGCTTGTTTGGCAATTTTCACACTTTTACATTGCTCACGTAAGATAGTTTTGATTTTATTTTGGTTGTTTGGTGTGGGAGAGTTGAATGACTCAAGGTTTTTTTTTACCATTTTTACTTATGTGCCAACCCTTTCAGCTGACTGCAAGACATTGTATTTGAGGGGTCTCTGACCTTTTACAAACTGAGAGCTACTTTTTGTTCCTAATTAGCACAAAGGACACCCAGTTTGATATGCATTTCTAGAATATCGTAACATGTAATTAATATGTTGTTAGCATATTGTAACTTGCTGTTGTTGTTGCTGTGTTTGAGGGCTATGTTTGGGGTGACAAAATTGGATAGACTGAGAAATGAAATTGTGAAATACAGAACTGGAGTAGTCGTGGAACTGAGCAAGCGTGTTGATAAAAGAGTACTCGGTTGGTTTGGACACATGGAGAGGATGGATGAGGAGCAAATGTTGAAGAGGATCTACAGAGCAGAAGTAAATGGAGAGGGAGACCAAGAGAAAGGCCGCGATTGACGTGGATGAATGGTGTTATGAGTGCACTGCAGGAAAGAGGTCTAAATATAATGGAAGCTAGAGCTCTTGTTGGTGATAGAAAGGAGTGGAGACGTGTTATGAAAGGATAGTGGGATTGTGGATGCGTTCTTAAGGATGGGCTGGGCACCCGTATGATGCGGCAGGGGTAAACCAGTGAAAGCTGTCGGGCCCTGCTGTTGAACAAAAGGGTGTGTTGTGTCACTCTGACCCGAGTGACACGGCCGCTTTCTGGTGTCCTGTTTCATCTGGAGGGAAGAAAGCATGACCAACTTAGGTGCCGAGGTGCCTAACTTGTTTGGGTGTTTGGGCGATTGGGTTGGCCATGGTCCAAAAATTTTTGTGTGTGTTTTTTTGCTATTTTTTCCCTTTTATAGATATTGTAACTATGTTATTACAAGGTTAATTATCAGAAGTAGGGTCAAATAAAGTCAGTCAACCACTTAAAAATACAATTTTACTACGAAATCACAATGACCAAGCACTTATGAGCTATCTTAAGAACAGGTCCGCAGGCAACTCAGCTGGACTTAGAGGGCACCCTGTTGCGGGCACTACGTTGGAGACCCCTGTTGTATTAAAATGTAATGTTGTTCTGACCAGGAAGAGGGGGATGTCTTTCTGGAAAAAAGGCTAAGTCAGCAAAACCAAAAATGCCAAGTCGGCAATTTTCAAATCTGAGGTACCTCACCTGACTGCCTGTAAAAGCTGGTGTTTATATTCAATGTCGTTCTGGTCTTGGAGAGTGGAATGTCTGTGTTTATCGACTATATATATAAACAAAAAGAAAAATTAGCATAACTTCTTCTGTCACAAAAAGATTTGTTCGCCACTCTGCAATTACAACAAACCATGGCTAATCATTAGGCTTTCACTGCTAATGCATGGTTTCATTTAGCAAATTGCTTGACCAATTACCCGCTAAGAAAATAGTTTCTTTTCTTTCCTGCTTGCCTGTCGCAAGTTGTAATCCACACTTTTCATATTACTTGTGCAGATTGTGTAGTTCTGCTAAACATCATTCGTTTATGTAGGGCAGGGTTCACCAACGTGATGCCTTCATACAACAAAGCAGATTTAGTAGTACGTGATCGGACTTGGTGAAAAGACAAGGGGAGAGCGTTGCACATATGCGCATCTCAGGCAGTGGATTTTGCAAAAGTATGCAAATAGATTTTTCTTATAAATTTTATCTGTACTTCATGCGCTTAGCGGGGAAGGACGAGAATGATTTGCATATTTCTGGGTACGATAGTTGGCGTACAAACTAGTTTCTATCTTTCGTTTTTGTATTTCTTCCTTTCCTCTCGTTCTTTCTCTCTTTACTCTCTTTAGTTCTTTCTTCATTTTTTGCTCTCTCCTCCCTTTCTCACTGTCTTTTTCTTTCTTTCTTCCTTTCTTCCTTGTTTTTTTTTCTTTTTTCATTCTTTAGTTCCCTGCCCACTGCCAGAAGATTGCTGGGATGGGCCCCAGCACCCCACCACCCTACTGAGGATAAGCGGTGCAGATACTTTATGTATGTATGTATGCTTTAACATGATAACATCTATTTCAGGAGTCTTTATAAAAGAGGTAATTCTGCAAGCTAATCAGTAACAAGAAAGTAGCTCTGAGCTTCAAAAACTTTGGTGTCCCCTGATGTAGAGGAAAAATACTGTATCAGTCAATCTATTGTTACTTTTATTCTACCTCTTGAGAGATTAAATGCTAAATATACCATATAATACCCTTTTAGCTCCAAAACTCTAGCAGGGTCAGATGAGTTCTGTCCGAGATTGATAGCAGTATACCTTGTGGAGTCTTGTGTCCGCTTGAAAATGTCCCTGGGTGATAATGTGTTTCTTGAAAATCTTGTGTGAACACAACACACAATGGCCCCATAGCGAGTGACGAGAGATTATAAAGAATCCTCCTGAGACCACCTTTACTTACAACCACCTGTAAAATTATTTTACTACTATTTATTTTCAAATCTAGGGCACAAAATGCATACACACCAGCCCTTTAGTTTTAGTATTCCAGGCTCAATTTCTTAAATATCATTGCCTCATATGTTACTTCTTCCCTCGCGGGTTCAGGAAATCTTTATATTGAAAGTTTTGCTTGGACTTAACTTGCAAAATATGCAAGTCTGTCCTCAAAGATAGAAAAAGCAGAGGGAAGAAGTGTGATGCACTGTTATTTGAAAAGGAATCGGTTAAGGCTAGTGGTTCATCTTTCAGGAAAATTCCTACAACTTTGACAGTGAAAGAATTAATAGTGGAATGGGTTTCGATTAATTGCTTGTAGTAATAAAGGTTTATTGTTGCCAGAGAAAACACCACTGTCAGACATCACCCATAACATTAATCAAATCACCGGCACATTTATTTTGAAGAAAGTCCGATATCATGAACAGCTTGCATGAATGCTACCGTATATCCTGGACTATAAGGCACACGTGCTGAAAATACTGTAGTTTTAAACTGTAGAAGGAATCCAAACATCAATACATCTCTTTGAGATGAAGTGTTTGAGGAGTATGTTAGGAGTGACAAGATTGGATAGATTGATAAATGAAATTGTGAGAGACAGAACTGGAGTAGTAGTGGAACTGAGCAAGCGTGTGGATAAGAGAGTACTCGGATGGTTTGGGCACATGGGGAGAATGGATGAGGAGCGGATGTTGAAGAGCATCTACAGAGCAGAAGTTAATGGAAGAAGACCAAGAGGAAGGACGTGATTGATGTGGATGGATGGTGTTATGAGTGCACTGCAGGAAAGATGTCTAAATATAGTGGAAGCAAGAGCTCTTGTTGGTAATAGGAATGAGTGGAGAGGTGTTGTAAAAGGATAGTGGGATGTTTGGACGCGTTCTAAGGGATGGGCAGGGCACCGGTATGATGCGGCAGGGGTAAACCAGTAAAAGCTGTCGGGCCCTGCTGTTGAACAGAAGAGTATGTTGTGTCACCCTGACCTGGGTGACATTACCGCTTTTGTGCGTCCTGTTTCATCTGAAGAGACGAGAGTATGACCAACTTGGGTACCGTAGTGCTTAACTTGCTTGGGTGTTTGGGGATTTGGGTTGGCCATGGTCCAAAAAATTTCGTGTGTGTTTTTTGCTACTCTTTCCCTTTTTTATTTTCTTTATTTTTGTATGTTTGTCTTGCTTTGTCACCCCTCTCGAGGGATATGACCAGGGTAGATAGAAGTATATCTCTTGGCAGTACAACATAACTACTTGTAAAATGTTGCATTGACCAATCAAGAAGCTTTTTTTAGACTACCTACTTCTGCCATTGCGATTTCACTCTGAAATGACATACGAGCCCTTCAGAAGGTTGACGTCTTCAATAATTCTCCTTTCATCAGCACAGGTGTTCTTTTCCTCAGGAGCCGGAGACAGATGTGCAAAGCTTTCAGATGATGCAACGTTTTGTAGGAAGTTGCCTGCATAAGTCATACAGTCAACAATTCTTTTGTCGTTTTTGTCGGGTCTCTTTACACAACTTTAATTGCATGACACTAATCCCTTGCTGTACCGTGATTCGCTACTTCGCGGATTTCCATCATGCATTTTATTTTGCAATATGATTGACTAAGAAGTCACCCTAACCCGTTTCTGCCTGTGTTTGCCTGTGCGTCAATGACATTCAGATCTGAGTTGTACAAATGCGTAAAACAGTTTTTGCAAATCTTTTTCAATTTCGATTTTTTTTTTTTTAAATTCTGGACCTACTAAAGCACCAATAGGCAAAGAATGATGCTTTCCATCTCCAAGAAATTTGGAGTTCTTGACCCACTTAACTTGTTCTGTAACTGCATGCGGCTCTTTGGCCCTCTCTATGTCATGATTACTGATTGGGGGCACCTGCGGCTGCCCCGGTGGCGCCAACAGCCCTGGTCGCTGATTGGCTCCTGCCACTTTTTAAAACCCCCGGCTCCCTGTTACCGGCGTCCAATCGTTGCGAACCTTCAGCTCCCGCTAAGGCAAGCCTTCCGACCCTGACTCCCTGTTTTTTGGCTCTTGTACGTCTCCCGGCTTCGACCTGTTTCTGTTTTACCACGTCCCTGCTCCAGCGCCCCGACAAACCAACTTGTTTTCCTGTCTTTGACACCGCTATCGCTCGCCACAGAAGTGCCACTTCCGCATCCCGAGTTACCTGCTCCCCACAACTAACGATCACTGGATTGTGGGTGCCAGCCTTTGTCTCCTTCTCAAATAAAACTAAGAAACGAATGCAATTGGGTTCTGTCTCCGTTTCTGGTGCCTGACACTCTAGTTGGCTCACTGAAGCTTTTCATAAAATGTTTGATGATGGAAAAGATATGTTTTCTGTAGGAACACAAATAGTAAACATTTTTTATGTTTTCCAATGAATATAGCTAGACACAGTATGTGTTTCCTTCCTTATAAGGCATTTCATTTTTTTGCCGCTACAGTCATTGTTTTTTTCTGGGTCCGACATGGCTTTTTTAACATTTTGGTTTGCCGACACCTCTCAAAGGAAATTAAATGCAGTTTCCAATAATGCATACATGATTCCAACAAACTAACATGTAGAATTAAAAAGTAGTGTCCTGAAATCAAATGTATGTTATTTAGAATTATAATTTGACTGTCCCAAAGTTGTCATTATTATATTTGTTTCACATTCTTGCTGCATTGGTATTTTTGGCATTTATGTAGTTCTTTTCTTTTCACAATTAATGCAAATTAATATATTAAGTCCCTGTTTTCAGCATTTTTTATTGATTCCTTTTTCTGTGGCTGTATTTTTATAGAATTTATGTAGCTGTAATTTTATAGTATATTTGTAGCTTTTTTTTCAGTATTTCTGTATTATTATTTCTGCAGTATTTTTGTAGTATTACTGTAGATGCATTTCTGGAGTTGTATTTTAGTAGTATTTCTTGATTATATTTAAAATATTTTTGTTTGAGGTATTTCAGTTATATTTCTAGTAGTAGTATTTTTGTGGTACCATTCTGTTTTACAGTATTAATGTAGTATTTTATTTGAATGTCTGTATGTTTTTTTCTTTTCAAAATAAAAGCAAAATGATACTTAAATCCGTTTTGTCAAGCACTAAATTTGATATTTAGCTTTGTAGTATTTTCTGTCGTAGTATTTTCACACAACGGGACAATTGGGACAATGTTGGCACAGAAAAACCTACATTATTTTACTTGTATTGCTTGGTATTAGTATAATTTTTTTATGTATATATTGTATATTATGTACATTAAACATTCACCATTTTCATTTGGCGGATGGATTTAAAAGCCTGACTAGGCCGCATGTAGCTCGCGGGCCATATTTTGGCCCACTTCTATTATGAACGCTCACTATTGTTACACTTAGCTATAATTTCACATGGACAGCTTTTTAAATCATTTGTTTGGATCTACTGTGAAAACTAAAATAGAATGGTAGCCCTGTCTAGTTCAGCAGGTCCTTAGCAACCACAGACTGACTCGACTGAGAGCGTATTGCATTGTTGCTATTTTTAGCTCAAAGTACAAAGGTATCATTTATCATTCTGATTTAGAAGGAAAGGGGCTTTTGAGCCCCTTAAATTTAGAAAGTACACAATACCACAAAATGGCAGTGGATGACATGCTCCAAACATAATGAACAATTGACTCAATTATTGCATTTTGTCTTTCTTTCGTGTTGGAAAAATAACATCTGCTGTTCTAAGTTAAAATTAAGTGACAGCAGCTTCTTAAAATGAAAAATCGGCATAATAAGGTATTAGTGGAAAATAGTGTTAGTTTAATCTCCCTCAAAAAACAAAACAAAAATATTGTAATCACACGCATCTTTCAATTGATTAAACTATAGGGTTGGACCTAGGCTTAGGGTTTTGGTTGGACCTAAGAAAAGAGTTTTAGTCTGGGGATTTTGGTTAAAGTTAGGGTTAGGGTTTCAATTGGAGCTTCGGTTAGGGTTTCGGTTGGAGCTACAGGTAGGGTTTTGGTCCTAGTTTGCCTTGCCATGAGGCTCTTTAACTCCACCCCCACATTTTTATATTACCCTATTTTTATTACAGTGTGTATTTTCTGTAGAACTTTTTAAATACTCTAGCAAAACGTTAAATTGGGTATTTTTGTATTCTATTTCTTTATTTTCTTGCTTTATTTTTCAACACAAGTATACTGCTGCAAGTATGAATTTCCCTATAAATCTATCCATCCATCCATCCATCCATCCATCCATCCATCCATCCATCCATCCATCCATCCATCCATCCATCCATCCATCCATCCATCCATCCATCGATTTAGCTAGCTAGCTAAGGGTAGGGTTTTGGTCCTAATTTGTGTTAGTTCAATTAGTAAGATGTTTGGTCCTAGTTTGGATTTTGGCCTCTGTCATAAATGTAATCATATGTGGCCCGCCATTGGTATTGACCGCAGTATAAAATACTTTTGTTAAAAAAAGAAATTTCAACAGATTTTGTCAGTAGCCTTTTGGCCACTTGGCTCTTGGCTTTCTGTGAAAATTTTCACCCATTCCATTTCCGACTGAAAATAAAAAAAGGAAAGATGACTGTGAGGGCCACCAGTTCGAAAAAATTAAATTTGATAAATTTGAGTATTCTTTTCGCAAAAATCCGAAACAAATGTGTCTGCCTAATTTGCCTAGAGACTTGCTGTTTTCAAAGATAAACACTGCCAGACAAAACATGCTGACTACACAAAGCTAACAGGAAACAAATCAGGAAACGTAAAGCTTTTTTAACAACGCAGCAGAGCTTTTTCACAAGACCCTGCGAGTAAAATGCTAAAAAGGCAAGCTATAAGGTAATGGTGCTGATCACCAAGCAGTGCAAACCTTACACGGAGGGTGAATTTATTAAAGACTGTTCAAAGAATGCCAAGCTGAATAGTAGGCCCTCAAATATTTTTAGCCTACCAAATCCGACCCGCTTCTGAAATGTTTGGACACACCTGACTTAATTTAGAATTAGGGGATTAGGGGTTAGGTGTTTGAAATGTAATCACTTGGAGTTTAACTGGTAAAATGTAATCACTTGGAGTTTAACTGGTAAAATATTTGCTTTACACATACAGGGTTGTGTGTTCAATCTCTGTTCAAGCCTAGTACAAACTCAAGGGTAGGAACATAGGGTTGTACCTAGAGTTTGGGTTTGGGTTCAATCTAAGATTTTAGGGTCTAAGCCCTAAACTCGGTGTTTGAGATGTAATCACTGGGAGCTCAACTGGTAAGATGTTTGCTTTAGACATAAAAGGTTTTTCCTTTGGTCGATTCAGTATAAAAATTATCGGGCAAAGGTTAGACTCAGGCTTAGGTTTTGCTTTGACCTATGGTCAGGGTTTTGGTTAGATTTAACTGCAAATTAAATGAACAATAAAGTTGTGTTCAGGTCAGCATTTGTATACTTGCCTCCTTCAAGCTCCTCATTTAACTTGCTGGCATACTAGTGTAGGTAGTAAACATGTTTTTTAGCGTCATTTCTTCTTCCAAAGCACAATACAAGAAAATACTGTATATGTTTGGCCTCAGAACCTTGTGTAGCTTCTTTAAAATTGAAGGAAACTTAAGACCAACAATGAAATTGTTTTAAACAAATAAATGAAGAACATAAGTTAGTCCGAAGTTGCCCAGTAATAAATGCAAACATGCAACGAGCTATTAAACACAAAACAAGGTGAACGTTTTCCATGTTTTTGTTCTTTTTACTCAACTACATACTTGCAGCCACTGTATGTGGCAGTGAAACAGATCTGGCACTTGGTGGTGTTGTAAATTACAGTTGCCAAGGGGGCATAAGGGCTGCAATAGGAGGCCAGTTTGATTAATGGGCTACTGCACTATAACAAGTTGGGGTTAGAGTAATCAATTGTCCTGTCAGCATTTAAGATATTTTGCCTCCCTCTCTTTGAACATTTTGACAGAGTTAAATGTCAGTGTTTAGGAAATTGGCCTTTTTGTGGTTTGCTGCAAAAAAAATCAGAAGGGGATACTACTCCCAGTATATTTGTTTTACACTTTCTTTAACTCGTGCATTTTTTCTTGCTCTGTATGTTCCTTTAAAATCCGGGTAGTGAGATGCAACGGGTTAAAAAAAAAACGCTTGCGTGAAGCGGTTCCATTGAGGTTTTTATTATAACAAAAACAAATAATACATAATTTTGGGGGCTTGTAAATACCAAACAAGGCTGTAATGGTTTCACACATGCACTTTAAAAATGGCTGATATTCATTTATATAACAGAGGGCGGATTACAACAGGCTACGGCAAAAATGAAACAAGATGGTAGAAAATACTCCAAATCCCAATTTCACACCAATCCTTTGTCAGACTCAATCCTGCAGGTGTTTTGATAAAATTCAAGGCAAGACTTGAGGCCTCCCCCTAAAAGTTAATCTGAACTCCACTTAGAACAATGTAGGGACTGTATAACGACTACATGAATCTATACATCGAGATTTCAAGGGAACAAAAAGGGAAGTAAATAACTACATTCGAATAACAGCAATCAAGCATATTCACAATTTCGTTATGTCTGGCAATATGACGTTTTGAAACTTTTTTCTGATATTTTTAACCTTTTTTTATAGCTCGGTTTGAACAAATTTATTGACACTAATAACAGCAAACAAATAATGTGAGGTTTGAACAACCCTTCTCGACAATCTTAACAGCAATCAAGCATATTCACAATTTCGTTATGCAACATCTTTGTTAGTGTCAATAGATCCGTCCAAGCCAAAGTCGATTGTTTTTGAGTCTGAACAAATCCACCGACACCAACAGCAGCAAACAAACACGACAATCTCAACAGCAAACAAGCATATTCACAATTTTGTTTGTTTGCTGTTATTAGCGTCAATAAATTGGTTCAAACCCCAAAAAAAACAAAAAACAACTGGCACCCATCTCAAGGTAAGAGTCTCAATAGGTAAAGGTGACACATCATCAAGCCCTTCGAGCAGTAGGAGGTGTACACTAAATTACATAGATGAATATTTGTTGTAGCTGGTACAAAAATAAATATCTGTCAAAAACAATATTTCATATTTAAACGAAAATATTTTTTGCAAGATCAGAAGTATTATTGTGAAAACAAACATGGATAAGCACCATATTGGTAAATCGGACAAAATTTGAAATTGAAAATGATGGTGTAAAAGCTACATTTTCTTTGTTGGAGAAAAAACAAAATGTCAATACAATGCCAGTTAATAGTTGCATTTAAACTACTACTATTAGTGTTTACTGTGCAGGAAAATATTTAAAAATACATGTATGTTGAGTCGAAACAACTCTTTCTGGTCAAGAAGGACCGTATCCATTTCTTGAAATAATATTATTTATTGTGTTGCTTATCTTATTTACAAAACAACCCAACTTTGGGGTCATTTCAACCATTATGACACATTTTTAGGAGGGTTGCTTCATACAATACAGCGTAATTTTTAAGTTATGAACAAACTACAATTTTTTCCAGACTATAAGTCACACCTGCCTAAATGTGTATAAATTAGGAGAAAAGAAAATATTGGTTGCAATTATAGTTTTTTCTTATTTTTGAGGGACATTTATTTGATAAAATCAAGCACCAACAACATACGTCATCTTAAAAGGAAATTTTAAATTAAAATAAAATCGAGAACATGGTATACTAATGTTACACATACGTGCATATCACAGACAGGCTCGTCAGTAACGATGTAATATATTATAAGTTATTCAGATAATTCTAGCATAAATAACATTCTTACAAAACTATTATCTTCACTCTAAATCACTGAATAAAATCAAATCTTCATACTCGGTGTCACTTTTACTGGTAAACAACTCCCAGTAGATCCAGGAGCTAAACGATGCACCAGTTTCCTCTTTCTGCTTTTGCGTCACGGTCAAGGGTGAAATGATCAACACAGACGTTTGTGTGTGAAAGTAACATGCGAAATCCTAATTTTTATAGTCATTGACAAATGGCATGATCTCTGGGGGTTCCAAAAAAATGAACACAATTTTTAGGCTACAATACAAACTGAACTTGTTAAGTCACCTTCATTTGAGGAGTTTAACATAAAATATCTCCTTAAATTTATTTTTGAGAAAGTAAGAAATCTATTTATGACTCAATTTTAATCCTCTCTTATTTAGTTTGTTTTGTTTGTGGGCGATGTTTGTCGGTGCAAGTATCAATTGTACTTAATGCGAGAAACGGAGAGGCAGATAGATTGAGGGAATTTAGAGATTGGAAAAGATGAGCTTTGGGGATTTTTTCACTCGGGATAATCCGTACGATTGACAACTTGACTCCATTAAATCTGTTTTAGCAGCCTTGCCATCTACTCATTAATCCTTGCGTCTTAATTTGGGTTCCAAACATCCTCTTAAAAAACAACCAATGCTACAATGTATTGGCAAACATCTGCTGAAACGTTAAATATGACAATAGAAAAAATATATTTATGTCATTTTTTGTTGTTTCTTCTCAATAGAAAACATTTTGTCTAGCAAGCGCAGGAAAAGTGTTCTTCAGGTACTTGGTGAAGAATTGGTTTGTGACTTGGTTGGTGGGTTCATGAGTAAAAAAAGGAAATTTATCTTCTCAATTTGGTATTCTCTGTATATTCTATGTCAAATAAATTTGACAAAAGTAATCTATTTGATGGTGTCATGATTTGCCCATTGCTCTCACCTGCGCTCACTTGTTTAGTCACAGCTGCTGCTCGTTTCCTCGTTGGTTGCCCGCCTATTTAAACACGTCTTTTTCATTCACTCCTTGTCTGTCCATCTGCGAAACTCAGCGCATGCAAGGCAAGCAATTTTGACTCTGGCTCCCGTTTTGATCCCGACCTGTTACCTATATCGATCCCTGATCTAAGCTCCGTTCTCCTGTCCCAGCTACCCGTATCCTGATTCTGTTTCCTGTATCGATCCCCGATCCATGCTTTGTTCGCCTGTCCTGGCTGCCTGTATCCTGATTCTGTTTCTGTATCGATTCTCGATCCAAGCTCCGTTCTCCTGTCCCGGCTACCCATATCTTGATTCTGTTTCCTGTATCGATCCCCAATCCAAGCTCCGTTCTCCTGCTGCGGCTACACATATCCTGATTCTGTTTCCCTGTATCGATCCCTGATTTCCCACTCGTCCCGGCTACCCGACTTGTTTCGTTCTCCGACCACGCTCTGTCTCCCGTCCCGGCTGCCCGATTTGTTCTGATCTCCGACCTTGCTTCGTTCGCTAGGGCCTCCTGCTCCTCCTGCCCAGCGACCACCAGATTGCTGTCTTTTTCCTCTCGCCCTGTCTTCCCCGATCCCCTAATAAAGCATTGTGTGAAACATTACGCGTTTGGGTCTACTGCCTGTTCTGACAGATGGTAACTGAGTATCTTGCCTTAGATTTTAAATATTATAAAAAGCAATGGATTATTTAAAAATAAAGGCGCAATAAATGTAAGAAAAAAAGAACAGTAATGCTTTGAACAGATGTGGTTTGGTAATAATCCAGAAAAATATGATAATTTAGTAGATCAGTGGCTGTGTTTACAGCAAAGTCCTACCCAATGCAATTGATTCTGCTCAGTTTGCTATAATTACGTTGCAAAACCTTTGCAGTGTTGGCTTCAATACGGAGTGTGAAAATGAATTTTTAAATCTAATACGAAGGTAATAGGCATTCTGCCATTCGCAGAAAATCAGCTCACTGACACTAATGTGAAGCAATGCACACTGCTACATATGATCAAACTACAGAAGGGAGTACCATTGCCACCTACTGCATTGAAATGAAATGAAATGAAATGATCTGCATTTATATAGCGCTTTTCAAGTCAATGACTTCCCAAAGCGCTTTACAATGTGCTCCACATTTCCCAATAGCGGCCTTGCAGCCATGTGTATGTGTATGTGTTATTGGGGGTATCAGGGGTTCAGTGTCTTACCCAAGGACACTTCGACATGTAACACGGACGAGCCGGGATTCGAACTAGGATCCCTTGATCCCAAGACGAGCTCTCTACCTCCTGAGCTACTGCCGCCCCAGTTTAAATATTATAAAAAGCAATGGATTGGAAAATGTCTTAGAACCTTTCACTCAAGATGCTGGATATGCAGATACACTTTTCTACTACAGCAAAAATGTAAATGAGAACTGTTCTCTGCCCCCATGCTGTTACATTTTATATTTTTGTAAAACTTTCACAGTTCATGTTACATTCTAAACTGCAAGGAAAATTACTGCATGCAACCCTTGAATTTATTCATTGCTTTTGCTTATATTTGCACAAAGCTGCAGTCACAACCTTTGCCCTTCCTTCCAATGGAACACACAGCCGATAGATGGATTGGAAAGTGTGGATTTGCCATTATTATGCAGCATCAATAGCTTCACTCCCAACACTGGCAGACCCATTTGTCAAGAGCAAAAAAAAAACAAATGTGAACACTAGATGACAATTTAGTAGATCTGACACTGGTTACCTTTGGCTGTTGAAACCAGAATAACACAATCCTAACCCTAACAAGGGTTGGGGACCTATGGCACGCGAGCCATATACAGTATGGCCCTTTTCATGAGTACATATGGCTTGGATATAGTATGATTCTTATTCAAATCTCACTTATAGCTATCCACCTTTGTGTGTGGTGTCAATCTGGTGCACACATAGCTGATATAGCGTTAATAGTACAAATGGTTTGATCTAGTACTGTATATAAAGAGCTAATCCTCACTACAGTTAACAGTCAAAGTGTCACACCAACAGACCCCGTTTTGGCTCTACATCACTAATGAATGCTTTATATGGGTGCTATTTAAACAATTTAGGTTCACTGTTGATATACCAGAAATACCATCCAAGAACACTGAGAAATATGAATGGTTTAGCGGTAGGGATGGGCTGAGCATGGACACAGCGCACTTCTCTCCACCCAGCTTCGTTTACACCGAAGGTAAATACGTCAGTATCCTCGTTTGCTGTATATTGTGACATTTTTGTAAAATAACTCTGCTTGCACCTTATTCGACACCATTATTCATGAAACAAATGAAGGTCAAAATGAGCCTCAACGATCTTGAGTAACTGTGGGAGGGAGACAAGTTTAAAGTGGTTGATATGGGACAGAGGCGCATACATTATTATTTTTTCATAAATGTTATCAAATCATCTAACATCACAAGGTGTAATAAAATGCGCAAAGAAAATTAATTTTGTCTGGAGAGCGTATACAAAAATGAAATAAAAGTAAAACTATTTAGTTATTATGGCTCTCTGTGTCAAATAGGTTCCAGACCCCTGACGCAATATTAACATGATCAGAACGTGGTTTGGAAACACTAGCATGGAACCCACAAAATAACCCTCTTCTTTGACCTTAAGAAAGTACATCCACCTTTATCACTTTTGATTAAATGGTGAATATGGGAAGGTTTTGTGAAAATACTCATTTCCAGGAAAAAAATAGAAAAAAATATATTTGTTGTAACGATGCATTTTGATCAGAATTGTTGCATGAGTTAAGACTTTCCCAGCATCTTTGATGTCTTAAATTTCTATTTTTGCAACTGGTTAACACAAATAGCACCCAAAAATTATATTTCATAAATCATTTTCAAAGAAGAAAACAGCATCGATGGATACAATTTGTCTATGAATGACACATCTCTTCTTATCCAATCATTTACATTGCCACACGGAGACGTAATAGAATATGTAAAATCGCCGGATGGATGATAAATTAAGGTTACCACAATATTACTGTTGTCGTCATTTTTGCATCTTGCATGGTGAAAATTGTACCCGGAGCAACAAATTAGCCATTAGCCGACAGCTAATTGGTCTGGCTACGTCTCACCTTGTTCTGGACTATGCTTCACGCTGCGGAGATGAGGATCATTTGGACTTTTGTCACGCTACGCGGAATAATTATGTTGTGATCACCTCGATTACGTAACAGGGACAATTATCACTGAATTAATCTGCTTTCATCGGGCTCGTCTCAGTGTTGGGAAATGTCTTAGAACCTTTCACTCAAGATGCTGAAAGGCAATGACTTAAACTTTTTACGGCATAACGCTATCGCATATCTACGGAGTTTTCAAGTATGATCCTCCTATTCTTGAATTACAAAAATTACAAACATTATGTGTTTCTTGGGTGGATCGGGATTACAATGGATATGGTGGCTGGGTTTGCTCTTCATACCTGCCATCATTACTTTGAAGGTTTATCTGTCAGAACCAGAACAGGAGGAGGACCCAGATGCATAACGTTTCTCACACAAGCTTTATTTTAAGGGAATGGGGCAGTCTTGCACGTTCACACACGCCAGTGATTCGGCGATCGCTGGGTGGAAGAAGTAAGGAAGAAGTCCGGCGTGGAACAACAGAAACCCAGAGGCAGACGAGATTGATACCAAATACACGAGCAGATACCGGACAGACGGGGTCGATACCGGACAGGACGGGACAGACAGGATTGATATCAGATACAGGAGACAGAGATCAGACAGGAAGAGACAGACGGGATCGATACCGGAAACTGGAGACTGAAGTCCAATATCAAACAGGACGAGATAGACGGGAACGATACCCGATACTGGGGATTGTAGCAAGGTATCAGACAGAACGAGACAAACAGGATCGATACCAAACACTGGAGACTGGAGTCAGATATCAAACAGGACGAGATAGATGGGAACAATACCCGATACTGGGGATTGTAGCAAGGTATCAGACAGGAAGAGACAGATGGGATCGATACCAGACACTGGAGACTGGAATCCGATATCAAACAGGACGAGATAGATGGGAACGATACCCGATACTGGGGATTGTAGCAAGGTATCATACAGGATGAGACAGACGGGATCAATACCAGACACTGGAGACTGGAGTCTGATATCAAACTGGACGAGATAGATGGGATCGATACCGGACAGGATACACAAGCAGAATACCGGACAGTCAAAACACACGTCTTGCGGGTGCAGACGGTTCATTGACAGACTGACAAAGGATGAGTGAGAGCACTGAGCTTAAAGAGGAGGGAAGCCAATCAAGTCAAGTCAAGTCAAATTTATTTATATAGCCCTTAATCACAAATTTCTCAAAGGACTGCACAGGATTACAATGACACAATTACCTGATCTTAAACCAACATGCGGGCAAGGAACAACTCAAACCTCAGCGTGAGGAAAAAGAGAAACCTTGAGAAGGGACCTCACAAGTGCTATCCCCCTTCCAGTATGACCAGGGTGAATTACATTTAGCATTACAGTACACAAACATAGTAAACACTAGGTAACATGTTGAAAATGTGCCTCAATAAGCAGGTCGGCGCCTTGCATGGCTGCATGGCCGCTATTGGTGTGTGAGTGTATGTGTGAATGGGTAAGTGTGAAGCACATTGTAAAGCGCTTTGGGAGGTCCTCATTGACGTGAAAAGCGCTATATAAATGCAGACCATTTACCATTTACAGCTGACGCCAAACGGGCGGGGCCAATTGGGGGCAATGGGCAACCATGACAGTATCTTACTACAACCCTTCAGGGAGCATCCACCTCGACATGAATAACAAAGAAGACGACAATGCTGTGAAACAAATTTAAAGATTTGTGACATTTTTATGAATCACCCCATGTTGCTACAACTATACTCTGCACAATAGCAAGCATAGAAAAAGAGGAATAGAGTGATGTCATGGTATGTAACTTGTTGATCAGCATGGTGGCCAGTAAGGGAAAGGTGTGTGTTGCTGTCGTTATTTCTCATCAAAAAAGCGGGCTGAATATTCCCAAACATTTTGAATACTGCATGTTCTGAAGCTTGAGAATGTTGGTTGAAATGTATTCACAGGTCGCCATTATGGCTGATGTTTGTAAATTGGACAGTTGTGCAACGGACAATTTTGGACTCGCTTGTCAGGTTATTGCAACAGTGGCAGACAAACAGCTGTTTGACAAAGAACGGGAAATGGAGGTCGGCATAGAGAACCATTGATTCTATCTCATCAGAATGACAGCCTGACAGTTTTTCTCTGTAAAAATGCATAAAATTGGGAAAGAAAAAAAAAATCTTGCATTGAACATTCTCGGTAATAATACAATTTTGATGGAACAATGAAGTATATTAATTCAAGTTACAAGAATAATTGTTCTTTTTGGTAATAGGGTGTGATTAAATAAAATCTAATCGGGTGTTCAATTGTTTATTGCAAGTCTCTATTCATCCCCGTCCGTCCTTCCTCTGATTTTGACTCCATGCGTTCATTTCTGAAATTCCGTTCAACACACGTGGAGAAGGATGGCAAGAGACTTCTGTGCAATTGTAAGCTTAAAACAACCTATGTTTACTATTCTAAAAGATTAAAGGATTGGAATTGCAATCAATCATCAATGAAAGTATGTTCACAGTGATCAAAAATGTCTTGTATGACAAAAAGACCAGCGACTCACCCAAATTAAATGTTGCCTAAACACTATCTGTAAGCCACTGACAATGCCTAAATATTTTTGCATTGTGATTGATTATCGACAAAATTGAGCCCAGAACCTCAGCATGCTAGTGTCACAGGACGTTGATTACACATATCAACACCGCCATTACGTGACCCCTGGTTTTACTATTTTTAGACCTGCCATGTCTTTTTCTCCATGTCTATGTTGGTAAGCCACCTAGCCTTTTAGGGTTGCTCTGGAGACAGGAAGCTCGATTTCTCAAGATTGGATCTTAGCAACACATTTAGTAGTAATTTATCATACAAAAATTGTTACTAGAGCCACGGGTTTAATTCATTTTTTGATACAAAAACAAACAACATCTCTTCACGTTCCTGGCGCTGATGATGGTTGATATACTAATTAAGGCTGCAACAACCATCGATAAAACCGACTATTTAAAGTGTTGGCAACTAATTGGATCATCGATTCATTGTATCACGTGATTTATGACCCACTAAGTCTGTTAAAACAATGCATATAAGAGTGCACACAATTCCGTTGAGACAGCGAGTTGTTGCAATACCAATTTGGTGTGGCAGAGGGCACCAAGACTGTGTTGTGAAAAAGGTTATCTTAAATATTTTGGTTTTCTGTATTGAACATCACTTCATTACAAACAAAATTGGCATGAAAGTTTCAACTTTGTAGTGTTTGACTGTTTTATCATGATCCAATGTCCATACATCTTTTGGCTTAAAAAATAGTATTTACTAATTCAAACCTAAGCTTACACATTTTCGGTTTTGGCACCAAATTTGCATTTTGTTGCACCTCTGGTGAGTATCTATTCCCCCAACAAAAGTAATGAATATTCACTGTTTCAAGGATGGATGCTCAAAAAGCAGATGGTGAATTATTGTTTCATTTTTGAGGGGCTAACAAAAGGAAACATATGAAGGATTTGATCCTTCTTTTTACATGTTTAGTTTAACAGTTAACGCTGACTGGGATGTCTGTCAAAAGCTCAAATGTTTTAGTACAGACATTAGAATAGAATAGAATAAAATAGAATATATCTTTATTGTTACAAAATGGGTTGAACATATTGTAACAGCGAAATTGGACGTGGCACATTTAACAGTGAGGATAAAAGAAAACGAAGAAGAAAAGATGAGAGATAAAAGAAGACTGAAAGTAGAAAGATTAACTGGAGAGCCGCTACATTTGTATTTATGCTTGATACACCCTATTTAGTAGGGGTCTCAAATTTTCAGCCAAGGGACCGTTCGGGGCTCTCAGGATGACCCCCGCCTTAATAAGAAAGTTAAAGGGACAGCACATATCATATGACCTGTAGACGTTGTAGTATTCTGTTGTGCAACCTATAACGAGTGCTAAAAATCACAACTAGGTATAAAAGTCACAGAGACTCATAGTGATTTTAAAGCACCATTTTTCTTTGACATAACCTCATTCATAATGCACTTGCATTTCTTAGACACGGTCAAAAAAAACTCTTCTATTTTTTTCTTTTTAAAAGTTTGGGGTGGAGTTTGGATTTTACTTGAAGCAAGCCTTTCTTAATTTCACAATTTCATGCTACACTGACAAAAAGAAACAAAATAAAGTCCTGTAGGGACGAGCATGGCGAAGCATTCCCTCCAGCGCCCATTCCTCAAACAGCTCTGCTCAAACTAAAATAAAAGCAGATAGACACAGTGGAAAATAAAACATAGTAGCTCTTTTAAGTTTGGGCATTGTTAACACATACTCTATAGACAAAATATTAAACTTTCCATTTTTTAAGGACACCTTAAACGACGTTCCCCACATTTAATGTTTTATTACTTTTGGATCTTATATTGTATGGGTAGATTTGAAAACAGTGAAATTAAAAAACGAATGGGGTCCAACCTCACCCAGACCCAATCTCCAGCGTAAATTGAGTCTATTATATTGGTGACATTTTTAGGGGTGTCCGAAATTCACTCAAAGTGACCAACAATGTATTCTGAAAAGTAGGGATTATTGATATTCATTCAACTGGTGGATATAGAACACAACTAATTACAAGTATGACTATTAATTTAGTACATTGACTTTATTGTTTTAATAAGTAATACGGAGAGCTTACAAGTCTCCTTAGGAGCTAATGAAGACTCCTAATGAAACACACTCAAATATCAGTCCATAGTGAAGTGCAGGGTTGAATGTTGCCTTCTTTGTGCGTTCATCGTTTGACCAGAATTGACCATTTTTTCTTTTCATGGCCTGAGTCTCATGGTAAGGCAGCACATTAACGTCATTATTGTAATTCAATTTATGATACAGAAGGCTGACTAGTCTGTTATGAGGGGTTGAGAGAGACATACCATATATTTCAGCTCAGTAGCCTAGATGGTAAGGCGCCCGCTTTGAGACTGGGAGGTCGGTGGTTCGCGCCCCGGCCGAGTCATTCCTAAGACTTAAAAAGTGGTCGGCGGCGCCCTCTGTTGGCTGCGGCTGCATCGGCTCGCTACAACGGGTCAGGTGCAATCGACATTTCGTTCTGTGTACATTGTTACACAGAATGACAATACAAGGAAATTACTACTAATTACTTACTACTATTTCGAAGACAAACTTCAGCAAAACGCCAAACCCGCTCTCCAGACAAAAGCTAACTCTTCAGCCCATTTCATTTTATTTTGTGTCATTTGATGATTTAAACAAATCTGAGAAATCAATAAAAATGCAAGAACCTGTGTCCCAAATCAATATAAATATACCACTTAAAAATCAGCTTTGTCCTACATAATGGTTTCAAAACAAGGTGTGAGCAAAGTTTGTTTGGAAAAATGTCACAAAATATTGCAAACGAGGATACCAATGTATTTACGTTAAGTACAGACGGGCGAGGATAAAGCATTTTGTATAGCTCCACCCATTCCCTCCGCTCAACCAATTAAATTGCTCTAGGTGCCTTGCAAGCGCTTCTAGGTATTCAAAATATGTTATATGACTTTTCATCATAAAGTGTCTCAACAATGAAGATAGATTGTTTAATGACCTTCCATGTAAAAAATTATTTTGCGGTTTACAGCCAAAACAGGTTCTGTTAGTGTGACAACTTGACTGTAAATTGTAGTTAAAATTATGTCCTATATGTTCTGGACTGAACTTTATTGGCAGTCAGCATTGTCCTGGCTTCCCATGTGTGACAATTTGTTCCATTTCAATTGCTTCGTATGCATATTATATTGTATCTTCGAGACATATATGGCTCGTAAGCCATAGGTTCCTGACTCTGGGTTGAGGAAACTTCAGCGACTGGACACTTATACGCTGATGACATTGAAAGAGAAGTATAGCGTTTTTGATAGATAACTTCCATTTCTGCAATTATGATGTATAAATTGAGGACTCGAGTTGTGGGTGAAAAATGTGGTTATAATAAAGAATTAAGTACTTTTAAAATTCTTGCTTTGCTCCTGTTATGTATTATATGAATTTTGTTGTAAAAGAAAAAATGGACCAATCTCTCTTGAAGCCCACATACGTCACCAGTGTGTTTTATGTTTAGTGTTTAGAGCACATGTATTGTGGAAAAGACCAGCTTGTCTTTAAAGCCGCAGTGTTTAAAATGTATCAAACAAATTCATCTTTTAGTCAGTAATTTATGGTGTAGATTATAGCAGATTAACAGTACTGATCAATAAACCCGGTTTTAAGATAATCAACCTATTTAAATAATCAGGAATTATTCCATAGCGTGTCATAATGAAATATTTGCCCAAAACACTGAAGACAGATTGTTGCATTATCTTTTCTTGCTTACCTCAAACAAAGGGGGGCCCTCGGAGGAGGGATGTGTGTAAGGCAGCTCATGACCGCACAGGAAGCTGAAAAAAACAGGTCTTTATCCCTTTTGGCGGTTGATGTTGAGGCTGTTCTTTTCGATGGGGATGGAGAGAACTGTGGGCTATCCAAGACTCGTGGCTCTGGGTTGGTCAGGCCCCAGGCCTGGGGACCTTGGTCGGCAATCTTAGTCCCGGCCGGCGAAAACCATCCCACCACCCCCTGAGAGGGGGTCTTCTATGCAGGAGGAGCGTTTGGAAGAGGATATAAGAAAACCTGTTCGAGTTTCCCTTTTTTGAAGTGACGATGTAGCGGTCACCGGAGGCGTGTCCTGTGACTGGTGGAAGTTCCTGGATGCTTTCCAAAAAAGTTCTTCAATCAGTGAAAATATTCCCATTATCAACAATCATTAAATTGTTGATAATGGGAAATTTTTCATTTGGACAACCAATGAAATAAATCATCTAACCTGAAACATGATACATATGCAAATCATTCATCTTTTGATTACAGATTTGGGGTGTTGGTTTTTGTTCAACAGGGAACCGTTTTTTATCATTGCTCCCTTCATTATACATTATACAGCTGGAGAGTCTGGTCACTTCCTGTGAATGCATGAAATGTTTGTCTTTCGAGGTGTTGGCATAGTCAGTGGTTAGGGGAAATGGATATGTAGCAGTGTAGTTCCTGTACAATTGATTGCCTTGCTATGAAATGTAACCGAGTGTTTGAAAATGAATGGCCAATTTATTGTGGTTGTAGAATGAATTGTCCGGATGTCAGGATTCTCAAAGTAATTTTGTTTAAAGCATTATCCTTATATTACACGAATCTTTTCAAACTGTGCAATTTTTCCAACTCATTTTGCTTACAAACCTCCAACAGTGCATGACCACGGGCTTTGATGAATAAGTGATGCGCTTTGCAAGTTTTCATCTGCCAGTGTTGAGTAAAGTATGCTTTTGTGTATAGAATAAATTGTTCCCCTTTGGGGTGTTGGTTTTTGTTTCACAGGGAACCGTTTTTTATTATTGCCAACTAGCTTGTGTTTTCTCACTTACCCTTTGCTTAGTGCTTTACTTGGAAAAGTGGATGACTTTCATCCTCACGGGAAAACACGTATAGAAATGTTACAAATTCCCGCTTTCTTTTTCCCCAGACTCCATTTATCTGCTAATCCTTTTTTGTTTTGTTTTCTACACCTTTTGCGTGTCACTTCGGAGTTACCACTTAATGACTCAGAGCCTCATGCTGAAGAATGGTTTATACTAAGAAGTAGATTAACGTTAGCCATATTTTTGTATTATTGTGCTAACCGCAAGAGCCCATCATGTCAACAAGTCCAACATCGACAGGACCAATGCGGCACAGTGGCAAGCTATCGGAATTAAACGCTTCTTATAGCTTCCAATGATAACAGTAAATAGATTAGTAGTGGAGAAAACAGCCATCAAAATGTCTGATATCAGGATATTGACCAACAATGAAAAGATACCTAGAGCTTTCAAAGCAGTTTTGTAACACTTAAGTATAAAATCTTGCTTTAATTTTCTTTTTTACACTACTGCAAGAATTTAGCCTTTGTATAAACATCACAGTGTTGTCCAGAATATTCTGCCCATAAAAAGCGTATTGAGATGCAAACTAAGTTTGGCTCTGGGCCGGATCCAGACTTTCTGTTTTCAGACGGGCCGGACTAGTAAAAGAATGTCTACTCCAAATGTTTAATTTTGTTTTTCAGTATCATGCGTTATCATTTCGCCTTATTAGTAACCAGCCCTACATAATATAATCAGAGATGACAAGGAATCCTTTCTAAACATGTTAATTTACAAACAATTGGGAAGAAAAGATGTTCATGTTTGGCATCAAGTGTTTTAACTAGTTTATTTCAACAGTTGAGTGAATGTAGTTTTATACTTGGACAAATTCACTATGCTATACAACTTCAACACTGCCCTCAAAGGGCTGGAGCACATTTAGTTTGCATATATTTTAAAAATCATTACATTTGATAGATATTACCTAGACACTCGCTTCAACATTTGTGTTTGGCACCGGGTAAAAATAGTGTGATGATAACATAAGATCAAATGCCTTTTCTTGTGTTATCTGTATCACTCGTGGTGTAATAGGTTAGGATTATTGGTTAGGTCTATCACCACAGCGACCAGAGTTTAATTCCTTTTGTATGAAACGTTAAGTGATTTTGGTCAGTGACATTTTTTGACTGATCAAACATGACACTAATACAAACCGTTAGTGTATAAAATGCTCAAAGGTTAAATAAGGTAGCTCTTACTATAGTTTTAATACCATGTGCCTTATAGTCTAGTGCGCCTTATATGTTAGGGTCTACGAGAGGGCGCCTAATTGGTTTGTAATTGGGGCATGTTTGTCCAATCAGCCCACACCTGTCGCTAACTAACCTTGCCCTGCATAAGGATATTTTTGTAAAGCCCTCAGTGTCGAGAGAATTCCATTCTCCGCCATTATCTTTTACCAGCCCATCCTATTTTCTGAGGTTTTATTGCTGTTTTTGATACTTTTTTTTCTGAGCGCATTGCAATCCTTCCCACTTCCTGCATCTGGGTCCACCGCAAAATCACATTACATAGAAAAAATATATATGACAAAATTGATTTTTTTTTTCAAGCGACCGCAAACTTTTCAACAGTGGTGTATGACATATCGTTTTATAATTTCATAATTTCCTTTTCATTTCTTCAGGTGCTGAAGGGCAATAAAAAGCTAAACCTCTCCGTACGTTCAGTGGGGAGGATTCCAGGTGGCTATGTCACCAACCATGTTTATACATGGGTTGACCCTCTGGGCCACAGTGTGTCACCTCCTCCTGACCTGCCAGAACATCACAACGCCAGCCTCAGAAGAAGTGACAGCCAGAGGCGAAGCAACATGCAACTCCTGCAGGAAGGAGATGAGAAAAAGGTGAAAAAAACACTAAAAGAAGAACTGGATGCCCTAGTTCTGGGGTGTCAAACTCATTTAGTCTTGGGGCCACATTCTTACAGGATCAAACATGTAAATTAATGGCATAGATAGTACGCCTTAGTTTTTTTGGAGACTCACAGTTCTGATCACTACTAATGACTGTCGTGCTACGCTAACACCAAACCTCGAAAATTTAGCGAAGTGACATGTCAGCATTTAGAATAAAAAATAAATCAAAGTGCGGCATCTTGTTGTAGCCATGGCAAATCAACCAGTTGAAATCCCTGTCATAGACTGACTTGAAATAAGTTTAATCGAAAAATAAAGAATTTTAAAGGGACACTGTGTATTATTTGACCTCTAGATGAGGTTGTATGGCTGTCAAACTCATTTTAGCTTAGGGGCCACATGGTAGGAACAAAAAAAATTCTCAGGGGCAAGAGTAGTAAATTAATGACATAAAAAGTGTGCCTTTGCTGGAAGGCTGGGGGTCTTTTCGGAGGCTCACAATTAAATTCTGGGGCATGTAAGATTTCATTCTAAAACAAATATTGAGGTTTTTTTTCGTCAATATTTTTTTCCCCACACTAAGGGCCCGGTCACACAGCCTTTCACGGGCGTATCGAGGCTGAATCACGGCCAGAAATTTCTGCCCGTGAAGCAGACGCTGTTGGACGCTTTGAGATCGCGATACAGACGAGATACAGCCGTGCTTTACACGCGGCAAGAAATTCACACGCGGTTGGTCGCGCGAAAAAGTTTTGCGCTGCTCAAAACTTTAGACCACGGGTAACCGCGGGCGACACACGTGGTACACACGAGGTAATGACGCGGTACAGACGTGCTACGGCCGCGGCCAGGGCGTGGTTACACGCGGGTAGGACGCAAAATTTTAGCGGGTAATCGCGGGTGGAGCACGGTCATAGCACGTTTGTTCTGTGCCTGTATCGCGGTGTTATCACGTGAATTAGCGTGTGTAACGCGTGTGACGGTCAAACGCCTTTCTCCGCGTATATACAGCGCGATTTGCCGAGCACACATCAGTTGTGCTCGAGACGTCAAGGGCTGAACATGGATCCTTGTCACCGTAGTGACCTCGTCTTAATCCATTTTTATTTCTTGACATTTCTTTTCATTTCATAACAAGATAATAAAATAAAAATGAAAAACTATTACAATAATAACATATTGGCTTCTTCTTCGGTGCCATAGCTTGAAATCTTTATCTTCACGGGACTGTGTCTTGAGCGGTTATGATTTCTACAGCCCGGCTCGGCAGCTTTTATACCCGTGGTCCACACGCGGAAAGGACGTGGAACTGACGCGATGAGGAAGCGGAACAGTCGCCGGCGTCTGTTTTGCGGGCATACCACGGATGAACAGCGGGTTGGCCAACTTTGCGCATTTTCTACCGCGGGCAACCACGGGCAAAAAAAAAAATCGCAAAATTTTACCCGCGATACAGATGCAAAAGGCTGTGTGACTGGGCCCTAAGATTTAATCCTTTCTTGTGTTGATCAACAGTGTATCTGTTAAAAAATAAAAAAAAAAACAAAAAAAACAACAACAATCAAATTGATCTCCACGACAACGTATTTAAATTAGGAAAACTTATGCAGTCTGTAAATTTATGAAAGGTAGCACACTAATTTAAACAATCTGTTTAAAGATTTAAAGACTTTTTGCCTTCATTTTTTATTCAAAACAACACTTGAACATGGGAACTTGGCTGTTAGATTTCATATCTTTAATAGAAAGGAATAAAAGCTTATTTAAACTTCTGCTAATTTTTTTTGTTTTGTATTTTTACTTTTTTGATGTGGGTGGATCATGTGACTCCTTTCTCATTGCTACATCATTCTTTTACTTTCCCTACATTTCTTCAGTAGATGACTGTTGAGCACGTCTGCCTAACAGTTTGGAGGTCTAAGGGGCCGGTCACACAGACATTTGCGGCTGAATCACGGCCAGAAATTTCTGCCTGTGAGGTGGACGCTATTGGACGCTTTGAGATCGCCATACAGACGAGATACAGCGGTGCTTAACACACAGTCTGAAATTCGCGCGCGGGTGGCAGCGTGAAAAAGTTTTGCGCTGCTCAATTCTTCAGATCGCGGGTACACAGCCTTTCACGAGCGTATCGAGGCTGAACCACGGCCAGAAATTGGGCGCTGTTGGACGTTTTGAGACCGCCATATAGACGAGATACAGCAGTGCTTTACTCGCAGTCGGAAATTCACACGCGGTTGGCCGCGCGAAAAAGTTTTGAACTGCTCAAAAGTTTGAGCACGTGTTAAACCGCGTGCCGCACACGTGGTCAACACGGGGTAATGACGCGGAAATGACGCGGAACGACGTGCTCTGGCCGCGGCCAGGGCGTGGTTACACATGGGTAGGATGGGAAATTTCAGCGGGTAATCGTGGGTGGAGCATGGTAATAGCATGTTCGGCGCCTGTATCGCGGTGTTATTACATGAAATTAGCGTGTTACGCGTGTGACAGTCAAACGCCTTTCTCCGCGTATATACAGCGCGATTTGCCGAGCACACGTCAGTTGTGCTCGAGACGTCAAGGGGGTGAACATGGATCCCCGTTAGCGTAGTGACCTCGTCTTAATCCATTTTTATTTCTTGACATTTCTTTTCAAGATAATAAAATAAAAATGATGCCATAGCTTGAAATCTTGATCTTCACGGGACTGTGTCTTGAGTGGTTATGATTTCTACAGCCCGGTGTTATCCGAGAAATGCATCCCTGCCGAGATTTGCATCCCCTCGCTACTACAACCACTTTTACCTCGTTTTATCTCACTTTTAGGGAATGTAATGGCGGACATATAACCAAAACCACTTCGTCTTGCATTTGTTGGGAATGTAATACAACTTAAACCATTCCGTCTTTGTTTTTGTTGTGAACGTAATCGAACAGTAAATCCTCCCCTCCTCGCGTGAACGCGCATTCTGCTGCGCTTCCAACAAAAGCGTTCGTATTCTATATAAAACGCTTATTAAAACAATAAAGCGAGCTAATTATAACAATTGGGAGATCCTAGTCTATATAACGCGTTTATTTAAACAATAAAGTGCGATCGCGGATGAAAAAGTCAAAAGCGATCGCAGCACAATGCGCGTTCACGCGAGGGGGTGGGGGTGTTGCGTAGGAGTCGGATTTGGGCACAACACCGGCTCGGGAGCTTTTATACCCGTGGTCCACACGAGAAAATGACGCAGAAATGACGCGATGAAGAAGCGGAACAGTCGCCGGCGTCTGTTTTGCGGGCATACCACCGATGAACAGCGGGTTGGCCAATTTTGCGCATTTTCCATCGCGGGCAACCACGGGCAAAAAAAACGCAAAATTTTAGCCGTGATTCAGGGCCCGGTCACACAGCCGTTTGCGTCCGGCGACTGTTCCGCATCCTCATCGCGTCATTTCCGCGTCATTTTCTCGTGTGGACCACGGGTATAAAAGCTGCTGAGCCGGCGTTATGCCGAGAAATGCATCCTTGCCGAGATATGCATCCCCTCGCTACTACAACCACTTTTACCTAGTTTTATCTCACTTTTATATCACTTTTAGGGAATTTAATGGCGAACATATAACCAAAACCACTTCGTCTTGCATTTGTTGGGAATGTAATACAACTTAAACCATTCCGTCTTTGTATTTGTTGTGAATGTAATCGCCGTATACAAATCACTTTTGAGCAGGTAACATGTTTATTTTGCCTTTTTCTATTCAAATCGCTCGTATTGAAACTGTTATGCACTCTACCATAAAGCTTATTTCTGCATAATAAGCTTTACGGTAGAGTGCATAACAGTTCTCAAAAGTGATTTATATACGGTGTGCATTACCGTTCGATTACGTTCACAACAAAAACAAAGACGGAATGGTTTATGTTGTATTACATTCCCAACAAATGCAAGACGAAGTGGATTTGGTTATATGTTCACCATTACATTCCCTAAAAGTGAGATAAAACGAGGTAAAAGTGGTTGTAGTAGCGAGGGGATGCAAATCTCGGCAGGGATGCATTTCTCGGCATAACACCGGGCTGTAGAAATCATAACCGCTCAAGACACAGTCCCGTGAAGATCAAGATTTCAAGCTATGGCACCGAAGAAGCCAATATGTTATTATTGTAATAGTTTTTCATTTTTATTTTATTATCTTGTTATGAAATGAAAAGAAATGTCAAGACATAAAAATGGATTAAGACGAGGTCACTACGGTGACGGGGATCCATGTCCACCCCTTGACGTCTCGAGCACAACTGACGTGTGCTCGGCAAATCGCGCTGTATATACGCGGAGAAAGGCGTTTGACCGTCACACGTGTAACACGCTAATTTCACGTAATAACACCGCGATACAGGCACAGAACATGCTATGACCGTGCTCCACCCACGATTACCTGCTGAAATTTCGCGTCCTACCCATGTGTAACCACGCCCTGGCCGCGGCCAGAGCACGTCGTTCCGCGTCATTTCCGCGTTATTACCTCGTGTGCCCCCGCGGTTAACACGTGGTCTAAAGTTTTGAGCAGCGCGAAACTTTTTCGCGCGGCCAACAGCGTGTGAATTTCCGACCGCGTGTAAAGCACTGCTGTATCTCGTCTATATGGCGATCTCAAAGCGTCCAACATCGTCTGCTTCACGGGCAGGAATTTCTGGCCGTGATTCAGCCTCGATACGCCCGTGAAAGACTTGGTGACCGGGCCCTAAAGTTTTGAGCAGCGCAAAACTTTTTCGCGCTGCCAACCGCGTGTGAATTTCCGACCGCGTGTAAAGCACTGCTGTATCTCGTCTGTATGGCGATCTCAAAGCGTCCAACAGCGTCTGTTTCACAGGCAGAAATTTCGGAAAAGACGGAATGGTTTAAGTTGTATTACATTCCCAACAAATGCAAGACGAAGTGGTTTTGGTTATATGTTCGCCATTAAATTCCCTAAAAGTGATATAAAAGTGAGATAAAACTAGGTAAAAGTGGTTGTAGTAGCGAGGGGATGCATATCTCGGCAAGGATGCATTTCTCGGCATAACGCCGGCTCAGCAGCTTTTATACCCGTGGTCCACACGAGAAAATGACGCGGAAATGACGCGATGAGGATGCGGAACAGTCGCCGGACGCAAACGGCTGTGTGACCGGGCCCTGAATCACGGCTAAAATTTTGCGTTTTTTTTGCCCGTGGTTGCCCGCGATGGAAAATGCGCAAAATTGGCCAACCCGCTGTTCATCGGTGGTATGCCCGCAAAACAGACGCCGGCGACTGTTCCGCTTCTTCATCGCGTCATTTCTGCGTCATTTTCTCGTGTGGACCACGGGTATAAAAGCTCCCGAGCCGGTGTTGTGCCCAAATCCGACTCCTACGCAACACCCCCACCCCCTCGCGTGAACGCGCATTGTGCTGCGATCGCTTTTGACTTTTTCATCCGCGATCGCACTTTATTGTTTAAATAAACGCGTTATATAGACTAGGATCTCCCAATTGTTATAATTAGCTCGCTTTATTGTTTTAATAAGCGTTTTATATAGAATACGAACGCTTTTGTTGGAAGCGCAGCAGAATGCGCGTTCACGCGAGGAGGGGAGGATTTACTGTTCGATTACGTTCACAACAAAAACAAAGACGGAATGGTTTAAGTTGTATTACATTCCCAACAAATGCAAGACGAAGTGGTTTTGGTTATATGTCCGCCATTACATTCCCTAAAAGTGAGATAAAACGAGGTAAAAGTGGTTGTAGTAGCGAGGGGATGCAAATCTCGGCAGGGATGCATTTCTCGGATAACACCGGGCTGTAGAAATCATAACCACTCAAGACACAGTCCCGTGAAGATCAAGATTTCAAGCTATGGCATCATTTTTATTTTATTATCTTGAAAAGAAATGTCAAGAAATAAAAATGGATTAAGACGAGGTCACTACGCTAACGGGGATCCATGTTCACCCCCTTGACGTCTCGAGCACTCTCTCGAGAAATTTCTGGCCGTGATTCAGACGCAAACAGCTGTGTGACCGGGCCCTTAGGTTCAACTCCCGTTGCTTGATTGAAGTTTGCATGGTTTCCCTGTACCTGAGTCGCTAAGATTGAGTCTGAGTGAAATATTTTAAGTCTCTCTGTGCCCTGCAATTGCCCTGCAAGTGTGTTTCCAGCCCAATGTCCATGATCATCCGGGATGGGCTCCAGTAACCCTGAGACCTTAATGAAGATAATTGGCTGGGAAATGAATAAATCAATTAATAAATATTCTCACCAATGTTTTACTCAAAAGGGAAACATAACATAATTGCCCACACCTAAAGAAATATATTCAAACAAAGTCACTATTTCAAATTTGTCATCACAAGAGCGATAGTTTCTCTAGCGTTCAGTGAGCAATGCATTGGAAAAACTACAATTAAAATCATAAAACAATCCAAAAGAGAAATACTATTTAATAACAGGCACCGTATTACCTATTGAGTGGGGCAAAACCAGCCCTCTAGATCAATAAACCACAACCTTTTCCGTACCTCGGACCTGTTTAACCCTTTAACATTCCGCCGGCCCGCCAATAAGCTGTCAAAATGTTCAGAAGCAAATACGTGTCTGTACAATGTCACCGTTCACTGAAATACAGATTATTGGAAAGCTTTAATTTTAGGGATTCAAAATATGCCCACCATTCAAAAATGTACTCTTCACAGAAACATCGCAATCAGTCAAGATACCCGAAAACTATAAATTCGGCATAACTCACAAAAGACGTCATCTTGCGGCAATGAAATCCAATGATAGCACATCCACGATAGTCTTGTGAATCCAAACGTTTGAAATATTTACTCCACAACACCCGATTATGCCAAATGACTAAAAAAAATCAGCAGAAAACATCTCTACATACATTTGGTGGAAAACCCAATTTGGCCTAATGTCACCGAGACCCCCAAATCTAGTCTAGTGCTTAGTTCCACCCCAAGTTCAGACCAGTATGCCTCGGCTTGTGCTCTGCAGCCAATTCTTACTTATGCAAGAGTTGTTTTTCTTCAATTAAAGAACAAGATTTATTTTTTCTTAAAACTGACTATTAAAATGTAAACATTTTACAAGTGACTTGATCTCTTTGTACCACTTAACTGTCTCTAATAGGTCAACTTGGTTTTGGATGATGGTCGTTCTTTGGGCTTGATGATACGAGGGGGAGCAGAGTACGCTTTGGGGATTTACATCACTGGAGTGGATCATGGATCTGCAGCAGAGTGTGGAGGGCTCAAGGTAACATCACTTGTCTTTATTACTTTGACTTATTTTGATCTTTTTATCTTACTACTGGGATTCTATATAGGACCATATTCATTCTCGCTCCTACAAAGTTGTCAGATATTAATGTTGAAAAAACTCGCTTTTACGCTACCGTTCATAAGTTTAGGGTCACACAGACAATTTTGTGTTTTTCATAAAAAAGTTACACCTTTATTTCTCAAATCAGTTGTCCAATGTCTCTCTTCTTTTGTCCATATGAATCTCTTGCTTTCATTGGCTGGTCTCAGATATGGCTTTTATTTGCCAGCTCGCCTTGAAGGCCAGCATATCAGAGTCGCCTTTTCATTGTAGATGACGACACTGATGTTTTATGGGTACTTTACAACCAGGTTGGAACATACATGGCATCTAATGTACTTTTACAAATTATTGGTTGTGTCTCCAACTTCTTTCCTACTCTCGTTAGAGCCTGTTTGTGCTGTTCACTGAAGGTAGCAGTACACACCATTGCAAGAAATTTTGTTCAGTGTATTGCCAATTCCTTGCATGGAATAGCCTTTATTTTTTAACATGTTTAACATGAAATTTATCTAATTCTTGGCATTCTAAAAGTTTAATCACACTCACAATTGTATTCTCCTTATACTCGACTAGCTCAAAGGAAGGTCAGTTTAATTGCTTCGCTAACCAACTAATCCTTTTTAATCTTTGCTAACATTATAGCACAAGGGTTTGCTATTTTTCCATTAGGCTTGTAACACAATCAGCAAACAAGATGTACTATTCGAAGACTGGAGTGCTGATGTCTGAGCCTCCCTACACCTATGTCAGGGTCAGCAACCCGCGGCTAGAGAGCCGCATGCGGCTTTTTAGCGCTGCCAAGTCGCTCCCTAGCGCTTTTCCAAAAATGTTTATTAATTGAAAAAGATGTGGGATAAAAATATATTTTGTTTTAATACATTTTCTGTAAAAGGACAAACCTGACACAAACACTCTCAACGTTTCCCAATGCTGTAAAACATTGTAGAATAATTACTACATTTCAACTAGGGCTGTAATTATGAGACGCGAGGAAAGTTAAGATGGTTCAAATTAGCGGGTGGGGTGTGACGGGTTAGACTGCCACTCTCTTTGGTGTTGGGTTGTAAAATCACTGGATACAGGTTGTCGCCTCAATAGCCGCATACACTACATTGTAACGTGGAGTCCAGGCTCTCAGGCTTAAACTCCTGCCCTGAGTCTTTAGATGCAATGCAAAACTCATTTCTCCTCTGCTTGTTTTCCTTTTTCTCCGCTGTCCACTGTGTTAGAGGAGCTCTGCCTTTTAAAAGGGCAGCATCATAAGCCATTCAGTTTTAAACAATTCGTGGAGTGTGTGATCTGCCATGGACCCCGAAAGTAACAGAGAAACATAACTGCACATAAATGAAAATTGCACTGTATTATTGGGATTTTATTTACATTTTCGAAAAGCTGCTATTTTTTCATACATGTATAAATGGCTCTCTTAACATTTTGTGTTACCAACTCCTATGGAGATATTGCATTAAAAACAGACAGTTCCAGCTCAAACAGTTGTTGATACGTTTCATGTTATCTTTGTTGAAAGAACAGTGCTTTTCCTTCAAAAATAAGGACAATTCTAAGCAACCTTTCACTTTTAAACGGTAGTGTATGTGAGTCCTACAACTTTCAGAGCACTCATGCTCAATTTGCTTCCTTCACAGAAAACACATTTTATACTCCAATAGTGAGCAAACACACTCTTTCAATATACAATCTGTGTCACATTTAAAAAATCTCATTTGCAATGATTACTGAACTGGGAGTCGACAAAATCAGAGCAAATTTAGAACATTAAGTTCGAACATGCACATAAAAAAAATAATTCATAAGACTTCAACAAGAGGTGAATCTGAATGACTGAAATATTGATCAATATTTTAGTCATATTCTTAAACAATAATTGGGTGCGGTTTGATTAGTTAGGATGTGTGGGTACACGACATTTGTTGCCAAATCAATCATTTTTACCATACCGATCCACTGATCAGTAACATACTTTTGGATCATTTTTGTGTTATTTGTTGCTTTGATGCAATATTATAATTCCACAGAGAAATCTTTGTTTCATTTTTTCCACAAAGGAAACCTTTTTTTGCAGGCTGCTAGGTTTTAAAAAGAGTCAAAATTAACTGAGCGTAACATTCATCCGTTAAAGCTTGCTCTTTTTGTCTTGAAGGAGAGACGGACAGACAGACTCATCCATTTCAAAATTTGAGATTGTGTGTAGTTCATGCACTCTCAAATATTTCCATCCCTGCATGTATCCTTCACCCATACATGCATTTGTCCTATGTGTCGTTTCTGCTGATCCTATTTGGCATCACAGGGAAGGTGACAAAGTACATCCACGGCCTAGCCAATCAATCACCGGAGTGACACACAAACACAACCATTGTCAATCACATTCAAATCCTCAACCAACAGAGGAAAGAGACGTCCTCAAACCTCACAGATGAAATAAGTGAAAGTACCTGAATAATATCCATAATATGGTTGCCATACTAATAAGTAATAGCTCCGCAAATGTACGCATTTTGGGGCTAGTATCTGTACAGTAAACAATTAAATACATTTACTGTTTATATTAATGGGTACATCTGTTTAAACAAACTGCTTCCAAATATGTATTCCTTCGATCCTTGAACATGGTTACAAGATTGCACAGTGCTATGATTGTTTTTAAGATGGCCATTACAAATTTTTTTAAGTGCAGGGATTTCAAACTCATTTTAGCTCAGGGACCTCATTGGAGAAAAACACTCTCACAAGGGCTGGACTTGTAAATTGGTGGCATAAAAAGTGTGCCTTAGCTCTAGGGTTCATTTTAGAGGTTCACAATTCAATTGTAATTCAGGAGTGTAAGATTCAATTACAAATCAAACAATGATTTTTTTTTTCCCTTAATATTTTAATTCCTTCTCTAAGATATAATCTCTCGTAGTGTTTGTCAAATTTGCAATTGTAGAAATAGCAAAATAACAATGGAATTAATTTCCACTACAGTTTATTCAACTCAGGGAATGATTTTTTTTTTACACCAATACTAATTCAAGTCCAAATGATTTATTGGTTTAAAAGTATATTTCTGCATTTTATTTATTTCATTCATTTATGAAAACTTTGAAGGTTACGTGAGTAAGTAACGTAAGTAAAATACCATTGGAGTGGGTGTTTCATTAAATGTTCTCTGGTTGATAACTAGTAGTCCACAAACACAGCCGCGGCACCTGGCTTTGGCGACATCCAGTGGACATATCTAAAACTGCTGGTAATTGATTTGATGCAGCTTATTTTTATTTTGTGCTTTTCTCAGCAATGTATTTACAGGCTGCATTTAATCATTTGGCAGGCCAGATCCGCCCCACAGGCCTTATGTTTGACACCTCTGGTCTAGCGTGTTTGCCAATCATGCTTGTGCTGCTGCTCCAAGCAACTAGTGAATTTCAGTTAAGTTTGACTTTTGACTTCTGTTTCTACATATGCACATTTATACCAACACATTAGATGCAAACAGCAGACGTTACAGAATACCCAGGCGCATGTATTTCTTGTTTCTTTCTTTTTTTTCTTCTTTCCCACTGAAATTTTAGAAAAATGAATCGATAAAAACTACTTTCATGGAAGCTTGTGTAAGAATTGATAACAGTCCAAATAAATCATAAACACAGGTGCAAAAGTGATTTTGAGGATTTTCCTCTCAAATACATCGAATAGCTCAAAAAGACACTACCTGTATGCCAATTCCTTCAGGCCTGGTTCGATTTCCTCTTTATTTTTAAGTTGCTAGAAAACAAGGTCGACCATTCATAGGCATGCAAAATGAGCAAGAATTACCGTATTTTCCTTCAAAATTAGCCATAAGGTGAATGGAATTCAACAACTTTAAGAGCTAGGGTAGCGTGAAAAAAAAGTTACTTTTTCTCCCCTTGTGAGTAACAGCAGCGGGCATTAGTTTGTATGGCGTTGTCATGTACAGCATCATCGCTCCGTATGGGGCACGCCCTGGCATGCTACGCTTCAACAGGCCACTATGCAATGTGAATTAATGCAAGTACTTATGGATATTTACTATGGGCCATGCAAAAAAATAGGGTAATGTTTACCAGTGCTTAAAAAAAAAGAAAAGAACTTCCTGCAACTGAACATGTAAGCTTCATATTCATAATCATAGTCGTTTTTACCCAATGCCTATATAGGAAGATTTTTTTGTCAAACGAAAATATGCGCCATTTTTTTCAAAACCTAAAAATCATAGGTCTTGATAATTGCACAAGCAATATTAAAAGCTGCATGTGTACACTGCAGATATATTTGTAGCTGTGCAAAATACATGATTACACTGGATTTCTTCTTTCAATAGTCCTGGAGAGATAGAAAAATTTGAAAATCCTTAAAAGTGCTTGAATTTGGCCATAAAAAAGTGCACGTACCCTATTTACTTTTACTTTTCGAAGATACTGCTCCCAATATTATTTTAAACTGATGTTTTATCTTCTATTATTTTTACACTATCAGGATGGCACTTTGTACTTGTGCATTTGATATGCTACACTGAAGAATTCTATTCACCATACTTTCCGGCATATAAGGTTAGGTTAGGTTATTGCTCCAGCGAAGGTCGGGGGGTCCCGTCCTTGTGCGTTGAGCCGACCAGATGAACCAGGTTTTTCCAATGCTGGCGGTCTTGTGCCAGCTGTTCTGCATCCTCTACGGCAACTCCGTGTTGTTGGAGGTCGCCCGCAACGACGTCGAGCCATCGAGTGCGGGGTTTCCCTCGTGGTCGTCTCCAGCCTGCGGACTTTGGGTCAAACTGGAGAATGGCTCGTGTCGGATGGTCTGGTGGTAGACGAAGGACATGGCCAAACCAGCGGGTGCGGCGTTGTGCGACCAAGGAAGATGCTTGGGGCTGGCACGTGCGGGCTCTGAGCTCTTTATTGGAGACTCGCTGGGGCCACCTGATGTTCTCGATGGTTCTGAGAGCCCTGCTATCAAAACCATCGATTCTTGTGGCCAGGGTGTCGTTCAGGGGCCATGTTTCTGAGCCATAAAGCAGGATAGGGAGTACGGCGAGGTTGTAAATGCGGAGCTTCGTCTTGCGTGCGATGGTCTGGTGCCGCCAGAGTGGTTTCCAGAGAGACTGCAGAGCAGATGCTGCCAGGGCTCTTCTGCGGAGAATCTCTGGTTTTAGGTCCCCGTTGTCTGTCACCATGGACCCCAGATATACAAAGCTCTTGACAGGCTCTACGATGTCGCTACCAATTTGGATGGGAGGTGGATCTGGTCCATCACCGACATACATGAACTTGGTTTTCGTCCAACTCACTTGCAGGCCAAGCCGCGCTGCCTCTTCGCTGTAAATGCCCAGAGCGTCTCTCAGCTGGCTGTAGGAAGTGCTGAGAATGATGGTGTCGTCAGCATACTCCAGGTCAGTCAGGTGGTAGTTGCCGAAAGACACTCCGGGGATGCGCTCACTAACCCTGAACATCAGATGGTCGATGATGCAATTAAAAAGGTCGGGAGCAGCCACACAGCCTTGGCGAACGCCGCTGGAGATAGCAAACCAGTCGGAGTCAATGCCGTTGATACGGACACAGCTCTCTGTGTTGCTGTAGAGCAGCTTGAACAGGGCTATGATCTTGGGTGGTGCTCTGAGAGCTTGGAGGATGTTCCACAGTGAAGAGTGGCAGACGGTGTCAAAGGCGGCCTTCAGATCAATGAATCCGATATATAGATGGCGATCTTTACGGAATTCACGGGTCTTTTCTATCAGCAAACGGACGGCAGAGATGTGGTCCGTTGTGGAGCGGTTGGGCATAAAGCCAGCCTGCTGGGGACGGCGGCAGCTTCTGATTGCTGGAAGGGCACGGCTGAGCAAGATCCTGGTAAAGACCTTGCCCGGGATGGAGAGTAAGGTTATGCCTCTGTGGTTTCCACAGACAAGCCTGTCGCCCTTGCATTTCCAGAAGGGCAAGATGACTCCTCTGGTCCAGTCGGTGGGCAGCTGCTCCGATTCCCACACCTGGTTGAATAGGCGGGTTAGCCACTCCACCATGCCATCACCGCCGGCCTTGAGCATCTCGCCGGTAATGGCACAGATGCCGGGGGCTTTCTTGGTGTTCAGCTTCTTCAGAGCAGCTCTCACTTCCTCGGGTGTTACAGGGTCTGTGCAGCAGGTGTCGTTAGGAGGTGCTGTGCTCGCAGCCCCTAGGAGGGTGGGATCAGCCGGGATGGTGCTGTGCTGCAAGAGGAGGCTAAAGTGCTCCTTCCAGCGCTCGAGGCAGTTGGCTTCTGTCATGATGAGGTTGCCGTCTGAGTCCTTTACCAGGGCTGTCTTTATGTGTGGGCCGCTACGGGCTTGGCGTAGTAGACTGAATACGCGGCTCATGTTGTTGTTGTTGGCCGCGGACTCAAGCTGTTGGGCTTCTGCCTGCCAAAACCTCTCCCTATCTTCAGCAATGGCCACATTGCGCAGGCGATTCAGTCTCCGATACTCTGTGAGGTCGCCTCGGAGTCGGGCCTCACGCCGCTGGTCTATGATGTTTAGTGTCCTCTCTGATATCCAGGGCTTTCTCGGGGAGGATCGCGGGCGTCCGAGGACATTGTGAGCAGACTGGAGGACACTTTCCTTGAAGGCCGCCCAGTCTGTCAGCTTGTCAGGAGCCAGGGTATCAAGAGAGCGGCGGATGGAGCAACTGAAGTCTCTGGCGATGTTGGGGTCGCTGAGTCGGGAGGAGTCGGGGCGAGGCAGAGTCTTGTGCTGGTTGGCTCGGAGCTTTAGCTTGAGCTGGGCCACCAGCAGACGATGGTCTGTGTTGCCAAGCTGTGCTCCTCTGAACACCCGGCAGTTGGTTACAAACGACTTCCAGCGTCGTGATATCAGGATGTGGTCCAATGCCTTCCTGGTTCTGCCATCTGGGCTGTACCACGTCCAGTGATGGATGCATTTCCGGGGAAACCAGGTGTCAGCAACACAAAGGTTGTTTTGGTGGCAGAGGAGGAGGAGGCGGTTGCCATTGTCGTTTGTTGTGCTGTCAACGAAGGTGGTGCCGACAGGTGAGCCGGGGGACCGATCATTGCTGGATAGAGTGGCGTTGGCATCAGTGAGGATGATGGTGACGTCGTGTGGTGGGGCTTGGTTGACAGCCTGGTGGAGTTGGTCAAAGAACGCGTCCTTCGCATCCTCATCAGCGACATCGGTGGGGGCGTAGGCGACGATCACTGTCATCTTGCCGTGATGGTGGAGGAATCGAGCAGACAGTAGTCTGTCGCTTATTGGTGTCCAGCTGATGAGGGACCTCCGGAGGGCTTTTGGAATGGCAAGAGCCACACCGTAAAGGCCGGTCCGACTCTCGGGGCCACTCCAGATGTAGCAATGGTTGCCAGCTGTTGTTTCACCATTGCCTTGCCATCGTACTTCACAGAGCCCTGCCATGGTGATGTTATAGCGACAGAGCTCTCGGGACAGCAGGGTGGCAGCTCCGGGGCGAAGGAGTGTCTGGACATTCCAGGTGGCGACACGGGTCTTATGACGAAGATCGATCCGTACTCGTTGGTCGGGGGCAGGCTGGGGTCCGTTACCGTGTTGGTCAGTCCGGCTTCTTTCTCTGGTCAGTTTCGTAACAAAGTGTGTTTCTCCTGGGTGAGTTGTTAGCCCTCCGCAGGATAGTCGGTTGGTGGGGCTGCCACCTCACAGCGTACCGACACGCTGGGGTCTTTGTTTGTCTGGAACCTACCCCGGAGACCGGCCCGCCATGGGTGACCCTACCAGGAGCAAGCTCCCGACGGTATCGCTCTCCAGGGTCACTGGAACACGCAAGCCCCCTCGCCGCATCAAGGCCAGACCCATCCGAGGGGGCATATAAGGCGCATTCTTAATTGTTTTTTGTTTTTACAGGTGCGCCTTATAGTCTGGATAATATGGTACTTGTAGACAGTAATTCCTAATATGTATTTTATTTTATTTTGAAGTGGACTGGTTTAACCAAGGGGCAGCACGGCGGCACAGTTCTGAGGTCATGAGATCGAACCTCCTGTGTGGAGTTTGCATGTTCCTCCGGGCACTCCGATTTCCTCCCACATTCCAAAAATATGCATGTCAGGTTAATTGGCCGGTACAAATTGTCCCTAGGTGTTAATGAGCGAGCAAATTGTCTGTCCCTGTGTGCCCTGCAATTGGCTGGCAACCAGTTCAGGTTGTCTCCTGCCCACTGCCCGGAGATAGCTGGGATTGGCTCCAGCTCCCCCGTGACCCTACTGAGGATAAGCGGTGCAGATAATGGATGGATGGATGGTTTAACCAAAAGACTGCTGATAATTACGGCCTCCTTTCAAATGCTCGCCGCAAGCTTATTCTCCCAAAGATATGGATGGTTGCTATGGATACCACACTAGTAACCGTGGGTGCTGATAACACTGGTTATGGAATGGATGACCCGTCAACAAACAAAAAGAAATTATATGGTATTTAAAAGGTTGCACACTTGAATGACTGCATACAGAGTGTAAATTTCCTCATTAGCTGTTTTTTCTATGACGCATTTTACCACAATCTTATCTATTAGTGTCATCAACGCATTTAGAATGTGAGTTTGATCCCTAGTTTAAAAAATGTGTTGTAACGCAGTATCAAATTACAGCAGAGACTGGAGCCTCACAAGAAAATTCAGTTCTGAAAAAAAAAGTCAGGCTTCATGGTAAAAACATGCACGTATAATTACTCTAAATTCCGGGCTATAGAGTGCACATGATTAAAAACCGCATGCACAATTTTAAGGAAGCCGCACCGGATTTTTAGCCACAGGCTTAAACAGCCATAAAAACAAACTCATTCACATCCATTTTTTTCAATGTCTAGTACAGAAAAGTAACACATTGTATTCCGATTTGGACACTCATTTGTGTACTGTCGCAGCTTCTTAAGTAAATAGTGCAACAGTCAATATTGATTAAATTAGCAAAAACATATACGCAGGAGTGTGAGAAAAGCATTCTCGAAACAAAACTTGATGTACTGCACTGACTAAAATTTCAGATGCGCGTACAATCACAACAGCCTGTGACAGGCTGAGCCATGCACACTATCTTAAGCTCTCCCATTCCTTGCGCACATTACAAAGTGTAATAAGGAGACCAAGTATTAATGATGTAAAAAAGCATTATATTAATGTGCCTATACTATTATAACTAAGGAGTTGTATAAATAGCTTAATTTTTTTTAATGTTTGCTGTTTTAGATTGCACAGAAAAAAAGTTCAAATAAAGTAAAAATCTTGCACATAGTGTTGCTGATTTCATTTCTTGTCTTATTTCATTTAACAAAAACACACACACATGTGTTACGTTACAATGAGCTAGGCTCTCAGTGATTATATGGTATGCACAAAGTATGTTCACAATTTCCAAAAAAGTATTAGGGCAGAAGTGCATTGGGGAAAGGGGAAGTCATGGCATTGGTCTTAAGTGAGATAATAATTAGCTTTGGTCAAATGTGTTAAATACAGTTTACCCATTTAAGAAAGGGCATTTTGGAAAAAGTTCATCAGAGTTCAGATTTCTTTCTTTGAGGGCATCATAAATATATCCGGATGTAATCGCAGCGTTTTGTTGGTGAAGCGCATGCCTTGTGGAAAACAGCAGCTCGCTGTTTTTCTCTGTAATACCACCAAAAAAAAGAATAATCCTTATCATATTTAGAGCCGTAGTGTCGCAAAAAAGTAGTGGCTTGTGGTCCGTAATTCACGGCAATATTGTCTAAAGCAAGGTCTCCAATCTGGTGCTGAAAATAGCTCACCAGGGCTGGTTCATTGTTAATTTTTAGTAAAATGTTTTTGAAATGAAAATGAAATGATCTGCATTTATATAGCGCTTTTCAAGTCAATGACTTCCCAAAGCGCTTTACATTGTGCTTCACATTTCCCAATAGCGGCCGTTATCTGTGCAGCCATGTAAGGCTCTAACCTGCTTATTGGGGGTATTGGGGGTTAATTGTCTTACCCAAGGACACTTCGGCATGTAAAACGGACAAGCCGGGATTCGAACTGGGATCCCTTAATGCTAAAACGATCGCTCTACCTCCTTGAGCTACTGCCGCCCAAGTCTTGTTTCCAGCCCTTCTATAGCCCTTAATTACAAGAATTCTCAAATAGATGTACAGACTATTACAGACTACAGACTATTATTACAGTGTATTATTTTTATTTATTCTTTTTACAGTTATATTTGGGGTCGACTGAGTCTATTTAAATCTACTTCCAATAATTAACATGTTAATAAGACAGTAATAATATTGTAACAACATAATGATTACGTGATAAGTTGTTATTTTTAAATGCAAACTTGGTGCCTTTTGGACTAATTGGTAACGAAAAGTGTGGAGACCCTTTGTCTAATGGATGGGTCGGAGGTATTGTTTATGTTATACCTTCGGAAGTTATCAAACTAGTTCAAGTTGCTAATAAGCTTTTGTTGCCTATTATTTTGTTTTGACTTGTGAAATTTTAACCATTGTATTTTAAAAATCCTTGTTGTCTGAAAAATATTGCCTATAAAGAAAACTTAAAAATTTTAAATTTGTTTGCATATTTGTTTTGATTGTTGTAGAAAAATAATTCAAGTCTCTCAACTGAGAACCACGCAGAAGGTCAGAGCTTCCCAATACCCTATTGTTACCATTAAGCTGGTTCTGCTTGATTTCATTAAAGTTGGAAAGAAAAGGTCATTTCTGCAGTGACTTCAGAACAATAGTCATGTAAAGAATAATAAAATAGGGAGGTGTTTTATAATCAGTGTTTTTATTGCTTCTTTTTTTTTTCATTTTGGAATGAGAATAGATCACCTATAGAAATAAAAATTAAAAATAATACATTAAAAAAAAGTAACAACTTTTTAACAAATAGTGCATAGTTGCAATGAAATGAAAAATTTGGGCTGAAACCATATCATTAAAATATGAAAACCTGGCCAAAAACTGAAACATACAAATAAAAAACTAAATTAAATTAAAAAAGACCTTTTATTTTGCACTGACTCGCTAAAAAAGGTATTACAGACGCTCCCCTACTAACGGCCATTCGACTTACGCAAAACGGCAGATACGATCATCCACCCCGAAGAAGAAATCCGGCTTCTACTTCCTAGTTCGTGTGTAAACACACTGCACTTTATCTCAAGCGCGCTAAGAACTTTGACATTTTTATTGTTTGATATCTCGTGCATCCATTTCATATCGTTGGTGTAAAGTGTAAAGAGGCGAGCCGTTTCTTTTGAAATAAAAGCAGAATAAGAGAGCTTCATGCGGTTGGGAAAATGATTGGATCGCTTTTTTTTTTTAAACATACACTCCATACAAACTATAGCACTGAAGCAACTTACGAACAAATTCAACTTACGAACGATCACCGTAAGTAGGGCAGCGCTGATATGATATAACTGATTGGCATATTATTTGATGCTGATTTTAAGTACTTTCTTGTAGGACAGCTCAGTAATACTGTCATGGACTCACTTGGGGTGGCGCGGGAGCACAGTGATGAAACACGGATTAATTGTAATAACAGAGGTGTTTTATTCGGACAGGTTTTGGCACAGCTGAAGTCAGATAGCGAGGCAACAATCGTGGTCTAGGGTGCAGGCGAAGGGTTGGAGGCCCAGTAAACTCAATCAACGAAGGTGACATACCTAGAGTTTGTCGGCGTACTTGGGATCCGGAAAGACGGGCAAGGTTTTAGTGCTTGGGATGTGACAAGGAAGGCAACAAACTAGCAAAGACCCAAAAGGAACAGAGGTTTAAATAGTGACGAGGGAGAGTCGCGATAGGGAGAGAAATCAGTGACTGCTGTTTTGAGGAGAGAAATTGAATCTGGAAGTGAGTGACCAAAGAATTTAAGATCGAGAGTTCCTGCAGAGACACAAAAAGCAAAACTGCTAAGAGATCTGAAATGCAAATGCCGCAAGCAAGTTGATCCTACTTTCAATAAAGTGGCTGGTTAGGATGAAAATTAAAAAGCTTTTGAACACTCTGTTCCTCTTCCCTTTTTTAGGTTCATCTTTCGAGGCCTTTTGGCTTATAACAGGCGTGAGCGTGAATAGTGACAAGAGGGAACTCAGGGAAGGAAAAAAGTAATTATAATTGGTAAATTAAACTCCTGTCGCACATAGCTTGGCGCCCAACTTGTCCACTTCAAGGACCAAAAGACTGAATGCCACACACAAAGTATGTGTTTTACAAATTAAAATGTCTCAACTGTATTAAGTTATGTAGTGTTAGCATGCAAAAATTAGACAAATTTTGGTTGACGTCTACCATGAACTGAAAAGCAGTGGGATAGACAACTTCATAGAAAATGTCTTGTGTAAGCTTAGCCGAGCTGCCATTTTGAAGGTGCTCTATTTCGCCTGCATTCTCATGTGCAAAATGAAAAATAAACATACAGGTCTTGTACAAATTCCTCTTGGGTGAAAGCCAGCAATTTTTCTGCAAGATTTTTTTGTTTTTAATTTTTAGTCCGGCCGAAGCAGAAAATCGACTTTTGGTTATTTTACAACCAAAATGTTTTCAGTGCTGTGCATAGGTGTTGTTTATAACACCTTAGAAAATGAAAAAAAATACATTTTTGTGCTTCCTCGCCTGTTCTCTTATTGCAGACTCACCCCACTGTTGATTTATTTGGGGGTCCCTAACTTCTATATAAAGTGTTGTTAAAAGGCTAAGAGACAGTTTCTTCCCCCGGCCCATCACCGCCCTAAACATGTGTCCAGTTGTATTGAAAAATGTGCTTTTATACGACTTATTTTGGAATGTTGTTGCTGGTAAATGTTATTGCACGGTTTTATTGCACTTTTTTTATGAACGAAAATTGCACTTACAATTTACGCCTGTAAATATTAACTATTTTTATTTATATATATATATATATATATATATATATATATATATATATATATATATATATATATATATATATATATATATATATATATATATATATATATATATATATATGTACAGTGGAACCTCGGTTTTCGAACGCCTCTCAGCTCGGACAAATCGGTGTTCGACCAAGAATTTCGAGAAATTCTTGCTTCGCTGTTCGGCCAAAAAAATTGGAGTTCGAACGCCGGTTTCCTAGGGTGCGATGCTGAGCGGCGTACGGGTGTTTTAGCCCCTAATTATGCCTCCGAAGAAGGTCGGTGCAAGCAGGACAGGTGAAAAAAGACAAGTTGTTCGTACAACTATTGCCTTTAAGAAAGACAGAATAGCTAAATATGAAAGAGGTGTACGAATTTCCGATCTTGCTAGTGAACACAGCATGGCTAAATCTACTATCAGTACGATAATAAAGAATAAGGAGGCTGTGAAATCGAGTTATGCGGCTAAGGAAGTTAGCGCTATAAGCAAGCAACTGCCTTGTTTTGGAAGAGGTTGAAAAACTTTTGATGATTTTTCTCTCCCCACCGTCCACCACAAAGGTAATAAATCCTATTCATAATCCTTTTTTAAAAATTTTTACACGTTCATCTTAGCGTAATCTTTCGTACGGAAGATTACGCTAACGCGAACGTACGATTAGCCTGGCTTAGCTTCATGTTTACGTTCATGGTAAACATTCAGGGTGTTGGAACGGATTAAAACGGTTTTACATTACTTTTAATGGGAAAAACGATTTCGGTGATTGAACAAATCGGTTTTTGAACAGGGTTTACGGATTATGGTCGAGAACCGATGTTCCACTGTGTATATATATATATATATATATATATATATATATATATATATATATATATATATATATATATATATATATATATATATATATACCTTAAATAAAAAACAACCTGTAAGTACAAGATCAATTTACAATGAGTTGTATGCAAGAGCTGTTGCTTTTGGTTCGTGAGATATTTTACCACTGAATGTCTCTGTATTATGTAGTGCAACCGAAAAACAAATGCTAAAAGGCACAAAGGAAGAATACAAACTAGAGATGCAAAGCGGCCAAACTGCACCATTTTTTCTTGTCATTTCTTTTGCCCAACCTTTCAAAAAGTTTTTCGTTTTTGGGGGTACCCTTATCAGCAAGATAGCAATCATGTCAGCTCCCTGTAGGTGAGCTTCATGTTATGTAAAATAAGTGCAAATTTATTCGTCTACCCCTGTTCGAGACAGGGTGGAATATTTGGGGAGGGATGGGTGCAACTAGGCTGTACTTGCCCAAGACACACCACAGGAAATGGTGCCCCTAGTGGTTAAAAAAAATCCATATGCCTACCCACTCACCACAAATATTTCATAGCTCTTTCATATAATAATCATGTATTTTGGATTATTATTCAAATCAATATTGTTTTTAAGGAGTTTTTAACCTAAAAGAGAGGATACATTGTACAAAATGTCCCTTTAATTTCAAAACAAAACCTCTAAAAATGAACATTCTGTGAGTCCCGTGAGATGCAAACACGATTCACAGTGCACGCTAGTCTGGTCATATAAAGAATCAACCATCCATACAAATCACTCGCATTTAAATACATATTCATGAACTATTCAGTCTTTAATTAACTGACCATGCTTATCTCTGAATTGTCAACTGAAGCTTGAGTTCCAGAAGAAAACCAATACAGACATGCAAATCCCATTATAAGTTTGCAACCAGCAAAAATACCTATTTGCCTTTCATTTTTATAACTCAAAACTACTGAACCCTAAGCCTAAACGTTCAGTACAAATGAAGGATGGCTGACTAAATGAAGAGTGCTGTGAGCATGTTAATGGATTCAAGCCAAGGATTTCTCATTTGCAGAAGGGTGATTTTCCATCCTGTCTGATGATAAAGCAATCCTGCTGAGGCAGCACTCAACACAGTGTGACAAAAAAAGAAGCTTAGCAAACAACAAGGTCATTTACTCACAATTCAGTCAGCTTGCAATAACTCACAATGACACACAACTATGGATTACTGTGTTTCAATGAGTGACACAATTATCACAGGAATTAAATTAATTTAGTTAGAAAATACTTTTAGTTACAATAATTCTATTGCAAAATTCAAAAATGGTATTGAAGTTAAAGAACACCTACACGTTATTCTATGTAATGTAAAATTTGTGCATCGGTCCCTCCATCTTGTGACAAATATCATCATTGGGCTTTCTGAGCTAAAACTCATCCAAGAGACTTACCATGAAAAGCAGGCAGTAAATCAAACCATTCCTTCCCACGTTCTGTCAGGAATAAATCCTAAATTTAAAAATGAACAATAACCGATTCAAACTGCCAATACCAGCAACCGATAATGCCCTGCATTTGCAGGACGATACCCAGAAGGGATATTGTGTCTTGGTTATAAGAGGTTATTTTGCAATTTATTGAAGAAGATAAGACACACACAAATGCACAAGTCTATCTGTCCACCTGACTGTAATAACAATATTATTCAGGGTCCGACTGTCATGATTGCCGATTCAGAGCACCTGTGACTGCTTAATTGGCGCCAACAGCCCGGACAGCTGATTGGCTGATGTACTCCTTTTAAACCTCCGAGTTCCAAGAGATCCCTGACTGATCGTTATGCGAACCGTTTCTCCCAGCTCGGCAAACTCTTATGTCTGACTCTGTTCCTGCCCTGTTTTTCTCTGCCTGATCCTCGTTGCCAACCTGTTTCCGGACCTGACTCTTCCCCGTTCTGCCTGCCCGTTATCCAATCTGTTTTGCCCCGCTACCTGCCTGCCTCCTGTTGCCGACCTCGTTTCCGAACTTCACACCACCCTTGCTCTCCAGTCCCGGCTAACGACTTGTAATTCCTGCCGGTCTTCGACCCTCCTCGCTAGACACGGAAGTGCCACTTCGGCATCTCCTGCTCCCCTTGTCCGTCAACCATCCGATAGTGGAAGCAAGCCCTGCTCTCCCTCTTTATTAATAAAAACTGAGAAAATAGGCGCTATTGGGTTCTGTGTCTGTTTTTGGTCTGTGATTCCGACGGGTGTAGGAAATCCCTGGAAATGCTTGAATTTTGGTTGAAGTGCTTATAAATACTTGAAATTGGTCCCTGGATTCTCAAAAAGTCTGCTAAAAAATTACACCGACACTGGTCTCTGGTCGGTTCGCTTTGCCATTGCATTTCTTCCTCCCTCGTGATTAGCGGCAGTTGCTATTAGTTTGTATGACATTCTCCTATAAAGCGTCATCGTCTCTTGCGGGTCGCACCCAAGAGGAAAGATGCATGCTAAACCTAAACAGGGCACTAGGAAATTTGTATTAATGTAAGGATGACCTATCAGTCATGGATATTTATTATGGGCCATGCAAAAAACAAAACAAATAAGGTAGCATCTCCCAGTTGTAAATTGTAATGCAACTGAAAATGTAATATACTTATTAAAAAAAATATTCTACACTTATGTGGGGAGAAATGTGTCTAAAAAAATATGTTTATATTAGCAATTTACCGTATTTTCCGCACTATAAGGCGCACCGGGTTATAGGGCGCACCCCGAAAAAATAGTTTTTGGTCCTATTTTTGACATACATAAGACGCACCGGATTATAAGGCGCTACAATTGGAACGTGGACAAAACAGTCAGATAGTTCAGTCCAACTTATTACCCCCTTAACATTCCCAAAGCTTGCAAAGACGCAAATACGTGTCGAAAACACGTGCGGATGCGGTGTCCGTAAGATGTCACTCAAATGCATCGTTCCATCATTCGGAAGGTTAAAGTCTTGGGATTCAATAAATGATAACAATTCCTTCGTATCTATTTTCTTTTTCGCTCGCAACTTTACTGTGCATATGACAATAAACACTTGGAATTGAGTTGAATTTAAAAATAGACACTCCATTATCTGCACCGCTTATCACAGAAACATCGAGTTCAGTCTGAAACAAGATACAGGGATAATATAGAAAGCCGGAGTAGCTCACCGAAGTCGTTGTGTTTATAATAATGTGCAGGCAATGTCCTCTTATATCCGTGAGGGTAGTAAATCCAGGAGAATACAATATTTACAAATACAGAATAGAAAAAAATGCTTTCTCTATGCCGTCAGCCACATGCTATACGCATATGTATTTTCGGCCAATTGCAGGCTTTGTTTCGCTGTTTAAGCCAATGGCAGCCTGTAAATTATAAAAAGGATCCGCCTCTTGACCTCCGAATAACTTTAGCCAATAGTGATCGTTTCAACTGATGATTGACACGTCTTTTTCGGCCAATTGCAGGCTTTGATTGCCGTTCGAGCCAATGGCAGTCTGTAAATGATAAAAAGGATCCGCCTCTTGACCTCCGAATAACTTTAGCCAATAGTGATCGTTTCAACTGATGATTGACACGTCTTTTTCGGCCAATTGCAGGCTTTGATTGCCGTTTGAGCCAATGGCAGTCTGTAAACGATAAAAAGGATCCGCCTCTTGACCTCCGAATAACTTTAGCCAATAGTGATCGTTTCAACTGATGATTGACACGTCTTTTTCGGCCAATTGCAGGCTTTGATTGCCGTTTGAACCAATGGAAGTCTGTAAATGATAAAAAGGATCCGCCTCTTGACCTCCGAATAACTTTAGCCAATAAAGATCAATTCAAATGATGATTGACACATTGGTTAGCCAATGAAACGCCGGTAAATAAATCCCAGCATCCACCGCGTACTACTTGGCGTTCGGGGGAAAATCTAGTCGGCGGCTGCAAGTTACCGTAGTTGGAAAACTTAATGTTGATCCATAAATAAGGCGCACTGTATTATAAGGCGCATGGTCAGCTTTTGAAAAAAATAAAGGCTTTTAGGTGCGCCTTATAGTGCGGAAAATACGGTACTCAAGATCTAATAGCAGTATATCTTGATAAATCCACACGTGATTTTAAAAATTGCACATGTAAATTGATGATATATTCATGGCTCTACAAAAAACATGATTCACACAGTTTTTTTCCTTTTAATGGTACTGGAGAAATTGGAAAATGGGCTATGAAAATCTTTAAAAAGTTCATGAATCTGGCTATGAAAAAGGTGTATGAATAATTTATATATGTGTTACAATGGATTATTATGGTATGCCTTTTTTACATTGCTTTTCATTTAGATTGAAATTTTATAGCTCTGGTAAACACGTCTCAGAAAAGCATTGTCTGTTTAGATTAATATAGCCTGGGACCAAGTTTCTAATTGCCATTGAATTTTGTTTTTGTCACTCCAAAAAATACTTTTTGCCAATATTTTGTATGCCTGATAAATATTAGCATGATTATTATTGTGCAATCCTGAACATTTTATCTGTTTAGTAGATCCTGTATATTGTTTGTACTGGCCAAACACATACAAACATTGAAAATCATATTTTATAATGTGAAAAGATACATTTTTAGATTTAGAAAATGTTTTTATTGTTGCATTCAGGGTACCATAGTTTTTAGACATACCAAACCTGCTATTACTGCATGATGGCATTAATGCACCATTAACAACTAGGGAACAATCAACATTGTCAATCCGAAAAATAAGCATAATTTTTCTTATTCTTTTTTAATTTCTATAAGTGTCATAGAAAATATGTATTTTGTAATATACTATAAACTGGAGTAGTACACTACGGGAGTTTAGTAGTATTTGGTAGCACTGCCCATATTAAGATTTAATTCATCATAAAAACAGCAGTAGGGCTTCTTTGTGAATCAAGCTATCAGATAGCTATTCTTGATGTTTATTATTAGAATTAATTCCAGTTTTATATCACAGTGGTGTATACCTGAAGTGGCTGAACTGTTTTATATGCATATGTTACTATGTATGTAAGGCTAATTGGCCGGTCCAAATTGTCCCTAGGTGTGAATGGGCAAGTGAGTTGTCTGTCTCTGCGTGGCCTGGGACTGGCTGGCAACCAGTTCAAGGTGTCCCCTGCCCACTGCCCAAAGATAGCTGGGATGGGCTCCAGCAACCCCGCGACCCTACTGAGGATAAGCGGTGCAAATAATGGATGGATAGATGTTACTGTGTTTATTGCCATCAAAGAGTGTACATTTTCAAAAAGAAATGTATTGTGATTCAAGACTCTTTCATAAAATATAGGTGTTTTATAATGTATTTTACCTTTCACACAATGGCAATTTATTTGCCTAAAAAGATATTTTAATGCAGACAATTCTTACCAGGAAGTAAAACACTCAGTTTAGGAAAACCACACTTTTTTCAGGTGAAGAAACCTTAAGTGTTCTTTGCCTAACTCATTGTCCGTTCAAAGAACAAAAAGGCAGTCAGAACTGATGGCATATTGACTGATGGCATAAATGTTTATTTGTTTTTTTTCGGGTTATGTTTCAGATGTTTTAAGTAGTTAAAAAAATATATTTTCAAATGAGCTGCACTATATGATGCTACTTGTATCACTGTACTGCGTAATGGTTTTAGAAATGTGCCCCCATTCCTTCTCACAAGGTCATAGAGCAAAGTAAAACACAACATTTGCTTGTTTTTAGTAGGGAAGTGGCATTTTAAAAAAGCTTTTAGAACTGCAGAGCACAGGAGAAAGGAAAAAAAACAACATTATTTTGTCACACAGTGCTGCTGTCTGCAAGATTCGAGACTCACCAGGCAATCGGTATTGTGTGCCTTTGTTCATTTACGTACATTCACAAAAATGAAAGTAACTATCCCTTTGTTTATCCGTATATACACTACTGTTCAAAAGTTTTGGGTCGCTCTGACAAATGAATCTTTTATTTATCAAATGTGTTGTCCAAGTTCGGTGTTTGTTTTGCCCATATCAATACATTCCTTTTGTTGGCCAATCTGATTTGAAGGCCAGCAACTTGAAGGTGCCTCTTCGCTGTAGATGTTGACACTGATGTTTTGAGTGTGCTATTAAACCAAGCTGCCAGTTGAGGACCTGTAACGTTTCTATTTGTCAAACAAGAGACAGTAATGTACCTGTCATCTTGCCATTTCTCTTCCTACTCTGGTTAGAGCCTGTTTGTGCTGTTCTCTGAAGGGAGTAGTACATACCGTTGTAGCATATCTTAAGTTTATTGGAAAATTTCTTTCTTTCGACAAGAATAAACTGTCAAAACAAGAAACTTCTCTTATTCTGGCTCTTCTTAAAGTTTAACCACACCCAAAAATTTCCAGATATTCGACTAGCTTAAAGAAAGGTCAGTTTATATCTTCTCTTATCCACTAAACTATTTCCAGCTCTGCTAACATCTTTGGGCAAGGGTTTTCTAATCATCTGTTCGCCTTTGAAAACAATTAAACACAATGTACTATTATAACGCTGGAGTGAGTGCTGGTATCTGGAACTGGGCGTCTATACAACTACTGCATTAAAAACCTGACTTTTTAGCTAAAATAGTAATTTAGCACGTTAACAAGGCAAGGAGTATATTTTTGATTAGTTTAATGTCATCCTCATTGAATAAAACATTTTTTTAAAGGACATTTCCATGATATCCTAAACTTTTGGACAGTAGTGCGTGTCTATAAATTACTTCAAGTGTACAGTGGTACCTCTGCTTACAAATGTAAATCTTTACGAGAGTAGCTTTCTGACCTAAAGCATTTGTTAGAAAAACGCCTTTTAAATGTACCTGTGCTATTCAGTTCAAAGCCCTGCAAAAATACATATACTTTTTAATAAATCCTAAAAGAGCATCAGAACATGAAACAAATACATATTAAAATTAGATTACACCAAAATAAACATAAAACGAGAGGCACATCATGTAAAAAACAAAGAACAAAGGAAATAATACAATAATAATTTACTTTTTAACTGGCCTCTTTGTTGACTGTTCCTCAGCAGTAATTTTTGCCTCTTGTAACTTGAAAAACAGATCCAATGATGTCTGCTTTTGCCGGCTTTTGACAAAAGGAATGCGCAAAGCAGACGGCATCATGAGCGATTGCCCGATCTGTCAACACTTTTTCCGGGTGATTACTTTCCACGAATTCTGAGACCTCATGGAATTTTGCTAAAATGTCTTTAAATTGGGCTGATGGAATCGTGGCTGCATCATCCTCATTGTCGGCTCTGAACTCCCTCTGTACAGTGGTGTGTGCCTTCATACCTTTCTGTTATTTCTTGCCCTGTTTTAATTGCCAGAAAAAGTCTCTTCCTCTTCTTTTCTCCTTGTCCACGTTACTGCATGTCTTTCGTGGGGTCCATTGTGAATGATAGCTCTTTGTAGCGGTACTGTACAGTACACTGTTTACAGAGCGGGAAAGGGACTCGAAAAGCATGCCGGGATTCAAGCACTGGTTTGCCAGGTAGAAATGTGGGAGCGGCTAATAGCGGCACATACTGTACTTTATTTTTGACTTTGCATCCTGAAACTACTTTGCAACTAGAGGCAATATTTTTTCCCTGTATAGGCTCTCTGTTTGCATCTCTTGCAGCAGCATTAATGTGAAACATGATAAACACTATACTGTAACTCTGGTCTTCCTGAGTATATGAACTGACAAGGAAGCTCCGGTTTCTGTCTTCAATAAATATGAGATCCAAATTGGGGAAGGAAAAAAGATGGCAGTAAAGTATGATTGCTACCCAGAGGTCTATTGATCAAAGGCAGAACTGTTAACAGGCACCTGTGATTCGTCATTCACACAAGCCACTAGGGAGCCTTTAGGGACTGAATAACAAACTACTGCTTGCTGCTGATAGGGAGCAACACTGTTGTGTTTTTGTTTTCCTGTAATAGGCAGAGTTGGGTAAGTAGGCAAAGATTTTACTCAAGTAAAAGTATTGTTACTTCAGAATAACATTACTCAAGTAGAAGTAAAATTAGTCATCCAAATACTTACTTGAGTAAGAGTAAAAATACTATTTGGTGAAAAAATTACTCAAGTACTGAGTAACTGTAGCAACGTTGTATTTATTAATTTTTTTAAAACAACCAATCCGAGCATCAAATTATCACCCAATCTACAAACAAAATCATTTAATTTGAACGTCAATTAAAATAATCAACGTAAGTTTAGGTGCTTAATAAATAACAAAATCAAAATAGTATAAATAAAATGCATAAATTAAGCACATGCAGGACCAAGTAGCACATTTAAATTCCCAGGCAGAACAACAAGGTAGCCCGTGAACTCGAACAAAGGAGACATTGCATATTGTAGCTGGCAGTGTTCATTTTACCTCTGAAAAGTGATGAGTCCCGGGGACTCGCATGCTCAAAAATCTATGGGTCCCAACAGAAATCTATGGGTCCCTAAAATTTAGTGTTATCGAGGTTGAAATTGTAAATCGGTGACAAATATATAATAAAAATCTATATATTCATTCAGTTTTAATCATCAAATTATTAATTCATTTTCTGCATCAAATTATTGTTGGTAATATACTGATTAAAGGGATAACCACAAACCTGTCTTTTTTTTCATTTTTTTCTTTTATACTTCCTTTTTTTCTTAACTTCTTTATACAACATAATAATTCGTAATATAATGCATCAAAGCAAGTGAGCCGTTTGAAAGCCGCTCTCTTGAATGAGTTGAGCCGAAAAAGCCGGTTCTCTAAAAAGACACGGACTTTTCACCACACAACTCGAGATCGGCGTGCAGACGAAAACTCAAACCGCGAGACTAAAACAACATCTGCCGGATCTGCCTGACGAAAAGTTTGGAGTGCGGTAAATCTTTGTTTAAAAAAAAATGTAATCGGGTAATAATGACAATTTGGTGTCAAAAAAGTGGCGTCCCGGTGACGCACGTTGAATGGAGACTATGCGTCCCCAGCAAAAATGATGCTTTAGGATGCAGGGACGCGGGCAAACAAGAACACTGAGCTGGTGTTTCTTACCCTTTTTAAAGGGAACATGCTTTTAATGTGAGGCCAGGAGTGCTCCTCCTCTTCTGTGTGTTCATAGTCATGATTGGGAAGCAACATTTTCATTCTGTTTCATCCGTAAACAAAATGTCCCCCCGCTAAAGTTGAATATGGTCATGTGACGACCCTGCCACGGTTGATTGGTTAAACATGGTAGAGCCTGGCGGAGTTCTGCGTCAAAATAAATGCGCCTTAGCAGAAACGGACAGACGCGTACTTACTTGGAGGGTATTTTTTAAATGAACAAAGTAACGACTTCAATGTCTAATGTAGCGGAGTAAAAGTACTTCATTCCTACCCACATCTGGTAATAGGGAATGATCTTTGTAAAGCTGAAGGAGAGACACACCCAGAACTTTATCAAGACTGTGCCTATAACCGGGCAGCACATTATTTTTTAGAGTGTTAATAATACACAAGGGTTCCATATGCAGCACTACAATCTTCCATCTACTTCAGTTTCCAGAATCACTTATCCTCATGAGAATCGTGAGCGTACGGAAGCCTCTGTCGGCTGATTACAGGCATTAGGTGGGATCCATCTTGAAATGCTGGGACTGCCATCGCAAGATACCCAACAGAGCATACCCACACATAATTTATCAGTTATTACATATGTATTGGAAAGTAGAGCTGTTCAATTATGTTCAATTCATTCCAGATTCCTACATTTCGGTTGTACTCCTAATTTTTAGGGGCCAACAGCGTCCATAAAAATAATATCAGCTTAAAAAACAGTTGTATACAGTTTGTACTTTTTCAAAAATGTAATGAGGCATATTAACTCATTCAATGCCAGATGTTTTACTCAAATTGAAAGAGCTGGTGCCAGCCATATTTTGCCAGTCTAACTAATTTTTAAGGCCTACAAAAAACTTAGTTTTGAGGCTACATAGGCATAGGGAATATCAAAAGAATGCTTAAACCCTCATCTTTTCATAAGAAAAAAAATATGTACCATTGTTTAGTAAACAACAGTGGAATTTGAGTTTCTTGAAAATATTCTTTTACAAGAAAACTTCTGAAAACTGCTTTTTGTGAAAGGATGCATTTCAAGCAGAACTTTTACTTTGATGCTCTTATACATGTATAAGTGAATGAATGCATGAATATATATTTATATATATATATATATATATATATATATATATATATATATATATATATATATATATATATATATATATATATATATATATATATATATATATATATATATATATATATATATATATATATATATATATAGTTATGGGCAGCACGGCGGCGCAGTGGTGCGGCACAGTTCTGAGGTCAGGAAATGGAACCTCCTGTGCGGAATTTGCATGTTCTGCCCGTGCTTGCGTGGGTTTCCTCCGGGCACTTTAGTTTCCTCCCACATTCCAAAAAACTTGCATGTTAGGTTAATTGGCTGTTCCAAATCGTCCCTAGGTGTGAATGAGCGAGCAAATTGTCTGTTCCTGTGTGCCCTGCGACTGGCTGGCAACTGGTTCAGGGTGTCCCCTGCCCACTGCCCGAATTTAGCTGGGATGGGCTCCAGCACCTCTGCGACCCTACTGATAATGGATGGATAAAATAGTTGTAACCTACAACATTTAACCAATAATTTCCATGGGGGCATTTTGCCTGCAAAATAACAAGAATTTTTCAGCATCTGATCTTTCCTCTGATCACATGATTTTGGTCACCATGGTAATCGTGTTCCCTCGGGCAACTGCGTTTCTGCGGACGTGCACGAAAGGTCATCCCTCTCTGACCAGACGATGACTTGGTCATCTTCATTTGAAAGGAATATTTTCTGTTGAAGAGTTAAGTGCCTATTACTAGATGTTCTGTATAAACACTAGGAATTTAAATATCCTCAATGTGTGGACAAAGATTTTGGCACTCATGGACAAAGGTATTGAACGTTTAACTACAATCCTTTTAATAAAGCCGATCCGGGCGGTAGTAGCTCACGGTGTAAAGCGGTCATTTTGGGACCAAAGAGGTCCCAGGTTTGATTCCCGTCTCTTCCCAATTAAATGTCAAAGTGTACTTGAGCAAGACACTGAACAACAACGCCCCCCGATAAGCTCGTAGACCCCTTGCATGGCTGACTCCGCTATCAATACGTGTGTGTGTGTGTGTGTGTGTGTGTGTTTGTGTGTGTGTAAAAATGAATAAAGTGTGAAGTGCATCGTAAAAGGGCTTTGGCGTTTCCTCAAGAGCTATAGCGCTGTATAAATGCAGTCCATTTACCATTTTTCATGAAAACATGTTCTCTACTTTCTGCACATAAGGTTCTAAATTGTAAACCTACCACAAGAAAACTCCCAACTGAGCGCTTTAGAAAAACCTTCTTATGACTCTTTTCTTGCTTTTCTGTACATGGCAGGATATTTTCTCATGCATTACAGGGTATTAAACCGCACCATTTAAAAAAAAAAACAGAATGTTCAGGGGAAAAAAAGCTACACAAAGACATTCTGGTGTGCCCTTGCGTTCTCCAGTGTTTCTCTATGTGGCCCTAATAAGAAACAGTTTGGACATTTCTGAATGGAAAGCCCTGACCTACAGTATGAGAATTTGGCAGCGTAAGAAAAGACAATCAACACAACTTCACAGTAAGGCCCGAACACAAAATCACACCCAGGACCTCCGAACTGTGAGTCAGGCATGCTAACCTTGTGTTTATATTGTCTATGTCGCTAAATAATAGCCAAAAAAGTAATACAAATTTCTCATTTTTGGGGGAAAATATTTTATTATGTCACAGACTACGGTTACATGCAGGCAATATTCATCCATTACTTCATCAACTCATGTGTCAGTCTGTCCATCCATCCATCTGATTGTCCAAAGAGAGTGTTACAAACCATAAATAATTTTGCCTCAGCACTCACCAAACTGATCATCAAAATTAAACATAACTTTACCAAATACTATTTTGGAGAACTGTAGTTTGGTTTTTAATGTGGAAGAAATTGCCCTATGATCACTAACATATCTCACTAAATGAAAAAAAGAACAATAATTTCATTAATCAAAAACTGAGTTTAATTATTTAATTTGATTATTGTATTTACTAACACAAACTAAAGCAAACAAGATCCTCCAGTAATTTAAACAAAAACAAAAAAACTGATATCATCTAAGACTAAAACATCCTTCAAAAATATAAAATACAAAATGTTGTCAAGACAAGGACAAACTGAACCATGACGAAGGACTGAGTAAAAAATGGTAACTAGAACCGCGCACTAATCCAGAGTTGGGCAACCTGGTCCTCGAGGTCCGCAGTTCCTGCATCTGTTTGGAGGGTTTTCTACTTATATTCAGGTGTTACAAATCATCAGCTCGTTAGCTAGCTTGCAATATAACAAATCATTTACAAATGCAAGAACATATTTACTACTGGGCTAAAGGAAAACAAGAGTAAGGGCTGTGTTGCGTAAGATGTGAGCCCTATATTTTTAGCGCCTGGGCAACCATACTGTGAAGAATAGTGTCAGATTGAAAGGTGGACATGTCTTCGTGTTGTTGTCGTTGGTGGTTTCCAAGGTAATGCACCAAAGTACGTTCACTTGTTATCGTTTGTAAGCTATGTCTACTTGACCAGAAGTCCTGGGTTGTGAGTGTTAGATTTAAGTTAAAGTCAAAGTCAATTTGATCTGTCAATTTCTCAAATTTACTTGACAAACAAGAAACTTAAATTCAGTTTCCCACTCTCCCATGCCCAGACAGCAATTGACGATAAATTGCAAATGCAAAGAACAGTTCTGACCTAAACAATGCAACAATGCCCATGAACTCGAACAAAGGAGACATTGCATATTGGAGATGGTGTTGGGCACTCTTTTTAGGGGGAACATGCTTTTGATGTGTCGGTATTGCTCAGCGACATTTTCGATCTGTTTCATCCATAAACAAACACCCAATACTTTTACTATTGAGTAATTCAGTTACTAACAGTTACTTTTTGGAAGAAGTAGTGAGTAACTATGACTAATTACGTTTTTAAAGTAACATGCCCAACATTGATTATATAATTAATGTTGGCAAGAACATTTAATGCATTTATGGACATTTTTCTCTGTGATTTCGAAGTGTGTGTTTTTACACTGCAGTTAGCTTTGAATACCAAATATGTGCATCATGGAAAAAATAACTGTTAACCAAAAATCTGAGTCTCAGATTACGTCGGGTTGATACAATGCAAGAAAGCTAAGACGCTGGCGTAGAAAAATAGAGAGGGAGAAAGAAAGAGAATAGAGATAGAGAAAGACAAAGAAAGAAAGAAAGAAAGAAAGAAAGAAAGAAAGAAAGAAAGAAAGAAAGAAAGAAAGAAAGAAAGAAAGAAAGAAAGAAAGAAAGAAAAAGGCATAAAGAGAGAAAGATAGCAAGAAAAAGAGGGAGAAAGAGAGAAAGAGGCAGAGAAAGAATGACAGAGAAAGAAAGAAAAAAGAAAGAGATAGAAATAAAGAGAAAAAAGGATATAAATAAATTAAAAGAAAATGAAATAGAGAGAAGGAAAGTGAAAGAAGCTGAGAGAGAGAAAAAGAAAGAGAAAACGGAGAGAAAGAATTAGAGAAAAAGTTATATAAAGACAGAAAGTGAGAGAGAAAGCCAAAGAAACAGAAAAAATGGAAAAAGAGAGATGATAAATGGAGAGTAAAAGAGAAAGTGAAACAGAAAGATAAAAAAGAGTGTGAGATAGAGTATCAGAATGAGAGAGAAAGAAAGAGAGAGAGTGAAAACAATACAGCTACAGTTGCTTCATGGGGGCTTCTAGCTTTGGCAACATCAAGTTGACATAATTAAAACTGCAGCTCTTTTCTCTCCGCGTTATCTAGCAGGCTGGAAACAATCTGTCGGTGAGCCTGATCCAGCCCGCAGGCAGCATGACTAACACCCCTATTTTGTGCCATATATCTAATGCCTAAAATAAAACATGCAACGTATGCAAATCATGACTTATTTTACAAATCATCGTGAATTTAAAATATTACTCATTGATATTGAAACGTGTTATGTACCTGTATATAGAGGCAGTATCAGTAGATTACCTGCTTAGGCGATCATGTTGTAAAATAGACTCATGTTTATTAGATTTAGCAATCCTACAAAAATACCCAAATGGGATTCGTGCAAGGAACATGACAGGCGGAATCATTTTTTTATATGCACGGATAAAATGGAGTTTGGCTAACTTTAATTCGTGAACTCCCTTGTGTCTAACTTTGCTTTGCAGAAGTACAACAGCGGTGCAGTGGAACATAATTGGAATAGACGAGATAAGAGGAAGAAAATGGCACTAACTAAGTTGGGGTTGTGGGACAGAATAATAATAGATGAATAAATAGATGTATGATGTACAAGTACATGAGATATGGAGACAAGCACTAGTGCATTAGCAGTAGATAATCATTAGTCAAACCACAAAGATTATTTGGTGTGTTAAGAATAGTGAAGAGGTAAAGCGTCTAAAAAAATAGCAACTATTTTTAGAGTTCTTGAGGCTTAATTTTCTCCTGTAACAAGCTGCAGTTTATCAACACTGAAGCAAAACTCAATTAAAAGTTCAACTTTTTAAGATAATAAAGGTTCAAGGAACCGCTCACAGGCCTATGAGTAAGTATCTTATTTATTTGCTGCTTTTCGTATGGAAACAAAATACTGAAGAAATAAACGGCCTATGATGTCTTTTCTTAAAATTCTTCCACCACATCTTAATCTATCCATCTAAATTCTAAACTACTTCATTTATCCTGATTTGTGTGTTTGTGCGCGTATGTGTTTGTACGTTTGTACTTATAGTCGACGGCACAACCTATTTTCTTAAAAATTTACACAGTTGTGCTTTAGGCCTCCGTGAACATCTTTATCTAGATTCCGAGTCAACCACCAAAAAATACCAACAAAATTAATAAACATCTGCTTTCGTAGGGCCTGCTAATGAGGTTTTTAACCTCCTCTGGTGACCAAATTGGTTACTGCCACTTCCGACCACGGCCCCTGGTCTGTGGAATGCTCTTCCCCCTGAGATTCGATCTGCAACCTCAGTGGAACTGTTTTAATCTAGGCTTAAAACGAGCTTCTATTCTATAGCTTAAGAAGGACCTATATTTCATGTTAAGAATATCTGTGTATTATTTGTTGTTGCAACATCCATTGCAGCCTAGTCATCCTGGAAGGGGGATTACCTCATGTCAGGTCCCTTCTCAAGGTTTCTTCATTTTCCTCATGTTGAGGTTTTTGAGTTTTTCCTTGCCCTCGTGTAGGTTTTAGATCAGGGGATGGTGTAATAATACTCTGTGATTTGCAATAATCTGTGGTCTGTGCAGCCCTTTGAGACTCTTTGTGATTGAGGGCTTTACAAATAAACACTTGACTTGACTTGACTTAAAATTGGTCTCTCGTCTGAAGTTAATTAAGAGTGTTGAGGCTCATTTTGACTATCATATTGGTTCTAAATAATGGTTTCAAAACAACGTGCAAGCATAGTTCTTTTGTAAAAAACTCACAAAATACTGCAATCAAGGATACCAATGTATTTACCTACAGTGCAGACGGCGCTGGGCAAAGAAGAAAGAGTGTGCACTATGTATAGCTCTGCTCATTCCTACCGCCCACCCGATCAAATTGCTCCACATTCTTTGCTAGAGCTTCTAGGTTAAATGTTTGTTTTGGGTTAAAGGTTGTTATTTGGCTTTTCATCATAAAGTGTCTTATCAATGAACATATATTCTTTAATGAGCTTCCATATAAAGGATAATTTAGCGATTTACAGCCACAACAAGCTCTGTTGGTGTGACATATTGACTGTAGTTAAAGTTGTGTCCTATATGTACTGGAACGAACCCCGTGTTTGTCAATAACGTCTTGGCTTCCTGTGTGTGACAATCGGTTCTCCATGGTGCAATATATTGAAGAATTGCGTAAGTTCTAATATACTGTACTCATCGCGACTGTTGTTCTATTGGAACGAACATCTTGATTGTTGCAATTGTTTCTCATGAACATGTTTCAACAAACCACAGAACCAACAACCGTGTCCAAGTAAAAGCATTGCCGGGCCATTTTGCTTGTTTCTATTAGAAAACAATGCATGGAACAGGAAGGTTAACAAATTTAACAATATTAACTTTTTTTAACACATCGTAACATGGGCTAATATCACAAAGCAGAAAAAAAAAGAAATCGTCAATCTGACCCATGAAAACTGTCGGCACAGTGATTGACTCGCTAGCACGTTGGTCTCACCGTTTAAAAGTCCTGGATTATCAAAGGTCTTGGGTTCAATTCCACCTACTGGCCTTCCTGTGTGCAGTTGGCATGTTCTCCCTGTGCCTGCCAGAGTGTGTTTCCTCCAGGCACTCCAATTTCATACCTCATCCCAAAAATAGGTATGGATGTTCAATTGGCGAGGCAAAATTCTCCCTCGGAATGAGTGCTTGAGTGAATGGTTGTCTGTTCTTGTGTGCTTTGCGATTGGCTGGCATCCAGTCCAGGTTGTCCCTGGCCATATGCCTAAGGTCAGATGTGATGGGCTAAGGCAACCCGTAACCCTGGAAAATAAACGAATGATCTTTAGAAACCAAACAAACGACTGCAAATTTATGAATCCAAAGCACACCTGATTAAAATCTGCCTGCTCATATTTAATAACAAATCTCAATTTTGTCTTTGTACAAGCCGCCCCGGAATTTATAATACAGGTCGACCGATTATCGCGCGGGCGGATTATTGGAATCGATATTTGGGAAGTTACACTTATGTGGGCTCTCTTATGCAGCTGAGCCCTCTGTTTCCCGTCGCTAACCACCTTGTTCTGACTCCCCAACATGTCCAACATGCCTGAGTGTGAATCAAGCCGGGGATAATTATGAGATTTTAGAAAGTGTTGGATTAGGAGATAGCGTAAAAAAAGTGTAGTCTGTTTAAGGGAGCAGGTTCAGGTGGACACCTCTATATTAGCTCTTACTCCAGGAGTGCCCACACTTTTCAATTTGTTAGCTACGGAGAAATTTCCTTTGCTTTTTGCACTTTTTTTTAAGTTAATTTAAGTCATGTAGATTGTATGGACATTTTATTTCTTGTAAAAAAAAAATCAGGGAGCAGGTTAAGGTTTTATAAATCTTTGTTCAAGTTGCTCCTAATCCTAATTTTATTTCCTGTACTGTTAGTTTTTGGTTTAAGTGAAAGATGAGTCATGTTAGTTGTGTTGATTCTAAATGTAAAATGTTTCAAAGAGCTATTAAAGTTGTATTTGCATTTGTAACGAATATTCTCTTTTTTTTTTTTTTTGCATTATTGAAAATATCTTACGTGAATTGTTATAGCTTTTACAGCAAATGAACATGGGCTCGGAATATCAGTTATCGGCTCTTAATAATCGGTATTGGTTTTGGCCCTGAAAAATCCAAATTTGTTTGATACCTACAGCTGTAAAAATGAAGTAAGGTATGTGCATTTCTTACATTTTAAGCGCATGTGTTAAGGACGAAAAAACAAAAAAAAATAAACCGCACCTTATTCAAAGACGCAGTGTTTAGAATAAGGCAAAAAGTAGCAACTAGTTATGCTGAATTCACGGTAGTTGTAAATGCATGCATGTTTCAAGTGCGTTGACACTTTGCCCTCATTGAGTTTAACATAATTGAAAATTGAATTTCATATATGACTATGTTTAGCAAAGCACTTGAGGGTTCTGCACAATTCTCCTAAAAACCTTTTACCCAGCTTCTATCTTTAAATATTCGCTCCTGTCAGTCATAGCCCTTTGGTCGAGTATGCTACTTTTTACTTGGACTCTTCTGTTAGACAACTTTACTAAAAAGAAACATAACACATTTCAATTGTAAAAGTGGGATCCACCTGGCTACCAAAGCATCGGGGGAGACCTGGAAATCATATTCTGATTTTTCTACCATACTTTAGTACCTGAAAACATCATAATGCTCTAGTATGTCCCCCTGTGAGTAATTTAGGGTTTAGTGACCTCAACATAGTAGCCATAGCCAAAGGAACAAATAAACATTCTGAGAGTCGTTAGATGAGCAATCTACTACCACTGAGCTATAACATTCATTTCTTATGTTACAAATGAGTATGCATACAGTATACCGATATCTAATGTAAAGGTTGGTACTTGATTTAACTTTAATGTTGTGTTTACAAGGATTTAAAAGTGCTTGAATTTTGGGTAAAATGTTGCAGGTTTTAGATCAGGAGGTGGTGTAATAATAATCTGTGGTTTGCAATAATCTTTGGTCTGTGCAGCCCTCTGAGACTCCTTGTGATTAAGGGCAATACAAATAAACATGACTTGACTTGATTTGCCATGTTTCATGAATTTAAAAAAAAATCATATGCTCATGCCTTTTTGTGGCTTTAATCCTCATTGAAGCCTCTGTCAAACTGCTTGTGTGGCGCAAGTATGTGCATATCTTAGATGCACTCCAATAAACCCTTCTTGTTTTATTTTAAGGGTTTTGGTTGTTGTTTTGACGGTATTTGAAAGTCATTTTTTTACTTTCAAAATTTTCTAGCTTTACTGACAGAAAACCACGAGCATGAACTCACTCCTCACCACAACCCTCGCCGCCCCAAAAGCCCTCCCTCCCGGTTCCTAATGTGTTGCAAACACAGTTGAATTTAATGACTGTTAGCTTTGATTTACCATTGCATTTCTCCCTTGTGACTAACGGCAGCTGGCATTAGCTTGAATGGCATTATCCTATAAAGCGTCATTACCCTCCAGCGTCGCGCCCAAGAGGACAAGTGCATGCTACACACAAACTGGGAGGGCACTCCGAAAAGGATTTCGTATTAATTATGGACATTTATTAAAGGGATTCCCAAATTCTAAAACTTACAAAATGTGAAAGAATAGTACATGTTTTTGAAAAATATCTATTTATATGTCATTAATATATTCCAATTATTTTCAGAAATAATGCATTTTGGAGACAGTCTGTCTCGTCTTTGACTTCCTGAGCGCTGACGCCATGTGAAGCATCCTAGCAAGCCAGTCACCCTATTGGATTACATGTTAACTAATCAAATAAGTGTTGATCGGCAGAAAAACAGGAGGCTGGCAGACCAGAAACATGCAGTAAGCAGCTAGAATAACCGCGAGCCAACGACAAAAATCTACTCAGCAAACAAACACGAACCCAGCCGGGAGAAAAAACAATGAGCACGGCAGACAAGCCAGTTAGCCGACTGCTAACGGGTCTACCTTAGACCAAACATAGCTGGAACCCTAGGAACATATCTCCATTATTAAGGAGAGGAACACTACATGTTCTGTGCTAAATTGGGAGAAAAAAGGGGTCTTTTGAATCCCTTTAAGGCCCACACAAAAATTAAGGTAGTGTTTATTAGTGCTTATTAGTGTAGATTGTAACGGGAAGAACTTTCTGCAACTGAACATGTAAGCTTCAGATTACTGTACCGCTATTTTACCCATAACCAATATGGGGAAAGAATTGCCTTAAAAATATTTACACTTGTATTGTTCAGATCCACAAATATATTCACAATTTACTTAAAATAAAATAAAATCATATGTCTTGAAAAATGCAAAAACGTAAAAGATTAAAGATCACATTATGTAAACCGCAGATATATTTGCAGATCCTCTTTACTAATATAGGAGAAATTGAAAAATTAGCTTAGGAAGTCCTTAAAAAGTGCTTACATTTGGCCATGATAATGGTGTACAAACACTGAATGTAATCTGTGTTTGTTTTAGTTTTTGCTCTTCTATTTTTTTGGCTAAAAATTGTTGACTGCTGGGTAAAGAGCTCTTATTGTCCTTGTGATGGATTGTTAGGTGAACAGAGATTGAATGACCTTGACTTTGCCAATAATGCTGCAATCTATCCTTGTTGTTCGACTGGACACCCTGTCTCAGAAATCAGAGCGTCTCGGTGTGTTATGGGTAAAGATGAATATCCAGCCACTCCGTCACTTTTTGATATACGACACAGCATTTTATTTTTGTGTGTTCAGAGCAAGTAATGATAATGGTTTTTATACTCCCTGATTTGAGGAAACAACACAAAGGTTCAATATTGGACTATTCAAAATTGCAATGGTTATCACACAGAATTAAACGATTGTAACCAAAAATCATACCGTTTCTGGAAGTCGGACTTGGTGTATGCATTTATTGAAATTAAAGTGGTTCAGTGCGATTAGCGGACACGGATATCAAAGATTGATTTTAACTTTGATGGCAGTAAATGAGTAAATGGTGCCACAAAAGAAATAAAGTCTAGAGGAAGCAATTTGCACTGAAATTGTACACAATGTACCAACTGCTAGTTTCAATTTCCTTTTTGTACTCCTCCACATTTCAGAATTTAAATCAACCCCTTTTCCGCCCCAGCTGCCTCCTCTAGGTCAATCTACCATCCCAGTGAAAAGATCTGAAATTGGGGAAAAGCTATTGGGCCTGTGATTTTTCTCTTCTCCCAAAAGTGCCCCCTAGAGTGAGAAGTCATAGGAATTGATTTGTCACATAACGCTTCCCAAGTGAGTCATAATTTGCATGCAAATCTACCTATAACAGGAGTGAATCATTTTCGATTTGGAAACCACAGAGCACAGAAGAAAGAAACAAGAACGTTACTTTGTCACACAGTCCTGCTGCTCCAGTAACACAAGACTCGAGACACACCAGACAATTAGTATTGTGTGCCTTTTTTTCATTTGAAACATGCAGTTACACAAATTAAAGGAAAATGCCTTTTATTTATTCATATACATATATAGGATAGCTTAAGCCAGACCTAAACCGCACTTGCCAGACTTAAACCTATCTGAAGAAACAAGAACATCGCAGTGAAATCAAAGATCAGATAAATGCAAGCGCTGGTTATTTCCATCTACCTCTATGCCTGCGACACATGGACTTTTACAGCAAAACTGCAAAGGAAAATCCAGGCCATGGAGATGCAATGATACAAGAAACTTCTAGGAATCAGCTACATAGCCGTTTTGACAATAGAAACAGTACGCAAAACCCTCAGAGCGCACATTGGACCCTACGAAGAACTAATGCAGACTGTGCGTAGACAGAAACTTCAGTGGTATGGTCACTTCAGAAGATCATCAGGACTGGCCAAGATCATTCTCCAGGGATCGGTCCAAGGGAGCAGGAGGAGAGGAAGACTGAAAAATCTGGCCCGACAACATTAAAGAAGGAACTGGTGCCAACTTTGCCACTACTGTTAGGTTTAAGTCCCCAACATTTATGATAAAACGCTCTGAAATAAAAGACAAAGAGAATCTGATCAGTTTTAGATATCTTGCAAGGAGAGGATCGAAGATGTATACCGCCATTCTCCCAAATCACTCTGAAGAAATCTCTGATCTCTCCCTTCTTTTTATCAGTCTCAACTTTCTGAAGGGAGGGGTTCTATCTAACTAGTTGAGACTGCTGTCTGACTGTTGCTACGCGGAGTTATTGCAAGCACAGATTATTCCAGGTCAGGGTGCATCCATTGGTATGTGAGACAGACTGTACAAAAAACAACTCAAGGCCTTGAAGAACAGCTTACAAACTGAAAACTCTACAAAAAGGGCTGAGAACACTTAAAACATATTAATGTCAACTGTAGGATAAATATATGTATATAATTCCAACAACTACCCAAAATAAGGCTAGGAACTGTTAACAGTGGAGAAATCTGGCAAGAGTTTTGTCCTCATTGTTGCCCCTACGACCAATGCAGTGAAGTGATCAGTGAACCATAAACTATATGGAGATTGACATTGGCCGGTGGGCCGATGGACTTTGATAAACAAATATGTATCCGTGCGATGTCAACAGTCACTGAAATATGTCATGCCACATATAATTGGAAAGCTTCAACTCTAAGGATTCAAAATTTGATTTCAAAATATACTCATCAGAGAAACATCACAATCAGGATACCCAAAAACTATAAAGCCGAGGTAACTCACCAATACGTCCCCTGGCCGTCTTCAACTCCTTTGAATGGCCGTGAAAATGGCTTTGTTCCATCAAGTACAATCCATAGATGCCAACCGTTTCTTGTAATCTGTTCATTTCTCCACTTTATTTCTGTTTACAAATACAAAGACTCGTAAAATGATTCCCCATATGGTTGTTAGCCCTCCTCTTTCGATTAACACCTATTCCATGACAAGACTCTGTTGACTCTAGTTTTATTTGTGCACAAAGCATAAAGTTACATTAAACTTGCGTCTTCTTCGATACATGTGTACATGGGTCTCAACCTTACCTTCACTGCACAGGCACTCCTGGTGGCCATGAGAAAAAATGCATATTTTGGCCGCATGTTTGAATGAGCCGCAGTGTTGAAAGCTTGGGAAAAAAGTTGCAGATAATAGTCCGAATTTTATGGTAATTCGTCATTATGTTTTTCTTTTTAGCATTATTTAGCCAAGGCCAAAGCCCACGACCTTTTCGGCCCCGACACTCCAGTTGAGAAACACTGCTTGACAGTATATTTAATTCTATTGGCAATTGAGTAAATGTAGCCCGGAGTTTCTGAACTCCTTTTTACAGAATCAAACATTATCCAACATTAGCATTGACTGTTCTCACATCCTTTCTTTCATGTTGTGTTGTATTAAACATGCAGCTTCTCAGGCGCGTTGTTAAAGGCCCGGTCACACAGCCTTTCACGGGCGTATCGAGGCTGAATCACAGCCAGAGATTTCTGCCCGTGAAGCATACGCTGTTGGACGCTTTGAGATCGCGATACAGACGAGATACAGCAGTGCTTTACACGCGGTAAGAAATTCACACGCGGTTGGCCGCGCGAAAAAGTTTTGCGCTGCTCAAAACTTTAGACCACGGGTAACCGCGGGCGGCACAGGTGGTACACACGAGTTAAAGATGCGGTACGAACGTGCTAGGACGTGCTACGGCCACGGCCAAGACGTGGTTACACGCGGGTTGGACGCGAAATTTTAACAGGTAATAGCGGGTGGAGCACGGTCATAGCACGTTTGTTCTGCGCCTGTATCGCGGTGTTATCACGTGCATTAGCGTGTGTACCGCGTGTAAGCACGGTCAAACGCGACGCAGCCGCGGTTACCCGCAACAAGGACGCGGAACAGTCGCCGGCGTCTGTTTCGCGGGCATACCACGGGTAAACAGCTGGTTTGGCCAATTTTGCACATTTTCCACCGCGTTTGCTTCACGGGCAGAAATTTCTGGCCGTGATTCAGCCTCGATACGCCCGTGAAAGGCTGTGTGACCGGGCCTTAAGATTGAGCCCAGAAACTAAAATGCTTTGGAACGCAACGCTGGGTCCATCTCGTCACAAATAGAGGCTTAATAAAAAAGGGATAGGAGAACGGAGGACTGAATGAGAGAATGACAGCTAGAGAGTCAAGGACATAAGGCTTTAGAAGCAGCAATTTGAGTGCAGTGACAATGCCAGCCCTATTATTTCTCAAACACGATCGATAGTCTTCAAGGCTTACAGTAGTCTTTTGTAATCGTAGCTGTTACTCACAACGTTAATCCGAGTCAGATTAATTGCAATTTAAACCTACTATGTACACAGAAAGCTAAACGTTCGAATGTCACAATGCTACATCTGTTTTTCACCTATTTCGTTTCCTTAATATAAATCTTCGGGGAGTGAAAAATATACATTAATGGCAAAAGATATGAGAAGATATTAACTTAATTGCGCTGATGAATCAATGACAAATATCACAAGGCAGGAACATGCAGTTGCTTTTAAAAATGTTGTTTTAGGGTAGCAATAAATGTTACAATCCTGCCTCTGGAGAGTTTAAACTGATAACTTAACTTTTTAAACTGCATGCTATGCTGAGAAACAAAATAAAAACACATGTAATCTTCTACTCCTCCTTTCTGTTTAACATAGCAAAAGAGCAAGGATATTCCGTATCTTTCGGACTGTGAGGCACAGTTCTTTTCAAAGCTTGGCTGGGGCTAAGACTTATTCTTTTGTGAATATTATATGTGAAAATATCAACACATTACTGTATAATTGAATTTTTTTTTTTAACTTACTGTTACTGTATATCACTTTGAATGTTATTTTTACACTAAACAGGAAGGAAGCCGCTCTAGCCTTTGTTGACAATTTCACCCTTAACCTCAAAATAATAGCGGAAAGAGAAAGCCGGCGCATATTCTATCTCCGGGACCTAACAGAGGTTGTTTACCGGTAAAAGTGACAATGAGAATAAATGTTAGAATGGATTTAGTGATTGAGAGTAAAGATGAGTTTGGTAAGCATGTTCTTTATGCTGAGATATGCACATATGTGAAATGTTTCTATACTGTGTTCTCTCTGTTATTGTTATTTTAAATTGCCTTGATCAATTTTTGGGTGTTGAATTTTATCAAATAAATGTCCCTCCAAAATGCGACTTACTTTACTTTACTCCGAGTGTGACTTATACATGTTCTTTCCTTCTGCGTATTGTTTATGCCATTTTAGTGAAAAATCAAATCGTAATTTTGTAAAAAGTCTTAGGTCTTCTAAATGTTCTAAATTAAGCTTGGAGTCTTATTCTGGGTGTATTGTGTGTTTGCCATGTCCGTTTATACAGTTTCCTGATGTCTGAAAGACATGCTTTAAGCTGCCTATGGCAAGACCGGAGGGTTAAAAATACAGTACAAAGCAAGCAAACCAAATTTCCTGGCGTAGGTGTTTAAATGACACTGTGGAAGACAACTTGCATAATCCGATTTGTTTATATGGGAAAACGCCTGGTTATTCTGAAGTTGTTTAGAATTGTTTCTGAGAATGTTTTTGCAAAATGTCTTAAAATGTATGCCAACTTGTCCCACGTGTGGACTAAAGGAATGACCAAAAAAGGACTTTTGGAGTCAGCCTGTTGGTTATATAAACGGGAGAGTTTCTCTGTTCATATACGATCTTTGTATTCTGTTATGGAGTCTTGATCAATTAAAAAAGGTAGACCCATTTTCTCTTGCATCTTTCTTCAACATGCCGCCCCCTAGGACAGGTGAAACCTGATGTTGGGTACTGGAGGAATTGGAAAAATGGCTTTGAAAGTGCTTAGAAAGTGCTTGAATTTGGCCATGATAAAGGTGTACAACTCTGCTCATAAAAACTGATCCCCAAGGCACAATATAAAAATATTTGTTTAAGCATACAAAAATTTAGAACTGTTTCTATAGTCATTTATAACAACATAGTGAACATTGTTTTCAATGACATTAGATTTAGCACTCCAGAATGAACATTTATGAGAGTATTAAAAAGTAAAATAAGATTAAAAAAAAAATGGATTTTAGGATAAATGGGCAAATATTTCCAAAGTAGTGCTTGGAGACTTGCCAGAACAATTGCGCAATGAAAAATAATGCGATGACAGCAGCCTTGACATATTCCCAAAGTAGCAGTACAAAAATAAAATATAAATACTCATTTTCTATACATAGAAATTAATATAATTTTTTTTAATCACAGTTTTTTTGTGCTTGTTAGGATTGTGATGGCCCTAGGAAAGAAACTGTCTGAGCCCGTTAGTCCTCGTCAAAGAAGTCGTGTGATGTTTTTTGGCTCTGCTGGGTCTCATAAACCATAAAAAAGGGAAACATCAAAGTCTCCAGAGATGCCAAACACAGTACTACGTTAATAGCTGCGATTTGCATTGTTTGCTGCCTTGTCGCAGTGAGCAGGAACAAGCTGCTTGTAATCTTGTTTTTGAGGTTTCAGTTCTACCTGACAGCTGTAATGGCAACCATTTGCAGTGGCAGCTGTGTATGGCCTCACAACAATGACACTTGTGTATGTTTTCATTATTGATTCTATGCTTTGTTAAATACTATTTTGCATTTGTAATAGCCCTATCGTAAATTGTGTGTTTTTGCCCTGTAATTAGCTGCCAACCCGTTTAAAATGTCTCCTGCTCACTTGCCAAAATCAGCTCGGATGGGTTCCAGCCCCTCCTTGACTAACGTCAGGATAAGCGGCTGGAAACGAATTATACCTTTCATTTTATTTACTCGTCCTAATTCACATTGTCCATCCTTTGAACAGGGTTTGTACAGGTTCTTGAAATCCTTGAAAATGCTTGATTTGGACTCTTTGCGTTGGCCAGGATTGAAAAGTGCTTACATTTTTGGTTAAATGCTTGGAAATGCTTGAAATTGTTGCCATGTTCATCAACAAGTCTGCTTGAAAATGACGCCGACACTGTTCTCGGGTGGTTTTGCTTTGCCTTTGCATTTGTTCTTCTCTTGTGATTAACGGAAACTGTCATTAGTCTGTACAGCGTGATCTCATGAACCGTCATGGGTCCCTACTCGTTGCGCCAATAAGGAGAGGTAAATGCAACACCTTGACTGGGTACGATGAAATGTCTATTAGTGCAAGGAATACGTATCAATAATGGACATTTATTATGGGCCATGCAAAAAGATTAAGGTAGTTTTTTCTAGTGGTAAATTGTAATGGCAATTCCTGCAACTGAAAATGTATGCTACATTTTACTGTCATCTTTACCCAACACCTATATAGGGAGAGATTTGTCTCAAAATTAGTTACAGAAGTATTGGGTTGATCGACAAATATATTCTCCATTTACTCAAGATCTAAAAATCATATGTCTTGATAAATGCAAATGCAAGATGCATAATCGCATAGGCAAATAACAGATGTATTTGTGGCTCTGCAAAATTCATGATTCACCCTGGATTTCTTCTTTAAATGCTACTGGAAAAATTGGAAAATTGGCTTTGAAAGTCCTTAAAATGTGCTTGAATTTAGACATGAAAACGGTGTACAAATTCAGTGCAAATGAGTGCCCCACAAAAACAGTCAGATAAGCCTGATCGATGTGCTGCGCTCTATCTCACAGCTGAGGAACATAAACCGATGGGATATAACACCCTAATTATTGCAATCCCTTTTACCTCCTCCATTTGTCATGTCACCTCTCTATGACCTTTAACATATTCACGACCTATGCATGTCACAGTCTATGTCCAGCCCGTCCTTGCAGCCTTGCCCCTCTGCCACTCCTTTTTGTTCGTTGCCCCCTTCCCAGGTGGGCGATCAGATTCTGGAAGTGAACGGCCGCAGCTTCTTTCACATCCCACACGACGAAGCCGTCCGAATACTGAAGTCGTCGCGGCATCTGATGATGACGGTGAAAGACGTGGGCCGAATGCCTCATGCCAGAACTGTGGTCGGAGAGACCAAGTGGATTGCCAGCTCCCAGATTGCAGAGAGCTCCGCTAACAGCAGTGTGGCAGGGTAGGTTTCTACACAGCTTGTTGCACTTTATTTCACCAATTTTTTAAAACAGTTTTCCAGCTACGAGGTATGTGACGTCAGTGGCGTACTGTGCGCTTTACACCTATGCCTTCGCTGAAGTTGAATTAGTGATGTGTCATTCATGAACAAACCGGCTCTATGAGCTGGCTCCCGGAAGTGAAATTTTGTTTTATTTGTGAGGACTCTGGTAGAGTGGAAGTAATTTGGGCCATGCCCTGCCCCCACCACACACCCGGCCCAAAATTCGGATTGGGTCAGGCTTGAGCTCCGGCTTAAGATCTTACCTCTCGGCTGAAGCTTTTTTGTGAAAGGCTTGCTCGCTTCTGAGTTGTCCGACCTTTCATTGACAGATCAACACAATAGTATTTTTCCCTTGAGCAGCTCTAACAGCTGTTAGTGTGATCACTATGGTGGATTACCGCCCCCTAGCCAATCAGTTAGTGAAACCGGTGACGTTTTCAAGGCTTTCTAGAGGGCTCCTAGAAACCAACTCGGAATCTGATTGGCTGAACCAACATCTTTCTCAAACACTAATATTATGCTGCAGGGCCTTCAAGATTTTTTGTGAAGGCGTCTGGTTAGATTTCCGAGTCAACAACTAAAAGCTGAATTGTGATTGGTAAGGAAGCAATCAAAAAAAGTTGACAGACAATTTTTAATAATTTAATCCTTATTCCTGTGGTAAATATAATTAACTTCGTGTGATTCAGATATTTTTTAGGCTAGAGAAGACACTGCAGTCCCTCACGGGCCACCAGTTTATGACATTCTGTACATTTTTTTTAACTTTTCAACTTTACAGCAACTGTGACTTGTTTTACTTTTGTCCCAAGCAAAAAAAAAGTCCACTCCAAGGGTGTATTGTGGAATCACTATCGAGCACAGCTTTATTTAGTCTGTCTTGTGCATTTTTGCTTAACCCGTTTAAGTTTGCTATTGACATAGCTGTGACATTTCATCCAAACCATGATGAAATGGCACAGCTATGTCAAGCCAGTTGTAGAATTGGGATAGATGTGTCAGTCATTGTGTTTTATGGCAACAGCTCCTTGAGTTTCATAAAGATGGAGAAAAAATTGCAAGAAAAAAAGGTTATACGAACACTGTTTTTAAGAAAACGGACAAAGCGTGGAGACCATTGCACAACTGATAGTTACTGATCTATTTTGGTTGTTTTCTGTCACATCCTGCCAAACTTGATCAGTTCATGCTGCAAAGCTGTATAGGTCAGCTCTAGTCATTTGTAACTAAAGCCACTAAAAATCATAGCACTTTAGTGAGACACCAAATGGCAGTTTTTGGAATACTTCCATCAATGACAGTTCGAACATATGAATATTCCATTCCCTTGCATCAATACATATAGAAGCAGCTGAAAGCCTGAAGTGGCTGCGTTCTTTGTGTTGATTTGTGAGGGACATTACTATTAAGACACTTTGAAATACATCTGCACTCCGACAAGTTTATTTTTCAATCGTAAATGTCCAAACACTATTATGTAAATATTTCATCTGCCTTTGCAGACGTTTGATGTACAGAGGGTCCCAAAAACATTTACACATTTTAGCAAGTATTTATTATTTCTATATAGATTGAACGCATTGTACCGAGTGATGCCAGCCAGACTTGACTTTAAGGAAATAACTTCTCAATTCTCAAATGCTTTTGAAATTATACAAATACAACTCATCTTTGATAATTTAACACGGTCTGGATTATCATCCTTAATTTGAAATGTAACTTCTCCATTGACAACATTTTATGATGTGATAGACAGATGATTTTGAAATGGCTACCTCGCGATTATCTTACTGCAAAGACTTTCTTGAAATTCATTGAAACATTTCCAGTAATCTTCTAATGTGGGGTTTGTTGGTGTCCAGGGTCTTCCAAAACACGTCTTATGGACATCAGCTTCATTCTAATCTCTAATTGGAGTGATGGTGGTGTTTCTTTGTTAAACTCCCCCTGTCTTTGCACTTCTACAGCTTTTTCTTCCAGTAGCTTTTAAGAGGTAAAAATTCAGTGTTTGAAAATAATAACAATAATAATTGAGTTTTTAGCTGCTGAACGTGTATACACATATTCGGGACACCCTTTTTTTTATAAAGTGCTTAAGATTATTTAAGTCAATTACCATTTTTTGTTAATTGATTTGTTAATTCATGTACTCAAATTTTCTGGTACTATTTGTCAAATATTTGTCTCCTGTAAACAGAAAGCATAACAGGCAAGTTTTATTTACAGAACACGTATTATGACTTTAATCTTTAGTAGCTTGCAATAGGATCCATGCAATATCCACCACCAATCTTGACCTTTTACAGCAAGTGGGAATTTAAGATCCGCAAAGCTGATGTTGATTAAACTGCTCCTATTGTCTGAAACACAGAATGAGAATACATAAAGAGAAGACTGATCATTTTAAATTGTGGTGTGTCTGGAGTGTAAGTATTGTTGGCCCAAAGAAGATAATTCATCACTGACAAACATCTAAATGTATCACCCTTAAGCTATTAGTGGAATGAAAGATGCTTGGGGTTTAGAAGCAGCTAGTGCAGAAAATGACAACTCTGAGGTAAATGAAAAAGACACCAAAAAGCATTTCCTTCTGCTTTTAATGTAAGCAGACGTTCTTCAATTCAATGGCAACTATTACACTCTATCATGGCAATCGCAGTTTCACAAGAAAAAAACAGACCCCCTTCTGAAATGCCAACGCTGATTCACCCTTCTTCATATAGCTGGGGTCTGTGATTGACCCCACAAGCGAATTAATGTTGAATATTTCCTCGATTCTGGACTTGATTTGAATCTTATATCCTGACACGGTGGTGTAATCTGCAAAACAAACATGCATGGAAATGATACTATACATTTTGTATAACGAGAAATATGTGCTCAAATATCCTTGATGTTGTTTATCATGTTTATTGCATTTCTTTGTGGTTGACAGATGGTTTCTGTGCACAGCTTCCATCCATTTGTTACAATAGCACAAAACAGACGTTTTTGTTAGCTTGGATGCTGCCATTCATCATTCCGGAGGAATTGGTCTTGCATATCTGTAAAAAAAACTCCACATATGGAACAAAGGATGAATGTACCTGCGTTGACACTTTTTTAAAGCTTCTTTGGAAAATAGTAGCATCTTGTTATACTTGTTATAAAAGAAGAAATGTTGTACTAAGAGATTGGAATATCAGTGCGATTTCATTAATGCCATAAATGGCCGTCCTCTTTATCTATCTATCTATCTATCTATCTATCTATCTATCTATCTATCTATCTATCTATCTATCTCTCTATCTCTCTCTCTCTCTCTCTCTCTCTCTCTCTCTCTCTCTCTCTCTCTCTCTATCTATCTACCCTGGTCATATCCCTTGAGAGGGGTGACCGACACACATACAAAAACAAATATTTTTTTTTTTTATAAAAGGGGTAAAAGTAGCAAAAAACACAAACAAAAATGTTTGGACCATGGCCAACCCAAATTCCCAAACCCCCAAACAAATTAAGCATCTCAGCACCCAAGTTGGTCATGCTTACGTCCCTCCAGATGAAACGGGACACAAGAAAGCGGCCATGTCACTTGGGTCAGGGTGATACAACACACTCTTCTGTTCAACAGCAGGGCTCGACAGCTTTCACTGGTTTACCCCTGGCGCATCATACGGGTGCTCTGCAAATCCCTTAGAACACGTTTAAACATCCCAATTATCCTTTTACAACACCTCTCCACTCATTCCTATCACCAACAAAAGCCACCATACTATACAGTGGAAGGTAGAGCTCTTAATCTAATATGCAATTAAATGAAACAAATAATTTGGTCATCTAGTTTGAATAGTAGCAGCTTACATTTTTCACAGTCATTAAATGTGGTGTCTGTAATTTCATAAATGTTCTACTTGCTGACGCCATCTTCTGGCTGAAATAATAAATTTTGAGGCCTCCGTGAAACTGCCTCTGTGCCACGTGCACCTACTTGTCTCTTAGCAGCACTCAAATAAAGTCTTCTTTTCAAATTTTTGGGGGGTTTCGGTTGGCATTTGAATTGTATTTGAAAGAGTGAAATTACTCCCCCAAACCACCAATCCTACTACCTAATGTGTTCCGCCCCAAACAGTAGGGCTAAAAGTAAGATAAAAGCATATGGGTGCGTTAAAAAAAGTTTTATAAAAATGCTCTTTGAACTCAGTTGGGCATTGTTAACGCCTACTAAATAGAGACAATATGTAGTTTTTAACCTATTAAGGACACCTCAAACTACGCACATCACCTTTAAGTTTTTCAAAGCAATGATTCAAAATTTTCATTTGGAACATTTTTTTTTCACTAAGAAGTGATTTGCTTCATTCTCGTAACGTCTGTCCTTACAAGATTTTGTAATTCTTGTAAAATATTGCGAGAAGTTTACAGACTTCCTTTAACTGTGAAGAGGAATAATTTTACCACCAAATTTTGCAAAAACTGTTGGAATGTTAGACTATTCTACAGCATATACGTATTAATAGTTGTATGTTTTTCCCAGTACTTTTTGTTAGATAATCCCTATCAACACAATCATCCATCCATCTATCCATTATCCGCACCGCTTATCCTCAGTAGGGTCGCGGGGTTGCTGGAGCCCAACCCAGCCATCAATGTCAATAAATTCTAATTCTAATTTTTATTTTAATCATATTATTCGTTTAATTGTAGTTCATGAACCTTAAGATTGTTCATATATTTCAGTTAAGCATTTACATTATTTTCTGAGTATAACCTTTCAATTTTGAGTGCATACACACTAGGATTTATGATACATTACCATATTTGTGCAATGATTGATCAGTCAAAAGATTTCACTGACTACAATAGCAAAACGTTAGATCCAGTGGGAATCAAATCTGGGTCACAGCGTTGAGAGCACTGAGTCCTAACGGCAACCCACCAGGGATACAGATATCAAATAAAAAGGCACTAGAGTTTATCTCATTATCCACCTTTTTTTCACAGTACCAGAGTCAAATGTAGAAAACAGAAAGTCGTCCTGAAAAATGCTCGATAAGTGAAAAAACTCTTTGTGTATCTGATAATCAATCTGACTTTGAAGGACATTGAATAAACTAAATTGGTATTGAGTTGACAATAAATTATTTTGATCACATATTCAACAGGTTTGTCACGTACAATGCTTAGTTTGAGCTGAAAAAGTGAAACCAAATTTAATAACGATTTTTAGTCAAATAATGTTGGTGTACTTTTTACACAGGTGGGTGTTATACACTGACAAATATGGTACTTACTGTCTTTTATTGTTTACTTGACATATTCAGTCCTACATAGTTCTAGGTAATCTGTTTTGCTGAAATACACTGAGCCTGAACAGCAGAATTATAGGATAACTTGATGGGACAGGCTGAAAAAAGAAGACAATTTAGAATTTTGAAAATATTTTTTGCAAACTTCTTATGTCTTGTCACTCTCGTTAGCCCCTTTTCATCTTTTCTTGTCAACCCGGTCAACAACTTGATTCTAATGCAGGAGTCGGCAACCCAAAATGTTTAAAGAGCCATATAGGACCAATAAAACAAAAATATATTTGTCTGGGACATAAAAAAAAATAAATTTAAATGCAATATAAGTGTAGGAGAAAAACAAAATTTGGCTTCAAAACTCCTTGAAAAGTACTTTTATTTGGCTGTGAAAACTGTGTACAAGCTCTAAAGCAGGGGTGGCCAACCCGGTCCTCAAGAGCCGCATGTCCTGCATGTTTTTGGAGTTTCTCTGTTCAAATACAGGTGATCCCAATCACCTGGGTCATTATCAAGCTCCCGCACAGCTTGCAAACAATCTTAAAATTTGCATCACCTGAGAAACCTCCAAAACATGCAGGACATGCGGCTCTTGAGGACCGGGTTGGCCACCCCTGCTCTAAAGTAACAATACGGCTCCAAACATCTGCCAAATTCGGATGGTGGAAAAAGATTGTTGTGCACACAGAGAAGACAAGTGTGGTGTTCCAAAGGTCGTTTTATGTGTTTACATGCCCACTTCAGTGAATACCAAAGCCTGCTTGCCCCAAAGCTGAGGTACAAGCTCTGGTGCTAGCATGTCTACTGTTTGCAACGCATACATTCTTAGTCTGACATCACTGTAGCATGTACAGCAAAGATCTAGAAAGGCTCTTGTGAAGCAGGGCTAACAGAGGAGTGCACGGGATGTGAGGGTCTGATCAGCAGCCCATAAGCCTTGAAGAGCTTGCCATGTGCCACTTACGTATTTTTGCTTTTAGCCCATTTAATGTACGTAGGCCTTTTTCATCTTTTCTTGTCAGCCCGGTCAACAACTTGATTCTAATGCAGGAGTCGGCAACCCAAAATGTTGAAAGAGCCATATAGGACCAATAAAACATAGATATATTTGTATGGAGCCGTAATAAAATAAATAAATGGTACATAAGCTTTAAAATGGATGCAACACATACTATTTGTAGCTATATTAGCTATATTAACTTACTATCAAAATAACTTATGTTGGATGCAGCGCCTATTGTGAAGAATGGTTACTACTCTATTGTAGAATACCACCTAATTGCTTTGATAAAATGTAAGAAATGCAATAAGGAAATCCAATTTTGATGTAATTTTCATAATGAGGATTAAAAAAACAACAACGAAATGGAACGTGCATAATGTGCCCCTTACCTGGGCAACTAAAACATTGCAACAAAATGCAGCATGCATTTATACTACTACTACCTGGCTTGTGACGCTGCCCCTTTAAAATGGGTGGAGCTTAGGCACACACAGCTCAGCTCTAACACACAGATAGATAGGAAATAAGGCGCACAACTTCACGTCACAATCTATGACATTGCCGTATTCAAAGCAACAAGCTGTACTTTGTGTTTTTACAATTCGATACCAGAGAGAGAGAGCGGCAGTCAAACCCGTCACTTCCCACCCATGAACTCGCACCAGCTGACCTTCCCTCTCTTCTTATAGTTAGACCCCTATTTTAAATATTGTATTTATTTTTACAGCACTGGAAAACATTACCAGTGTTTGTGTCATGTGTGTCCTTCTGCAGAAACTCAAAAACGGACTTCCCTCCCCTCTTTTAATTTGTTAAAGTCTTTGAAAAGGGGTAGAAACCAGCACTAATAAGCCTCCAGCGCTAAAAAGCCCCATGCTAATCCCTGTTCTAATGGGAAAGATGTTCCTCCCAACCAATTCCTATTGGGTTCCAATATCATCTGTCATTCGCCCACCACCGCCACCACCGCTAAAAAGAGGGAGTCCCCTATGGGAAGCCCCGTCCAGCAACCCTTGTTTAATCCCTCACTATGTACATGTTTTGCATGGGTGACCCTCCCAGGAGTTTAAGCCCTTGACAATGTGTCCCTTAGTAAGGGTTTTCAAACAGCCATTGTTTGGAATTTGACTTTTAGATGAGAGAACAGCGTGGCTGGAAAACAAGTTGAAATGCAGATTAAAAGCAGAGACGAAATTCAAGGCTAGAAATTCATGCAGTCCTTTTGCTTTAAGAGCAACAAAGTAAAAGGAAATAAGCTATTAAATTACCTATTTTTAAAATTGCCTTTCTTAAACGCAGGAGTGACTGTCAACACTCAGCAGAGTCAATAATGCGTGTGCTGATTTATACCGAGTGTGTGTAAACTGCGCAGAGTACTCAGTCTTTCCTCCCTAAAGGTATGAAAAATCAGCACACCAGAAATTACTAAGAGTCAGAATAAAACGCAAAAATGGGGTTTTGCTTAGAAGAATATTTGATGAGAAGCTCAATAATGCTGAAGACATGTTTCTCTTGTTTCCTAGTGTGTAATTTGTCCTCATTGTCTTTTTGCACAGCTTCTCTGTGGACCAGGGAGCTTCTGTTGCTGGAAAGGTAAGTGTTATAAAGCAATAAATAATTGCTCATCTCAAAGTGTCATACAATATGTGGCTGTAAAGGTGAATGTGTGCTAGAAGAATACACACTACTCTTCAAAAATTTGGGGTCGCTTAGAAATGTCCTTTATTCTTATAAGGATTTGTTTTTATTTATAGTGTTTTTATTTATAGTATTTCTGTGTTACAAAATACTTCTTTACTTATGCATTGTAAAATAACAAAATAGCACAATGGCTGCGGCCTGAAATGTATTTTAAACTTTTTTTTGCTTTTTTAATAAGGGGGGTTTCAATTTCAAAATAAACTGACACAAATCTATTCTGGCAATATTGCATTTTCTCGGTTCAAGGATCCTTCAACCACCAGGGTTGTCAGGGCACAACTTGCTGTGGTGTGTATCGGCGCCAATTCCTCTCCAGGCGTTTTTTTGGGGTAGGGTGTAGTTCTTAATTCACTGGAGGGAAAATATTTTGTTCAAAATTTTGAGTATTACACATACGATATCCATTGCATTTCTTGTGGCTTCCATATTTTGGTTGAAAAAAAACAACTTTGTGGCGGTGACGTTAGGTTCTTTGCTTTTGTGACACATAAAAGGCTCCTGGCCTCTTAGTCCGGAAAATAATTTTTGTACATATATTCAAAATATGTATGTATTTACATGAATAGATAACTTGATTGGTCGGTTGGATCCCTTAACCTCTAGGGTAGTAGGGGAACCATTTCTTGTGGTGTAAATTAAAAAATGATTTTAGATAAGTGACATGAATACTAAATATTTTAATGAAATGGTTATTAAAAAGTTATTAAAAAGCATGTATATGAAAATTTGTGTCTTCAGGTTTTTGTCATTTTGTAATCATTCGTATAGGATAATATTTTTTATGTTTTGCTTAAATTTAAAAACGGTAGGGAAACATAAGCCTGAGGGTCAGCTGAATAAATGGTGTTGACTTTAATTAATTTTATGCCTTTTTTATGAAAGGCTAAAAATTAGTCATTTATTCAGTCATTTGTTCAAAAAGACATGATATTACATGGACCACAACTTAGACCTTGTTTTACCGGATCCAAAATGTTGTTTGCTTGTAGTCAACGTGTGCTTATTTGGAAATTAGCTGATAAAGAAAGTTTTTGCATGTTTACTGCCTTTGCGTTTAATTCAGAACAAGGCTGTAAAACAAACAAGGTACATATATTAAATGGGCTAAAAGCAAAAATACGTAAGTGGCACATGGCAAGCTCTTCAAGGCTTATGGGGTGCTGATCAGACCCTCACATCCCGTGCACTCCTCTGTTAGCCCTGCTTCACAAGAGCCTTTCTAGATCTTTGCTGTACATGCTACAGTGATGTCAGACAAAGAATGTATGCGTTGCAAACAGTAGACATGCTAGCACCAGAGCTTGTACCTCAGCTTTGGGGCAAGCAGGCTTTGGTGTTCACTGAAGTGAGCATGTAAACACATAAAACGACCTTTTTCCACCATCCGAACTTGGCAGATGTTTGGAGCCGTATTGTTACTTTAGATAGATAGATAGATAGATAGATAGATAGATAGATAGATAGATAGATAGATAGATAGATAGATAGATAGATAGATAGATAGATAGATAGATAGATAGATAGATAGATAGATAGATAGATAGATAGATAGATAGATAGATAGATAGATAGATAGATAGATAGATAGATAGATAGATAGATAGATAGATAGATAGATAGATAGATGGATAGATAGATAGATAGATAGATAGATAGATAGATAGATAGATAGATAGATAGATAGATAGATAGATAGATAGATAGATAGATAGATAGATAGATAGATAGATAGATAGATAGATAGATAGATAGATAGATAGATAGATAGATAGATAGATAGATAGATACTTTATTCATCCCCGAAGGGAAATTCACTTTAGAGCTTGTACACAGTTTTCACAGCCAAATAAAAGTACTTTTCAAGGAGTTTTGAAGCCAAATTTTGTTTTTCTCCTACACTTATATGGCATTTAAATTTAATTTTTTTATGTCCCAGACAAATATATTTTTGTTTTATTGGTCCTATATGGCTCTTTCAACATTTTGGGTTGCCGACTACTGCATTAGAATCAAGTTGTTGACCGGGTTGACAGGAAAAGATGAAAAGGGGCTAACGAGAGTGACAAGACATAAGAAGTTTGCAAAAAATATTTTCAAAATTCTAAATTGTCTTCTTTTTTTCAGCCTGTCCCATCAAGTTATCCTATAATTCTGCTGTTCAGGCTCAGTGTATTTCAGCAAAACAGATTACCTAGAACTATGTAGGACTGAATATGTCAAGTAAACAATAAAAGACAGTAAGTACCAGATTTGTCAGTGTATAACACCCACCTGTGTAAAAAGTACACCAACATTATTTGACTAAAAATCGTTATTAAATTTGGTTTCACTTTTTCAGCTCAAACTAAGCATTGTACGTGACAAACCTGTTGAATATGTGATTAAAATAATTTATTGTCAACTCGATACCAATTTAGTTAATTCAATGTCCTTCAAAGTCAGATTGATCATTAGATACACAAAGAGTTTTTTCACTTATCGAGCATTTTTCAGGACGACTTTCTGTTTTCTACATTTGACTCTGGTACTGTGAAAAAAAAAGGTGGATAATGAGATAAAATCTAGTGCCTTTTCATTTGATATCTGTATCCCTGGTGGGTTGCCGTTAGGACTAAGTGCTCTCAACGCTGTGACCCAGATTTGATTCCCACTGGATCTAACGTTTTGCTATTGTAGTCAGTGAAATCTTTTGACTGATCAATCATTGCACAAATATGGTAATGTATCATAAATCCTAGTGTATATGCACTCAAAATTCAAAGGTTATACTCGGAAAATACTGTAAATGCTTAACTGAAATATATGAACAATCTTAAGGTTCATGAACTACAATTAAACGAATAATATGATTAAAATAAAAATTAGAATTAGAATTTAGAGCTTGTACACAGTTTTCACAGCCAAATAAAAGTACTTTTTAAGGAGTTTTGAAGCCAAATTTTCTTTTTCTCCTACACCAATAAAATAATTATTTATGTATTTTGCAGCTCCACAAATATATTTGCGATTCAAATATGTGATTTATCAAGAAATATTATTTTTAGATTGTGAATAGTGTAAGTATGTTTATTTGTGAACACTACGTGTATTAATATTTTTTAGACAAATCTCTCTCCATATTTGTGTTGGGTCAAATGACAGTAATATGTGGCTTACATATTCAGTTCCAGGAAGTTATAACTAATGGTAAATGGTAAATGGTCTGCATTTATATAGCGCTTTTCAAGTCAATGAATACCTCCCAAAGCGCTTTACAATCTGCTTCACACTTACCCATTCACACTCACATTCACACACACACTCACACACAAATAGCGGCCATATAGCCATGCAAGGCGACGACCTGCTTATTGGGGGCATTAGGGATTCAGTGTCTTGCCCAAGGACACTCCGACATGTAACACAGAGGTGCCGGGAATAACCATAACAATTTATAACTGGGAAATGCTACTTGAATTTTTTTGCATGACTCATAATAATTATGCATAATTTATACATAATATTTCACTAATACACATTTCATATTGCCCTGTGTAGGTGTAACATACACCTGTCCCCTTGGGTGCGACCTGTAGAGGGTGATGATGCTTCTAAGCTTTATTGAGGTTGTGAAAATAAAATTGTAATGAGAAGCTGTAACATTATTTTAAAACCAGGCTTTCATCTGTGGCCTATTTTTTCCATCATATATTTTCCATTTAAACTTGCCTGAAATTGTTGCCATTTTTCCCAACAAGTCTGCTTAAACAGGTGCAGGCACTGCTCTACGGTGGTTTTGCTTTTCCATTGCATTTCCTTCCTAGTGATCAACGGCATGAGTTTGTAAATCTGGGTCACGCCTAAGAGGGCGGGTGCATGCTACACCTAAACAGGGCACTATAAAATATGTATTAGTGCAAGGAATACGTATCAATTATGGACATTTATAATAGGTCATAAAAAAGATTGAGGTAGCATTTCTCTGTGGTAAATTGTAAGGGGAAAGACTTCTTGCAACTGAAAAAGCCTGCTACTTTTAATTGTCATATTACCCAATACCTATGTGGGAAAAGATTTCTCTTAAAAATATGTACACACGTTTGGTTTAAATCCCAAATCGAGCTACCACCTTTCCTGTGCGGAGTTTGCATGTTCTCCCTGTGCTTGCGTGGGTTTCCTCCTGGCACTCCGGTTTCCTCCCACACTCCAAAAACATGCATGTCATGTTAATTGGCCGGTCATGAAACTGTTGCCATGGTTCTTGACTTGACAGTCTGACTTGATAGACCATTTATTAAATGAAGAAAAATAGAACATATCCGCTTAAAAATGAAAGACAAAAAAGAAGAGTTTATTCAAGCGCATCTAAGAATTGCACACGCATCATGAATAAGATGACTGAGAATACAGCTTCTTTAAACTTTAGGAGAATTGACTTTCCTTGGCTTGCACCCAGCTTACCATACATGGTTGGTTTTGTTGGGAATAATAATAATAATTATTATTATTATTATAATGATAACAACAATTCATTTTTAATTATTATAATTAAGAATATAATAATGTATTATTTAATAATGCTAGGACAATTGGAAAATCGGGTTTTGAAAGTTCTGAACAAGTTCTCAAATTTGGCTATGAAAAAAAGGGTACGAACCCGATAATAAATTCTGACATTGCAGTGCTAAACCATTAACCAGTCACTCGTAATTTGGGGCACCTCTAATGTGTTTATTATTGAGTTGAGCTAAGACTTTGAAGATAAGTTTAAGGCTGTATTGTAATGAAGTGATACAAAGAGGAGACAGCTGCAGATGAGAGAGACGGTTCCGAGGGAAAGAGCTCACTTCTCATTACTAAAGCTCCAATGGACATTTTTTTCTTGACAGATGGGGGATAGGTACAAGAGGGCAGTGAGAGACACTTAGAAAGGAAGATAGATGTATTAGTTTGAGACAGCTGGTCTAAAGAGGATTTTTTAAAAATCTGTTTACATAGCATAGCAATTCCTGTAATGAATAACAAACTAAGAAAGGCAATTTAAGATTCATTGCTTCATTGCACTGCACTAGTGGTAAACTGCAAAGGATAATACAAAACTAAATCTGCATCTGAAACAAGGTAATTTCTAATGTGGATTTTTGGGGCATATGGCAGTTGTTAGTACCTCCGAAACACATGGGTAAAAATCAAATGACCAGCCTTCCTGTGTGGAGTTTTCATGTTCTCCCCATGCTCGCGTGAGTTTCCTCCGGGCACTCCGGTTTCCTCCCAGGTTAAACGGCCTGTACAAATTGTCCCTAGGTGTGAATGAGCGAGTGAGTTGTCTGTCTCTATGTGCTCTGCGACTGGCTGCCCACCAGATCATGGTGTACGCTGCCCACTGCCGAAAGATAGCAGGAATGGGCTCAAGCACCCCGCCGACCCTACTGAGGATAAGCGGTGCTGATACTGGATGGCTGGATGGATGACAATAGCCAGGAAGTTGGCAATGGGAAAAAATAATTTTGTGATTAATCTAAAAATTAAAACTAAATAATTATCTTATTACACTGTTATTCAAAAGTTTGGCATCACCAATTTTTGTGTTTTCCACGAAAAAGTCACACTTTTATTTAACAAACGAATCGTCCATTGTCTGTGTTATTTTGACCCTTATGAATCCCTTCCTAGTGTTGGCCAGTCTAAGATATGGCTTTTTCCTTTCCAGTCTGCCTTGAGCATCTTGTAGTGGCATCATTACTGTTGCTGTTGAAACTGGTGTTTTGCAGGTACTATTTATCCAAGTATCTATATGAGGACGTCTGATGCGTCTATTTCTCAAACTAGAGACTCTCATGTATTTGTCTTTTTGCTCGGTTGTACCTCCCATTGCACTTTCTACTCTTAGCAGAGGTAAGATCTTGGGTCCAGGCCCAAACCTACCCTTAAATTTGGGTCGGGTAGTTTTTTTTCCCCTGAATTAGTGACGTGTTGTCTGCTTAGCCTATGGATTAGTATTGCCTGCCTTTACGCGTCACTAGAGTCAAATGGCCTGATGGCTTCAATAAAAGTTTGAAAAGTTTCTAACCGTCCACAGGACTGGTGGATAGCCAGTCAGGGCGGGGGACAGAGCGAAAGATACATTCTAGTCGCCAATGGTATACTGAGGGACTTGGAGACTGGATCTGTGCTCACAGTCATTTATCTACAGTAAATATTCTCATCAACACACTTTTCAGCAGCCGCACACCTTACGGCCGTGACGTTACACATTCGTAACTTTACCTTGTGGCTCTGGTTACATGCCACACACTCATCATAATTTCTGTGTATTCTTTTCTTTGTCGAGGATTTTCGCAGAAACATGCACGCTTGTGGCGTGTCCGTGGGGTGCTAGTACCCTTGCTACGCTGTGCATGCATGTGTGCGTTGCGTGCACTTGTCGGCCAGTCAACCTCCCCTGAGTCCTTACACATCATATATGCAAATTCAGGTTTTCGTCGGTCTCGGTCCCTTAAGTCAAGTTAATTTGTCAGGCTTTAATACCCACAGACCAGGACGAGTAGAGCTGGATTTTATATGCCCGATCTTACCTTTAACTTTTATAGTAAAGCCAGTTTGTGCTGTTCTCTGAAGGGACTAAAAGGCACCCTCATATTGGGAGATTCAGTTTCTCAGCAATTTCTCACATGGAACAGCCTTTTTTTTCAGAAGAAGAATAGACTGCCAAGTTTCACATTAAAGTTTTTTGGTCTTTCTGAAAGTTTAATCACACCCAAAATGTGATGCTCCAGATACTGTACCAGCTCAAATAATCATCTATTTCATACCTTCGCTGCCTACTAAACTGTTATCAGCTATGAAACATAATTGCACAAGTGTTTCCAAACTTCCAAAGCTTTCTAACTCAGTTAGCAAACACAATGTACAATTAGAATACTGTAGTGCTGGTTGCTGGAAATGGGCCTCCATACACATATGTAGATATTGAATTTAAAAAGCCGACATTTGCAGCTTGAATAGTAATTTACTGTGTTAACAAAGTATATTGTACAACTCTGATTAGGTTACATTTTTTTTCTTACAAAACAATGAAACTCCTATGTGACACCAAACCTCTTAACAGTAGTGTGCATGCGGACCTTTTTATTTCATTTTTTAACTGGGTGGGCGGGAGTTGGCTTTTGCATCTTAAACAAAACCAAGAAAACAATACTGTTTAGTCACCAGAGCTTTATCTATGAGGGTTCTGACTGCACCTCAAGTCCAGTCAGATCTCGAGTGATTACAGTATTCAATTTAGATGTTCTTACAAGGAAAAAAAATACATAATGGATAATACTTCACTGGAGAAAATTGCATAAGTCGTCAAAAAAAGGTATCACACATTTTTTTATTCTTAAACAGATCCAACCTAGTTGGTGCCGTTGGTTGTCCTCAGACAGTTTGATGCGTTCTCCATCCAATTGAGTCTTATTTTAATGGGTTCACTTAACACATCTACACAACCGTCCAAGGTGGCACACAATTATTATCCTATTAAAAGTATGTTGGAAGGTGCCGGTTTGCATTTAGGTAATTGTGAGGGAAAACTCCAGTGGCATTCACAGTTCTGCTCATTATGTTATTGATTGAGAATCTATTATCTAAAACATTGAGACTTGTCAGTAGTCCTAAATGTAACAGTCATTTAAAAAGGGTATAAAAGAAAAAAAGAGTACCGTAAATTCCCGACTATTGAGCACATTATAGTCCATTTCTTACATTTCAAGCTTGGCGCTCATCTTCAGATGCATTGTTTTAATTTTTGCCCCAAATTGTTTATGTCACGTGTTTTTGTATCATGTGACCATTCAAAATGGGGATTACAAAGACGGGCACATATTACTATTGCGCCAAAATAAAATGCGAATGAGAGCTGGGTCACGTTAAATGTGAGCCCGATGTTTCTAGACAACAGCACCAGGGAAACTGTACTTTGGAGAGTAGTATCATATTGCAACATAGACGATTCTTTTTGTGCGCTTGTCATTCGTGGTTTACACCTTAATGGACCAAATTGCACTCGCTAGTTATCGTTCCTCAAGGATTAAAGGAAACTTCAGCAACCTGAAATTGACAATGACAATGATCCAATGTGCTCGCTGTTTTCCTCGTTGCTGCCACACACACATAAAAAAAGAATAAGGCATGATTAAAGCCGCAGTGTTGATAATTTATCAAAAAAGTAGCAGCTTGTAGTCTGGAATTACGGTTTGTAATTTTTTCCTCGTCACAATTGTTTTATGTGGTTGTCCTTATGAATAATTGAGGGACAAGAAAATAATTTTTTTTGTTGTATGATCCAAGAAGAGGTTGAGCCATCCTCGGCAGCAACTAAATTTGAGTGTTTTTTCCCTGGCAAACAAGGCTTTCACATCCCTGTAGAGATATTGACTTTCACTTTTCTGACTGGGATTGCTTTAGTTTAGGAACGCTGCAGCATGAATGGCATTGTTGAGGTCATTTTAAAGCATTGATTACTTTCCTGGACCAAAACTTTTAGTCATCATAAGCCGATTTGTTGTATTTTGGGGAGGTCATTGTTGTCCTACCTTATACTGAGGTCACAAACTAGTGCAACAACTTTCTTACTTAAGATTTCCCTAATTAGAGTAAAACTCATTATTTCCCCAATAAGAGTAAAAAGCTCTTGAAGAAAGAAAATAGTCCCAACAGGTCCCACGACCATATGTACATGTGTCTGATTTTTTTCTTTGCATTTGAGTACAGGGAACTTTCATAAATTTCCCAAAACTTATTTCAAATTCCAGTAATGGCATTTTGAGCATGTGTTTGCAGAAGAACAGTTGAAACACCAAACATGCTTAAGTATTTTTTGGAACAGCTAGGTTGATTTCCTCATTTAATACACTAACAACATTCGTAATTGACTTCAAAATAAGAAATTATGCTACTGAGCGATTTGCATATTTGAGTTTGGCATCTGTACTTAATCTAGCAAAGTCTTCTACAAACACTAGATTGCCTTGTGGATGTTGTTCGTGCTTACACAAATAGTTTTTTGTGGCCCTTTTACAGCTCCGCTTTGTGAGTTGGTTCAGGGGTAAAACTGCATTCACTCAACTGTCAAAGCCCCAGGGTGTAATATTTGACCACAAAATGGCATTTTGTTGTCTGGTGTGAGCGAGTGCCAGTGCAGAGAGTGGCAGCAGGATCAAAATAGTGGCAACTCAAATGGGGATTCCACTGTGTAAAAGAAATAAAAATTTCTCCCCTTATGATTTAAAAAAAAATCAACACTTGTATGATAGTTCAATGTTGCCTAGTATAGTTATGAATGGTTTTATTAACTGAATGAAAGTTTTTTTGTACCACAAGGAGACACTACATATTACGCACTACCCCTTTAAAATAAACGATTTTACACACTCTACGCCAAACACTTTTCTCCCCATTGTTGGTGAATAATTGCAGTGTGTTTAGAAGAAAATCTCTTGTCATCAGTGATTATAATATGTAGGATAGGTTACTAATCTAGGCTAAATTATAAAACATAAACCTGAAAAACAACGCTAGAAATTTGGAGTTGACATTCCTTTACCAATCTGGACCGTCTCAGAACAGAAAGTCTGGTTTGGCCCCAGAGCCGAAATGTGTTTGAAATCTCTGTTTTAGACCTTTTATCGTTTGGAGTATTTATGATCGTTTCAGCAGGAACACAGCCAAAAATGGCTTACGGATATATTGAATTTATGTATGTAATAACAGGCTCAAATATTGTCTGTCCATTTCTTAGTTAGTATTTAGTACTTCTTTTCAATGATGCAGTATGTTTTTTGAATTTGGGCGAGGTTGGAAATTGAGTGGGAAATGACAAATATTTGATTAGAACCTAGCAAACCAAACTTATAAATAATAAATGTTTCACAGATCCATGACATATGAACATGCAGGTGTGCTCAAAACAGGGGATGGTATTAAATAACAAAAGGAGGTACAAAATAATAAACAAGTGGTTCCAAAACAATGAAATGTCCAATCAAAACAAAACCTGACATGATAGTGGAAGACAGCAGTAATGACATGGCTATGGAAACCAGAATGACAAGGGCAATGACCCGCCCACCAAAGGACCCAGGGGAAAGTTTCACATCTCTGTCTTGGTGGTGAGGAGAAAGTCCCTTAGCCGCTTCTGATTCCTGTCTCCCTGGCGGCCCCCCCAAAAAATAGAACAACAAAAATTTGTGAGGCTGCCGCAGACATTCAACTGTAGTGGTGCAGTTGAAGGTTCTTGCCCTTCACCGCATAGACCGGAACTAAAAGTGTCTGAGGGACTTTCTTTTTGCCACCAAGACAAAAGGCAGAAGCGTCCGAGAAACTTTCTTCTCGCTAACCAGACAGAAACCAGAAGCGGCCGAGGCACTTTGTTTTCGCCGCTAAGACAGACAGTCTTCCTTTGGAGGTTGGGTCATTGCATTTCTCTTTTTTTTCTGGTTTGGATATTGTCACATTTGGTTTGTTGGGACATGTTATACAACGTTTTTTTGTTCGTTACGTTTTTCCTTGTTTTGTCAGTGAATACATTTCTTATTTTGAACACCCCTACCTCAATTCCTGCGTCCTTTTACTTCGGTCCACAAGCAGAGCATAATCGATTACTTGGTTTTAAAAATAATCAAGCTATATTATAAGTCTCATCTCATCTCATCTCATTAGCCGTACCGCTTATCCTTATTAGGGTCGCGGGGGGGCTGGAGCCCATCCCAGCCATCTACGGGCAGTGGGCAGGGGACACCCTGAACTGGTTGCCAGCCAATCGCAGGGCACACAGGGACAGACAACTCACTCGCTCATTCACACCTACGGACAATTTGGACCGGCCAATTCACCTGAAATGCATGGTTTTTTTTGGAATGTGGGAGGAAACCGGAGTGCCCGGAGGAAACCCACGCAAGCACGGGGAGAACATACAAACTCCGCACAGGAAGTCTGGAGCTGGATTTGAACCCACGCAGGAGGTTCCCAAGACATGAACTGTGCCGCACATGCGCTAACCACTGCGCCGCCGTGCTGCCCTTTATATCATAAGTACATTCTTAAATTTACTTTGTGCAGGTGGCTAGTAAGACAACACAAAATTGTTAAAATAGTAATGCATTACTGGCAAATCTGTTTACACTATATAAGCATTTTTAGCAATATCAACTAGTCATAGTCTTACTATTATTATTGTAGTTTTGAGGCAAAAAATGGCTTTTTACTTTCCTTAACAGAACAACTTATTACCTAACTTGTATAAATATGCTTTAGATAAGTTGTGAATTCAGTGGAGCCAATCCCAGTTGACATTGGGCAGATTTATATTAAAATTGACTTTGAGCTCTCCTTTCAGGTAATCATTTTTTTTATGTCCATGCCAGATGTTCTCAGACTGCAGTAATAGGCAGGGATTAGCCTTACAGTCTTAATACATTTACACAAATTGCAGCCTCCTGGTTTGGAACAAATATTTTTTCATGGCTTATTTTGGTCAATTTTTACAATGTGAACCTTGCCAACAGTAATGCAAATAAATATAAATACATTAACATGCATGTTTATGTTGTCAATGATTTGAATAATGGCCGCATGTTTTCAGCGAAACTTAGTTTGAGCTGATAAAAACTGAAAATGTTATACGAATTTTTAATCATAAATAATGCTTACGCATTATACTTGCGTGTGTGTTATACACTAAAGATATGGCACTTAAAAGTTCACTGTAGGGTAAAAAAAAATGCTATTATATGAATGAACCAAGTGGTTTGCATTTATATAGCGCTTCTCAAGTCAATGAAGACCTCCCAAAGTGCTTTACAATGTGCTTCACACTTACACATTCACCTATCAATAGCAGCGCCAGCCATGCAAGGTGCAACTACCTGCGTTAGGGATTCAGTGTCTTGCCCAAGGACACTTCGACATATAACACGGAGGAGCCAGGACCCGAACCTGTGACCTCTTAATCCCAAAATGAGCGCTTTAGTTGTGCCCTCTAAATGCTGGCAACCAGTTCTGGGTGTCCCCTGCCCACTGCCTGAAGATGGCCGGTATGGGCTCCAGCACCCTAGCGACCCAAATGAGAATAAGCAGTGCAGATGACTCGTGGATGGAAGTTAGTTGATAGATTTTTAAAACTATTTATAAAAGCTAATTTTGTGTATAATGTTACTTTATTATTGATATTACACAATTGAAGGGACACCTTCTTTCTTCTTTATTCATTTTTTTCTTGCTTTTTTCTTTTTTCATATTTTTACTTTCTTTTTACTTGTTCTCTACTTTTGTCCTTTTCTTCTTTTGCTTTATTTGTTCCCCCTTTTCAAATCATTGCATCCATCAACCTACATTAAAAATGGTAATTCATTAAGTTAAAGGAAAAAAATCCGAAGAGACATTCGGGAATTGAAAGAGTCAGTTCTTTTTAGTGGGCTGACTCTCTGAAAAAGACAGAATTCCATCACTAGTGGCTATGTCTCAAAATGAAATTTCACTGAAACTCTGATTTATTTTTAAGGTAGTTTAAGCTAACCAGTAAGTACTTTTGGCCTCGTTGCAAGTGCTTGGTCTCTCTCTCACACACACAGCTAATTTTCATTACACTCATGCAATATTCCAAAAGAAGTAACGTTAAAAGCTTAGTGCAGTGACATATGCTGTATTTTGTATTCAACCTACTATTTAAAGGCTGATTGAAAGTCATTAATCCACTTTGTGTTCACTGCAAAGTTCCAGACCTCAGTATAGCAAACTTTAAAACTCTAAATGAATCCAGTGATGAATGAGTGCAGCTGGAGAACTACACTAAGAGAAGCAGTATTTCTGAATGTTACCCTTGGGGTGTGTCATAAAAAGAAGCTCCGGGGAGAGGAAAGGCTGATCGAATGTATAGAGTGGCTGACTAATGTAACAGTTATCTGAACATTTGAAAGATAAAATACGATCAAAATTTGCTCCTTATTATTTAAAGTGTATGGCATAAATATTGGTCATTCAAGAACTTTTTGTCATTTTACCACATTTCAGGCTACAACCTCATAACTAAAAAGCTGAAAATATATTCTAAGAATAAACAACATGTGAGAAACAATCGTGAAGTGAAACCAAGTTATTACAACATCTGATATTCTATTTACAATGAAAAAAATGTTCAGATCCACAAATCAATTCGCAATTTACTCCATCCATACATCCATTCATTATCTGCACAGCTTATCCTCAGTAGGGTCGCAGGAGTGCTGCAGCCCATCCCAGCTATCTTCGGGCAGTGGGCAAGGGACATTCTGAACTGGTTGCCAGCCAGTCGCAGGGCACACAGGGACAGACAATTAGCTCGCTCATTCACACCTAGGGACGATTTGGACCGGCCAATTAACCTGACGTGCATGTTTTTTTGGAATATGGGAGGAAACCGGAGTGCCCGGAGGAAACCCGAGTAAGCACGGGGAGAACATGCAAACTCCACACAGGAGGTTCAATCTCATGACCTCAGAACTGTGCCGCAGACGCGCGCAATTTACTCAAGATCTAAAAATCATGTGTTGAATAAGTAAAACTAAAAATCACATATTTGAGATGGAAGATAAAGTTGTGGCTATGCAAAATACATATTAAAACCGGGTTTCTTCTTTTAATGGAACTGGAGAAATTTGTAAATTGTCTTTAAAAGTCCTTGAAAAGAGCTTAAACCTGGCCATGAAAAAAGTGTACGAACCTGTGTGTGTGTGTGCGCGTGTGTGTGATGAACTGCTGGAACCGACAATTGGATTCAATGGCATTGCTCCTTCTCATATATTTACTCCTTACTTTAGGAAAGTGCATTCACAGTGAGGGTTAGTGTTAGGTCTATTACCTTAAATCTCTGAATAAAACACCAAATAAGAAAGACAAGCGACAGCAATTCTCATGAGGAGATGCTTCACATTCAAAACCAGATTCACATCTGACCAGAACTGCAACAGCTTCCATATTTTAACAGTTGAGTCACAGGGTCGATGTGGGAGGAGAGTTTAACATAGCCAGAGGACACCAAACATCAAACAGAACATCGTAAGATAAGAAACATAAAAGATCAAACAGTAAAGACAAAAATAAACATGAAAATGCAGCAACCCCTCTTCTCAGGCGAATGGTTGAGTGATTCACAGGGTGATAAAACTCTTTGAAACAAAGAAAACATTTTACTCAACTGTTGGAACAATTAATTAAGAGTATTCTAATTCGTTTTCTAATTCTAACATTGTAGGAAATGGATAATAAATGTATTTACAATTATCCCATCAGTAAGAAAGAGCCCACGAGCCCCTTTTTACCAGATCATGTCCTTGGCATCCTAGCTTTTCCCTAGACCCGCCCCTTAAAATTATAATCCATCTGGAAACAATCATGGTAGGGATTAAACAAATGGTTTTATGTTGTGTTACATCATGGAAAGATGAGAAAAAAACTCCCAAGCGCAGGAGAGATAGTGGACGGAATGACGAGGAAGGATAAATAGGAGTGAAGCGCAGTCCTCTCTTGGCAGCTACTTTGTTATTATCAAGTAAATGCTATTGTTTTTTTATACTTTGATTTTTGGGGGGAACACAATCTTAGCGAAAGACAAGGGCCTACTGTGCATCAGGCATATCCAAAGTCTAGCTTGGGGGCCAGTTACAGCCCATGATCCAATTTTTACTGGCCCACAGCCTCTGTCATAAAATTAATCAGATGTGGCATGCCAGCAACATTGACCATAGTTGTAAATACATTTATACAAAAATTAATGATTTACCATTTCTCATGCTGATGGCAATAGCCCTTTGGCCACCTTGCCCTTGGCTATGTGTGAACATTTTAGCCCACCCTATTTCCGACATGCCAACTTTTAATAAAAAAAAGGAAAGTTGACTGTGAGGGAATATTTTTTAATCGAAATCCGAAACAACTGCGTCTGCCTAATTTGCCAATAGACTGTGGCTGTTTTCAAAGAATATAACATCAAGAAGCACTGCCAGGCAAAACATGCTGACTACAAAAAGCTACCTGGAAACCAACGGTGTGAAAAGGTGAATCAACTGGAAGCTGTTTTAACGGCACAGCAGTGATTTTTTACAAGACCACACGAGTCAAATGAAAATGCTACAAAGACAGGCTACGGGGTCGTGAACTGCATACCTTGAATGATGTGTGAAATTGTTAAAGACTGTTCAAAGAATACCTGGCGGAATAGTCTGCCCTAACACATTTTCAGCTTACCAATGCTGGCCCGCTTCCTGAAAATTCTGCACTCCCCTGCTGTACATCAAAAAACAAATATTTTAAGTACATTATCACAAACAATTTAGACAAATTTAAGATGAGCTTGTTTGTACTTGTTTAAGGAAAATGTACAGACAGTGGTGGTCCTTCAGGGCTTGTAAGGCCTTCTCTGCTGGCTCAAAAAATATCTGAATCACGTGATATTTGTTATATTGTGTCCATGGATAGTGTAGTTAGATACTTCAAACATTTTTGTCACCTTTTTTCATTGCTTTTCCCCTTGATGCACTGTTCCCAGATTTTTGCTTTCATTCTTAAGCCTTTAAACAATCATATTTATCAATACTTGTTGGCAGCGTCAGGAAATCTACCTGGAGTTCTGTAGGCCCTGAGGGATAAGATATGTGTAAAGCCGTTGGTTTAGCCAATCCAATTTTGGGTTGGCGACACCATGGCCTTCTAGCAGGCATAAAGTGAGAAGTTTCACAAACAATGATTGGCTATCGGTTGGTAACGAAAGTATTATAACAAAAAGGTGAATAAATATACAGTGTCCACGAGTTCCGTCGAACAGACATTTTCAGCCCTAAATCGAATAAAACCTGTGCCAGAAAATATAATTTGTGTTGGAACTGAAACACACGGATAATCTGTACGACAGTTATTGAAATCTGCTTGAGGAAAGAAAGGGGAATGGATTTTGTACACAAATAAAAATAATATTTGGTGAGTAAAATGTTGTCCTATTCCTAAATAAAAGTGCAATAATATGTGGTGATTATTGAAGTTTTGCAGCTATAGCTCAAGTAAACGTTTTATAGCAATAGAATAGTTATTCAGGGATGGAATGATTAAGACGTAGTACAACTGAAAGCCTAGGTGTGAAATGCAAGCCCAGCCACTGAGTTCGACAATATAAATTGTGCTATCACTCCAATAATGTGTGTCAGAGTATGCATCTAAAGTAAAGGATAAGGAGAAGTTCACTCTAAGAGGTGAAGCTGTTTACGTAAGGTCTTTAGGGCAACGGATAACAATGTGTTCATATCTCATAGCTTGTGACCATGTGTCCGGCAGCCCTCGTTGCTATCGATCAACATATCCTTAGCATATTAAATAATTGGACAATACAATATAATGATTTTGTTAAGTACTCTTTGTTCCTCTTTCTAGACTTATTTAATACCTCTCAGCTGGTGTCTTTGGATGTCTGTAATCATTCGAATGTCCTTCCAATTGCCTGGCCCACTCCTCCCTTTAAGTGTCTCTCCCCCACCGTTTCATAATCATAGCCCTCCGGTCAAAAAGCACGATTACCAAACGAATTACAGATAGGCTGCAAGGCAAGACACAATCATTAATTCTTTCCTGAACCCATTTAGGATTTGCTCAAAAGGAAGAGAGAGACAATAATATAATAGAGAAAGGAACGATCGTTTGCTAAATCGGATTTTATGTGATTATTTGAACGATATACTACAATAGTTATAGGATGTCGAAAAGGGCATTAATGGTTGTCAGATACAACAGGACAAAGACGTTCATCTGTATTCCATCCATCCATCCATCCATGTGAGGTTGCAAAAATGCTGAATACAACAAGACAAAGACATCCCAGGGTTTCTGCGGATCCTTGAAAAGTCTTAAAAGGCATTGAATTCATTATTCCAAAAATAAGGCCTTAATTGGCATCAAAATAACTTAAATCTAATTTTTGCAAGTCTTAATAATGTGATCACATTTGTAAGTTTTATTTTCATTTGAACTGAAAATATTTTGTAACATCTACCTTTTTTCTTTTTATTAAATCACCGATTTACTTTTGGGTCGAGCGCAATAATGGAACCATCAACTTGGTTATGTGTTCTGTCGAGCCTTTCAGAGTCACCTAAAATGCATGTCTTAGATCTACCCACAATATCCATAGCAACTTCGAACAGAGGCCTTTACTTTGGACCATGGGAAAGTGTAAATTTAATGTGAAGTGCCTGCTCGATGAACATTTTTCGGCATGGCTGAAAGCTGTGCCAGGCGGGATGTATGTGCAAAGAATACTGTATTTGTCTTTTTATTGTGGGTTGTTGTTGTTTTTTTTTGACTCAGTCTTAAATTTGATTTCAAAAGGCATCAAAACCATCTTTAAAAGTCTTGAATTTAACTTGCCTGTCATGATTGCCGATGTGAATCACCAGTGCCCGCTCCTTTGGCGCCAACTGCTGTAGGTTCTGATTGGCTCCCTGTCCCTATTTATACCCAGTCCTGTCACTTCCCTGTGGTCAGTCCATCTGCGAACCTTTGTTTATACAAGGCAAGCCTTTTTTGACCCTCGTGTGTCCTGTTTTTGCTCCCGTTTGTCTCCGGCTACGACCTGTTTTGATCTCGTCCACGTCTGCTCTCCCTTCCCGGCTTACGACCCATTTTCGATCCCGACTACATCTACTCTCCCGACCTGGCTTACGACTCGTTTCCGACCCCGACCACGCCTTCTCTCTCCCTGTCCCGGTTACCGACCTGTTTCTCCGTCCCTGACACTCGCTACGGAAGATTCATATCCGTATCGAGTGTCAGCATCTGTGTGCGAGAAAGACTTGCTTCCCGCGTCCATGAACACCGGATCGTGGGCGCAGCTCTTCCTCTTTCTTTCAATAAAACCTGTGGTAAACGTTACGCAATTGGGTCCTGATTTTGTTCTGGTCCTGACATTGCCTTAAGTTGTAGGAACAATGCATCTGTTCATCCAGTATTTATTCATGTATACCATGTTTTGTTTTGTTTTTTACCCAAAAGCAAACTCAAAGTTTGGGTGCGCGTTACGAAGCTTTTACTGTATTTGTGCAATGATTAATCAGTGGGAAAATATCCCTGACCACCATCGCAAAACATTAGTTGCAACGGGAATCGAACCCCAGTCATTGAGACCAACGAATCCTAACCACTGCAAAATTTGAACTATGAAAAATTGAAACATAATAGATTTGAAAAGTGTGTTTTTCAAGATCCTGTACTCTTGAGTTCTGTGTTCTGAGCTTCCTCTCGCTCTACTGTACCTTATTTTGTCAATCACTTTCACGTTATATTCTCCACCTCACAGCTGCTGTCACTTTTCTTGATTTACCTTTGGTTTTTCCTCCTATCTACTTCACCTTATCAATATTCTATCCTCTTTAGTTCCTTCCTGGTTTGTTGCCTTTCTTGTCACGTTCCAAGCACCCTTGTCACAGCGCTCTTGTTTACCCAGTGTATCGAACACCTGCCTAACCTCCCAGACTTCAAATACCACCTGATGAACTTTTGGACTGTCGACTTTGCCGCTTAAACTTACTGGATCCCCGAACCTTTTGCCTGTCTATTCTTCGAACTTTTCGCCTGTCTATTTGGTAACGCTTGTTTGCCTCTGGTGCTCTGGACACCTGTCTTTCCGCCTGCCTTCCCTTGTAACGAACTCTGCCCTGATAAATGAGAATCCTACTTACCGTATTTTCCGCACTATAGGGCGCACCGGGTTATAGGGCGAAGCCCCAAAAAATATTTTTTGGTCCTATATCTTCCATACATAAGGCGCACCGGATTATATGGCGCTACAATGGGAACGTCGACAAAACATTCCGAAAGCTTGCAAAGAAGCAAATAAGTGTCGTAGACACGTGCGGGTGCGGTGTCCGTACGATGTCACTCAAATGCATCGTTCCAAATATCATTCGGAAGGTTAAAGTCTTGGGATTCAAAAAATGCCAACCATTCCTTAGTTTCTATTTTCTTTTTTGCTCGCAACTTTACTGTGCATATGACAATAAACACTTGGAATTGAGTTTAATTTTAAAAATACCCATCACAGAAACATTGAGATCACTCTGAAACAAGATACTGGGAAAATATATAGCCGTAGTAGCTCACGGAAGTCGTTGCGTTCAATAATAATGTGCAACCATGGTCCTCTTATATCCGTGAGTGTAGTAGTAAAATATTTACAAATACAGAATGGTAAAACATGTTTCCTCTATGCCGTAGACAACCAAACTTGCTAATGGGTTTCAGCACCCCCGCGACCCAACTGAGAATGATGGATTTTTAAAAGGAACTTTCACATCATAATGCAAACATGATCAATAATATCAGTACGTAGCATATTACTATATTGAGCTGAGCAGATGCAGAGCAAGGCATGCAATTCTCTTGCCTCATGGCGTGTTCACATTTGTCACACACCTCCGCCCCAAACATTTGAATTCATAGTATTAGAATGCTAACAGCAAGTGATGCCATCCAGTAATGTTTTTTCTCATTGTATAGACTTTTTTTCATCATGGAGTATTACCTATCAATTGATCATGTTATTCTCACGAAGCAGCATGTACCATATTTCTGTGCTGTGTGTATACAGTTGAGAGTAAGACATGCAATTCTCTTGCCTCATGGCAGTGGGCTATATTGAAACCAAGGATTAAAACAATAGAATTAGTTAAAATATTAGCAAGCCAAAAACACGTTAAGCCATTTAGTAATTATTTTCTCCTTCCATGGAGTTTTTCTTCATAATGGTGGACTACCTAGTTATTGATGTTTTTTTAAGAGCAGCATGTAAACTTAATTCCTAAGTTAGGATAATACAATAAATGGTCTGCATTTATATAGCACTTTTCAAGTCAATGAAAACCTCCCAAAGAGCTTTACAATGTGCTTCACACTTACCCATTCACACACACACTCATATACCATGGGGAGTCAGCCATGACAATTCGACATATAACATGGAGGAGGCAGTAATCAAATTTGCAACCTCTTGATCCCAAGAGGGCGCTCTAACTCCTGAGCTAATGCCGCCCATAAAACAATAAAACATTGTATTCAAAAATAGTTTATCTCATCTCATCAGCTGCACCGCTTATCCTCAGTAGGGTCGCGGGGGTGCTGGAGCCCATCCCAGCAATCATCTGGCAGCGGGCAGGGGACACCTTGAACTGGTTGCCAGCCAATCGCAGGGCACACGGGGACAGACAACTCACTCGCTCAGTCACACCTAGAGACAATTTGGACCGGCCAATTCACCTGAAATGCATGTCTTTGGAATGTGGGAGGAAACCGGAGTGCCCGGAGGAAACCCACACAAGCACGGGGAGAACATACAAACCCCGCACAGTAAAATATGTCACTTTTTTGTTCTGCCAATCAAATGATAATTAAGATGTAGGTTCATTTGTTTGTAAATCTGATTGTGCCTTACGAGACACAAACATCACCACATTATTTGCTTTGTGAGTCACACATCTGGAACTGTTTCACATTTAATTTTTTCTTTCAAAAATCCCTGCTCCACAGACAAAACATGTTTTTTATTCAATTGTAAAGAAAATAAATTGGCATGTTAAAATTCCTTTAGCACTTCTACAATGAAAATGTGCAGGTAATGGTTTTCATGCAATAGCAATGAGTCTACTGCATTTTAATCGCTCATTGTTTTTAAGTTTATAAAAATAGAATCAATCCTTTAATTGCTTTCGTGCATAAGTACGATGAGATTAATGATATCTCCATAAGTGCAAGCCTATTCATGGATTTTAAAACTATTCAATATACAATATGTCAACAGGTGAATAAAAAAGTACATTTTTATTGTAGATTAATTTATCTCATGATGAAAGAGAGACTCAAGAGCCAAATGTGGGCTTAAAGATTTGGGCCCAAAAACTCCCCGGTCCTTTTTGCAACTAGCAGTTATGTACAACCCCTAGCCAAAAATGTTGAATCATTAGTCCTGGACAAGTACTCACACCAACATTATTTATTCTGTAGAACAAACTCCGATAAAAAGCACCAAATAATGATTGTGTTTTTTAAAACTCCTTGGCATTCAGAAACACTAAATGAAATTAATGAAAAAAAACGTTGTGGTTGTCAGTAAATGCTACTTTTATAGACCAAGCACAGGGAAACAAAAAAAAGGAATTATGAAAAACAGAGAAAGAAATAACAATCACTAGTACTTATTTTCACCAAATTTGGCTTTTATTACAGCTTGCGGTCTCTAAGGCATGGACTTGATGAGTGACAAACAGTATTCCTTATCAATCTGGTGCCAACTCTCTTTGATTGCAGTTGCCATGCTGTGGACATTTTTTTTTCAATTTCCACCACAGGTTTTTAATTGTTTTGAGATCTGGGCTATTTGCAGGCCATGATATTGACAGGATGCATCTTTCTCCAAGGAACGCCTTCACAGTTTTTGCTCTGTGGCATGATGCATTATCATCTTGGAAAATGAGTTCATCGTCCTCAAACTTTTTTTCAATTTAAGGAAGAAGAAAGTTGTCCAAAATGTCAATGTAAACTTGTGCATTTATTATAGATTTGACCGCAGCCATCTCCCCAGTGCCTTTGCCTGATATGCAGCCTCATATCATTAAGGACTGTGGGAACTTTTATGTTTTCTTCGGGCAGTCCTCTTTGTAAATCTCACGGAAACGGCCCCAAACAAAAGTACCAGCATCATCACCTTGTCCAATACAGATTTCAGACTCATCACTTGAGATAACCCTTATACAGTCATCCACAGTCCCATATTTCCTCTCCTTAGCCGATTGCAGTCTTGTTCTTTTGTTTTTAAGCATCAAAGTTCTGCCTCATACTTCTACTTCCTCCTATATCCTTTTCATCTTTCTTGTTGTGCATCTGTTTTAGTTGTTTGTCTTGACGCCTACATGCCTCCCTTGGCCTACTAGTACGCTTAACTTTAACAATCTTTCCATGCTGTTTGTACTTGGTCCAAATATTCAATAAAACTGACTGTGTGCAGCCTGCATCTCTGGCAACCATACCAGTAGAGTTAACTTCTTCAAGAAGTTTGACGATCCTGTCTTTGGCTCAAGAGACATCTCTCTTGTTGGAGCAATTATTCTTTCCAATCCCCTTAGTCCAGGAGCCCTTCAAGGTCTGATAACTGCACTATTTTTACTAATGAGCAGGCTTAATTTAAGCCAGGTGCCCAATTAAGAAAAGAAAATTGACTGGGTGTGTCTTTATTTTCTACTCTAAATGCACTGATTCAAATTTGTTTTCCTCAGAATTGAGTGATTCCATATTAATTTTCCTGCACTTTCTCTAAAAAAGTAACATTTACTGACCATTACAATGTTTTTTCTTAATTTCTTTTAGTATTTCCCAATGTCCTTATGTTGCACTTTGGAACTACCTTATGATTGTTTCATGTTTGTGTTTTTTTACATAATAAAGTGTCTGAGTGAGGGCTTGCCCAAGATTGGTGATTCCATACTTTTTGCTTGGGGTTGTCCTCTTTGGTACATAATGGTTGTATAATGATTTCATCAATACCAGATATCTGTACCAAAAACATCTCCAAATTCAGTCAAGACTATTTACTCTAACACCTGTTATAGAAGGTGATGCTCCAATGGTGCACAGCCATTCTAGTTTTTTTTTTACACCTCAGTGGTTCAGTTTTCTGTACCAAAGGGCTGTTTGAAGTCTGATGACATTGCCCATTTAAGAAAGCCTGAAGCATGAATCTGCTTATGGGGGACATTTTTTGCATTCATTTTCATATCCTTCAAAGTGCTCGAATTAAGGACTGCTGTGCTGAACACCTAATATCTGAAACTTCCTAATTGAACTCGTATTCTACTAATTAGTCAAATGCTTTTGTCTAATCACATGCTTGCAGCATTTGAAATCATTAATAAAGCATCTCATATCTCACTACTGTAGTGCCGTAACCAAACTGCAAATATTTCACATGGTTCAATATCCTGTCTTCAACCAAAGTCATACAGATGAGTCATTACTCCATGTACATTAATTAACTGTGCCTGAATTAAAATTGTGAGCTGCATGCAAATTGATTTTGCTGTTTATGATTTAATTGTCTATGCATGAACAATTAAGGAAGTTGTATTTGATAAACTGCACCCGTCTGTTTCTTGCCAAAGACACAGTAATAGTTTGAGGCCTGTTAAAGGGGATAATGTGTATTATTTGACTACTAGATGTTGCTGTATCATGCCGTGCAACCCCCCAAAAAATGAGTGCCTAAAACCACAATAAAGTAACTAAAGTGACCAAACAGCAGCATTTTTGGTGAGCCCTTCATGAGATTTTTGTTTTAGGGTATAGCAGCAAGATAGAAGACAAATACGTAAGCTCCCTTTGGGTGAGGCTCATGTTATCAAGGTTTATACGGGAGCTTAAAATCCTTTAAAATTTTAATGTTGTATTCAGAATTTTGGGTGCAGTGCTTGTCAATGTTTTGCCATGTTTCTTAGCAGTTTGACTTGAAACGGTTCACGGATCCCTTATCCGCATGGGTCGTCGGGGAACCAATGAGGACGCAACTCTCATCAGCTTTCTCCATTGTTGATGGTTCCTAGCCTCTTTTGGGGTCGTGGTAACGTTGGCACCAGTCCATTCATTACTGTAATGTGGTTGGCTGAGTTATTTTTCGGTCTTCTTCTTCTCCTGCTCACTTGGACTCTGCTTTGGAGAGTTATCTTAGTCAGTCCTGTTGATCATGTGACGTGACCATAACACTGAAGTTTCTGTCCATGCACAGTTGACAACAGTTTTTTGTAGGATCCAATGTGCCCTCTGATGGTTTTGCTCACTGTTTCTATTGTCACATGGGCTAAGTAGCTGATGCCTAGAAGTTTTCTGTAGCATCGCAATCTCCAAGGCACAGATTTTTTTTTCACATTTTCTGCGAGATTCCATGTCTCGCAAGCGTAGAGGAAGTTGGAAATAACCAGCACTTGCATACGTCTGATCTTTGATTTCACTGCTATGTTCTTGTCCCCTACAGACGGGATTAAGTCTAGCAAGTGCGGCTGTGGTTTGAGCTATCCTGGCTATGATTTCTGGTTCTGACCCTTCTTCTGATATGACAGCTCCAAGATATTTAAATTTGGTTTTACTCTCTGTGGTTGATGGTGATGTTTGTGGTGATACTTTGGGGATTGTTGGTCATTACTTTTGTTTTTTTCTGTATTGATTTCCATCACATACTGGGTTGATTCTTTGACTTGATACACCACACACTAAATGAAAAAAAATATTACAAGTGTGCTTAAAAATGACAGAGACACTGCTCTCTGGTGGCTTCATTTTGCCATTGCATTTCTTTTTCTGTCATAATTAACTGTAGCTGGCATTACTTTGTATGGTAATGTCATCTCAAGGTGCATCAAAACAAGATGCTGGCCAACTGGCGATTTTGTGTACGATAGCTAGAAAAACAAAATGCAAACAATGGCTTAAACAAGGAACAAATCCACCCAGAGCCTGCTGCAAAAAAGAAATCCGACTGTTCACTATGTGAGAGTCAACTGTCTCTAGTCATATGAAAGATAATTCACGGAGAAGACTAGCTATATGAGATTTTGTTTTTGCTAACCATTTCCTACATGCTACACCTAAAATTGTCACTATGAATTATATGAAATGTATATTAATGCAAGAATTACGTATCAATTATGGTAGTGTTTCCCTTTGCTAAATTTATTCTTTTAATGGTACTGGAGAAGTTGGAAAATTGACTTTATGTAAAATAAATAATAATTACTCACACTACGAGCATTTTAAATGCAATTTGTATGATAGTTAACACATTTCTGCTTATTATTCAGACCAACATTATTTTTTTCAAAGTTTTTCTTTACCACTAGGATGTACTAAATAATCCACATTGTCCCTTTAAGGAGCAGCAAATTGGATGAGACAGATTTCAAGGTCCACACTCAATTCTTAAAGCACTCTTATTAGTCTGTCTAATGGAGAAACTTGCCCTGTGATTAAATCACAACAGTCCCGATGAGCAATAAAAACATGAGTTAGTCTTTGTAGATCATTCTCTGATGTCATAAATACCGAAATTTCTGGACTATAAGATGCACCTAAAAACCCAAAAATTGCCATAAATTTTCAAATGTGTCTTATGAACTATTGGTGCTTTGAAGTCAGAAAATCCCGTAAATAGAATTGAAAATGCATAATTACAATGAAATGCTACTTAATATGGTACCCATTCATGAATGAATCTTTTTTAGTGGTGAAACAAATTTTTATAATGATAGTTCATTTTCTATAAAATACATTTCAATTATTTTCTAAAGGACCTGTGACTGACTGGCTACCAGTTCAGGGTGTCCCCTGACCACTACCCAAAGATAGCTTGGATGGGCTCCAGCACCCCCACGGCCCTACTGAGAAAATGGATGGATGGATATTTTCTGATGTTTTTTTCATGTCATCACAGTAACTTGAATTTCATGCGCTATATATAATCTAGTGCACCTTACAGTCCTGTGAGCCATATCGTCTAGAAAATACTGTAAGCTTATTTATTGATAAGTTTATGTTTGTTTCTTTATTTTAATTAGTTTTTTCAACTGAGAACCCTTACAAAATATTTACATGTGTTAAACTCTTTTATTCTTTTCATATTTGAAATTTCAGATTAGGGATTAATAATGTATTAATTAAACAAATCATTTTTTCAGAATAACAATATCTAGATTTCCAAAGGTGTCGTGCGTAATTTGAGTTGTCCTTAAAAAGTTTAAAATGAAATAGTTTCTCTTATACGTATGTGTTAACAATGCACATATGAGTTTAAAAAAAATTCCTCACTGCCCCTATCTGCTTTCATTTTACTTTTATCATCGGTGTTCAGGCTACAGCATGCATTAGGCTGGAAGTAAGGAGGTGGTGGGCGGAGGGAATTTATAGAGTGAATTCACACCCCTAATCTACGATGAAAATGGTGAAAGTGAGAAAAGGACTGTTTCAAATACAGTCTATATGCCAACCCATTTATTTAATTTATTCTTGCGCGGCATCAGTCATGTACCGTATTTTCCGCACTATAAGGCGCACCGGGTTATAGGGCGCACCCTGAAAAAATAGTTTTTGGTCCTATTTTTGACATACATAAGACGCACCGGATTATAAGGCGCTACAATGGGAACGTGGACAAAACAGTCAGATAGTTCAGTCCAACTTATTACCCCCTTAACATTCCGAAAGCTTGCAAAGACGCAAATACGTGTCGAGAACTCGTGCGGTGTCCGTAAGATGTCACCCAAATGCATCGTTCCATCATTCGGAAGGTTTAAGTCTTGGGATTCAAGAAATGATAACCATTCCTTAGTATCTATTTTCTTTTCCGCTCGCAACTTTACTGTGCATATGACAATAAACACTTGGAATTGAGTTTAATTTAAAAATAGACACTCCATTCCATCCTTTATCTGCACCGCTTATCACAGAAACATCGAGTTCAGTCTGAAACAAGATACAGGGACAATATAAAACCCGGAATAGCTCACCGAAGTCGTTGTGTTCATAATAATGTGCAGGCAATGTCCTCTTATATCCGTGAGGGTAGTAAATCCAGGAGAATACAATATTTACAAATACAGAATAGAAAAAAATGCTTTCTCTATGCCGTCAGCCACATGCTATACGCATTCATCTTTTTCGGCCAATTGCAGGCTTTGTTTCGCCGTTTAAGCCAATGGCAGCCTGTAAATGCTAAAAAGGATCCGCCCCTTGACCTCCGAATAACTTTAGCCAATAGTGATCGATTCAACTGATTATTGACACATCTTTTTCGGCCAATTGCAGGCTTTGTTTGCCGTTTAAGCCAATGGCAGCCTGTAAATTATAAAAAGGATCCGCCTCTTGACCTCCGAATAACTTTAGCCAATAGTGATCGATTCAAATGATGATTGACACATTGGTTAGCCAATGAAACGCCGGTAAATAAATCCCAGCATCCACCGCGTACTACTTGGCGTTCGGGGGAAAATCTAGTCGGCGGGTACAAGTTAGTTGGAAAACTTTGCGATTTAATATTGATCCATAAATAAGGCGCACTGTATTATAAGGCGCATGGTCAGCTTTTGAAAAAAATAAAGGCTTTTAGGTGCGCCTTATAGTGCGGAAAATACGGTACTTGTACTAGCAAAAAAAGCAGCTTGACAGAGACTGATTTCAGACAGAGGATGGCGTCAGCAAGTATACGGTTTTAAAGTTACAAGCAGAACACCACCTTTAAAGTGACTTTTGGAAGTGTTTATTTATAATTTTTATATATAAGAAGGAGGGTTTGAAGCAATCTAATTTGATTAAAAACAAAATCACAGTTAACATATTTCTTAAAGGGACAGTGCGTATTATATAGAGCTTTCTACCAGTAAAATGTTTTTGGACAATTTTGATTTTAATAATAAAAAAAAACTACATAAACGATCATATAAAATTTCATTGTTGTTACATACTCTTAGGTTGAGAAACTTTTATTTATTTTCCATATAATGAGGCTTACTTATAGGGAGCTGGCTTGGCAAAAGAATGAAAAGAAAAATGGTACGGTTTGGTCACTTTAGACTTATTTTAGGTTGCAGTACAAAATACAGCAATATTTAGTGGTAAAATATTACTCAGTGCCCCTTTAAAAACCACTAGTCCTAATTCAGATGTTTCAGCAGTTTTGTTCTAAATAGAGATGAGAATTAGGCAATAAAATTGGGTTCCGACTCAAAATATTTCTAAAGTGGCAATAGCGAGTTGAATATTGCGCTTCATTTCAGGGAGTACTATGCAATATTTATCTTGGAAGACTCCACTGAAATTTGCACCCAACTATTGTTTTGACCAATCACGGCAAGGATTGAAGGTCATCGCAACAACCTACTTTTAAACCAGCAGACATGAGCTATAGTTGTTGTGAGCCGTGTGTAATTTTTCAAAAACAGATTCAATTGCAACTTCCACACATTTGTTCACTGCTGTCACCTTGCTATGTTTCCTCCGGCCTTTTTAAATTTTCTGGATCTACATTCCCACTTACACCTATAGTTACAATTTGTGGGTAGTAACTGAAAGAACAATCTCAAGGATTAAAGCAGACGAAATTTTCACTAGTTTCAGGGTCAAATCCTTGTTATAGACCTTAGGCAGAAAACCTAGGAACGCTTTAAAACTTTAGTTTCAGGGCCAAACACTGGTTGGAAACCTTAGCCAGACACCCTCACATGGTTCATGGATCCCTTAACCATTCATTGCAACCTAAATCCTAAATATGTGGTGAAAATAATTTGAATTGAGGAAATTAATTCAGCTAAATTAATATGCAAAATTAATTGTTAAAGAAACATTATTTCCCTTGTATTACTGTTTGTTTTGAATATTTTAAATGTAAATCAGAGAATAATTAGACGATATTTTACCATCAAAACGTAATTTAAAAAAAACCACGAAGACACACAATGAATTGGGCCTGTGAAATCATACATTTAGTGTTGTATGATTCAAAATCAAATTTTGAAAAATAAATATTTGCAACCCAACGCTATAATAAAGAGTCCACAAATAGACATTAAACTCAATGGTTAATAAAGCTCAGCTAGCCATCTATTCTACACATGTGTCCTTCCCACTCAACTTCAGAACAGAAAGCAAAGGGCATTTAACTGATTGGATGCCAGTCAAATCGGATATTACTTTAGCTGTAGTAAGCTGACTTGACACAATACAGATACTGTACGTATTTGATTTTTGAAAAAGAAAACAGGATTCCATTGGTTCTGATTCCAGAGTATTAATTATTGACTTTGTAAGTAGAAATAAGCCATTTCAACAGAAAAGAAAAATCGTCTTTCTGTAGGATGTTGACCTCAACAGTTTTGGAGACCGCAAATCCTTCGCACCATATAAAGCTTTTATATTGTCAGTTTTATTTGAACATTACTTTTCTCTGGCACTCAATTTTGTATGTTCATTATCTAGATTGCTCCTCAAGGTTTTGTTTTTTCATTTAAAAAGTAATTGTCTTCTACATTAAATTAAAGGTGTTTTTACATTTTGGGCCAGGCACCTCTGCCAGCTCTTGACCTGTTGTTCCACATAGAGCCATTAGATAAGGTATTGTGAGCTATCATTTGAAAAATTGTGGAAAATCCTGTGAACTGCAAGGTTGGCAGTGTGATTGAAAACTGGAAAAGGATAAGGGACAGTCTTCAACTTACTTGATTACAAGCACTGTATTTTAGCCCGTCTATTGTGCATGTAGTAGGTCAGGTCTTATGTGGGTCACTGTTCATCTGGCTTTATTGGATTTTCTCTGATATCGATCTGAGGTTGACTGTTGGGGTTTGTTGTTCACCGTGATAATAGGAGCCGCTGGTTTATCTGACGTTTGAAGAACTCAACTTTAGAATGACCTCAGAAGGATGAGATACCTAGCAAATGAGCTACATTTTCCGGATAACTGCAAGATGTTGTGTTGCAAGCAATATCCTCTCAAGCGCTGTATCATTACTGCCTTTCAATGTGGAAATTGTTCTCTGCTCTTTCAAGTGCCAAAAAAGGCCAACAGCATAGCAAGAGACTTTTTGAGTTGCAGGCTGGATTGGGTTCAAATTTGACCAGGGTCCTAAGTGTCCTGATAACTCATTACACTCATCTGTGCCCGCTCGTTTGGCGCCAGATGCTGCTGGTTACCTGATTGATACCCCATCCTATTTAAGCTCAGTCTTTACACTCGCCTGTTGTCAGTCCGTCAGTGAATCTCTGTTTTCACAAGGCAAGCATTTTTTACTCTGACTCCCGTCTGTCCAGTTTTTGTCACCCATTTTCTACTCGTCCGTTTCTGATTTCCCCGTTTATCTCCTGCTATGACCCGTTTTTTGACTCCGACCACGTTTTGATCTCCCATCCCGGCTAACGACCCGTTTTTTGACCCCAACCACGTTCTGATCTCCCGTCGCGGCTAACGACCTGTTTTTCCATCTAACTACGCTACGATCTCCCGCTTCGGAAGATCTACTTCCGCATTCAGAACACGCTACGATTTCGTGAGCGGCTTGCTTCCCGCGTCCAGCGAGCACTGGATCGCTGACGCTGACTTTCCTCTTTATTTCAATACACTTACGTTACACGTTACGCATTTGGGTCCCTTTCTGTTCTGGTCTTGACACTGAACCTGTTCAATTTTTGTCAATTATGAAAAGTTAACATACAGAAATCTACATGCTATATTTCTTTTTTTATGTTTTTTGGGTGTTTCAGCCCCAAATTGGTTTTGAAACACTCAAAATTAAAGCAGAATAATATACAGTATTAAGTAACTGTTTTAAGAATTTAATGTGATAATTTTTTACTTGTAGTATTTCTGTTGTATTTTTCAGCTATTTTCTTTTGTTTTTGGAGTACTAGTGTCGTTAGATTTTTATCGTATTTCTGTGGTAGTATTTTTGTAAATTTTTTGTAGTATTTCTCTAGTAGTATTAGTATTTCTGTACCATTATATTTTTGTATTGTAGTATTATTGTAGTAGTATTCAGGGTTTCCCCTGCCCACTACCTGTTAAGCATTGCATATAAAAGATGGATGTATTTAGTAGTTTTTGTAGCATTTCTGGTAGCAATTTGGGTTATTTTCTTCTCAGGATAAAACAAAAAATACATATCAGGTGACTGTTTTAAGCACTTAATTTGATAGTAAGTTTTGTAGTAGTTTTGCAGTATTTTTGTAATATTGCCCCAGTAGTGTTTTTGTAGTATTTCTCCCGTATTTATGTAGAATTACTGGAGTTGTATTTCTGTTGTAGTATCCCTGTATTTTTCAGAATGTAATAAAAACTAGACATTTCCCGCGGCAATTGTAAGAGTTGTGATTGATCTGGAAGATGATCACGGCATGTATATATAACCCCGGTTGTTAGCATTATCGGTTAGCATAAAGTTTTTAACTCAGAGAGATGTTTCTGCCATTTTTTATTTGGTTCTGTGGGGGGACTCCGCATCACTTTTTAGCATGTAACCATTAGCATAACTCATTAACATGAGGCCATTAGCATAATTTGTAAATATGAGGTTGTTAGAATATAGCCATTACCAAATTTTTTTAGCATGAAGAAGTTAGCATTGCCGACAGTGTTTACAGCTAGCTTGTGCTTATACTTGGGCTGGTTGCGCCAGCCCAACCCATTGCCGTCAGTGTTTACAGCCAACACTTTGCTAGCGGCGCGCATAGCTGTTAGCATCCTCTTGCTATCATCCACTTTTTGGAATTCATCATTTACCCATGGTTAAAGGTAATGTGGGTCGGGCCCCCTCAAGCCACCCTGGACAGTCCCTGATTACTATGACTACCCTCAGGAAAGCCCTGGTTGCCATGGCTACCCATTGATTTGTATGGTCCCATGTATTTCGGATGGGAGATTCTCAAAACCCATTATTCCGGATGGGGACTTTTTTTGGAGACTCGTATCGCTTATCCTACGAGTGCTTATAGTCAAGTCAAGTCAAGTCAAGTCATTTTTATTTGTATAGCTCTAAATCACGAAGAGTCTCAAAGGGCTTCACAGATTATTACACTACAGTATATTACACAGACTACTTTTCAGCCGACGAGAAGAGTAGGTTATTCATATGCTATGGAGTAGAAGTGAGTTTTAAGCTTAGATTTAAACATTTCCACTGAGGTTGCAGATCGGATCTCAGGGGGAAGAGCATTCCACAGCACCGGTGCCCGGATGGAGAACGCTCTCGAACCAGCAGAACACTTCTTTGCTCTTGGGATCACCAGAAGACCGGCACTATCAGATCGTAGGCTTCGGACCAGGACATAGGGGCACATCAGATCTGAAAGATAAGAGGGAGTAAGTCCATGTATGATTTTGTATAATACTAAGAGAACCTTGAAATCACATCTAAGGCTAACTGGGAGCCAATGCAGGTTAGCCAAAATCGGTGTTATGTGATCGTACTTTTTTGTCCTAGTTAAAAGCCTCGCTGCGGCATTTTGTACCAGCTGAAGAGACTTGATTCTAGACTTCGGGAGACCAAAGAGTAGTGCATTACAGTAATCGAGACGGGAGGTAACAAACGCATGAATTATAATTTCCGCATCCGACTGAGACAGTATTGAACGGATTCTAGCAATGTTACGAAGATGGAAGAAAGCGGTTCTAGTAATTTTCTTTACATGCATTTCAAAGGATAGATCAGGGACAAATATGACACCTAAATTTTTAACTGAGTCACTGTGTGATTTGACATTTGTCAATGTTCACAGCAGTTTTTGAGAATAAGTCACGGCATTTAGATGGACCAATGACTAACATTTCGGACTTTTCAGAGTTAAGACGCAAGAAATTGAGTGACATCCACTCTTTTATCTCAATGAGGCAGACCTCCAAATTTCCACAGTTTAGTGTGGGAGATTCCTCCAACGGAAGATATAGTTGAGTGTCGTCTGCATAGCAGTGGAAGCTGATATTGTACTTGCGAATAATATCACCTAATGGAAGCATGTAAATGCTGAAAAGAAGGGGGCCAAGCACTGAACCCTGCGGAACACCACAGGTAACATTAAAGGGCTCACATGTCATTTCGCCATATTTAACACAGTGCGTCCTATCTGAGAGGTAGGATCTGAACCACGAGAGGACGGTTCCTGAGAGACCAATCCATTTTTCCAACCGTTCTAGTAGGAAATTGTGGTGCAGCACTTGGCAATGTAGTCGTGCCTTGCTGGAGCAATCGCAACTAATAATATATAATGCCCCTGCTTTAAGCACTTAATTTGACATCAGGTTTTGCAGTATTTCTTCAGATAGTTTTGTAGTATTACTAAGGGAGTATTTCAGGAGTATATTACTGTAGTTTTGATTTTGTAGTATCTGTGTGGTAATATTTTGTAGTATTTTTGTAGTAGTATGTTCTAGCATCCTTGGAATATTTATTTTTTCTTTTTTAAAATCAAAGCAAAATATTGTATTAGAGGTCTCTTTTTAAGGACTTAATTTGATACATAGTTTTGTAGTATTTCTGTTGTATGCTGGCCTGTAGAGAGAATGGCACAACCAGGCTGTACTTCCCCAAGACACACCACAGGAAATGGTGACCCTACAACCTTAGTGGTTAATGAATCCAACCAACAAACCAACTTCATAATAGACACACAAAGGGACAATGGTGACAATGCTGGCACCCGTTTTTCTTTTTCAAAATTATGACTAATATTTCAATTAACTGTTAAATGGTAAATGGTATTTATATAGCGCTTTTCAAGTCAATGAAGACCCCCCAGAGCGCTTTACAATGTGCTTCACACTTACCCATTCACACACACACACTCACACACCAATAGGGAGTCAGTCATGCAAGGCGCCTACCTGCTTATTGAGGGAATTAGGGATTCAGTGTCTTGCACAAGGACACTTCGACATACTCTTAGATATTTTGTCATACTTACCATCTTTGTAGTTTACCCACCCCTGCAACTACATCATTACTGCAGTTTAATGTGTGACTCTTAGTTATTTCAAACCTAAATTCCCTTTTATAAAGTGATAGTCAAACTGGGTGCTCACATTCATTGTGTTGGCCCATATGTTAACTCGCTCATGCCCTTGTTGCAATGGAAGAGAGAATATCTGGAAGGTGAGCGTCATGATTAGAATTCAGGCAAGGTATCGCCCGAGTTCACCTTGGTCATTAAAGAGAAGCTAGCGCTAGCAGACACTGGACAGTTACTTCCCCTAACACAGACCAATGATTGAGGATGTGGAGAGGTTTGAGAGCTAAATCAGAGTCTGATTCATCCTCACGTTTCTGACTAATGAAAGATCCTCTGACTTTGAAGTTTTGTGTTGTCTTCCAAAGTCAATCCAATAAATGATGCATGCAAATGAAGAAGAAAGATAAAAAATTCATAGTGGCCCTGAAATTGCTTGTGATTGCAGTTTGCAGTTGCCAAGCCAAAATACCATCAATGGATAATAAACTTTAGGACTCAAACACTACAGGTAAGTGTTATAGATTCTGGACTACAATAAGCTCATTTTTTGCCATGTTGTAAACACTGCAGCTTCAAATAAGGCGTATTCTTTTTTTTAATTTTCGAGGCAGTTCTTAAGAAAACAGCGAGCTGCTCTTTTCCACATCGTATGCGCTCTTAGTACAAATCACCATGGTGAGGTCTGGAAACATTTATGACACCCTTCCAGAGAAACTAGTCCATGTTTCTGCCAACTCAATCACTGCAAATGACATCCACTGGCATCCAAGATTTATTTTGATTTGAGTGACAGTGACTCTGATTTTAACTGGACTGGCAGTGAATTACCATAAATTCGGACAAGTCAAGTCATGTTTATTTGTATATCCCTTAATCACAAAAATTCTCAATGGACAACAAGCCACTATGTTTTTGCTACAGTTTAAACACTGCAGCATCAAATATGGTGTGGCATATTTTTTTTTTTCCGTGACAGCACAGAGGAAAACGTCGAGCTGCTCTTTCCCTCAACGCATAAGCTCTAAATACAAATCACCGTGGGTACATCAAGAAACATTTATGACACCCTTTCAGAGAAGTGGGTACATATATTTCCCAACAATATTTAAATGATTGTCACGATTCTGTCACTTCCCCGGTAACTGCCCTCACCTGCGCTCACTCTTTCAGCTCCGGCAACCACTCGTTTCCTAATTACCCTTCTCCCTGTTTAAGCACTTCATTCTCTTTGTCAGTCCTTCAGCAAACCTCCGCACATGCAAAGCAAGCACTTTTTGACTCTGTTCCTGCATCCTGCCTGATTCTGTCCCCTGTTTCCTGTATTGATCCCCTGTCCCTGGCTTCCCGATCACCTCCGGTTACTTGCTTTGTTCCCCTGTCCCGGTTACCAGACTTGCTTCCGATCCCCGACCACGCTTTGCTCTCCTGTCCCGGCTACCTGACTTGCCTTTGATCCTCGACCACGCATCGTTCTCCTGTCCCGGCTACCCAACTTGCCACCTGTCACCAGCCGTGAGGGCTTCCTGCTCCTCCTGCCCAGCGAGCACCAGATCGCTGTCTTTTCCTCTCACCCTGACTTCCCAGATCCCTTATTAAAGCATTGTGTGAAATGTTAGCATTTGGGTCCACTGCTTGTTACGGTTGTGACCATAATACATAAAAGGAGAAAAACAAGAGGTTTCACAGTACTTAATTCTGACAATATTTCTACTTTTTACCCACAAATCAAGTCCTCAGTTTATACTTTCAAATTTAACAGCAGTTGAAGTTATCCATCAAAAACGCTTCACTACTCCTTCCTGATCAGGTTGTCGAAGTTTCCTTTAATCCCAGAGGAACGATAACAAGCAAATCCAAATTGGTCTGGTTCCGTTGCAACTACCATTGACAACAACACTACGTTCTGCAGCCAAAGGCATCAATGCCAAATTCCCCAGGCAGTTGGCGCCAGTTAAGCGCCAGGCTTAAAATGTAAGAATTGCGTTAAGATGTGCGTGTTTATTTTTATGGCCTGGGGCTTAAACTACAGTGTGGCTTGTCCAGTGGCAAAATTAAGTTTAGTTCTTAAATTTGAGCATGCAGCTTTTAATCAGGTGCGCTCTGTAGTCTGGAATTTATGGTACATTTTGAATTCATTTGAAATCTATTTTTAGCACCATTTCGTGGTGTCTCAATACAATAATAATAATAATAATAATAATTTCCTTGTATTGTCATTCTGTGTAACAATGTACACAGAACGAAATGTCGATTGCACCTGACCCGATGCAGGAACCTATGTTGAGGTAGCAGGGTTCCCGTGGATCTTTGAAGTCTTAAAAAGGCATTGAATTCATTAGTCTAAAAATAGAGCCTTATTTGACATTAAAATGTCTTAAATTCATTTATCGAAAGTCTCGAAAATGTGAACACCTCGAGATTTATATTTGTTTGTTCATATATATAGATATATATCTATATCTATCTATCTCTCTCTCTCTCTATATATATATACCAGTTCAGTAGCCTAGATGGTAAGGCGCCCGCTTTGAGACTGGGAGGTCGGTGGTTCGCGCCCCGGCCGAGTCATTCCTAAGACTTAAAAAGTGGTCGGCGGCGCCCTCTGTTGGCTGCGGCTGCATCGGCTCGCTACAACGGGTCAGGTGCAATCGACATTTCGTTCTGTGTACATTGTTACACAGAATGACAATACAAGGAAATTATTATCATTATTATTATTTTATATATATATATATATATATATATATATATATATACATATATATATATATATATATATATATATCTCATCTCATCTCATCAGCCGTACCGCTTATCCTCATTAGGGTCGCGGGGGGGCTGGAGCCCATCCCAGCCATCTCCGGGCAGTGGGCAGGGGACACCCTGAACTGGTTGCCAGCCAATCGCAGGGCACACAGGGACAGACAACTCATTCGCTCATTCACACCTAGGGACAATTTGGACCGGCCAATTCACCTGAAATGCATGTTTTTGGAATGTGGGAGGAAACCGGAGTGCCCGGAGGAAACCTACGCAAGCACGGGGAGAACATACAAACTCTGGAGCTGGATTTGAACCCACGACAGGTTCCCATGACATGAACTGTGCCGCACACGCGCTAACCATATATATATATATATATATATATATATATATATATATATATATAAACCTATGCTTAAAAATGCCTCGAACTGATGTTGTTTTTTTTTTTGTTTTTTTTTTCTATTGCGTTTTTTTTCCGACTTGGTCTTCAAGTTAATTGCAAAAGACATTAAAACGGTCCAAAAAGTCTGGGATTTAACTTGCCTTAAGGTGTAGGAACACTGGGTAGAGTGAGGCGCTTTATCAATTTATGCCATCCAAGACGTTTGTACGTGGCAACAGAACAGATCATTTACTGGCTGTTCCTGACAAATTATCACAATTTTGACGGACACATAGCAATGGCACCTTTTAAAGCTCTGGTGGCCAAAAATAAATAGATGAAAAGAAGGTTCAGCCCACGCTTGAACAACCCTTAATCTGCCTCGCTGTAGTGTTCAGTTTTAGCATCAACAAATGACAGTGGCTGATGTGAGGACAGCAGAAGGTGGGACGATAATTTATACACTTGGGTTTTAATTATGAGTGGGAATAATTTATTATCTTGCTATATTTGTATCCACTCTAATCAATTCTCTGCTTTTGTTTTCACAACCCCTCTTCACCTATGAGTCTCTCAACCAGCCTCTTTTTCTTTCATCTAACATCATCCCTTTCAAAAGCAGGAAGTGCATTTTTTTATGCATTATTTGTCTTCTTACAACCTGCCATCAACAGCACTGTGGTACCTCTACATATGAGCTTTATTCATTGTTCATGTCGCAAGCAAAATTTCACAATATAAAGTGATTGAAAACCAATTGATCCATTCCTGACCTCCCAAAAGCATTAAAGTTCAACTCTAAATGGCAATAAAACACTGCCGATCACTAAAACACATTAATGTAGTAAATAGACATGCAAATACAGTAAGAAGATAAATAAGGTGATATTAACAAAATAAAATGTGAGCTTATTATGAGCACTTAGCATGAAGGACGACCCTGAAACAAAGGTCCATGCGTGGTGCAAGAAGAGTAACAGAGCACGAGAGATTGTTGGTGATACGGAAGCGTTCATAGTAACCCTAATTTTAAGTTTGCAGTAAATTTAAATCCACATACACAAAAACAACTATTTTCTTTTTTTTTTTTTCCCTTGCCTGTTTCAGTTTCTACTTTTCACATTCTGTTGTCCTTTCATTCGGACTCGCAAAGCTTTTACTTTTGTAAAGCTCTTTTGAAGGAAAATTTAAAGATTAAAGATTTATCGGGCGGCAATGGCTCAGGAGGGAGAGCGCTCGTCTTGGGATCAAGAGATCGCAGTTCGAATCCCGGCTCCTCCATGTTACTTGTCGAAGCGTCCTTGGGTAAGACACTGAACCTCTTATACCCCCAATAAGCAGGTTAGCGCCTTACATGGCTGCTTGAGTGGTTGACTGAGTCCATTTAACACTTCTTCCAATAGTTAACCTGATAATAACAGTAACAACATAGTAATGACATGCTTAGTTGTTATTTTAGAAATATATATGAAACTGAGTGCACTTGTTGTGGAAAATAGACTTGCATTTGTAGAATAGAGTTGCATACATTTAGAAATGTAGAAAGAACTGCTTACATTGGAATGTTGACATCATTCGAGAAGATCCTTGACAAGATAGTCGAGTTTCCCAAAAAGGGCATGAGACCTGCAAGGCCTTTCTTCAAGGACTCTCTGAGCAAACTGAGGCGAACAACATGTCCTAATAAGGGTACGAACAACATGTCCGTGTTGATTACTGAGGACTAGGGCCGCCTTTTGGGTTGTACTCAAACTGAAGCTATAAAAGCATTGTTATGTCTGGAGTTCTCTGAGTTCTTTTGGGATGACGAAATAAAAGGCTCCCCCTCATGGCTGGTTCCCGATGTACTTAATTCAATCACGAAAGAAGACTTAAAAGATTATCGAACCTACATTTTCTCCTACACACTTTGCGCTAATTAGTATGAAAAAGTAACGCTCAGCTTGTAAATACTATATCTCTACAGTTTTTTTTCTATATAAGACTATATACTATATCTATATAATAGTAATACTATATCTGTTATTTTAGTTTATTTTTTAACATGAGGATACTGCTGGGAATGTGAATTTCCCTACAGCGATGAATAAAGTATTTATCTATCTATGTATGTATCTATGTATCTAACTATGTATCAGATTGTCGACCCATGTCCTATGTAGACGTCAGCTTCTCTGGCACATGCCCTTTGCGGCTGATCTTTTGCAACACCTACTTACACTGCATCGTCTGTAGTTCTTTCAACTCCTCAGTTGTCAGTTCCTCTTGTTTTGGGACAAGTTGTTGCTGGGAGCGAGCGTCTGAGTGGTCTCTACTGGAAGCCTCTGAGAATGCTTGTGACTCGTATGCCAAGGAAAATGTTGGCTCCAAATTAATATCGTGAATCGAAATTCTTGTGTCATATAGATTTATGGCTGTTCATATTTTGTGTGTCTTTTCAGTATGGATTTTACAAGGGTGTGGCCGGATCCCAGGTGACCTTGTCCAGCCTGGTAAACCAGTCCAGAGCAATGCTAGAAGAGCAAGCTCGTCACCTTCTGACTGAGTCAGAGCGGCAGACGATGGGATACTACTTGGAAGAGTACCGAGATGGACATATCGGCGTTGAGCAATTGGTTATGGCTCTTTTCGAGCTTCTCAACACTCAAGCAAAGGTGAGAGACAAGGTGTTTAATACTTCATTAAAATAAGGGAGACCAAAAAAAAGAAACGGTACCCACACAGGAAAATGTGTTTGTTGTTGTTGTTTGTGTTTTAAGTATGTAAAGCTTGATAAGAATTGTGTCCAAACTATGATTCAGGAGCCATTAAAAGCTCACCACCAGTTTAGTTATTTTTTACATAGGGGAGACTAGGTACAAGTGTAACACGTGTACAATTCTCACAGTCAAGGTTCGACCAATTGGAAGAGAGATTTATTGATACCACTGATATAGGACACTACCCTTTCCCTTTTGACCTCACACAAGACGTTTGAAGAATCTGACTGACATTGTCTTAATTTTATAGTCCAAAAATACATTTTTAGGTAAGACTTCAAACTTTTTCTTTCTCAGTATTTTTTGTTTCATGTCAAATATGCTAAAGATTTACACATTTCTGGCACATAACTGTAATGTCCACATCCTTGGCTTTAATATTATGTGTTTTTTTTCTTACTAGATAACAACTACATGCAGAAAATGATTACTGTGAAATCCCAATCCAAAACATATTGAATGCTGTTCTTGAACTATTTGATTGATATGGACGGTTTTTGTCTCTTTTGAAGGGTAACACTTTAAAGTTTTGCACAGATCACCAGGATCCTTAAGTTGCTGCCAGTTTGCCAACAAGCTGATAATGTTTACATTATAGAAAAATATGTTGGCCTGGTGAGGGATGGGCGCCACCAGGCTGTACTTGCCCAAGACACAAGAAATGGTGCCCCCACGTCCCTAGTGTGTTTATATATAGGGCAGCACGGCGTCGCAGTGGTTAGCGCTTGTGCGGCACAGTTCATGTCATGGGAACCTGTTGTGGGTTCAAATCCAGCTCCAGACTTCCTGTGCGGAGTTTGTATGTTCTCCCCGTGCTTGCGTAGGTTTCCTCCGGGCACTCCGGTTTCCTCCCACGTTCCAAAAACATGCATTTCAGGTGAATTGGCCGGTCCAAATTGTCCATAGGTGTGAATGAGCGAATGAGTTGTCTGTCCCTGTGTGCCCTGCGATTGGCTGGCAACCAGTTCAGGGTGTCCCCTGCCCACTGCCCGTAGATGGCTGGGATGGGCTCCAGCCCCCCCGCGACCCTAATGAGGATAAGCGGTACGGCTGATGAGATGAGATGAGATGAGATGAGATGTTGGCCTGGTGAGGGATGGGCGCCACCAGGCTGTACTTGCCCAAGACACAAGAAATGGTGCCCCCACGTCCCTAGTGTGTTTATATATAGGGCAGCACGGCGTCGCAGTGGTTAGCGCTTGTGCGGCACAGTTCATGTCATGGGAACCTGTCGTGGGTTCAAATCCAGCTCCAGACTTCCTGTGTGGAGTTTGTATGTTCTCCCCGTGCTTGCGTGGGTTTCCTCCGGGCACTCCGGTTTCCTCCCACGTTCCAAAAACATGCATTTCAGGTGAATGGGCCGGTCCAAATTGTCCCAAGGTGTGAATGAGCGTCTGTCCCTGTGTGCCCTGCGATTGGCTGGCAACCAGTTCAGGGTGTCCCCTGCCCACTGCCTGGAGATGGCTGACACAATGAAAGACAGTTGGTAACAAAAGTTACCAAAAGTACATCCTTTAGTTAAAGTTCAATATTTTGTGTGGCCACCATGATTTTGCAGAACCACTTTCATCCTCCTGGCCATGGATTTCACCTGAGCCTCATACATTTCCACTGGAATGCTCTTTCACTCCTCCATGACAACATGGCTGAGGTGGGGGATATTCAAGATCTTGTGCTTCTTCCACCTTGCGCTTGAGGAGGCCCCAAATGTGTTCTATTGGATTTAAGGCTGTAGACATCCCCTTAACCTTAGCTCCTTTAGAAAAGCCGTGGTCATCTTAGAGCAGTGTATTTCAACCTTGTTTGAGCCAGGGCATGTTTTATACATTGGAAAAATTTGGCGGCACACCACTAACCAAAAATGTTATAAAATGACACTGAACAGTATGTTTAATTACAATATAATTTATAATACCCCCAGTTTTTACAGCACAGACACTTGACACTGACATAATATTTGCAAAATGATTCATAAATGTTTTATAAAATTTTACATTTTAAAAAGTGACATTGGATAATTTCTCACGGCACACCTGACGATCTCTCACGGCACACTAGTGTGTCGCGGCACAGTGGTTGAAAATCACTGTCTTGGAGGTTTGCTTGGGGTCATTGTCATGCTGGAACACTGCCCTGTGACCCAGTTTCTGGAGGTAGCGAGATCTTTGTCTGCTCCAGTTCTTCATTGTTCAAACTTGAGTATGTGTTTCCCTTAATAAAATGCAACTCCCCAATTCCAGTTGCACCCATTGGCAACACAATGCTTGACTTTATGCCCAACACAAACATGTTTGTAACCTCACCTAGGTGCAGCCACACACTGCTTTACACCATCTGAGCAAAACAAATTAATCTTTGTCTCATCAGACTAGAGGATATATTTCCAGTAAGCCACGGTCTTTGTTTACACACTTCTATTTATTGAGTTTCTTCAGTGATGTTTTATTAAAGATTATAATAAAATATCTGCATAAATGTGAGGGGTGTACTCACTTTTTGTATATTATATATAATATATCAAGTCAAGTTACATTTTTTGTGTACCCCTTCATCACAAAATGCCTCATAGGACTGCACAGGCCACAATTACCAGCTCGATAGCCTAGATGGTAGGGCGCCCGCTCCGAGACTGGGAGGTCGCTGGTTCAAGCCTCGGCCGAGTCATACCTAAGACTTACAACATTGGTACCCATTGCCTCCCTGCTTGGCGCATTAAGGGTTGGAATTGGGGGGTTTGGTCACCTAATGACTCCCAACACAGCAGTTGGGTCTAAAAACCCGGCGCCGATCAAAGGCGACGAGTCACGTCGATAGCTTCGCGTGACAAAATGATTTCCGGTAGATATCATGTTGAAGGTTGATACTGGCTGAATAATGTTAAAAAAAAAAAAAATAAAATAAATAAACCATACCCTCATCTGAAACAAGTAGCAATCCCCCTTCCAGGATGACCAGGCAGCAATAGATGTTACAGTGGGTAACAATACCCAAATGTAGTGAACATAAATAAAAAACATTAATAGTATGTAAAATTGTTCAAAAAGTCCATGACAGTACGACGCAGCTTCCCATTTCAGCTGGCTGATCAATGGAAATTATGTCATGTATCAGGTCCAGGTGCTGGTCTGCTGACTCATCCCAATATACAGTATATATAGATCATCATTGTCAAAAACATCACTGAAGATCACTAGACGACATTGTGGGTCGACAGGGCTCAATAATTTGTTGAATTGTACAGTGTACCTTTCTAACCACGACCTTTTTTCATACCTGAGATTAACCAAATCCACTCTGTTTTTTATTTTAACAGTTCTCTCTGCTGTCGGAAGTGCGTGGCCTGGTCACCCCACAGGACCTGGAACGTTTTGACGGTCTAGTGTTGCGCCGCGAAATTCAGGCACTCAAGGCACGACAAGGCACGGCAGGAGCATCTACCCTGCAGCCAGACACGCAATCCATGGTGTCATTCCCCGACACGCTCACCTCGTCTTCGGCAAGCTTCGTGACAAACACATCCACACTTAGCTCCGCCAGGGTGAGAGTTTTTTTTTTTACTGAGTAGGACAATGTGTGGTGGGGGGCAGGGGAGAGATATGTGTCCAGACCAGGTGTGTCAAACTTATTTTAGTTTAGAGGCCACATGATAGAAACCCACTCTCACAGGGGCCGGGTGAGTGAATCTAAGTAAATTCTGACCACAAGTCGCTACTTCTTTGCTATAAGTTGAACACTGCGGCTTTAGATATATTCGGCTAATCCATTTTTTTTCATGGCAGAACTGAGGAAAACCGCAAGTCTGGATGTCTGGAAACATTTATGACGCCCTTCTTGAGGAGAAATGTGTTGATGTTTTTACCAACATAAATCATATAATACATAACAGTGGCAAAACAAGAGGTTTGACAGTACCTTATTCAATATTTACAATGTACTCAGGATGTTTCAACTTTTGACCCAAAAAGTCCTCAATTTTAACATCTGATTTGGAATGGCTGTGGAAGTTACCTACGAAAAGCACGACACTTCCTTGAGTTATTTTCAGGCCGCTGTAGTTTCTTTTAAGCCTCGAGGAAAGATAACAAGGGAATAAAATTGGGTCCATTACCGCAGAAATCACCAATGACAACAACACAAAAAGACACACCTGTGTTGCAATCTGGCACTATTCTCCACAGTATGGTGGCCCTGGCGCTGTTATCTAGAAATAAAGTGCTCATATTCTATGCGACGCTGCTCTAATTTGCGTTTTATTTTGGCACAGCAGTATTTATGTGCTCATTGCCACTTAGAATAGTCACGTGATCCGAAAACATGTGATGTAACAAGAACTGAAAACTATGCAGCTGTAGGGGGCCGTAGCAATATGTGTCTATACCAGGAGTGGGCAAGCTTAAAAAGTCATAAAAGGCATTTAATTCATTATTCTAATATTAAGGCCTTGATTGGCATTACAATATCCTAAATCCAATTTTCGAAAGTCTTAAAAATGTAAACACATTGACAAGATTAAAAATTAGTTTGAACAAAAAAGATTTAGTAACATTGATCAATTGTCTTCTTTAAAGGTGAATTATTGGATTTGAAAACTTAAGGCTTCAAGCATGACTTTAAGCGAGGAGATGGCAGCAGAGTAACACATTATTTGCATGCATTTCTCAGACGCGGTTGAATAAGGTTTTCTTTTAACATAGTTTTGGTATTTTGTTCCCCCCAACAGGCCTGATAAAAGTAAGATACAATCAGATAAGCACAATTGGAAAATAAAGCATAAGGGCTCGTTGAACTCAGCTGGGCATTTTTAACAAATACTTAATAGATGCCACGGCGGCGCAGTGGTTAGCGCGTGTGCGGCACAGTTCTGAGGTCGTGGGAACCTCCTGAGTGGGTTCAAATCCAGCTCCCGGCCTTACTGTGCAGAGTTTGTATGTTCTCCCCGTGCTTGCGTGGGTTTCCTCCGGGCACTCCGGTTTCCTCCCACATTCCAAAAACATGCATTTCAGGTGAATTGGCCGGTCCAAATCGTCCCTAGGTGTGACTGAGCGAGTGAGTTGTCTGTCCCCGTGTGCCCTGCGATTGGCTGGCAACCAGTCCAGGGTGTCCCCTGCCCACTGCCTGATGATTGCTGGGATGGGCTCCAGCATCCCCGCGACCCTACTGAGGATAAGCGGTGCAGCTGATAATGAGATGAGATGAGACTTAATAGATAAAATATTTCACTTCCAACTTTTTAAGGGCACCTCAAACGACTCACCCACTTTAATAATTCGCAGATTTACTTTTGCGGCAACAATAACGGAACAATCAAAACGGACATGTGGTTTCAGTCGAGCCTTTCAGAGCAGATGCATGTCTTAGGTCTACCCACAATACAAATAGCAACTTCGGACAGAAACGTTTACTCCATATGCTCGTGCGATTAATCCCAATGAAAAACTTTGATAATTGCCCAAACCTAATATGCACATTATCATTTGTTATTTATATATTTTTTATGTGTTTTTTTTTTTTTTTTCGTAGAGGGGGTGCGTTTGTTTTATGAAAAATGTCTTTATGATCAAAAGTTGTGTTGCATTGCCATGTGTCACTACTTTAATGTTCAAATGATAGATATAAAAAGTGTTTTTTTTCTCTACTACTATAAGCATCTAATCTCCAATTCTCCTGGTAGGAAAGGCTGCTGTGGCTGATAGATATGATGGAGGTAGGAGTGATTTTTAAAAGTGGTGAAACTTCAACCCACACGTGTTGGATACATGCTGGGATAATGGCTTGTTCTTTTCCCTGTGGGCAGATGTGTATGTGAAACACTGATAACAGAAAAATTCCAAAGGCGCCCTTTTCTTTGTTCATTTTCTCAAATAACAATATGGGTTGAAATTTGACATCAATTTGACGAATTTTGACCAGAAAAGTGATTGTGTCTCCAAAGACTGCCTCTAATGTTGTCATCGAATTGGAGAACACATATATATTTTTCAAATTGTAAACCAATTAGATTTATTGATTTTTCTATTTCTATTGTAAAGACTTTTAAAATATTTCTTTGGGTTGAATGAACTGTTTTGCAGTGTTTTGTTTATGTGTTCTGTTTCATTTGGGTGCAGTGCTACAAATAAAAATACTGAATAATGAATCTAACTTAGTTTACCACACCATTTTATAGCGAATTACGAAATATGTATTTTCTACAAAAAAATAATTCAGGCGATGCTATTTTTTGTATAGACAGTAAATCCGAATCAGAATAACCTTTATTATCGTTGTGTTGCTACAAGGAAATAAGAGCTGCACTCTAGTTGGAAAATTATACAAACATAAGATATAATAAATAGAAGAATATAAAATATTCACCATTAATTAAAAGTATTCACATTTAAAACAAAAACTATACACAACCTGGTTATTGCAATTAAAACTGAGTCCCACGTGTGCTTGTGGTCTAGTGTGTCTTAGTCTGTTTGTTCGGGCCTTGTGGGATCTGAGCTGTCGTCACGATGGTAACTGTTCGAAAAAGTGGTTGCTGGAGTCTAAGAAGTCCTTCAGGATATGTCAAGCTATGCTGAGGTAGCGAGAGCTGGCATTATCCTTTAGGCTGGGTAGGGGGCAGCCCTTGATCTTTTGGGCCGTGTTAAGGATTTTCTGTAAGGCTTTTTTGCACTTTTTTTTCTGGCGTTTTTTGTCTGCTCCAGAGCATCCTACCTACTAGCTCGGTAGCCTAGATGGTAGGGTGCCCGCTCCGAGACTGGGAGGTCGCTGGTTCAAGCCTCGGCCGAGTCATACCGAAGACTTACAACATTGGTACTCATTGCCTCCCTGCTTGGCGCTCGGCATTAAGGGTTGGAATTGGGGGGGTTTGGTCACCTAATGACTCCCAACACAACACAGGGTCTAAAATGGTGGCGCCCTGTTTGGCTGCGGCTGCATCGGCTCGCTACAGTTCAACTGTACGGGTCAGGTGTATCGACATTACGTTCTGTGTGCATGGTTAAGGAGAATGACAATAAAAGTAAATTCTTCTTCTTCTTCTACAGCGCCATGGTGCGTTACATAAAAATGCTCGTATGGTTGAGCTGTAGCTTCTCCTTAAGGTTGTTCCTCTGGAGCACTCTCGGGAAGTGGAGAAGAAGGAGTAAACCCTTTCTACGCTTTCCCAGTTGATGAAAGCAGGGCCAGGTCTACTCTTGATAGTACTTGGTTATTTATTGTGCCTTAGTGTCATCTGCTGGACACACATGAGTCGATAAATAAGATTTTTATACTATTGGCAATATATTTAATTTTCACTGAGTTGAGCGCTTGTTTAGGGTGGTGATAGCCCTGGAGAAGAAACAGTGTTTGTCAGTTGTAGTTATCCATTTGACACCAATTGGAAAATGTAAATGTGGCCCTTATGTCATTTTAAACTAGCCTTCATACCATGCCACAGAAAGTCCTTTTCGGATCAGCCCATCTTTTAAATGGAATTGCAAGTACGTGCCGGCAGCGTGGCAATGTCAAGTCATTAGGTTAAAAATAGATGGGGCTTTGCTTTTGGTTTTGGTAGGGGAGTTAGAGGGCGGCAGTAGCTCAGGAGGTAGACCGCTCGTCTTGGGATCAAGAGATCGCAGTTCGAATCTCGGCTCCTCCGTGTTACATGTCGAAGTGTCCTTGGGTAAGACACTGAACCCTTAATGCCCCCAGCGGCTGCTATTGGTGTGTAAGTGTGGTTGAATGGGTAAATGTGAAGCACATTGTAAAGCGCTTTGGGAAGTTTTATTGACTTGAAAAGCGCTATATAAATGCAGATCATTTAATTAAACATTAGAAAATCTAATAATGTTTCATTTTCACTCGTCCAGCTTGTCAACAGAATAGAATACCACATTTTTCGGACTATTGGGTGATTATAAGGCACCTTCAAAAACATTCTTATCTGTAAGGTTTTTCAAAATATAAGGTCATGAGGTGCTTGAAATTGAGATTTTCAAGTCAGAGCGAGGTAAAGACTTAAAAGAGAAAATAAGATCAAAGGATGCCAGGATAAACAGGCGAAAATATTTACAAGGTAGTGCTTAGAGACTGACCTAAGTTGTACTTAAAGAGCAATTTTCTTTTAATAAGGTACTGTATGGATAGCCTTTTTTCTCTAAAATACAGAGTTTTCTAATACAAATGGGAAGATATACTGTATATTTTTTACAGTAATTCGCGCTTGTTTAGGCGGGTGATGGCCCTTGGGAAGAAACAGTCCCTGAACCTATTAGTCACTCCTAGTTTTAAGGGACCTGTAGCATCTACAAGATGGGAAACAGGCCATAGAGGTGGTGGCTGGGGTGAGAGGAGTCCTTAATAATATTGTTGGCGCTGTTGCGGTATCGCATGCGTGCAATTTACTCTAGACTGGGGAGAGAGCAGCTAATAATTATCTGAGCTGTGTTAATGAATCTCTATATGTTTTTTCCCACTGCTGTGTTCACACAGAGACACCCTATGCCAGGATTCTCCTCCTGAATGATGTGCGTGTGTTTGTGATTGTTTTTGTGTGTAACTGTTAGCCTGACTCTTAATCAGCCTTTGAAAATCCATTTTGTTCAGGGATGAGTGCCCAACATCCGTTTACAGGCTATTTGCAGTTGCAATGAATTCCCTTTTCTTACTCGCCTTTGACATTTTCCTTATTCACGTCCACATTTGCCATTTCTTTTCATCTGTTTTACTCTTTCATCTTTCAGAATGACGGCTCAGTGGATTCTAACCAGCAGGACCCCTTGGACGGTCTGAATACACTGCTAGCTGATATTTCTCTGGTAAGGCACACACAAAAGTGGTGTCACTATAGTTAGGACCCAAAAAAGCATCGAGAAACCTCAGGCATGTAGCGGATCAAGCTCGGAGGACCAACATGATAAGTTGGACACTCAAAATAAAAAGAGAAAGCATTAATTCATTTTGAACTAGTTACAGGAGAGGAGAGGCCTGTGTACAAATCCTCAAAATAAGAAAATTCCTTTTTATTCTAAAGGTCCTCCGATTAGATTAGTTCATAGTTTATATGACCAAAGATTCCGGACTGCAGAACGCACCTGTTGAAAGCTGCATGCTCAAATTTAAGAACAAAACTAAATTTTGTCTTTGTACAAGCCACACTGGATTTCAAGCCGCAGGCTCAAACAGCCATAAAAATGAGCTAATTCCTATCCATTCTTTACCTTTTCAGCCCAGCACACACCTGGTGACAACTGCCTTAAAATTGGCGCCGTTCCCCTGCACACTTGATGCAGTTTTTAGCTGTGTCATTTGGAGCTCTGCTCCGTCTGTTTAGTCATCTGTTTTCAGAACATGTGACCATTCAAGATGGCAATCTCAAAGTTAAGCACATATTTACTACTGCACCGGAAAAAAAAAAGTGCAAATTAGGTCTGCGTTGCATAGAAAATGAGCACTATATTTCCAGATGACAGCGCTAGGGCAACCATACTGAGCAGAATGGTGCCAGATTGCAACACAGACGTGTCTTTGTGTTGTTGTCATTGCTAGGTAATGGACCAAATAGCATTCGCTTGTTATCGTTCTTAGAGAATTTAAGGAAACTTCAGCAATGCTGAATTTGACTCAAAGTATACAGTGAAAAGTGTAGCATTATTGGTAGATAACGCCCACCGCTGTTCAATTCGGATGTATAAATTGAGGACTTGATTTGTGGGTAAAAAAGCTTAAATATCGTGATTACATTGTAAACATTGAATAAAGCACTGTCAAACCTCTCGTTTTGCTCTAAAGTGTGTTGTATGAATAAGGTTGGCAAAAGCATGGACTTATTTCTCTTAAAAGCTGTCTTAAATGTTTCCCTCTCTGCTGTGTTCTTTATTTAGAGCGTGTACATTGTAGAGGAGAGCAACTCGCTGTTTTCCTCACTACCGCCATGAGAAGAAAAAAAACAGAATAAGACGCACCATGTGTGTCACAGACCAGAACGGACACAGGACTCAATTGCATGCGTTTCTCAGATTTTATTGAAAAAGAGTGAGAGTTAGGCTTGCTTGATTGCTGGATCCGAGGACTGGCGGAGAGCGGGATCGAGCAAGGCGGGGGTGACACTTCCATATTGGAAGAAGGCAGGCGGGAATGGCACGCCGTTTGACCAGGGCTGGAGATCAGAGGCGATGTCGAGTTCGTAATAGTGATCGTAGGCAGGCGGCAGGCAGAACAGGCGTAGTCAGGTTCAGAAATGGGTCGAAAACGGGGATCAGGCAGAAAACAGATTTAACAGGGACGGAGTCGGACCGAAATGCTCACTGAGTGAAAAAACAACAGCTCGCAACGATCTGACAAAGTTTGAACTGAAGTCGGGGCTTAAGAAAGGTGTGGCCACCAATCAGCTTGTCCGGGCTGTTGGCGCCAATCAAGTAGCCACAGGTGTTCCAAATAGGGCAATCATGACAATGTTTAAAGCCGCAGTGTTTAAAAGGTAGCAAAAAGGTAGCGGCTTGTAGTCCGGAATTTACGGTAATTGCGAGGTTACAAAAAGCTAATCCAATCTAAAAGGTGTGAAATCAAAGAACAGCAACATGATTGGGCAAGACCAACAATGATTCAAACAGTGCATAATAGTCAAAATAATGAACAACCTTGGCATCCTATACAATCTTCTTTGCAGGTGTCCAATATTAACACAAGAATAAACACATCAAGTGATGATGACATTTTATGAATGAAAGGTTGTAATGTGTAATGGTAAAAAAGGCCAATGGCAAACTTTTGTTGGTGATGAACAAGTTTTTATACCACAGCATTTTAAAAAAAAATTTTTTTTACTAAAACAATATCCCACCCCTTTTGGTCAAGTTTTTATCTCAGCCGAGGGATTAATAATCAGCAAGGCAAAAGCTTTTAGGTATCCATTAGTCTAAGCTGCCTACCACACAAATTATTTTAGTTTTGTTTTGTTAATATCATGTTTTGCTTATTTTGATTTTTCACTTCCATGCATTAATGTCCATTCATGTCTCATTGTTGTTCAATCCACTTAACTGAAAAATGCGTGTCAGAAAATACTGGAGCAAAATTTGTACGTTTGAGTGTTTCACTTTAATGTCTTGAAATTCCCTCCACCAGGAATTGATTTAGAATCCTCATCATTTTGCAAACAGCGCCTGGTTATATGGGTCATTCTATGCCAAATGACATAGTAGGTCTAACCAAGCAGATTTAAATTTGAAGAAATGTTGAACACTTGTTTGAGAGAGATAGCAATATGTTTGCTTTATTACATTTTTAAAGCAGAGAGAAACTTGCAACCAACTTCCTTTGAGTGTGCACCTAACCAGAGAAAGTTCCACTTTACACATAACCCCTATAAATATTTTTGCATCACTCAAACTATGTGTGGTTCTTAGCATTTTTTAGCAGTATTAGCCATTGCTTATTGCAATTTGTTTGTTAAGTACACTACTGTTCAAAGGTTTGGGGTCACTCAAACACTTCTGTGTCTTCCTTGAAACAGTCACACTTTTATTTATCAGATAAGTTGAACCACGTTTGTGTGCTTATGCCCACATTCCTTTTGTTGGCCAGTCTCAGATGTGGCTTATTCCTTGCAACTCTGCCTTGAAGGCCAGCATCTTGAAGTAGCCATTTCACTGTACATGTTGACACAAGTGTTTTGCTGGTATATTTTACAAAGCTGCTAGTTAAGGATCTGTAAGGCGTCTCTTTCATGAACTACAGATTCTAATTCACTTGTCCTCTTTCTTGGATGTGCAGTGGGGCTTCCCATTTCTCCTTATACTCTGGTTAGAGCTTGTTTGTCATGTTGTCTAAAGAAAGTAGTGCACACCTTTGTGGGAGTTCTTCAGTTTCTTGTCAATTCCTCACATGGACTAGCCTTTATTTCTTAAAACAAGAATAGACTGTCGAGTTTTACAAGGAATTTGTATTTTATGACCATTTTGAAAGTTTAACCACACTCACAAATGTGATGCTTCAGATACTCAACTACATTATCTCCAAAAAATATTTTTATAGCTTTTCTAACCAGATCAACTTATTTTAAATGTGTTAACATCATTGCACAAGGGTTTTCTAATCATCCTTTTGCCTTGTATTGCAATTAGTAAACATTGTTCTTTTTGAACCCTGGAGTGCTGGTTGATAGAAATAGGCTTTTATACGCCTATGTGGGTATTGCCTTATAAACGAGACATTTGCAGCTAAAATAGTCATTTACCACGTTAACAATGTATGGGATGTATTTATATTTTGTTTCATGATGTCTTTATTAAAAAGAAAACAGTTCTTTGCCCCCAGGAAGCGAGCCAAACTTTTGAACAGTCGTGTACATGAATATTACTCTTATTAAATATGTGTGAATACCACCAGTGCACCAAGATGCATTCTGGTTGGAAGCACCGTTAGTGACATCAAATGCATTTGCCCATGTTTATGCGGTGTCATTTAATTGTAACTATGTATTTCCAATTTAATCCAAAGTATTTTCCTATATATATATATATATATATATATATATATATATATATATATATATATATATGGTGCACTGGATTATTTCTGGCTAATTTCAGGGTTTCAGGTGCACCTTGTCCATAAAATACAATAACTGTGCGAGGAACGCATTAGCCCCAACACTGATCATGATACCAAATATACTCTCACTTCAGGATGACGTACAGTCCATCACAACTGACTCGCCCCCTTCCTTCAAGCCTCCACCCCCATCTGGGGTGAAGAGGCACAAGAGTAGAAGAGACCAGCTCATCAAATGCCCCTCGTCCCGATCCACTCACTCTGGCTTGCACCTAACAGCATTGGCCTGCCATAACCACAACAAAAAATCAGTTCGCACCCTTTCATCTCCCTCACTCTACCACAAACAAAATCCTCCCGTGTTGCCTTCCCAGGATTACGATCCCATCCGAAAGAAAGAAATCTCTGCACCATTCGACAAAAAACACAAAGCCCCCACTCATTTAACCACAGTTGACCAATATATTGGCCCTTTTCCACGCGTCCAGTCCCCAAGCCGGGGTGCCAAATTGGCATTCCCTTCACCGCCACCTCTGCCCCCATTGCCCGCACCCTGTCCTCCTCCAATCCTCCCTCTCAAGCCAGGGACACTGTCCAAAACCTTGTCCCTGGGTGCTAAGCAACAGTTTGTTACGGTGGAGGTTCACAGGCCCAACGCGGAGCCCGACGTCAATGAGGTGCGGCCGCTCCCCCAAGCAAGAGGTGAGAAAAGTAGACCATAGTAAATACTTTGTGCGACGCTGAAACGACAAAAGAATGAAATAATTTAAATTAGTAAAATTCATTAGTATTTGAATTTTAAGATTCCTGTGGCACTTCTTGAATTATATCTTCGCTATATCGCAGTTTCCTTTTCGCGGTTCGCAACTTCGTGGATTTTCAGCGTGCGTTGTGTTTTGCATTATGATTCTCTAAACAGTCGCCTTGCCTCATTTCTGACTGTCTGCCTGTTGCGGCCTAAGTTGTAAACGTTCGTAAAACACCTTAATAAACCTGCATTTTGTACGCGCAAATATTTTTCAATTTTGAGTTTCTTTTAAAAGCTTCTCTTAAAAGAATTACTAACCCATCGTTTTTTGATGGAATCCAAATTTAAGGACAAAGTAACCCCGCCCACCTGACACCGTTTTCAGCTGCGTTTTCAGTTCTGCTCTGAGTTTTCACATGTTTTTGGATCACATGACAATTCATGATGGCGATTACAAAGACCAGCACATATTACTGCTCCGAAAGAAAATGAGAGCTGCGTTGCCTAAAATGTAAGCCTTATCTTAGTAGATGAGAGCACCAGTGTAACCATACTTTGAAGAATATTGCCCGATTGCAACACAGACGTAGAAAGATATAAAATGAGTCAAATATCCACGCATCGGCCCGGTATTGCAGTACCTCCGGGAACGGTGCATTCGCAATGATCGCAACAAGGCTTTAGGGCTAGGACCTTAGCTTAGCCTTTTGGCTGAGAGTAAGTGTCCCGGCTCCTAGGCTTTGTAGCATACAATGAACTGACCGATAACGGATAATGGATAATGAATAACGAAGATAGATCAATAACCCTTAAAAACCCCCATCACCAGAAATAAAATAGTAGTGAGCAGTAGCTCAGGAGGTAGAGGGATCGTCTTAGGATTAAGGGATCCCAGTTCGAATCCCGGCTTGTCCGTGTTACATGTCGAAGTGTCCTTGGGTAAGACATTGAACCCCCAATTACCCCCAATAAACAGGTTAGCGCCTTACATGGCTGCACAGATCACGGCCGCTATTGGGAAATGTGAAGCACAATGTAAAGCGCTTTGGGAAGTCATTGACTTGAAAAGCGCTATATAAATGCAGATCATTTCATTTTTCATTTCACATAAAGATATAAATATTTTTTTAAATTTAGACAAAGGTCCAAAACAACAACAATCAAATTATTACCGTATTTTACGCACTATAAGGCGCACCGTGTTAAAAGGCGCACCTTCAATGAATGATATATTTTTAAACTTTTTCCATACATAAGGCGCACCCCACTATAAGGCGCTATAAGTGCATGCTGATTTAAGATCAGGTAATAGTGCAATTTTGTAATTGTAATCCTGTGCAGTCCTTCAAGACATTTTTGTGATTAAGGGCGTCATAAATAAATGTGACTTAACTTGACTTGGCTACAGTAGAGGATGTAGTTACGTTATGCAACCGTTAGATGGTGCCGCACTAAAGGGAATGTCAACAAAACAGTCAGATAGGTCAGTCAAACTTTATTAATAGATAACAAACAAGCTTTCCACAACTCCATTCACTCCCAAAATGAATAAACAGCCGTTTTATTATTTTCTCTGAGGCAAAGCATTTTCGTGACACATCTTTAACATCTTTGAACAACAGCAAGGCATAACATTTCACTTTTCCTCCATTTAGTCAACACGCAAAAAAACGTCTGATACTGTTATGGTAAATTAAACGTTAGTGCAATCGCAATATAGTGACACTCGTAATGTGCAAAAACAACAAGTGCAAAACAATAACAGTAAGGCAAAAACATAATAACTGTAAAATGTAAAACCTTGTAGTGGGTTTTACATAATTCACCCATGGAACCATTGTTCAGTTAGCGAGTTCCTAGGGGGACTCTTAATTCTGCCGGCTCGAGCCACTCTCGTGTTCGATTCATTAATGTTGAACTCTCTCGCTGCTGCTCTATTCCCGTGTTCTACTGCGTGACTGATCGCCTTGAGTTTAAACTCTGCGTTGTAAGCGTGTCTCTTAGTAGGAGCCATTTCAGGGTCTTTATACAAACGCACAAATAAAAGAGAATCGTTGTTTAATATTTCCCAGTATGCACAGCGCACTCCTTCTACGTGAAAAATGGAGTCGGTGGCTGCTTACCGTAAATTGCGAGACCTTCTAATTCAATATTGATCCATATATAAGGCGCACCGGATTATAAGGCGCATAGTCAGCTTTTTAAAAAAAAATCAGATGTTATGTGCGCCTTATAGTGCGGAAAATACGGTAATAACAAATAACACAATCAAAAGAGTGAGAAAAAAGCAACATGCAAACATAAGACACAGAGCTGCACCATTCAATTTAAAATTCATCTCATTAGCTGCACCGCTTATCCTCAGTAGGGTCGCGGGGGTGCTGGAGCCCATCCCATCAATCATCGGGCAGTGGGCAGGGGACACCCTGAACTGGTTGCCAGCCAATCGCAGTCAATTTAAAATTGATGCAGTCTAATCTAAAAAATAAATGAATATTTGTGTTTCAGTTTCTAAATATATGAATAGAAGTTTATATACACATTCTTTGTGTTAGTATGTATTGCTTATGTATGGATATAATAGCAGTTCTTAAGATATTCTCCAAAAGAGTGCTATTAAACTACAACGCAGTGATTTGGAGAATGAAATGTGTCGTGTGCCTGCCTCCCTAGGTGGCGCCCTGTCTCAGCTGTCAGACAGTGGCCAGACTCTCAGTGAGGACAGCGGTGTGGACATAGCCGAGTCAGGACACATCAACAACTCCCATTCCTCATGCACACCACACCCTCCAGACACCCGGGGGGGCGGGGGCCACAACCCCACAAAACCGGTGAGGGGGTGCTTCCAAACAGCTGAGGGCTCCCACATGAATGAATGATAATTTGAATAGTAGAGGCAAAAGCATACCGTAAATTCCGGACAACAAGCTGCTCCTTTTTGCTATATTTAAAACACCGCGGCTTACGATACAAAGTTGCTGCTCGCCGGTCCCTTTCTGCAGATACCGAGGCAATGCACCGTGGACACGATGCCGGACAGGCCCCGGCAGGCACCTAGAAGCTGGCTTATTACTTGTGCGGACCAGAAACAAAGTATTCCAAGGGCCCGCTGAGAGTCATAAAGCGATTTCATGAAGTGATTTCTGCTCTGAATGTCGAAGTGAACAAATTCAATGAAGTGCGGGTAAACAACCGGAGCCTTGTCGCCCAATTACAGGATTTGTACGGGCACTTGAAATCCTTGAACATGCTAGAAAATGAAAGGATCGAAAAGTGCCTGAATTTTGGGTGAAGTGCTTGTAAATGCTTGAAATTGTTGCTATATTTTTCAAAAAGTCTGCTTGAAAATGACATCCACACCGATATTTAGTGGCCTTTTCCCCTCGTGATTAGTGGCAGCTGACATTAGTTTGTACGGCATTGTCCTATAAAGCGTCATTCCCCCTACGACTCACGGCCAAGAGGACAGGCGCATGCTACACTTAAACAGGGAACTCTGAAATGTGTATTAGCGCAAGGATTAAGTAGCAATTAATCAAAATGTATTAAAATGTTAAAAATGGCATATGTAAACCGCAAATATATTTGAGGCTCTGCAAAATTCATAGCTCACACCGGATTTCTTCTTTTATTGGTACTGGAGAAATTGGAAAATTGGCTTTGAAAGTCCTTAAAAATGCTTGAATTTGGCCAACCCTGTAATTAGTGACACGCATGAAAGGATGAATGAGATCACAATGAAGTAAGATCGCAATTTTGGAAAAATCAAATGTCTGGTACAGAAAAGTAACACATGTTTCTTAACATTTTATCCTTTTGCACATTTTTACTTTTCTGATTTGTTTTACTTGCACTGAAGGAGAAGCCCTCCAATTTTGTTGTACTTAAGTCAATGATAACTATTTTGGAATTAACATGTATGCAGGAGTGCAACAAAAACATTCTTAAAACAAAACCCTTTGTACTGTAATGATTAATATTCAGAAACCTGATTAGATTTTTTTTTAAATGTAGTAGTAGCAATTCTTGGTCTCCTCTCTTACACTTTGTCAAATGTGCAAGGGATGGGATATCTTAAGATTATGTGACTGATATTTTTTGTCGCACTAGTGCGTATATATTAATGCCAATAAATATTGACTGCTGCGCTAGTTGATTAAGATTGACAGCTCCGGAAACAGTCTGTAAACTAATGTGTGGCACAATGTGTTACTTTTCATACATTCATCATTTCACATTTCCCAGCAGATTTTTTTTCAAATGTAAGAAACAGGTGTGAATGAATCATTATATGGCTGTTTAAGCCTGCGGCTTATAATCCGGTGAGGCTTGTTCAAAGACAAAACTGAGTTTCTTTCTAAGATTTTGACATGCGGATTTTGATCAGGTCTGTCTGTAGTCCGGAATTTATGGTTATTTGCTCCAAAAATCTGTCTACTGCTTGAGCTCTACTTTTGTGAGGACCAATGAAGCCGATTCTAAAATTTTGCTTACTTGGTTGAAATTGATTGATCCACTATCACCTCATTTATGTGTGTGTACCATAATACATGGAAGCTTTGGCCCTTGTAGCTCTCACACATTGCTATTTTCAGAACAACCAAAGGGCTTTTGTTGCTCACATTTCACTGCTTTGAAAAGGCGATAAAATAAATGTAACCTTACAAACAGACTGTAATGTTAAGTGCTTTCATCTGATTAATTCAATGAATCATCTTATGTCTTCAAATAATCTGACCCCCTCTCCACATTATGTAAACTTGAAAGTTTGGTCTCTTATGCTATTTAGCGCTTTTTAGAGGGATTTACTGTTGGTTCTCATAAATGCAGACGAACAAGCTCCCATGCTGCCCCCTTCCATCACTTTTTGCACATTGTTTACTTTTCTATTTTGGTTTTTAAATGTTACCATTTGTTTTATTTTAAGTGATCCACTCCTTTTTTTTATCCGCCAATGTACTATAGTAAAAAGCAACTCATTATGAGATGCATTATGCAAACTTGAGAATAGTAAAGCTTTGTTTGTGTTAATGGGGACCTCATTAAGAGTAGACATACTTTATTATGAGGCTACTTGAGTAGTAAAAGTAATTGTGTTCTGGATAGACTGACGTTTCGATATGAAATTGTACGTTTGCAAAACCTTTTGGGTTCCAAGCCACATTTCTGTGTAAGAAGACTGTTTCTTTCTTTTTTTTGTTAACGTTGCAGTTATACCTCCAAAAACAATGTCCGTTATATCATTTTATTTGGACAAAGGGTTTTCTATATTAATATTTTAATATTGTGTTTTTCAAGCATTGAAAAATTCTCAAATTTTTCGTGAAGTGCTTGTAAATTCTTTAAATTTTTGCAATGTTTCTCAGCAAACCCTCCTCAAAATGACACAGACACAGATCTTTTTTCTTGATGAATGCACACTCGAAATCCAAAATCGCATATGTAAATTGTACATATTTTCTGGCGCTGTAAAACACATAATCCACACCGGATTTTTTCTTTTAATGGGACAGCAAATTGGAAAATACACTCTAAGATTATTGAAAAATTATAGCCTTAATTCCAATTTTACCACTATAAATTACATATATATTATATATATATATATATTTCAAAAAATTCAAGGTCAGGTTGTTAATCATTGCCTGTGCAAGAACATCCCCTCAAAAAGATGCTAAGTGGAGACAGCTAGCGGTAAATAATCGAAGGAATTACATCAACATTCATCTTTGGTGGATTTGATCCTGCATGTGAATTGTGCAGTCCATCGAAACCTCCAACATCTGGTGCAGAGAACTGTGTGATAAAACTTAATATTAAAGTTTGTAAAGTCTGAGGCACATCACACTTTTAATTATGCCGTTCATTATCTCTCTCTTCAACAACTGAGACGCATACAATATCTGCACGTGAAAAATGCTTTGTATCAAAAGATCTACACAGATTCGTAAACACTTGGCCTATTTTTAGCTGAGTTCAGAAAAAAAGAGCTTTGTTTTCCATTAGTCATGCTCCATTTTTTTTTAGGTTGATGGTCAACATCAAACTTTACAGTCATTAAAGCATTTTGTAGGTGGCGTAAAACATAGTCACACAAAAATTCAAAACACTCCCTTTAGTCCAGGCTGAGGTTGGCAAACAAATAAATTGAAAGAGCCATATTGGACTAAAGAAAACATGTTTAGGGCCACAAAAAAATGAAAGGTTTTATATACCCCCTCGACCCCCGGTCCAGGGTGTCCAAATTTTGGCTCATTGTCATTTGTGATTCACTGACCGATTCCAGCGTCCCACAGCATACAGTATACTATAATCCCAATTGCGTACCAAAACAATAAAAACTATACACTATACAGGTCTTTTCTATTCCCTAAAAAAATCAAATTTCTGTTTTTTCTGGACTACAACGCATACTTGTCAGAAATTTGCAGGTGTACTTTATATGCCAGTGTGCCTTTTAAGCAACAACAAAGAGTTTGTTGTGCTTAACGTCTTACAGTAAAAATAAACCAACAAATGATTATGTATCCTTAAGATCTTTGTATACTGCCCTCTAATGAGAATATCTGGAGACATTTGCTTTGCAGGGTTCATATTGGGGCTTAAAATCAATAAATGCTTCAATTTTAATGTTGTGTTTTCAAGGTTGTAAAAGTGCTTCAACTTTGGGTGAAGTGTCCGTGAATGCTTGAAATTGCTGCAATGTTTTTCAGCAGTCTGACTTGATAGACCACACAATAAATTAAAAAATGACGCTGACACGCCTTAGTTCACACATTAATTAGAAGAATTGACTTTCCTTTTTATACAAATTATCATTATTCAGTGCTGTCAGTAAGAAAAAGAACCAGATAATTTGATACAACAGAGACTGCAGCAAACACTATTGAAATGGATCACAGAAACCTTTATTTTCCTTGCTCGAATCAGTGAATGATAGCTGCTGGTGTAATTTTGCCTTTGGATCTATTGTATTTTGGGGTTATTTTTCCTACAGGCAGCACTCAGTAGCATCAAACATCCAGGCTATGGATTTATTCATGTTGGATTTCTTCTTTAAATGGTATTGGGGAAAATAGAAAATTAGTTTTGAAATTCCTTAAAAAGTGCTTGAATTTGACATTAAACAAAATTGTACCCTGGCTTTAGTTTTTCTCTTAGCTGAAGTCACGGAAGGTTTGACCAAGCTTTGCAAGGTCTCCTAATTAATGTGGAACGATCATGGATGCATGCGCTTCTGCTCAATTATGCAATGAATCAAATCTAAATACAACTGAATACCAGAAGTGGCCATTAAATAATATGTTAGGGCAGTCATTTATCATGTGTTAGCCTTTATCACTTTCTTTTATTTGAAAATCAAAGATAATTGTAATATTTTTAAAACCGGACATCTCTCACTACTTCAGGACTATTTTTGGAGGTTACACTGTTTTGATACAAATATCATGTTGTAAATGTTTTCAAATGAAATCCTCCCAGAGGCAAAAAAACAGCAAAGTTCAAATTCCTGTTTTTTATTTTTATCCTGAATTTAGCCAGGATTGTTGGAGCCCACTTCCAATTTAGTGAGGGTGGCAAAGAGTGCAAACACTTTGGGCATCGCCATCGAAGGAGGAGCCAATACGAGACAGCCGTTGCCAAGAATTGTCACCATACAAGTGAGTGCCATGTCCAATGCCGCGAAAAACACCAGTCTGTTGCATAAAATCAATTTTGAAGATTGCAGCAGTGTTATCTCTCTGTCTCTTTCATTCTCTAAATGAGGGATGTCAAACTCAGGTTGGCTCTGGGGCCGGATCCAGACTTTGTTTTCAAGTCAGGCGTAAAAGAAAACCAAATTGCTGTAGGCTTTCAGTATTATGCTTTATTTTTCAGCTTACCATTAGTAGCCTACCCTACATATCATAATCATGGATGTCAAGTCAAGTCATTTTTATTTGTATAGCCCTAAATCACGAAGAGTCTCAAAGGGCTTCACAGATTATTACACTATATTACACAGACTATTTTTCAGCCGACGAGAAGAGTAGGTTATTCATATGCTATGGAGTAGAAGTGAGTTGTCAAGAGATCTTTTCTAAGCATAACATATTTATTCACAAACAATGAGGAAAAGATGATTTTCATGTTTGGCATTGAATGCCTCTACTGGTTTATTTTACCAGTTGAGTGAATACAGTTTTACACCTGAACCACATTACCACGCTACACAAACTCAAGTTTGAGCTATTAAAAAGAATGTAAATTTTTCGTTTATTGTTGGATTGGTTTGAGATAAATAAAAAATAAATACAAAATTAAGGTTTTAGCTTTGCATGGGCATTAGAGATCTTTTCTAAGCATAACACATTTATTCACAAACAATGAGGAAAAGATGATTTTCATGTTTGGCATTGAATGCCTTTACTGGTTTATTTTACCAGTTGAGTGAATACAGTTTTACACCTGAACCAGCTTACCACGCTACACAAACTCAAGTTTGAGCTATTAAAAAGAATGTACATTTTTCGTTTATTGTTGGATTGGTTTGAGATAAATAAAAAATAAATACAAAATTAAGGTTTTAGCTTTGCATGGGCATTAATATCAGACTACATCAGATCAGATCTAACTACTAGGCTCAGCTTACTAAAGATGAGAGTATATACTTTACTGTCTTCTAGCGGCCAAAAGGATCATTTGGTTTGCATTTGTTTTAAAAGTCATGACTGTTGATAGAAATGGCCAAGAGACTATTTTCTTTTTTAAACTAACTCAGAAATTCATGGTGGGCTGGATGAAATCATCCAACAAGCCGGAGGTGGTCCCCGAGCCGTATGTTTGACAAGCCTGCTCTTAATTGATATAATCAAGAAAGTTGGAAAATAATTGTTCGAGCTGGAACGAATACATAAAATTCGTTATTAAAACCGTTGGCAATGAATTTCATCATCGATTTGTTTCGCCGCGCGATTTATCTGCCACTCAGCATGTTAATTCAATGCAAATAGGAGTTTATAAAATTCCTTTGTGAGGTTGAGGGGACATGTTTTTAGTAGCACTGTTATCCAGCATAGGGCAACTGAAGTGATGTTGTGTGATGTCCTCTTGATTCGGTGACAAACTTGTTCAGCAATTTGGATCAGCAGAAGGCACCAGCAAACCATATTTATTTGCTTATGTAACATTACATAATATTTGCCAGGGATGTGATTTTTCCGCTAATTCGCGGAATTCCGCTTTTTTTATCTCCAAAAATAAAATTTTAAAATTTCCGGTGTTTTAATTGGTAAAAAAAAACGATTTCGTCTCGACAGCATGCCATTTGAGTGTTTCCGTAACTGAAATGAAACGTACTTGCGATTGGTTGAAGTCTCGTGTTGACCAATAAACACGCTTGTTATAGGAGTGTGCCATTGTTCATTTCTCACACGTTTTTGCCGGGTGTTTAAAGAAAGATGTCCGTGATCGAACGCAAAGATGCTCCGCGAGCTAAAGAAATTGATAAGATTGTAAAAAACAAGTTTCGATGGGACTGGTTGGAGAAGGAATTATCTACGAATGTTGGAAAGAAGACTGTGACGAATTTGTTCAATGACTTTATTCGGAAGATCGATCGTGCCGGGAAAGCACTTTGCATTTGGTGTCATGATACCATCGACTATGGTGGGAGAGGTTTCAAAGCTCTTGAAAGTCACGCAAAGAGCAAAAAACACGTGAAAGAACTCCAGTCAAGAACGACAAATTATTCCATCGCTGGAAGTTTCGGTGCCCAAACGAAAACTCCAAAACTTTACGGCCTCCATCCCTTATTGACATCACAATCGGAAGCGGTAATAAAGAGACGTGATCCACCCCAACAACCTGTACCAGTTGCTGATAGAGTCGTGAATTTTGAGGTAGGTGGTAAACTTTTCAAATTTATTTGACAGTTTTCCAATTTTTTTCGAAAATATTATAACGTAATAAAAATGGCCATAAATATTTAACAATTACAATAATAGATTTTCATGTGTACATTACACCAACACTTTACTGTAGGGCCTATACTTATTGTACTTTCATTTATCAAATACTTGGATACGCTGCTATTAAAGAAATAAATTATTACATTTAAAATATGATTTAGGAAATTTAAAAATATTATTAAGCCTAATAGTAATCAAAACTATTGTCAGTATTTATATTTTTTAAATTAAGTACTTGTATGATATTCTACCATTGATTTTCTTAATGGCCACGATATTATTATGGTACATAATTTACTTAATATTAATAACATGGTTAATCATTGACACAAACTCAAATGAATGCTGCATGTTTGCACTTTTGAACTATGATCTCGAGGTGAGAGAATACCAGTTGGACAGTGAGTTGCCAACACCTTTGGACTCAGAGGGGAAGGCAATTGCACTGGATCGTTGGTGGGCCCAAGTCTTTGCTGTTGGAAGATACCCAACCCTGGCCAAGATGGTGAAGGCTCTCATGAGTTGCTTCCATGGGCCGCAAGTAGAGGGGGCTTTTAGTGTCATGGGTGATGTCCTGAACCCCAAAGCATGCAGAATGGACATAGCCACATACAGTTCTATCCAGACTGTAAAATATGCCCTAAGAGCAAGAAATACCACCTCTGTCAGCCATTTTGGAAGGAAAGACATTCTGATGGATCCTGTGCAGTCCATACTGTGCCTAAATCTGAGGACATCCTCCAAAAGGTACAGGGAGGAGAAGGATGCAGAAGCAGCTATGTTGTCTGCAAAACGAACAGAACTTGCTGTGAAACAGGACACCCAAATGAGCAAGGCTGCCTCAAGAAGAACCATCAAAGCTGCACAGAAGCAGGCTAGAAAGACCCATTCCAAAGCAATGAAGTCTAGGAGGAAGTAGTGTTTGGGTCATGTGAATGGATTTAGCTGTGTCCCGACGGATCACCACCTTATCGTGGTGGGGCACTTTGCGCGTCTCCATGACCCCCAGAGCTATGTCGGCGGGAGTCTCGTACTCCTGGTAGGGTTACCCAAGCCGAACAGGTCGAAGGGTAGAGTCCAGACTAAGAGTGATCCCAAAAGCTGGTGGCGGCACGCTTTGAGGCGGTTTCCTACAGACCTGGATCCCGTTAGCCGCCTGCAGTTGTAGAAAGATGCCGGTCGTCTAGGGTCTCCCTTGCCACTGGAACCATCTTCTTTACAATTAAGATAGTGGCGTTGGGGAAATGTTTTTTAATGTGACTGATTTTGAGTTGACTTAAACTGTAATTTTATATGGGATAGTTCAATATACATTGAAAATTTATGCTGTTGTCTTGTCTATTTCTTTGTCATCTGAGTGCATTGAAAGTACTTAAAAAAACCCATGAGCTCCGGGGGGGGGGGCTTCGCCCCACTTTTCCCCCCACCAGGGCACTGCCCTGGTCCTACCTGGTTTCCCCCCCCCCCCCCCCCCAGCTAGCAATCACCCCCCCCCCCCCCCCCCCCGCTAATTTTCAGATAATTTCACTTTGGTCAAATCACATCCCTGTATTTGCAGCTGAATAGCATACATTTGTATGTATTTATGTTTATTGTTAAGCTGTTTGAAGAAAACTTTTTGTACACTGGATTCTATCTGTCCGAAACTTCAATATCTGAATAAAGGGGAGGAAATTCGATTCAGTAATTATTTGATTATTCAATTTATCATTAGTTGCAACCCTAATATTTATTTTTTTCAGACAATATTTGCAGGTGTTAGACTGAAAGTTTTTTACCCCTGAATCAACTTTTACCCGTGAAAATAGCTTTTTTCTCAGTTGTCTGATTGGTTTATAACACACTAATAATAAAAAAATAGATTGATAAAATAAAAATTGCAAATAGTCAAAAATTCTGGAGAAAAAAAAACGTGAATCTCACCAATTTGTGACTTAATAGATTTGTTCCGGTTGATTTATATTTTATTCTGATTGATTTCATACATACAGAAGACAATCCTCTATCAAGTAGCCCACATGCTGAAATAGTTTGAGCAGACAAAACAAAGATAAATCTTTTCCCACCTTCTGCTATGGAATACTATTATAGTTACACTGCGGAACAATGAAAGGCAGCACAGATACCTGATAGTATAAAATTGTATCTATAATATGAAGAAATTCCATTTGTCGTCACCAATTTCATGAAATTGAACAATTTACTCTTGCAGACAAGACGAGGTCCGTGGCAAATTCATTTTCCGCAAAACACTGTTTCTACTGTACAAAATCATTAATAGAATGAATACCGTATTTTCCGCACTATAGGGCGCACCGGGTTATAGGGCGCACCCCCAAAAAATAGTTTTTGGTCCTACATCTTCCATAGATAAGGCGCACCGGATTATAAGGCGCTACAATGGGAACGTCGACAAAACAGTCAGATGATTCAGTCAAACTGATTACCCCCTTAACATTCCCGAAGCTTGCAAAGAAGCAAATACGTGTCGTAGACACGTGCGGATGCGGTGTCCGTACGATGTCACTTAAATGCGTCATTTCAAATATCATTCGGAAGGTTGAAGTCTTGGGATTCAAGAAATGCCAAACATTTCTATGTTTCTATTTTCTTTTTCGCTCACAACTTTACTGTGCATATGACAATAAACACTTGGAATTGAGTTTAATTCACTCAACTCATCACAGCAACATCAAGATCGTTCTAAAACAAGATACCGGGAAAATATAAAGCCGCATAACTCACCTAAGTTCTCACGTTCAATAATGATACGCAATCATGGTCTTCTTACAACCGTGAGTGAAGTAAACCCAGGAGAGTAGAATATTTACAAATACAGACAAATGAAACATGTTTCTTTATGGGGTACTTTAGCAAGCTTGCTACGCCATTGCTAAACTCGGCCGATTGCAGGGTTTGTTTTGGCCATCTAGCTAATCCGAGGCTCCGAATAACTTCAGCCAATGGTGATCGATTCAAATGATGATTGACACATTGGTTAGCCAATGAAACGCCGGTATATAAATCCCAGCATACACCGCGGACTTGCTACGCCATTGCTAAACTCGGCCGATTGCAGGGTTTGTTTTGGCAATCTAGCCAATCCGAGGCTCCGAATAACTTCAGCCAATAGTGATCGATTCAAATGATGATTGACACATTGGTTAGCCAATGAAACGCCGGTATATAAATCCCAGCATACACCGCGGACTACTCCACGTTCGGGGTAAAATCGAGTCGGCGGCTGTTGAGTAAGTTGCGAGACCTTGCGAATTTAATATTGAGCCATATATAAGGCGCACTGTGTTATAAGGCGCATGGTCAGCTTTTGAAAAAAATTAAGACTTTTAGGTGCGCCTTATAGTGCGGAAAATACGGTACTACCAGCAGAGTCATAATTTAAACTTTTAATTGAAAACAAATATTTTGCTCACACCCAAAGTATAGTGAATCACATATCAATGCCATATTGGACATTCAATGTTTAATGCCCTGGTCAAGACAGAACTTCTTGCTATAAGACAAAAAAACGTAGCACTAACATTTTTGTATTTAAGCCACAACTTTTTCAGTGGTTTCTTTCGCCTTCGCCCAAGTGAGGCGCTGATTGAAAGACAGCAATTCTGATTGCATCAGCCTGGTTGAAACGATTGTAAATGAGCTCTTTCAAAATCAGCGAATGTGCAAAAAACTGAACTATCACTTTTTCAAAAACAGGGGCCTTTTGTGCTTCTAAAATTCTAGTTCAGCTTGTTTATAAATTTGCTATATAAACTCCGGTGCTTTGGCAATTTGGTGACAAAAAAAACTGATGGTTGATCTTAGAATCACTAAAGACCAACATTAGGCACATTTTCACTTAACAGTAATTAGTTAAAGTTACCAGTTACCTGATTTTAAAAGTAATTCAGTTAACCATCCCCCAGATTACTGACACCAAAAAGTATCGTGTTTCTCCAAAATTTACAAATTCCTGCATATACTTGCATTGAAGCTGACCCCTAAATCGCCTTTAAAATAGCCACATAACAAAAGAAAATGCGTACACAAACCATGAGGATTCAGTGAAGCCTTTATATTTCTTGGCTTGTGCAATCTTAACAATTTGCAAACAAACACTTAGCTGAGACTTTCCATATCAATGTTGTCTCTTGGCTTCAGACCACTCCAAGATATTCTTCTCCGTTTCTGAATACTGTTCAAGATGTTTTCTTTTTTCCTCCAAGCATGGTGTATTACAAAATTAATTTGACAAATTAAAAGACCAATATTTTGCACTCATGTTTGCCCCATTGACTTCCCTTTGGTTTGGGCACCCCCGCCCCACGCGCAGCCATTTGGTACTGGTGACACACAACCATCGTTCCCTCTAAGCTTTCACGGGTCTGAGCAACACACAAAGTTTGTGAGCATTGCCTTAAACAGTGAGCAACATCACTGTTTTACGATGCACTCTTTCCTTAGCAATTACATAATAATAATAATAATAATAATTTCCTTGTATTGTCATTCTGTGTAACAATGTACACAGAACGAAATGTCGATTGCATCTGACCCGATGCAGCCGCAGCCAAGAGAGGGCGCCGCCGACCACTTTTTAAGTCTTAGGAATGACTCGGCCGGGGCGCGAACCCGAACCTCCCAGTCTCAAAGCGGGCGCCTTACCATCTAGGCTATGACCTAATTCAAAATGTGTATTCTCCTTGTAAAATGCTTTCAGTTTATTTTCTTAAAAGACTATTCTTCCTCTTGCAGAAAATTAAAGTAATAATTTAAAGGTTACTTCTTTATTGTGACACAGTTCCATTTGCCTGCTTATTTATTGAATACGAGAAAGTAACTTGTTATTTTCTATTCACATTCAACTTCAAAACTTGTCATCGATTCAGCGACCGTAGTTACATCCCGTAAACAATAACAGTGTAGTATTTGACTTTTCTTTCAATCCTTTAATAAAACAGCAGCCCTTAAGGTCACACTTGAAAAAGTGAGTTGAGAAAACTTTCACCTAGGGAAAGGTAACTTGGTATATTAGGCCCTTGAGCAGGGCACCAAAGTTCATTGCTTCCCCTTCATGTAGGAACAAGCATCAGACTGATAAACCAGGTGTTGAGAAAGGTAGCAGCAAGAAGACGCGGAGGAGAAGAAAAACAATAATTCGTTTTTTTGGTGTCTAACAGTATTAAATTGTATAAGACTTAAACAAGACTGTGATCTAAAAAAAGGTTAAGATTGTTTGATTGTCTCTGGGGTATTCTATACATTTGACGTAGAGGTTGGCGATATGATGATAAAGGATTTTAAAAAGTTTGCAATTTGAAAGTAAAAAATTAAAGATCGTTTGATAGTTTCTGGGGTATTCTATTTTGTTCTTATGGTCTCTAATCTGAATTTAGAGGCTATTTTCGCTAGCACGGCCGCTGTTTAGCCAATGGCATCTCTTTGGTTGCTAGCATTACTTTAGCATCTCAAAGTGTGCAATTAATTTTTTGTGATCATTTTTCATTTCCCATTTTCTTGTTTGTTTTGTGTTTTGTTTTGTTCTGTGTGTCTGTGCATTTTTTTACCTAATGCTGATATCATAAACTCTCTAAATTGTGTGGAGCAATTGGGATAAAATCAATATCATAATTAAATTTGGAAAAAAATATAAACTGTAGTGACATATATCCTACATGAGCGTGACACATTCAGGGCATATGTGTAAATGGCCTTCATGCCCGGACACCTAAACAGCCCATAAATAATTCCACCACAGCTGGCAGCGATAAGGACGTAAACAAAAATAATAAATGAATCAATGGCTGTTGTTTTCCCTATGAACTCTTTTCCTACCAACTCAGTCAAAATAAATAAGTGACGTCCCACATGTCATTGGCACTCAATTGAAATGTGTCGTATGAGTTTTAGGTTACAAAGACTTGTCGGGAGAATATACAGTAGCTTTTCACAATTGTAAGATTATTATCGCTCATGCTCAATTGTGTCTCCGGTAATTTATGGTCTTGTCACCATGACTCTGTCGATGTTTGTCAATCGAGATGTGAATATTTATGTTCATGACTTCTTATTTTGATTGGTTTGATTTAGTTAGCATTTTAGTAATTTGTAGAAGAGATGGGTCATGGAGCCTGATTTAATTTATCTTTGATGATTGAAGACTATGGGATACATTGTTGGTCAATATTTTCTGTAAATAAATATTTTTCCGTAAACCTTATTTTTAAGGGTGCAGCAAAAATGTCATTGCAGTTGACAGCCCAATAGAAAAAAAAGCCACTCTATTATATTCAATCGACCGACACTACTTATCAGAAAGATCCAAGGCATTTATATTCCTCATTAATATATATTTAGATTTTCTATAGAAGTCCTCTGCGTCAGATCAGCAAGATACCCCTGCTACTGGTAACCATGGAAACCAGTACTTTCTCTTTCATTTCGGGGAGCAAATTCCTACCCAAAAATAAACGGCCTGGAAAGTGATGGGCGCCGCAAGGCTGTACTTGCCCAAGACACACCACAGGAAGTGGTGCCCTTACGACCCTGGCAGTCAAGGATCTGTAAAACGGTTTACTGCAAATTAGGATGCAACTTTGAACTTTTTTAATCGACTACTCTCTGACTATTCAAATTATTTTTTTTTAACAACTGACATTCGTTGTTGTCAACATTTTAACCACAACTGCATGCTGTTAATTTTGTAATACGTTGGTCAGCCACAATCTATTATAGTAAAATATATGTTTATAAAATATACAAAGCATGTTATCTAAACCCAACTGGCTTAAATGTTACCTGAATCTTACCGAGGTGAGTCTGACTCTGTTTCGTTCAACTGTCCGAGGCGTTTTCCTTTTAAATGTTCGTGGGCAACCGAGCTTCTCCCATTACACGCAAGGTCTGCTTTGCAAACTTTGATCGTTGTTATTTATAGCCCGTATCCAGGATAAATTTTTCCCCAATTTGAGAAGTTTTTTTATGCGTACTTGATGTTGACGTATGTATATTACCACTCTTAGCAGAACTATTGCACATAAGCAAATCTCATCAGATGAGGGCGGTAACGATTAGTCGACTTTGTCCACAAAAATTGATAATAGAAATTTTTGCCATATACGTATTTCCAACAGACTGAGGCATCTCTATATTAATTGAATCTCTGCTAAGTGTAGCACATGCTCAAAAGCTAACATAAACATACAGAAATGGCGGCCTCAAAATCAAGTACGCATTGCAAAAGTAATTTAGCCTGGATACTTTGAATAAAAAGACAAATTGCAAAGTTTGCAAAGCGGTTCTTGCATATCTTGGCAGTAGCTCGCTGACACACAAACATTTAATAAAGCATGTCGGGTTGTTGAACAAAACAGAGTCTGACTCGCCTCGATTACATTCAAGTAACGTTCAAGCCAGTACGGTTTTGATGACATGCATTGTATATTTTATTTTCATATATTTTACTATAACAAAGAGCATGAGCGTTATACCAGACTTTTCTTTACAAAAATATTTGAAATTAAATGCATACGGTCTGAACTTCAGTTATTAAAAAGTTAAAAATGAAAAACGCCAGTTGTTAAAACCATTGAATTTCAAACTGTTAAGAATTGTTTTGTTTAGGCAAACGACCTCTGATTGTACTTTACAAAATTCACATAATATGTCTTTATTGCTGCTAATGAACCTGTTCTTGATATAAAAAAGTAAGTAAGTGGATCCCTTTACCACTAGTGTCATGGGGGCTATATTTCCTGTGGTGTGTCTTGGGCAAATACAACCTGGTGGCACCCTTCCCTCTCCAAGCTAACTAATGTTTGCACCTGGTCTCAAAAAAGGGACCTTTTGCTTGTTAGGCAAAAGTGCTAACCACTCCACTACTGAGGAAAAACGTGTTTACCTGATTTTAATTCTAATCATTAGCAGTATTATTATTTATTTTTATTTTGTTTCTCTTTCTTTTACCTGGCAATATGAACCAATGTAAATATATAGGTGGTTTGGTATATGTAGACACTCAGGAAATCTAGGGACGCTATTCATGAAAAAGTAAAGGGGTAGGAATAAATAAGTAGTTGCTTCTTACTACTTCTTTCTTGACATGTTTGTCACGGTTGCTATTGCACCCAATTGGTCCCCCCCGTGTGGTGCCAGGTTCTATCACAGTTGCCACAGCGCCCAATTGGCCCCGCCCACGGACACCAGCTGAAACGCGTTGACAGATTGCTCCCTGACTACTTAAACGCTGTCTTGTGAGTCGCCTGGGGTCGGAGCGTCTGCAAATCTCCTGCTAAACTCTGTTGTGATACGTCAAGCCCTGTGAATCCCCGTTTTTGCCTGTGTTTTTGCTCCTGTTTTACCAAGACCTGTGAATCCCCGTTTTTGCCTGTGTTTTTTGCTCTTGTTTGCCAAGCCCTGTGAATCCCCGTTTTTGCCTGTGTTTTTTGCTCTTGTTTTGCCAAGACCTGTGAATCTCGCGCTCCGGCCATCGACACGTTTTGCCCGTTTGACCCCGCTCCGGGAGATCCACTTCCGCATTCCAATCATGCTCTGATCCCGTCAGCGGCTCGCTTCCCTCGTCCAGCGAGCACCGGATCGCTGGCGTTTATTTTCCTCTATGTCTCAATAAACTTGTGAGCAAATGTTACGCGTCTGGGCCCTCCTCCTGTTCTAGCTCTGACAGACTAATTGTTTAAATAGTCGGTGACTAGTCGACAATTACGATAATTGTTAGTTACAGCCCTCATAGAGATGCCTCTCTCTGTTGGAAAAACGGCTCTGGCGAAAATAGTCCAGAATGGAATTCCTTGTCGACTATTTCTATTATCGAGCTTTGTGGGCCGCGTCGACATTATTGTTGCAGCTCAAGTGTCTAAGTAGCATAGCTTCAACTCCAATAAATTATTCTGTCCCCATTAAATAACGCAGTCAAGTTGAGTTAGCGCACCTTTCCTTGTGCATTCTGTTCCTCCTGGATGCTATCCTTTATCTTTCCAAATCAACACTTCTGAAGCAGCTGTTATCACCGCCGACTTGCCATCGCGATAACCGAGCACACTGCTGGCTTCGAGTTATCGTTGCGGGCGCAGAGTCTGAATAGAAGAGATAATAACCGCATTGGGACGATAAAAGGGTTTCGGCGTGGGAGCTATCTTACTCTCATTGTAGGAGGGACTCACGGGAGATATATTTGACAGGCACAAGTGAAATGGATCATTATCAAAACAACCGTGGAGTTTATCAATACTGTATCTGTGTCTTTTTGAGGTTTACCCTTTAAACCCTCTTGGCTGGCAGGGTTCATATGCTTATAGTGGATTTACTGCTACCCAGAGGAGACGTTGCGCATTGCAACCTCAAATTACTCACCTTACTCTTGAAAAAGGAAACTTTAACTGTGAAAACCCAGACCGACCCATTGTTCTGATGAACCTTTTACAGACTATATCATGTATTGACTATTTGTTTTGCTTGAAATACTAGGAAATATTTCACACAAACATTGAAATGTGTAGCAAAGTTGAAGGGTTCACATATCATATTTGTACAAAATGACCCAATTTTGGGGATTAGTAAAAAGAAAAATGCCCCAGTTTGTGTGGCTTTTTATTCAGGCCCTGCACAAAAAGACAACATCAACCACTAATTAACAAAAGGAAATAAAGTTTTTGCACGAGAAAAACATCTTTCAACTTTTTGTTATGATCTGCGTTGGGTTTTAAGTTATATTGTATTTGAGTAATTTTAGGTTTAGTTGGATTTTTTTCTTTAAATTGTAGAGATTATTTCACACACTTGGACTCAAAACATCCAGGATGAGCAAACTTCACGAACCTTCCTGGTTTAACAGGGTATTAGGTACCATTTAGCGCCTCCTAGTGATAAATAATATTTATTCATCAAAAAGAAAATAATATTAATTAAAATAATTCACAAAAATACATGAACTGTCACACAAACGTGCATTTTCTTATGTATTTGTAGGTCGAGCAATTCCTGTTTATTTTCTATAAAGACCGAGAAGGTGATATAACTGTATGCCATCTTGCTGCTAAGGTACCTGAAAAAAACAAAAACTTGGCGAAAGGCTGGGCAAAAAAAAAAAAGGTTCTTAATGGTCAATTTGTGTCTCCATAGTTTGTATTCTTACTTGTGATTTTTAGTCATCGTTTCCGGCTGCACAAAAGAATACAGCGACATCCGGTGGTTAAATAATACACACTGTCCCTCTACTTTTATATTTAGGCAGGGGGCCTGCTATCGTCCTAGGTGCCGCAGTTGGCACCCAGGCTGCATTTGGACACCCCTGCTCCTGGGTGAGATGGCGTGATAAACCCTGACAGTACTCACATCCAGTCATTTGGGTTTTTTTTTTAGAAACTTTCATCAAAAAGGTAAACATAATATGTAACAAATTGGGGACTTCAGCTTCCACTATCAAACAGCGGATGTTCAACATCAGAAAAAAATTTAGGTTTTTTTTTTTCAAACAAAATGACTCATTATGCTTCTTTCTTATTTAATCTCCTAGGTCACAGATAGCAGATCCGCCTTAGAGGGTGTGGTTATCAAAGAACAGCAACATGACTAGCAAATAAGTGACAGTGATGTAAACGGTGCATATTAGTCAAAATAATGAACAACAGTGAGATATTGATGTCAAAACAACAAACCGGAATCCTATGCGGTCTTTGAAGGTGTCCAAGATTAAGCACTGAATAAACTTACCAAAATGTCTGCTGTCTTTACTGCTGGGGAATCAGGAGTTTTAAGAGTGTACCTCTTTTTAAATTCAGTTTAGTCCCCTGAGGCCTCAGCCCCTAATTGGATGAATACCATCCAAAATTGATGGACGCATTCATTTTGATCAAATAAATTATGTCCCACTGTCACCATGCCGCTTCCTATAAAACTTAATTTATGCACCATATTCAACCGTTTTTAAAAAGGAAACTACCATGACATTGTGAAATTGTGTTATCCTCTCTGCAAGGGATCCGTAGATGTTTATTTAATTTAATGCTCAAAGGCATGAAATGCATGTCTAATAAACTGCTGTTGTACTTACTATTTTTAAAAAAGTGAGTTCATATGTGCTAGGTTGTTTCAGGCGCATTGAAAACTAGTCTTTTTCTGCAGCAAAAGCTAGCGCTTTCTCCAAAATAGCTCTTTCTGCTTTTTTGGGCCAAAAATTATGATTGTGTCTACGTTAAGATGATACATAAGCTGCTGGTCTGGAAAATATTTGAAAAACTTTTAATACAAAGCTCGAATACTGATCTGAAAAAAAAAGTGTTAATCTTTAAACAAGTATTTCACAATGATCGTTTTTGCATTTTGTTTGGACTAATCATTGATCTTTCGAATTTTCTCTTGACAATAGTACATTGTAAAGCCATGCTTTTTTCCAAACTTTTGGTATGAATCCATTGAACAAAGACACATTCAGAATGGTATGTGTCCACTTTCAAGGGCCACTGCTGCAAAATGGACTAATGCAAAATGAATACATTAAATTTCAGACAGCAAGCCGCTACTTTTTTGTCACATTTGGACACTGTGGCTTTATCTACAGTGTGTGATGGGGTTGTGGTGGGATAGACATATTGCTCAGAAACAATAGACCAATAAAATCAAAGAGTAGTTCACAGATTTTTTGTGTAATTGCACGATTAATTACACCTTCCGTTACTGTAGATCAGACGCTTGTGCTCACCTTCATCAGCATGAAAAATACTAGAAGAAATGAACAAATGCAATTTTGTCTGTTACAGTGGCAACCCCTGTTGACAACACAAAAAGACACATCTGTGTTACAATCTGGCACTATTCTCCACAGTATGGTTGCCCTGGCGCTGTCGTCTAAACATACAGGGCTCAAATTGTATGAGACGCAGCCCTCATTTGCGCTTTTTTTTTTGCGAGGTAGTAAATGTGTGCACGTTTTTTAAATCCATCATAGATAGTCACACGTGACGTAAACAGCTTCAGGTGTAAATTTATGAATAATCCAAAATAAAAAGCAAGTCTCTAGCTCATTTTTTTTAAAGTTATGCTTTTTTAAATAAATACAAACCAAATTAGACCAGCTCGGGGGCCTTGGGGCTAGGGAGGTTGCTGGTTCAAGCCTCGGCTGAGTCATACCTAAGACTTACAACATTGGTACTCATTGCCTCCCTGCTTGGAGCTCGGCATTCGGGGTTGGAATTGAGGGGTTTAGTCACCTAATGACTCCCAACACATCAGTTGTGTTGGGTGATTTAACTTAGTAAACATGTTTTTTCAGTGATGATCAATAATAAACCAAAGCAGCACTCAAGATAAACAATGGATTTAAGGACATTTTTAAATGTGCTGCTACTGAGGATTTGGAACCGAATATTAATGCACTTGTATAGTAATACAAAGTTTCTGAACCCAAAAGCAGCAAATAGACTGCAGGAATACAATGAGAAGGGGGCTGGGGGGAGGTTTGATGGCGTGATACTTATTCGCCCATATTATTAAAGATAATATTTATTGGAATTCATGTTAGAGACAACAATTAATAGTATTTTCTCAACTTCAATAGACCTAGCCTGTTATCTGACGTTATTGCCCGTTCACTTTAAAACTCTAATTTTGTATTGTCTTTTGTTATTCAAAGCGCAATGCAAATTGTGGCAAGCATTTTTATTCAGAGCTCCCACTTGAGTTTGTTGGGAGTTGGTTCAGATGTAAACCTAAAATAAGTAAAGCTACATTTTAACCGTTGAAATAAACTATTTGCTAACACATTTTTTTTCATTCTGGACAATTTGTGCAAAGAAAAGATCCCTTAAGAGCCGTGATTCGAATTTGTAGGGTAGGCTACAAATGAAGGCCAAACGATAAAGCATAGTACTGAAAAACAAAGCTAAATATTTAGCGTTGACATTTTTTTACTGGTCTGGTCCACCTGAGAAGACAAAGTCTGGATCTGGCTCGTGAGCCAAACTGGGTTTGACATGCCTGTTCTATAATATCCACCTTTAAAATGTCTTCCTTATTTCTTATCCTGCAAACGTGAACGTGGCACCATCAAGTGTTAACGGAATACGATGAAATTTTGCAGAGATCAGAAACAAATACCGCCGCTTTCGAAGGCTTTGGTCTGCATTTGGCCTACTTTGGAGTGGGTCTTGTCCACAGTTTGGCACGGCATGCACGCTTTTAGCACATAATAGAATGTAAATTTGCGTAACCTGGCCCTGCCAAACCTGATAGTCATAAATACTAGTGACACTGCCTTCAAAAAGATGGAGATATATGCTACATTCAAGCGCTCACGGCAAAGTTAGAAACTAGGGCCTGCACTGATATATGTTTTTGTAGGGATCTAAAACTGGGCTTTGATGTGCCAAATTAATTCACATGGGGAATTTGCATATCTTTCAACCTTGAGTGACTAAAATGTGGACGGTAATCCCTCGTTTTTCACTGGGGTTGCATTCCAAAAAGGACCCGCTAATGTCAAAACCTGCAAAGTAGAAACATTTAAGAAATTAAATACTCTATTATACATTGAAACCGAACAATAAACCCCATATACAGGCTCAAGCATTTGTTGAACAAAGGAAAGTACTGTACATAATAAATGTTTTTTTATAGATAACTTCTTTGGTGTCAAATTCTAATTCTTAAAAATCTGCTTTACTGTAATGCGATACAGTAATCCCTCTGTTATCGCAGCGAAACATGAAAATCTGCGAAGTAGCGACGCCCCTTTGAAAAGCCCAGAAGTCAGTCAAGTCACATTTATTTATATAGCCCTTAATCACAAAAATGTCTCAAAGGACTGCACAGGATTACAATTACAAAATTGCACAATTACCTGATCTTAAACCAGCAGAAGGGCCAAACTTACCTCAAGATGACGACAGTACTGACTGAGAGTATACATCTGTAACAAAATAGCAACTATAAATCTACAATTGTACAAATCTACAATAGATAATGTTTTTATGAAATAAAATATATTGACGAGTGCTAGAAATTACACTGAATATTACAAACTACTGAGACTCAAAGTGACCAAATAGTTACATTTTGCCTTTCATTTATTGGGCAGCCTTTTACAAGGTTTTTGTTCTTTGTGGGTACCTGTAGAAGCAAGATGGCAGACAATCATGCCAGCTGCTTTATGGTTAGCTTCGTGTGACGCAAAATACTAATTTCTTGACCGACGACTTTTTTGTTAATCCACGTTTATGCGATGGTTAATTTATTTTTGCTTATTATTCAAATCGATATTGTTATTTTTTTTAATTGAATTAAGTCTTTTTTACCACGAGGCGACTCATAATGGGTGACACATAAGGATTTGTAAAAAAGCACTGCGTATGACCAATACGCTATGCTATACATAGCACATTGTATTAGAAAATATTTCAGTATAATAATATGCATTCATCTTAAAAAAGTATGATGTAGCAATTTGACTGATTATCTAAATCCAATTCAGTCAACCAAAAGAATTAGGTCAGCACAGAATTTGTTCTGGATACGAACCCAGGGGTGCATAAGGAGATTGACGTTTCAAATCTCGCCTCTTGTTTTCTTCGTTTCAGAATGCGGAAAGAATGAGAAATTGTCGTGACAAGCAGTTTGTGAAAAATTGGCATTTTTCACTTGTTTGTGTTTGTCCTACCAAAAGGGAGAATCCCAGACGGATGCACGAAGTTATTCGATGCAGGCTTCTGAGTGGCTGCCAAGTATGTAAATTGCTAAACGAACCAAAATTCTGAAATTTCCAAACAGAATGAGGATTTCGAAATCGGAATAAAGCAAAGATTTGATTTTTTTTTAAAAATCTTTCGGGTTTTTTTTTTGTTTTTTTTTCTTGAAAATGTTGTCGGCCACCCGGGCAGAGACGTTTTGTAAGTTGTACGTCCGATGTAAAAGATGCACGCCCCGGGCATCCGGGCAGACGTTTCAGACACTGCCTTAATTATTAGTAATGATTGGTGCTTTCAATGGATAATTTTTGTCCTTGTGTTTCTCTTTGTCCAAGCGGGGCGGTTCGGCTCACAACTGTGGTCAGCTGAAGGTGGGCCAGGTGATCCTGGAGGTAAACGGGCTCTCGCTTAGGGGCCGCGAGCACAAGGACGCCGCTCGCCTCATCGCCGAAGCCTTCAAGACTAAAGAGAGGGACTATGTGGACTTCCTGGTGACCGATTTTAACGTAGCCCTATAGCCGAGTGGGAGAGGACAAACTTTTTGCTTTTGAGACGGCACAAATACCTGGAGGTGGACTGAACGGGAAGTCCACCTCATCCAAGCCTCGTTTCTACCATGTGTTTTTGTTTTTTTCAACATGTTACCTCTCCGCTGTGGGACCATTATGCACTATGGTATACATGCAAAAATTTCACGGCATAGTCAATAGAATATTAGAATGAGCTGCTTCGAGTGGTAGGTGGTCGGGAGCTACAGCACCCAAATTGGCCACCAGGGGGCGTTAGAGACCCCACAAAAGCAGATGTTTATCAATTGGTTGGTATTTATTGGGCAAGCCTTGACACCAAATCTGGCTAAGGACACTCGCGGAGGCCTAAATTACAACTGTGTCAATTTGCAGGAAACTCAGTTCTGACGTTCCAGATCTTATAAATCATGTCAAACACACACACACACACACAAATCAGGATTTATGAAATAGTTCAGATTAGATAGATAGCATAATATCAAATAATATATAATCTTTATTTTGCCGTCTATATACAGTTCATCCGGAAAGTATTCACAGCGCTTCACTTTTTCCACATTTTGTTATGTTACAGCCTCATTCCAAATTGTATTAATTCAATCTCTTATCTCAAAATTCTACAAAAAATACTCCATTATGACAATGTGAAAAAGTTTTTTTTTTACTTTTTTGGAATTTATTAAAAATAGAAAACTAAGAAATCACATTTACATAAGTATTCACAGCCTTTGCTTAATACTTTGTTGATCCACCTTTGGCAGCAAATACAGCCTCAAGTCTTTTTGAACATGATCCCACAAGTTTAGCACACCTATCTTTAGGCAGTTTTGCCAATTCTTCTTTGCAATAAGTATGAAGCTCAATCAGGTTGGATGGGAGACGTTTGTGCACAGCCATTTTCAGATCTCTCCAGAGATGTTCGTTTGGATTCAAGTCTGGACTGTGATTGGGCCACTCCAGGACATTCACGGAGAGAACCACTCCCAATCCAAGCCAATCTTTTGAGATCTTGGCTGTGTACTTTGGGTTGTTGTCCTGCTGAAAAATGAACCTTCGCCCCAGCCTGAGGTCAAGAGCGCTCTGGAGCAGGTTTTCATCCAGGATATATCTATATATCGCTGCATTCATTTTTCCTTCTATCCTGACTAGTCTGCCAGTTCCTGCTGCTGAAAAACATCCCCATAGCATGATGCTGCCACTACCATGCTTCACTGTAGGGATGGTATTGGCCCGGTGATGAGCGGTGCCTGGTTTCCTCCAAACATGGCGCCTGGCATTCACACCAAAGAGTTCAATCTTTGTCTCATCAGACCAGAGAATTTTGTTTCTCATGGTCTGAGAGTCATTCAGGTGCTTTTTGGCAAATTCCAGACGGGCTTCCATGTTCCTTTTACTAAGGAGTGGCTTTCGTCTGGCCACTCTACCATACAGGCCTGATTGGTGGATTGCTGCAGAGATGGTTGTCCTTCTGGAAGGCTCTCCTCTCTCCACAGAGGAACGCTGGAGCTCTGACAGAGTGACCATCGGGTTCTTGGTCACCTCCCTGACTAAGGCCCTTCTTCCCCGATCGCTCAGTTTAGAAGGCCGGCCAGCTCTAGGAAGAGTCCTGGTGGTTCCAAATGTCTTCCATTTACGAATAATGGAGGCCACTGTGCTCATTGGGACCTTCAAAGCAGCAGAATTTTTTCTGTATCCTTCCCCAGATTTGTGCCTCAAGACAATCCTGTCTCGCAGGTCTACAGACAGTTCTTTTGACATCATGCTTGGTGTTTGTGCTCTGACATGCACACTCAACTGTGGGACCTTATATAGACAGGTGTGTGCCTTTCCAAATCATGTCCAATCAACTGAATTTACTGCAGGTGGACTCCAATTTAGCTGTAGAAAGATCTCAAGGATGATCAGTGGAAAAAAGATGCACCTGAGCTCAATTTTGATCTTCATGGCAAAGGCTGTGAATACTTATGTAAATGTGATTTCTTAGTTTTATATTTTTAATAAATTCCAAAAAAGTAAAAAAAAAAACTTTTTCACATTGTCATAATGGAGTATTTTGTGCAGAATTTTGTGATAAGAGATCAAATTAATACAATTTGGAATGAGGCTGTAACATATCAAAATGTGGAAAAAGTGAAGCGCTGTGAATACTTTCCGGATGCACTGTACCTAATTAATTTAAATGTATTTGGGCAGGAACAAATATTATTAAAGATTAACAGTCAGCAGTGGAGAAAGATACCCAGGTAGTTAAGTAAACCTTTACGTGGTTCTTGAGCTTGCAGAAGGTACTGTCCTGCTTCTCCAGCTGCTCCGTGAGATCAGGTTCTCCTTGCTGATCTGAGTGACCTCATGCTGCAGATTGGCTTCAATGCGGGCCTACAAGGGGGCAGTTGGAGAGCTCGAGAATCCGGTTTTTGGCGAGTTTAATCCCGTCCTCCTTCATGTACTTTAGCATCCCCTAAAATTATTTGATTTATTGGTTTAGAGGAATGTACATGGCGCAATTGTTCAGAGAAAACTTTGTTTTGTGATAACAATTGAGTAGGTGAGCAAAAGACTGGCTCAGGCGCCTCCTATTGGATCAGGTTCTTAAGGAGTTAATAGAAAGGGATGTCCTAAGGTCATTCATCCTTTTTCATAATTTACAAATCCCGGACTAATTAAACTCTTTAGGGATCCAGGTGAAGCCTACATCCACAGTGAAGAGGAGACACAGACAGTGGACAACGCATTTGATTAATAAAAATGTGACTTTTTCATGAAAAACACATAATTGTCTGGTCAACCCCAAAATTTTGACATTTGTGTACTTTGTTAAATCAGTCGATGCTGCTTATTTTTTCCAGGGAGTATGCTTCCTCTTGCGTTTGAAGGTTAGATTTGGTCTTATAGCTCCATTTGCCTCTTCCTCTTATCTCCTCCTCTTGTCATCCGTCTGAGTCGTCTGGATGTTTGTCTGCTCCCAGCACAATGGAACTGGAAGGGTTATAAGATATTTCTACAGAAAGTGTGTTTAATTTTTCAATAAACATAACTGCACAAAATTGGCTTGTGTTCCATGTGATGTTATTTTGTTGGAGTGAACAAGGAGGGGTGGACGATTAGAGTGATATTATTTTCACAGGGCCAACAGTGATTATTAGTAGCCAAGGAGGTGGACACGGATATTTGGAGCCGGTACTGTGTTGCAGTAAAGAATGCTGACTTTGAATCAAAAAAAATATAAATCTCCAACACTTAATAGGTTTCCAATGCTCCTAACCTGCCACTGTGTTGTTTAAAACCAAGAAGAAAATCCCGTAGATTATATTTTATTTAACTTTAAATACTATGACTGTGGGCAGCACGGCGGCGCAGTGGTTAACAGTTCTAAGGTCTTGGGAACCTCCTGTGTGGGTTCAAATCCAGCTACCGGACTTACTGTGCGGAGTTTGTATGTTCTCCCCGTGCTTGCGTGGGTTTCCTCCGAGCACTCCGGTTATCTCCCACATTCCAAAGACATGCATTTCAGGTGGATTGGCCGGTCCAAATTGTCCCTAGGTGTGATTGAGCGAGCGAGTTGTCTGTCCCTGTGTGCCCTGCAATTGGCTGGCAACCAGTTCAGGGTGTCCACTGCCCGATGATTGCTGGGATGGGCTCCCGCACCCCCGCGACCCTACTGAGGATAAGCTGTGCAGCTAATGAGATGAGATGAGACTATGACTGTTCCTAGATTGGCACCAACAGTAGAAAAAGATAAATGTTTTTATTCACCTTTCCATTGCATGGACTTTATAAATAGATACAAAAATAGTCCTTAAAATGAGGATAACCCAAGGGTAAAATATGAGAATGGCATGTGTTATTGACGTATAGATTACAGGAATACTTATTTTACCTATTAAAAATATGGACACATAGCCCAAAGGCAGTGAAGCAGGAAAGTATTACATATATGAAATATTATTAATTCATTTTGTGCATATTACATGATATAGTAATATATATAAATAAATAATATAAAGGGACATCCAAAAACCTGTTTTATTTTCTGCTTCGTTTCCTAGCTTTTCTCTTTTTTCCTTTTAATTTTTTTCTTCTTTCGTGTCTTTTTCCTCGCGTTCTGCTACTTTTTCACGCTTTCTTTTCTCTCTTTAGATTTTCCATTGGGGTTTTTCTTTTCTTGTCTTTCTTGCCATATTTCCCTTTTTAAGTAATTTTGTGCAATATTTGGTATTATATTTATTAAAGCAAACAAATTTAAAACTAAATAAATAAAGAATTAAAAACAGCCTGAAGAGCCATTGAGCAAAAAAGCTCCCTGACTAAGGCCCTTCTTCCTTTTAGTGATCGGAGCTGAAAGAGATGGTTCTCTTAAAAGAGCCGGAATTCCCATATGAACTGCACCACAATACAGTATACAGAATGTAATATGTAAAGCTAATAATGCCCTCTTGTGGCAAATCTTTCAATAGCAAGCCGAATGGCCAGTGATAGTAAACGCTAATCTTCACATAAGCTCTGCTCCAAGGTACTTAAAGTAACCGTCTCTTAAAGTTTGTCCATTTGTCTGCCTTTCAGGAGCCAATGCTGCAACACATCGTACCCTTAAACCACACTTAACGCCCATCTCTCGAGGTGAAATAGCGTGTCTACGCTTAATAAAGTCGGTAGTAGTGATAAGAATGACGATGTAGGGAGTTTCTTTGTTACAATAATTATCTGAGCCTTGAATATAAAGCAACTTGCGAGCCTGCAAGACTACGCTCAGAGTTAAAAAAAATAACAGTGTTTAAAGGTAGTGATGAAAATTCCGGCTCTTTCTAGAGAATCGGCCTTTTTCGCTGGGCTCACTAGAAAGAGCCTAAATGGCTCATCAGATTTGAATCCATATGTTAACAATTATTTCGTAACATTAGGCTTGAAATTACTCTAAAAAGGTGGAAATAAGCAACAACAACAAAGTTACAAAACGGAACCAAAGGAGACAACAGAATAAATGAAAAGAGAATAAGAAAAGGAAAAGAAAGCTGGAAAAAAGAAACACTGTCAAGTTTGGAGGGTGGGTCATTTAATCAATATAATATCAATAATAATGTAACATTATGCACAACATGAACTTACAATTCAAAAACATTTTTTACTAAATTATAATACCATTTATTTTTTTCACACCACAGTGAACTCTTCTGATTATTTTTGTTGCTTTGATCCATATATTTCCTCTTATTATGTAACATGTACGGTATTGCTTTGTCACGACCAGAACGGAATCAGGACCCAATTGCGTAACGTTAACCACAAGTTTCATTGAAAGAAAGAGGAAGCGCTGTGCCAACGATCCGGTGCCCGCTGGAAGCAAGTCGCTCTCGCAATCGGATCGTGATCCGAACACAGAAGTGGATCTTCCGTAGCGGGTGATGGCGGTGTCAGGGATTGAAAAACAGGTCGATAGCCGGGACAGGAGAGCAGACGTGGTCGGGATCAAAAACAGGACAAAAGCCGGGACGGTAGAGCAGACGTGGTAGGGATAAAAAACAGTTCGTAGCCGGAGACAAACGGAGAGATGAGGAATGGGCAGGTGGATAAACAGGTGCAAAAACGGGACAGGCGGGAGTCAGGGTCATAAAGGCTTGCCTTGTAACAACAGAGGTTTGCAGACGGACTGACAAACGTAAAGTGACAGGACCGGGCTTAAAAAGGGACAGGGAGCCAATCAGATAGCCCGCAGCGGCTGGCGCCAAATGAGCGGGCACAGTTGATCCAAATTGGTAATCATGACATTACTTAATAGGGGGGGCGGGGGGGTCAAGTAGAAAAAGACAAAGTGGGGAAAAAAAGAAAAGGAAGAAAAAACGAAAAAAGCAAGAAAAATAAATTCAAAACTTAAGAAAAAGAAACAAGAAGGGAATAAAAGAGGCAAAAGCAAGGGGGAAAAGATAAGGTCAGTTATTTTCCCCATAATCATATATGACAAAAAGCAATGTAACATTATGCAAAAAACGAATTATTTAAAATAAAAATATTTAAGCGCTATTAGAATGCAGACCATTTACAAATGTATTAAAGCATTACCGTTTTTCACTCTCCAACCAACTTTTGACTTTTTCCTTTTTAAGTAAAATAAGTATTCCTATAGGCGGCGCAGTGGTTAGCGCTTGTGCGGCACAGTTCATGTCATGGGAACCTGTCGTGGGTTCAAATCCAGCTCCAGACTTCCTGTGTGGAGTTTGTATGTTCTCCCCGTGCTTGCGTGGGTTTCCTCCAGGAACTCCGGTTTTCTCCCACGTTCCAAAAACATGCATTTCAGGTGGATTGGCCGGTCCAAATTGTCCCTAGGTGTGAATGAGCGAGTGAGTTGTCTGTCCGCGTGTGCCCTGCGATTGGCTGGCAACCAGTTCAGGGTGTCCCCTGCCCACTGCCTGGAGATTGCTGGGATGGGCTCCAGCCCCCCGCGACCCTAATGAGGATAAGCGGTACGGCTAATGAGATGAGATGAGATGAAGTATTCCTATGTGTATTCCCATAAAACACAGGAAACATAAAAAAGGTTACTTAAAATAAATAAAATACTAAACAAACTAAAGTAAACAACAAACAATACCTGAAAAATATTGAAAACAAGCATCTACACAGCATTATCTCCAAACGGAAGAGAGCAGCTTCAGTGACAGACTGCTGTCACAGTCTTGTTCCACGGACAGACTGAGGAAATCGTTTCTTCCTCATGCCATGAGGCTCTTTAACTCCATCCGGGGGAGTAAAAGCCCTCATTAAACCACACCCCCTCATTGCATGTTTTTATTACAGTGTGTATTTTATGTAGCACTATTTAAAAACCGTATTTTCCGCACTATAGGGCGCACCGGGTTATAGGGCGCACCCCCCAAAAAAAGTTTTTGGTCCTATATCTTCCATAGATAAGGCGCACCGGATTATAAGGTGCTACAATGGGAACGTCGACAAAACAGTCAGATAGTTCAGTCCAACTTATTACCCCCTTAACATTCCCGAAGCTTGCAAAGAAGCAAATACGTGCCGTAGACACGTGCGGGTGCGGTGTCCGTACGATGTCACTCAAATGCATCATTTCAAATGTCATTCGGAAGGTTAAAGTCTTGGGATTCAAGAAATGCCAACCATTCCTTAATTTCTATTTTCTTTTTCGCTCGCAACTTTACTGTGCCTATGACAATAAACACTTGGAATTGAGTTGAATTCACTCAACTCATCACAGCAACATCAAGATCGTTCTAAAACAAGATACCGGGAAAATATAAAGCCGCATAGCTCACCTAAGTTCTCACGTTCAAAAATGATACGCAATCATGGTCTTCTTACAACCATGAGTGTAGTAAATCCAGGAGAGTAAAATGTTTACAAATACAGACTAATGAAACATGTTTCTTTATGGCGTAGTTTAGCAAGCTTGCTATTCAGTCATCTTTTTCGGCCAATTGCAGGGTTTGTTTTGGCCCTCTAGCCTAGCCGAGGCTCCGAATAACTTCAGCCAATAGCGAACGATTTAACGGATGCCTGACACATCTTTTTTGGCCAATTGCAGGGTTTGTTTTGGCCCTCTAGCCAATGCGAGGCTCCGAATAACTTCAGCCAATAGCGATTGATTTAACGGATGATTGACACATCTTTTTCGGCCAATTGCAGGGTTTGTTTTGGCCCTCTAGCCAATCCGAGGCTCCGAATAACTTCAGCCAATAGCGATCGATTTGACTCATGATTGACACATCTTTTTCGGCCAATTGCAGGGTTTGTTTCGGCCCTCTAGCCTATCCGAGGCTCCAAATAACTTTAGCCAATAGCGATCGATTCAAATGATGATTGACACATTGGTTAGCCAATGAAACACCGGTAATTAAAACCCAGCATACACCGCGGACTACTCCACGTTCGGGGGAAAATCGAGTCGGTGGCTGTTGCGAAAGTTGCGAGACCTTGCGATTTAATATTGAGCCATATATAAGGCGCACTGTATTATAAGGCGCATGGTCAGCTTTTGAAAAAAATTAAGACTTTTAGGTGCGCCTTATAGTGCGGAAAATACGGTACTCTATATCAACATGTTATATTGGGTATTTATGTATTATATCCCTTTTACATATTATTGTTTTATTTTCAACACAAAGATACTGCTGGAAGTGTGAATTTCCCTACGGGGATGAATAAAGTATCTATTTATCCATCTATCTATCTATCTATCTATCTATCTATCTATCTATCTATCTATCTATCTATCTATCTATCTATCTATCTATCTATCTATCTATCTATCTATCTATCTATCTATCTATCTATCTATCTATCCATCTATCTATCTATCTATCTATCCTATCTATCTTGATTCTGAAAGGAGACGGCGATCGATTGGTGGAGAGTCGGCTCATAGATTCGTTTCGTTTGCAAACGACCCACCACTTTTTAAAACTGGGTTTATCTCGCCAAAAGTTAGAGGTTTTCGGCGAACATATCGGAGAGATTTGAACGAAAATACGGATAAATGTCTGCAACCAATTCTTTAATCGGTCTAATCTGAATAATTGGAGAGATATCACCGATGAAAAATGTTCCGAAATAAGGTAAGAAACGATGTTTTTGAGAATGTATTTTTTGTAGCCATGCGGATTTCAGAATGTGTAAACGAGTTAAGGGAACTTTTTCACGAAGTTTGTTGTTTTTTCACTATTAAAATCGTTACAGAAACATTCTAACGCACGCTTTTCTCCGACATTGTATCCTTTTAAATAAAGAAAAACAATTTGACGTAGTGTTGGTTGAATAGGATGGTTTGTTGTCAAGCGTCTCTGCCATGGTGATAAGGGGCGGGGCTTTGTACTCATTAGTTTAGTGGTTGTCATAGCAACCGACCTTTGTAAAATCTGTGAATCCCAATCCCGTTTGCAAAGATTTTTATTAACAAGGTAGGAGATTTGTTTTGTTTGTGATTTAAAAAATATATATACTTTAACTCTAGGGGAGATGATCTATCTCTCGGTTGATGTCTCAGCAGCATACAGGTTGGTCGGTATTTTCAAATATTTTTTTTGAGTATGATAGTCTATTTGGCATACTCACAAACACTACTGTTTTATGTGTTGGACTGCTGCTATTCCAACCTTAAAAACGCCCACACATTAAAAAACAGATCTACCGCTTTTTCAAATGTAAAGCAAAAATAATAACTCGAGACTAGTACTTCACTCAAACTCACCAACACTAACTAGTGTGTTAGACTACCGCTTATCACCCCTTATTAACGCCAACCGGTTAAAGAAAAAATCTACCTTTTTAAAAATTTGAACAAGTTAAACTTTAACTCAAGACTAGTACTCTTGTCTGAGGATGCTTTATTTTGAAGCGAGGCACCATGACTACCGTTTTTTGCGTTAGACCACCGATTTTCTCTTCTTAAAGGGACAGTGTGTAATATTCTCCTAGTGGTACAAATAACTTTTTCAGTTTAAAATAAAACCTGATTTAGGGAAAAAATACATTAACTATCATACTAATGTAACTTTAAAAAAATAAATCATGGGTTGAGAAATTTGTATTTCTCTCACACAGTGGAATCTCCACAATGTTTGTCCGGCATCCTGCTGCCACCCTGTGCCGTGTAGCTCTGGTTTGAAACAAAAAACAACTTGACTCGAGACTAGTATTCTAGTCTAGGGCTGCTTTATTTTGAAGGGAGACAGTGTCATACTCACCTACACTATCGTTTTATGCGCGATTCCGATTTTATTTTTTTATTTTTTATTTTTTTATTTTTTTTTACACAGTGTTATCCACACTTTAGGTCGCCACCATGTTTGCCTGTCATTTAGCCGCCACGCTGTGCTCAGTGGCACCAGTCCTTGCTCCCACCAGACAACACAGTGCCATCTAATGGTCAAATATTACACATTCGGGCTTTGAAAACGGCTACCGATTTAAATATATATAAAAACGATCACATTAGATTTACATTTCGGTAATTTTTTCCTACTTTCAGTTTTAAACAAGCACATATTGTTTTGTTTTGTTTTTAATATCCTGAAGACGGAAAATGTGGGCAATAACATCTACAGACCAACTAACACCACTCGTTTATGCGTTAGACGATTGCCTTTTCTCCCCTTAGGAACATGTTCCGATTAAAAAAAGATTTAAACTTAATAAATTTGGATTAGAGAATAGTATTTTAGTCGTTGGCTGCTTTATTTTGAAACGAGACTATTTCTGCATGAATAAACCGCTCCAACAATTGCATTAGATTGCGGTATTGGTAAAAGTTTGACACTTCTGGTTTAAAACAAGAATATTTTGCTGTTTTGTTAACATTCTGAAGTCGTGTTGGGAATTATGGCTCTTTTTAAAGAACCACCTCGTTTGGCTTTTCATACTAAAAAAAGTTGTTGATAGTTTTGAAGTTATCCTCAGAGAAAAAGCATTTAAAAAAACACTTACGAGGGGCATGAAAAATAAGTATGAGTAGCCAATGTCCCCCAAAACATATTGTGTGTTTGGAAGTAAAAAAAACAAAGTTATAACACTGCAGAGGCCTGGACATTCAATGGTCATAATACCGCAAGTGTATTACTTCCAACCCCCAATGGTTAAGCCAGGAGATAGCAGCAGAGAGTGAAAGTTTCAAATTATATAATAAGACAGCACTTTTAAAGGGACAGTGTGTAATATTTAGTGCCTCCTGGTGGTACAAAAAGCCTTTATGCAGTAAAACCATTGATTTGAATAGTACCCAAAAATGCATGGACCATCATACCAATATCAATTTTTAGAAGTATTTATAGGTTGAGAAATTTGTATTTCTTTTACATAGCGGAATCAATACCTAGTAGTCGCCGCCATGTTTGCCTGGCACCTTGCTGCTATGCTGTACTCATTTGACACTGGTTTTCGTTCGCATTGGACAACACAGTGCCAATTAGTGGTCAAAAATGTTCTGTTTGTAAAATTTACTTTGAATATTTTTTAATCTTAGAAGTCTTCTCATCAGCTTTGTACGGGTTCTTGAATTTCTGGGAAATGCTTGTATTTTGATGTTATGTTTTCAAGGATTGAAAAGTGCTTGAATTTTTGGTGAAGTGTTTGTAAAATGCTTAAAATCGGTGCAGTGTTTGTCTGCCTAAAAATGGCACACACACTTCTCTCTGGTGGCTTCATATTGTCATTGTATCTCTTCTTCTGTCATGATTAACGGCAGCTGGCATTAAATTATTTGGCATTATCCTATTAAGGGTCATCACCCCCTACGGGTCATGCCCGAGTGGAAAGATGCATGCTACACCTAAACAGGGCACTATGAATTGGGTATTATTGCAAGGTTTACGTATAATTTACGGACATTTATTATGGACCATGCAAAAAGTTAAGGTTGCGTTTCCCCCTTGATAAATCGTAATGTGAACCTATTGTGCAAATCCCCAAATATGTTCACGATTGACTCAAGATCTAAATACTATACATAAATTCACACGCAAGATTAAAAATCGCATATTTAAATCGCAGGTATATTTGTTGTTCTGCAAAATACATGTTTCACACCAGGTTTCTTGTAATGGTTTATTGTCCATGATAAAGCTGTATAAACCTTGTTCTTTGGTATTTTGTGGTGTCTTGAAATGTACACTCACATTAGGTAGGTGCAGCCATGTAAGGGGGGCTGAATTGAGATTATTTACCCCCAACCCCATATGGCCATAGAGGTAATACCTTGGTTCATGCATGACTAAAGACGTTATTATTTTCTTTACTCATACAAAGAGCAATCTTACAAAACTTCTCATTCTTTTTCTGTGTTTGCTTGTAAGCTAAAGTTGGATACCTGCAGAGGGTATTTTGTGGTTTGAAGGATTCTCATAGATTCTTTTTTTACACTTGTATTTGTTCAGCTGCTCAGTCAGGTCCACATTTTTGTGGTCACCAAAATTGCGTGAAGACTCGACAGGCAAGTTCTTTACCTGTGCTATTTATTTTGAAAAGTTGTGTATAGAATAGAGAACACCAGATGCACTTAGACTACAATCTCCTTTTGTTAATCTGGGATCACTGTAATGCAGTGCAGCCACTCTGTACATTGAAAATGTCAGCAGTTCTGATTTTACCGTGTCCCTTTTCAGTTAGGTTTGTAATTCTTTTATGGATTTTTTTGAAGAAAAAAAAGCAAACAGCTTTTTGTATGGTCAAACCTGTGGCCCGCGAGACATTAAAATGGCTGAGCACCTAAAGTCAAAAGACCCAAAACTACTTTTCCCACAATACCTGTCGACGACGATATCCGCAAAGTGACAGCTCAGCGCCACCAAACGCTAATATTTTCATACTGATGTTCATTATTGGAATTGAGAAAAAGGTCCAAGTAGATTTTTTTTTTATTTTGTTATACAGAGATACCTCTACAAACGAGATTTATTTCTTCTCAGATAATGCTCGCATCTAGAATTGCTTGCATATCGAGCAAATTTTTCAGATACAAAATAACTGAAAATCATTCAAAATTTAGCCTAAATTGCTATAAAACACATCTTCCTGGTCAGAAAATATAGTCAATTAGCAATTGAACATAAAAATACAGAAATAAGATAAATAAAATGATTAAAAACATACATTTTAAAGCCCTGGGCATTAGTGGTAACGACTGAAAATTTGCGTTTCGATTTTTGCTCGAAAGACATATTTTCTCATAGCTCAAGTAGATTGTATATAGAGGTATCAGTGTATTTTTTTACATTGTTTCAATGCAACTGTAACAAACTGTAACAAAAAAAAAAAATCAAAGAGAGGAAGTGCAAAACAGTTAACAAATTGTCCAAATCAGAAACAGGAAATAAAAACGCAAATCAGAGGTAGTAAAGACAGTGGAAATGAAAATGACCTGATGACGTGTTCTGTCCAGAATGTAATTATAAAGGGTCAGGATATTAGGAACAGGTGTATGGTTACTGGGCACGCCAGTTCCAAACCCGGTTGGCGCCTTCCGGTGGAAGATGGTAGACCAGATTATAACAGGAAGGTTTCAATGAATTAAATCATTTTGTGCCATAATGTATCAATACATTTTCAGAAGCATTGTCCCTGAGTGCCAAAACACAAAAAAACTTTTTTCGGTTTTATTTTCCAAAATTATTACGAAGGGTTTTGCGCACCTAATCAGTAAGTATCAAGACTCTGGGAATGATTTCAGTATGCCAAATCCCCATTTGAAGGCTTCGAGGAAGCCCTTCTCCCTTCCGGTATCCAGTGATTGAAGTGTTTGTATGGCCCCGAGAGTATAAGTATAAGCTTAGTGAAGTCAGAATAGTAAATATTTGGAACAGTCAACGCTTTGAGATTTTTTCTCTAAAAAAAAGATGACAAAGTCCCTTTGTAATTGTCAGGGCAGTGAGGAATGAAGATTTGTGCATGCCCGCAGTAACATTATCGCCATGGTGTCTGAAATTGTGTGATTACGTCACTGGAAACATCAGGTGCTGAAAGATTCTCGCAAAGTTCATGCAAACGTTTAGTGTTCTTGCGATAAAATGTTATTTTGCAAGCAAAGTGCCCTTATGTATGGAAAGCATTGTTTAGATATCTAATGTGTCAAATTCACAAATTCAAATCAAAAAACACAAAAGTGAAAGTTCTGCTTGAAATGCATCCTTTTACAAAAATCCCTTTTTGTGGATTTTTAAGAAACTTAGCAATGTTCAACTGTTGTTTACTAAAGAATCGTAAAAGCTGGAAGCATACTTTTTTCTAATGAAGGATATGGGGGGCAGCACAGCGGCGCAGTGGTTAGCGCGTATGCGGCACAGTTCTGAGGTCATGAGATCGAACCTCCTGTGTGGAGTTTGCATGTTCTCCCTGTGTTTGCGTGGGTTTCCTCCGGGCACTCCGGTTTCCTCCCACATTCCAAAAACATGCATGTCAGGTTAATTGGCCGGTCCAAGTTTTCCCTGGGTGTGAATGAGCGAGCGAATTGTCTGTCCTTGTGTACCCTGCGACTGGCTGGCAACCAGTTCAGGGTGTCCCCTGCCCACTGCCCGATGATAGCTGGGGTGGGCTCCAGCACCCCCGCGACCCTACTGAGGATAAGCGGTGCAGATAATGGATGGATGGATGGATGGATAGATGAAAGATATGGGTTTAACCTTTCTTTCGATATATCCTTATGCCTATTTAGCTACAACACTACATTTTCTGTAGTCTTCAAAAATCAGTCTAAATGAAAAAAAATGGCTGGTACCAGCTCGTCCCATCATAGAAATGATCTAGTCTTTTACGTAATGTGTATTTATCTTTTAATGTTTTGTGGAATTGTAGAAAATACCATCAAAGTCTTCAACCTAAAAATGAAGCCTCACCCAACTAATTGATGGAACCTCAAGAGCCATCCTGCAAAATGTCCTTGTGTCAGACTTGAGTCACAATAAACTGACAAAGGAATGGAGACAGAGAAGAACATAGAACCGGGGTCCCTGCCTTGGACCCCAGTTGAAATCTGCTTCTCACCCACCACCTCGGTAACATCTAAAGACGAGTGGGGCGAAGAGGTAGAGCGAGATGATGGTTTTGCTCGCCAGATGGATGAAAACGGCATCATCGGATTAACGCTCATGGATGAGACTGCGAAATACGATGGCGGCGTGGAACGTAGTCAGAACTCGTGTCTTCAAAGAGAAGATCTCGGTAGATGTGGGGAACCTCCCGAAGAGATCAGCTGCATCTCAAACGAGGAACTTGATGATGCCAGTCTACTGTCAACTTGTGAGTGCTTCTCAAATAGGGTCTATAAAGTATATCTTGTTTAATTTGTATTTGATTGATATATTTATTTTTACACTCTTTATGATGAAAGTAATAATGTTTGTAACATCCAATGCTAATCAACGTGATTGAATGAATTTTACAATAGTTACCTAAATATAAAATAACCAAGGTTAATCATACAGGTTAATAGTAGTGCAGATTTGGTGAAAAAAGTTCAACTTTTTGAGTTGTGCAAACTTTCATACAATTGTGACTTGCAGGCTGAAAAGTGCTTTTTTAAGCCTATCTGCGCCTGAAACGTTAAAAAAAATGCATCATTTATAATGACAATAACTTACCTCTTCATATGAAATTAATTTGTTCTAGGAGAGTGTTTGTAGCTCGAATTGCTCAGGTTACAAGCAAATTTTACAGACATCTGTACGGGTCAGGTGTATCAACATTTCGTTCTGTGTGTATGGTTACAAAGAATGACAATAAAAGTAAATTATATTTTATTCCTAAACGTTTTTTATTTTTATCATTTAAGATTGTGTACGCCGCATAACAATATGTATACCAGAAATGATTTTTTTTCTTAAAAAAGACCAATCTCGTTTTGCCCGTTTCGGCTCTAATCTGAATTGTCTCGGTCACTGGTAGCAGATGATAACGTCATTGTAGATTATCGGTAGCCTAGATGATCGCTTAATAATTAATACGGGGGAGCAATTGGCGGATGTTGACAGGTAACACATCAAGAGAATGATGATCATACCGAAGCACGAACTATACACAAGTTACTGTGACTTTAAATTAATGTCCACATGAAAAACAATTACAGCCCAATTTTTATTTATTTTTGCCTGAAGTAGTTTGCATATGCAAACTGGAACAAGGTGATAATGGCGATGAGCAGTCACGAGTGGTGATCAGCCTCGAGCAGGCTCTTGTGGTAGACTCCGGGACTGCTCGTTACATGGATTTTGTGCAATAGGCGAAGCAAGATATTTCTTCCAAATAAGACTCGTATATCGACATTCTCGTGTTTAAGGGTACCTGTATAAAGAGGTACCGCTGTATATGTTTTAACAAACTTGATTTAAAAAAAGATAAAGATACAAATAGACTGTTTATGGCACAGTCTGTGTCCACTAAATTGCATTGCTGGATACTTTTACTTTTTCTCACTGTTGCCAGTATTGCGATTCTCATCATAACGCATAACAGTTAAGGTCTTAGTTTGATTGCGAGTGTTTTGATTGCAATGGCTGGGTTAGTACTTTCATTTTCCAATTAATTATTAAAGTATACGCATTCGCGGACTACGATTGCCTCACACGTGCAGTGTCCCTCATTTGGGATGTAAAGCGCGGTGGGACTTGTATTACAAAGACAAATGATACATGCAAACTCTGGCTGACTCGCTTAAAAAACACTATTGTGTATTTTTCTAAAATATTTTATTTTCCACCCCATGGCGAAAATCCCGCAAGTGTATCCATCTATATATAGTGGATGCGACATTTGTATCAATTTATAAATAGTGTTAAGTCTATGCAAATCTATATGCGAGCCCTATAATGTTAGAGGAAAGCACCAGGACAACCATACTGTGGAGAATAGTGCCAGATTGCAACAGAGACATATCTTTTTGTGCTGTTGCCATTGGTGATTGCCGCAGATATGGACCAAATTCCATCTGCTTTTTATCGTTTCTCGAGGATTAAAAAAAACTTTAGCAACCTGACATTGACACTGATGATACTGAAAGAGAGAAGTGTTTTTGAATAACTTCCTCTGCTGCTCTATCCAGATAGATGAATTGAGGAGTTGAGGTTGAAAAAAAATACAATTAAAACCTCCCGTCTTTCTCCCGTTATGTATTGTAGGAATAATGCTGGCAAAACATGGTCTAATTTATTTTGTAGGGCGTCATAAATGTTTCCAAACGGTATTTAAAGCGCATTTGTTGTAGTTTTCCTCGATGCCGTTGCAAAAAAAAAAAAAGAGTACGCTTCACTGTATTTAAAGCTGCTGTGTTTAAAATGTCGCATAAAATGCAGCAGCTTGTCGTCCAAAATTGACGGTATGTCATCCGGGTACTTCAATGACAACATTTTGAGAAACACTTATGTAGTTCAAATGGTAAAGTCAGCAATAACAACAACAAACAACATTTATGTTTTGATTATTTCAAATTGTGTAGGGCTTACAAGTATCTCTGTTTTGTTATTTTTTATTTAAATGTATAATTCTTAAAACTGTTTTTTTTCTGTTAGACCGATGTCAACTTGTCCATTTTGGCTCAAATGTGGCTTGGCTCGGTTACTGGTAGCAGATGACAATGGCTCTGTAGATTGCTAAAATGGTTGCGGTACACTAGCAAATATTATTCTCGATCAATCACATTAATTATCTTTGTTTTTTTTCTTCCTAGTCTGTCTAGCTGTGAGTAAAATGGTGGTTGTAATGTTTATTTTTGTTTAATAAGGGAAATGGCTTTCTGTAATTGGAAGAGTTTGACAGTATGTAAAGATAAAATAAATTTCGACAATACAGTACCAAGTGTTTTCTCTTCGTTATATGTTACAGTTTCTGATGTTTCCATCATCAAAGAAGAAAGACACCATGAAGAAAATAAAATTAACACCAAGATGCCACAAGGAAGGAGCTTCTCCAAGAGAAGCACACAGTTGGACATTACTCAGGTGGAGAGAGAAGGAGGCGAGTGGGGATTGCGAATTGGACAACTCAGCCATAGCAAAAAGTTGGATATGGTCATCCAGCACCAATATTTTGAATCTCCACGTTCAGTAATAGAAGCTGACGGTGATTGCAAACCTCAGTGTCTTCCATATCAGGCGCCCTCATCCCCCATTTTCAATCGCTTTATGCCTGAGGAAATGGCTTCTCCGGGTATCACAGATGAAACATTACCAAAATTATCAGACTTTATGGATTGTCCTATGGACTCTGACAGCCTTATGAGCTGCATGTCCAGTTTTGACCCCCAAGAATGGCAAAAACAACAAGTTGCCATCTCTCCCCGGCCACAAACGCCTCATCGGCAGTCACACTTGAGTCATGAACATACAAAAACTAGTCCCGCACACACACCGACACAGACGTTGACACAAAAACCTGATCAAAATGCCGCAATTTCAAGAATGAGCCCGAACAAAGCAATGGAAAACTGCTTTCACACTCCAAGGAGAGTCAATGAACTGAGGTAAGTTTGTTATAGGGGTGTTTCAGAGACCAGTCTTAACAATGTTCACTTCTCATAAAAGCAAATACCATATTTTCCGGTCTATGAGGCACACCCAAAAACCTCAAATTGGCCGGAACTTTAAACATGCCTTTTGTAGTCTGGTGCACCTTCTATGTACACAAAATTGGAATTATGTTACCACATTTGTTCAATTATTTATCAGTCGATGAATTTAAATGCTGACCAGAATGGTGGTCAAATGGGATCGAATCAGATATCAATGATAATTTAATTCTAATTCAATCCTAATCATCAGGCTGCTAGGGAGGTGGATGGTTTTTCCAATATGATTATATTGGAATCCAACCCAGACCATGGTGTCGAGCACACCAGATACTATTCAACAACCAGGGATACAGACAACAAACTAAAAGGCATAATCTGTTATGAGAAGATAAAAAGTCATTAAAAATCGGTATCTTTTTTTTGTTTCACCTTTTCTCAGCTCATACTAACTATTGTGGCTGACAACATTTTTGAATGAGTGCGGCCATATGTTTATTCACATCTTTCAAGGTGACCAAACTACACCACAATGCCTTTCTCTTTTCATAGTTCAGAAGGACTTAATTACTTTCCACAATGCCTTTCTTTCCATTTGGTTCAGAATATTGTGCACTTCGTAAATACTTTGCGACCGTTTCATCGGCTAACAATATTCTCGCTGCCCAGCCCAATTATAAAATCAACAGTTTGTTACCATGGCCTATATGTTTGACATTCCTGATCTAGAGAGAAACTGTCCAAAGGACACTGGCTTTCACCTTACGGCATGGTTATTTTAATAATACAATTAGTAAACATTAAGCCACTAGACAAATTTGTGTTTAGTTTATTGTTTATACTGTACAGTATATTTGTATTCTTTGATTTCGTGAAAGCTATTGTTTGCCTGGCTCACATAACCAGGAACCGGCCAATGTAGTTGCTCTGTAACCTGTTTCTTCATCGGTGGTTGCTTTCTTTCTGGTGCGCTGCTTTTTAGAACCCGCCTCTATCATTGCATCCTCACAATTTAGAACTCAGTCAGAAAACTCATCATTCTTTTTGACAGTCAGCTGAAAATTGTTTCTGCACATTTTTACTACCGGTAAATAATGCTTTAAATGTTTTTTGTTTTTCAATGGAAATTTCATCCATCTATCAGTTGTTTAACCCAAAAAGAAATTAGTAAAACCCCAAATGACCCAGCCGGATGAATATTTACTTTATCGTTTTATAGTATTACCACATTATTGCCATACTAAGGAGCTGGAACAAGATCAAAATTTGCTATACTGGATATAGTTATTATAAAATCCAGTTTAGTTTTAGGCAGGGCAAGCTTGACTGCAAAGTGATTGGTTGCAGTGGCCACCGTTTTCTGTTGTACATTGGTCACAGAATGCATACCTGAAGATGCTGCAATACTTCGCTGCAATGTAGGACTGTTGTGAAGAATGTATTGTTATATTGTAGGATAATTATTATTGTATTGTCTGATTGTAATAGGAAGAGATTATTTCAGTTTAATTGTTTTGATTTATGAACTGTTTAAATTGAACTCTCATTTTGAACAGGAATGGATGGGTCCCAAAAATAGGTAACAATATCGATGTGAATAACAGATTTTATTAAAGAGACTGTGTAATATTTGAACTCTAGATGTGAATGTACTGTGCATTGCCACTGAAAACAAGTGTTAAAAACCACAAGCAGGATACAAACTACGAAGAGTAAAAGTGACCAAATTTCAACATATTTCTTCTCATTTTTTTCCCATCCTTCGAAAGGTTTTTTGTTTTTTGGGTTGAACACAAATTTCTCGACCAACAGGTATTTTTTTTAAAGTGTTTGTTTATGGTAGTTCATCAAATCAATGTTTTTTTTATTTTAAACACTAAGAGGCATTAATTAATACACAATGTCCCTTTAAGGTATTGGTACTCGCAATAAGTGACAAACCAGAACCTGATATTAAAGGAATGGTACATTTTCTTTTCATAGATAAAAAATGTCAGGATATAAAGTTTCTTTTTTCTTTTCAAAACCGTTGCTATTTTTTCCCAGAGGAAAGGGAAATGTCTTAACTCATAACATCAATATGTCACAGACCAGAACGGACACAGGACTCAATTGCATGCGTTTCTCAGATTTTATTGAAAGAGAGTGAGATTCTAGGCTTGCTTGATTGCTTGATCCGAGGACTGGCGGAGAGCGGAATCGAGCAAGGAGGGGGTGACACTTCCGTGTCGGAAAAAGGCAGGCGGGAATGGCACGTCGTTTGACCGGGGCTGGAGATCAGAGGCAATGTCGAGTTCATTAAAGTGATCGTAGGCAGGCGGCAGGCAGAACAGGCGTAGTCAGGTCCAGAAATGGGTCGAAAACGGGGATCAGGCAGAAAAACGGTTTAACAGGGACGGAGTCGGACGAAAACGCTCACTGAGTGAAAACACAACAGCTCGCAAACGATCTGACAAAGTTTGAACAGAAGCCTGGGGCTTAAGAAGGGTGTGGCCACCAATCAGCTTGTCCGGGCTGTTGGCACCAATCAAGCTGCCACAGGTGTTCCAAATAGGGCAATCATGACACAATATTCTATTGCTACCAACTACTCAAAATTTGTGTATTCATATCGGTATTGGTCAGAAAAAAAATGTGGTATTGGGCATTTGTAAGCTTAAGGCATCGCTACATGCCAATACTTCTTTATTCTTATCACATTATCTTTTATGCGCCTTAGTTTATTGTAAATAATTCTGAAATATGTTTTTCTCATAACAGAAAGGTAAAGCCAAATCACATAGTACCAGATTTGTCCAAGGTTAAGTCAAGAGTCTGTTTCCCCAAAGGGGATTACAAGCCTCCCAAGAGTAGATGGTCTCCCAACAACCTTCCAAAGTCACAGACAACAGAGGCCCCCATTGTCTTCAAATCTCCCGCCAAAATTGTCAAAGAAGTTTTGTTGAACACAACTGATGGACCTCAGTCTCGGTTGGACTTCATCAAAAGAGCATCGATCAGCGATCTGAATGAAACGGTGCCTCAAGAGTTTCTATCCCAGCAGAAGGCCGGTATCCTGCTAGATCAGCTCCAGGTATGGTTTGAGATTTTGCCAAATTGAGCAAATTGAGTGATATGAGGTGTTTAAGGAAAATATTTGAGTTTTCAGGTTTTTTTGTTTTTTTTAACTTAACAAAAAAATTCCCTCATATCTATTTTGCCCCATGCATTTCAATAGGCATAATATATTTCAAAGGTTTGGGGTTTTAATGGAAAGGCTTTGTTTTTATCAATTAAGATAAAATGAAAACATCAGAAAGAAAATTAGAATTACATAGTCATTTACCCACATTAACAATGCATATTATAGCTGTAAATGTCTGTTTTTCAATGCAATATCTCTATAGGAGTTTTGGGGCCAATTTCCGGCATCAAGTATTCCAGTCTTCTAATAGAACACTGTTTGCTAATTGCGTTACAAGGCAAATAGATTAGAAAACATTTGTGCAATTATAATGACACAGCTCAGAACAGTTTAGCTTGTAGAAGCTTTGAAACAAACCATCCTTTAAGCTAATCGATTATACATAGGATCACATTTGTGTGAATAAACTTTCAGGATGGCCAAAAAATGAAAACTTTCATGTGAAAGAGAAGAGGGAAGCTGCACTGCACAAACAAGCAAGAGGACAAGTATATGAGAGTCTCTAGTTTGAATAGATGCCTTACAGGTTTTCAACTAGCAGTTTCATAAAATAGTACCGGCAAAAATCCAGTGTTTACATCTACAGTAAAGAGGCGACTCAAAGATGCTGGCCTTAAAGGATGAGGAGCAAATAAAAAGCTATCTGGGACTGGCTAACAAAAAGAAGATATTAATAATGGTAAAAGAACACACATATTGGAATACTCATTAGATAAATAAAATTGTGACTTTTCATCAAAAACAAAATTGTTTAAGTGACCCCAAACTTTTGAATAGTAGTGTGTGTGTTTAAACTGTCTGTATATAGTTGCAGGTGGTAAAATATTTAGAAATGGTCTTCGATATTTGTTTTTTTATCCACTGGGTGCAGGAGAAACATTGCAGACTGCTGACTAAATACGCCGAGGCAGCCAACACAATTGACCGCCTGCGACTGGAGGCCAAGGTTTGAGCCACAGTTTTGATTTGTTGCTTTCGTTATGTTTGTTATGAATTTATCGTTGATGTTAGGAGATACATGTTATACGCTTTCATCTGAATAAAACATCTATTAAACATTTCAAATTAGTTTTCTGAAAAATAACATTTACCGTAAATAAATACATACAGTTGGGGTCAAAGGTTTACATACACTTGTGAAGAACATGTCATGGCTCTCTTGAGTTTCCAGTTATTTCTACAACTCTGATTTTTCTCTGATAGAGTGATTGGAACAGATAGCTCTTTGTCACAAAAGACATACATGAAGTCTGGTTCTTTTATGACTTTATTATGGGTTAACAGAAAAAGTGATCAAATCTGCTGGGTAAAAAATATACATACAGCCGCGCTAATATTTGATAACATGTCCTTTGGCCGTTTTCACTTAAATTAGGCACAATTATCTTCACTGTTGCTCTTCGGACCTGTAGCTGCTTTGAAATGGTTTCAAGTAACACTTCTGACTTGTTCAAGTTAATGATTCGCTTTTTCAGATCCATCCCGAGCTCCTTTGACTTTCTCATTGTAGTTTTTGTGGCAGTTTGCATCCAATGAGCCCTATTTAAATGGCCTCAGAGAAGTCACCAGCTGTAGTCACCCATAATCACTCACAAGAAGTTAAGAGGCAATGCTATGAATCTCATTTAGCTGAAACAACTTTCTAAGTCACCAAAATTGCTAATTTGTGAGGCATTTTGTTTTTTCTCCTTATCTACAAGGTGAACCTGTACACTCAACAACCAGAGCCCATTCAGGTCATGCCAATAGAACAGCATGTTGAGCCTTCAAAGTTTATGCAACTGGACTTTCCTCAGGCTCAGAAAGCAGAACCTAGCTCAGTTTCTCCTCAGCCAAGTGAACCCAACACAAGCATAAGTAAGTTCATAATTTTTTTGCATATGTGGTTCAAAGATTCAGTGATTATGACATGTTTTTTACCATTATTTAATAAACCTTCCTATTCTTGTACTCATAAACAGGATCCACCTCTGGCTTATGTTTATCTGCCTCCATTTCAAAAAGTTTGGAGTTCGAAGGCAGTCCGACGCTAGCAAATGCCCTCTACACGCAAGCCGAGAGGTTCCTCCAGCAGGTTGTTCTCGTCTTCTGTTCTGTTATGCGGCTTATTTACACTGCTGTTCAAAACCTTGGGGTCACTTAGAAAAGTGTACATAGGTGCTAAGAGGCCCATTTCCAGCAACCATCACGTCAGTGTTTTAATACTACTCTGCTTGCTAATTGCATTAGAAAGCTAGTGGATGATTGGATTACCTGTGTGCAATAATATTAGCATACCTCAAAACAGTTAAGCTGGTTCGAGAAGCTATAAAACTTAAATTCCTTTGAGCTAGTTGAGTATCCGAAGGATCTAAAGGATTTGTGGGTGTGATTAAATTTTGAGAAATGGACAAAAAATGGTTGAGGGTGTCCCCTGCCTACTGGGATGGGCTCCAGTACCCATAGTGTGAATACGTGGTGCAGATAATGGATGGATAGATTAGATGCCCATTTGCTACTTGTTTGCTTATCAACAAAACCACCAGTTTCCTTTTAATGAGTAGTACTACTTTGTCTTGAAAACCTGTCATGCATTGCTTGAATTATCCACCTGTCATTAAATTTGCCAAATAGCTGTTCCACACATACAAAATGCTTGAAATCTCCAATCCCAAAACACCAAACAAAGCATCAACATTGACCAAATAAATGACAAGGGATTACATACAGACGATGATTCGTCGGGCAAAAAATGAGTGCAGATGTCTCCGGTTTGAAATAGGCAGTTAGACTGTGTGTGTCTTAGCACCATGTGATTCACACAATTTTGTCTCCTAAATGGTCGGTGCTATCAAGCATACACTCACAGAACATCCCAACCAAAAAACAATAACAGCACACTAACAAAGGGAGAAATAATTATGGGCAAAAGAACACAGACATTGGACAACTCATTCGATAAAAAAGTCTGACTTTTATATGGAAAATGCACTATTGTATGGATGACCCCTAACTTTTGAACTATAGTGTATGTGCGTGAGTTCATCTTTTCATGATGTGTTTTCATCATTTAGCTCCGTCCTTTTGAGCGTCTTCTTAAAAGCAATACACCATACCAAAAAGTGAAGGTGAGGTAACTATTTGGAATCGCCCTGAAAACAAATGCTGACTCCTTTATAATCACACTTAATAAATGGCTTGTCATTCCAGGGACTTGAAGACTTGTATAAAGAACTGGATTCTTTAGAAAATGGGTATCTCTCAGTCAGGAAAGAGCACAAAGCTCTCAAGGAGCAAGGGGCAAAGATTGGGCAATTTGATCCTAATCGGTAGGTATATTGGTTTCCATTTTTAATTCCACAAAACAAAAACTTGTTGAACTATAAATAGTCAATGCTTGTTTATACCATTTTATTTTTATTACTTTTTTGCTAGATGTTAGAATACATTTTGATCAGGTATTTATCTTTTTTTGGTAATATTTATTTTGTTGGATTGCCCAGAAAGAGCACCTTGAATCTTTTGGGTATCCTGTATCCCACAATTTTCTCAAAAACAAACCATAATTTGTCATAGTAATCTTGCATTTTTGTACAGAGCTAAAGTATGTGCATGTGGTCGATGTATTCCTCACCCCATGCTCTCCAGCATGGTTGTTAAACCTCCAGAAAACTTCTCTTAATTTTGGGGGTGATAAGTCTGACCAGGTTCTTCCAGTTGAATTCCCTCATAATCTGGGCCTGTGTTTTACAAATATTCCACCACTTATCATTTGTTATTTTTGAATCCATCTCCTTTCCCTTTTTTTAATATAGAGTGATGAATGCCCACTAAATGCTAGCAAACGTTCATACATATCAGACATTATACTTCTTATAGCCTTTTTTAAAAATGTTAATGACCTTATGACCAGTCTCTGGGTTTATCTCTCTGTAATCGTCAAATTGAAGGTAACAAAAATAGTCACTTCCCATGTAACCCAAATTTCTTTTTCAAATCTCTGCAACTGGCCATTGTCAACGACCTTGCATATTGCTTTAATACCTTTGCACACTCATTGTTGGAACCCTTTATCGTTTTGTCTGGGACTAACCTATTGTCAGAGGCAAACCATCTCAAAATTCTTGCCTCATTTTCCAAATTGTATTTCCTAACTATCTTATTCTATACTCCTATTGTTCTATTTGTTCTTGCCCCCAGCTAATTACTTCTCCTTTTTTCACATTTCTTATGCGCTATTAAATTTTGTATCGCCATAATTATCTCATCTCATCTCATCTCATCAGCTGCACCACTTATCCTCAGTAGGGTCGCGGGGGTGCTGGAGCCTATCCCAGCAATCATCGGGTAGTGGGCAGGGGACACCCTGAACTGGTTGGCAGCCAATCGCAGGGCACACAGGGACAGACAACTCGCTCGCTCATTCACACCTAGGGACAATTTAGACCCGCCAATCCACCTGTAATGCATGTATTTGGAATGTGGGAGGAAACCGGAGTGCCCGGAGGAAACCCACGCGAGCACGGGGAGAACATACAAACTCCGCACAGGAAGTCCAGTAGCTGGATTTGAACCCACACAGGAGGTTCCCAAGACCTTAGAACTGTGCCGCACACGCGCTAACCACTGCGCCGCCGTTCTGCCCTAGCCATAATTATATACTTTTTAAATTTGCAACGTAACCATCTTCACAACAATAAATCAGGGGTCTAATTTGTGGCGCGTAAAAGTATTCCCGTAGGCTTGGCAAAGCTAGCCCTCCTCTATGTTTGGGAAGCTGCAAATTCCTGTATCTAATTCTATGGGGTTTTTTCACCTCAATTAACCCTTGGTATCCACTTATTACATTCGAGAAACTGTGCACTGGGAACCAACACTGGAAGGGACTGGGATGGGATGGGCTCCATCACCCCCTCAACCCTACTGAGGATACGCGGTGCGGATAATGCATGGATGTTAGTGAACTATTTTTCCTTGCACTATTATTATGATGTACTTACAACTTGGGCCAGTCTCCAAGAACTACCTTGTAAATATTTTTTCTTATTTATCCAGACATTAATTTATCTTATTTTTACTTTTTTAAGTCGTTATTACGTGTTATCCTGGAGTGGTATTTCTAATATCAATGACAATAGATCCAATTCTAATTAGATTTTGTCATATTCTTTTCACGAGATTTAAAAAAAAATGTTTTACCTCATATATGTATTTATATTTTTCTTAGCCATAGCACAACTGGAAAGATTTTGGGGTAAAAAGAATTGTGAAATCCTAAAAAAATACATAGGAACGTTTTTTAGAAATATGTCAACTGAACAAAAGACGTGTTTTGAAATAGTTATTTTTCTTATAAACTGTTTTTTTTTCTTTTTTGGGCGTTGTCATCAAAGAAAACTGCACATTTTGTATAAAGTCCATTTCTTTGTATTTCTTGGTGTCAGTTATTACATTCGATGATGCTTCTGTTTGTTTTAGAGCGTTGGAAGACTTTATCTACCAATGTGGGCAACATCTTGATGAGCTGAAAGAGAGGATAGAGCACAACTCCCGTGATGCTGATTCGCCTTGTCCGCAATCCCAAAAATCATCCGCATCGTATGATTCTCAGTCAGAGGTAATGTAGCGGACAGTTTTTGACCAATACTGTGTTTATGTTTAGCAATGTTACTGTCTTCAAATAGATATACAGTAGTCCCTCGTTTTTCACAGGGGTTGCATTACAAAAAGGACCCAAAATAGTCAAAATCCGAAGTAGAAACCTTTATGTATTACTCTATTATGCATTGAAACGAAAGAACCAACCCTATTTATGGGTTCCAGTATTAGAAAAAAAGCACTGTTATTTATTTAAAAAAATTAAAAAAATAGTAATGATAATAATATTGACAAATAACGTCTGTACTGACAACTATTATTTTGCTGCTTCATCGCCCTATTGATTCTAAAAAGGACTAGATGGTCTGTGCTGCCCTTTGAGACTACTTGTGTTAAACGGTAATACATATTAACATTACTTGACTAGAAATTATTGCAAGACACTTCCACTTTTTTCAAAATTATATTTTGTCGCCATCGTGTGGATGTTATTGTAAAAACAAAAACGTGGGGTAAAAAAATGAAAGCGAAAAAAAATTGAAACAAATAAAAGTATTGTACTTTACATAAATGTGTTTTTTTTTTACAAATAACCTTTACTGTCAAATTACAATTTTAAAAATAATCTTGCCGCTATATTGCACTATTAGTTCAAAAATGGGGTGGGGATCATTTTGTCTACATCATGTGGAAGTACTTCAAAAACAAAAGATGTGTCAAAAATGTTAATCCGAAATACAAATACTTTATAAATGCTTATTTTTTCTTTTTTTACAAAAAAACTTCTGTCCTGTCAAATTCTAATTTTTGAAATAATATTTCTGTTATATTGCACTATTGATTCATGACCTTATCACTTTTTTACCTCAGATATTTTGTCACCATCATGTAGATTTTGCCGAATAAAAATGTGGCGTAACAGTGCTTTTACCTTCCCTTAGCACGTTGAAAAGTTCACGTTTGTTGGCGATAGAAAGCATCTTCCTTTACCTTTTGGAGCTTTAGTCATTCCAGAGTGTTCGTAATGTTAGTTTGTCAAGCTGTATTTATGTACGTGTACAACTTAGACTGCAACGTTTTTGACAAACAGGTAGACACTGGCAGAATTGGGGTGGTGAGACTGTTTAGGCAGTCAAAAGGCAGAACACAATGCATGATATATTTCAGAGAATAAGCAAAACATGAAAAGTAAACTGTGATACAGCAAGGGATTACTGTGCAAGAAAGCCCACTTTTTCAATATTTTGAGCCAAACACCTCTAAAACTTTGTTGAACACAGACTGATAGTAACCTTGGCTGTGTAAGCAGGTTGAAAAATAAATGGTCATCTGTAAATAGGTAAATAATTCTCAACAAGGTTCAAAGTAGATAAATAACTGAAGGGAAAATAGTTGACAAACAAAAATTACAGAAGACTTTTTTGGGTACTTTATAGTGTGGAAAATACATTAAAGTAGTCTGAACTTTTTGCAATTCAGACATTGACAAGGCTTTGTTAAAAAAACAACCACTTGAAATTAAATCTACACTTGTTAATGAGACAAGAGACACACGAGGCTAAGGGAACTGAATGGTTGTGAGCGAAACAAAGTAAACAATTGCAAAAACAAAGACGTCATATGAAAATTAAATAAAAAACACACTGCTCCTCCAGTACTAGCTAATTGTAGTGAATTTGTAGGTAAAAATCTGGAATTAATAGCTAAAAAAAATCAAACTTTGGTTTGTAATAAATTGAAGCATATTGTTCTCTGCGAACCTGCTTCATCTTATTTCAAATTAAGAATATTTGGGACATAACTAGAAACAACTTAAGTGCAACCTTTTAGAATTTAATTGGGCTTATTTTAAGTGATCCCAGTAGATTTTCAATTTGAAAACTTGTTAAATCATCAATTTGAGTGTATGAATTCGAATATTTTATTGGAATTACTGAAGGTGTTCTGCTCTTCAATTTTGCAGTAGCCTAACTCCTATTTTTTGTTTTAAATGTCCATTATGTAATCATGGCTTTTTCTATCCTTTCAGACAGTACACACGCCGTTGTTGCATGAGGCAGTAGAAATGATCGAGAAGGTCATCGAGCCGGTTCAAAACAACTCTCCTGACCTCATTAATCAATGTGCCGAACAAACTGCAGATGTTAATTTGTAAGCACGGATATAACGTTATTGTGTGCCTTGAAATGTGTTTCATAATGTGTCATGTTGTCTTGTTTTGTAGGGGTTCACCTACACGTGTCCCACTTGCTGCAAACTGCAGAAGGAGCAAGGAGATGAGGAAGTCCTACAGTAGCAGTCAGAGCAGTCTGGCAGAAATAAGTGCATCAGAAAAAGGAAACGCCAAACCTCAGACTGGGATGAGGAGAGTTCTTTCCCAGGTCACTAAAGAACTGCTGACTTTGAAATGTATCATGCATGTGGAGTATGGAGGATGTATCCTACTATATGTAGAAATAAATGTACACTTGTTAGTTGATCAAGGCATTTTCGAGCGTTGTTGTCTGTTTAGTGATTGTGTTGGCCAGGATGGCATCACAGCTTTGAAGACCTCAGTTGCGCTAGTCTGATCTCTGAGCAGTTGGTCAGACATTTTCCTCAGCCATTTCAACAAACTCCACTTAAACATGTCAATAACAATTGCTCAGATAACCATGAATGGTATCAGATAAACGCCCTCAATGTCCTCATTGTCCAGTAATGTTAAACACAGTCCTTTCCACTTCCGCCAGTAACCTTTATTGTCCCCAGATGGGTACATTCCCTTAGGGCAACTAACTTAAAGGAAGGTCAGTTTTATAGCTTATCTAACCAGCTAAACTGTTTTCATCTGTGCTGACATCATGGATCGAGGTTTTTTTTAATCATCCACAATGTACTATTAGAACTCTGGAGTTCTGGTGACTGGTAATGGGCCTCTGTACAGTACATCTATGTAAATATTGCATTTAAAACAAACATTTGCATCTGTGTTGGGCACGTCACTTTAAAAAAGTAAATAGTTCTAGTTACTTCTTCTTCCCAAAAGTAACTGAGTTAGTAACTGAGTTACTCTATAGTAAAAATAACTAATTACCATGGAAATTAACTATTCCCGTTACTTTAAAAGAAGTTGTATGTCAAAGAATCTGAAATTTTCTGAGCAGTATTCTAGTCAGTTCAATAAAGAAGAACAAACAGGTAGTTGAGTTATAGAATCTTGTAATATTTATTGCACCTCACCTGCAACATATTTGTCCTACAATTGAAGCGCAACAAAAAGAAACAGGAAACAATATAATAAAATAATAATCAGCAGAAGACAATATAAAGTGAGTCCAAAAGCCAGCTCATTGAGATGTTTCCTTCACGCACAACATGAGTCTGGGTACTCGAATTTTCCATGAATCAGCCCTCATACGCCTTTTCTTTCGGCGCATTAGTAAATGTTATGTTTGTAATCGCTATCTAACTGTATGGTAGTCGCTATTTTGGATGGGGACATAATCGAAAAGACGTGATCGTAAACATACTTTGGGAGAGCGAAAAACACATCACTTTTGACCATCATTAACGATAAAAGTAATTAGCTAGATTACCCCAGTAATAGAAAGAATGTCGTCGTTACGTTACTGCGTTATTTATAACGCATTTTATTTTCAACACTGTTTACCACGTTAACAATGTCTGAGTTGTACTTCTGATTCGTTTCAAGTTATTTTAATTGGAAAAAATCATTGCTTTTCCTTTAATAATGCAGACATTTCTTAGCAACCCCAAACTTTGAACAATAGTGTTTAAATTAATAAATACCTTCAAAATTACAAATGCATGCCATAGAAATAAATTAACATGAAAATAATTTACATGCCTAAATATATGAAATACATGTATTGTGTGTATATATATATATATATATATATATATATATATATATATATATATATATATTGTATATATAGGCCTCTTTTTAATTTATTGTGTCATTAATTTCGCTGTTTATTTTGTCGTGTATTTATTTGTTATGTACTTTTGCTGAGCTTTTCATCTATTGGTTGATCGATTGAGTGCACTGATCAACTGCAATGCTTTTCTTCTTCAGGCTAGCAGGCGGCCACGGAATTTATATCTGATCAACCCAATGGTGAAAAGCTCAGGCAGTTTGACCAATACTCTCATTTGAATAAGAATCTGTTGTGACAAAATACATGACAAAAATAAACACCAAAAATACATGACAAATATGCATAAAAAATGAAAAATTGTATTTCCATCCATCCATCCATCGTCTGCACTGCTTATCCTCAGAAGGGGGCGGTGGGGCTGGAGCCCAACCCAGCTAACTTCGGGCAGTGGGCAGGGGACACCCTGAACCGGTTGCCAGCTAGTTGCAGGGCACATATTGACAGACCACTCACTCGCTCAATCACACCTAGGGAAAATTTGGATTAACCAATCAACCTGACATGGATGATTTAGGAATGTGGGAGGAAACCCATGCAGGCATAGAGAGAACATGCAAAGTCTGCACAGGTACGCTGAGGTAACTGGAATTGAACCCTGAAAACTGCACCATCGGGGTGCGCGCCAACCACCCATCTGCCGTGCTGTCCTTATTTGCATTTACGTCTTGTATTTGGTAGTTCTGTGATTAATGTGTTTATTTAAATGGCATATATTTGTCGGTATGTACGTATACATTCATTCTACATTTGATAGGATCTGTCCTCCAAAGTACAGAAGTTTTTTTAAAACATGTCCTGTGTTGCGTAGGATGGTGTAACTTCTCCAGGAGCAGACAGCGGCTTTGTCGGTTCTGACAGCCAAATTCGGGGTGCAACTCAAAGGTCTTTCCAACAGAGAGCCTCAAAGAGGTGAGTGGGAAGCATGCAGCAGTGACATGCAGTCTGGGGAATACAAAATTATAATAAATTGGTACATATTTTGTTATAACTACAGCTAAGGCATAATTTTAGTGCAATTAATTTACTGGTCCGGCCCATTTGTGAGATGTTTTTTTTACCATGTGTCTCCTGACTTAAAATCAGTTCGACTCTTCTATACTTTCTGTAGTCCTGCTTTGCCAATCAAATGAATAAGAAGCGAGTTCTTTTATATTTAAATCTGACTGCACCTCAATTGACGTGAACCTCACTGCAACATCACTGCAACATCACTGCACAACAGATTCCGTGTGCACTAAGGGACCCGATGCAACGTCAATAAAGGGATGGGCAAACCTTTGCACTCGTGGATCACATTGGGTTTAAAGATTTTACAAGGGGCTCGGGTTTGATACCTGTCCAGTTTTTCTAAATTGCATGTATGAATAAACATAAATGCAGACTTACACATGTAAATAAATTTGTTTTCTAAAATTGGTTGTAAAATCTCACAATTATAACAAAATGAAATGTGTTTAAAGGACTCAAATTTGATATTTAGTCTTGGTATTTCTGTCATATTACTGTTGCAGTATTTCGGTAGTCGTGTTTTGCATTGTATAATTTCTGGAGTATTTGTGTAGTAGTATTTTTGTAGTTGTATTGGTGTAGTGTTTCTGGAGTAGAGTTTCTGTATTATTGTAGTATTTGTTTTATTATTTCCTCCTTTTAGAATGAAATCGAAATAAGCGAAATAGTATTTCTGTCGTATTTTTGTAGTACTGTCATAATACACTTTGGGTACTTTTGTAGCATTCATGTAGTTGAATATGCAACTACTAATATGTAACTGTTTTTGTAGTTGTCTTGCTGAAGTTGAATTTATGTAATATTTTTGTTGTGGTATTTTTGTAGTGGTATTTCTTCTTTTCAAAATTTAAACAAAATAATACAATAGGTCCTTGTTTTTAATCTCTAAATGATTTTCGGAATGAAAGCGAAATTATATTTTAGGTCCCTGTTTAAAGCACTTCATTTGATATTTAGTTTACTAGTGTTCCTGAAGTGTTTTTGTAGTATTTCTGTAGTCACATTTTATCATGTTTTCGTAGTAGTCTTTTTGTAGTTGTATTTTTGTTATATTTCCGTTGTTTTATTTTGTTGTATTTCACTACAGTGGTTGTATTTCTTCAGTAGTATTTGTTTTTCTTCAGAATTTGAACAAAATAATTCATTAAGTCCTTGTTTTTAATCACTAAATGTGATACTTATTTATGTAGTAATTTTCAAGTATTTTTGAAGTATTTCTGTAGTATTTTTGTAGTAGTATGTTTATAGTAGACACACAAAAGGACAACTGGAACAAAAATGGCACCTAAAAACAATCATGTTTTATAAGTACTAATTTATTTATTGTTATATCTTTTGTCATTATATTTTTTCCATTTTCATTTTGCGGGCCAGATGAAAACGCCTGATGGCCGCTTGTCTCATTAGCTTTCGGCACAGTTGTGTTTCAGGGCCATCAGAAATAAGTTCAGTCAAGCCTCAGACAACCCGGGCCTCGACGCCGTCTAATCAATCCTCACAGATCCAAAGGCGTACCCCAACTGCTGAATACGTACCAAAGGCAACAAGGAAGGCCGGTCTTGGGGAGCGTAAACAACGACAGAGGGTCAATCGGACGGACTCCACCAGGACTAACAGCGAAAATGGTGAGGTTGCAAGTGAGGGGGTTAGATTTGGAACAAAACTTGCTTCAGTTTGTGCATGCGCCTCCTGCCATCAGGAACCTGGTTCTGTGCCCTTGGTCGTTTTTTAACCCTTTTTGAGTTGAGGTACAGTATCTGGAACGGATGGTAGGGGTGAGGTTTGTCCCTTTTCTTCAGACAAAAACTAATTTGGAGATGTGTTAGAGATGGATAAAGGCATGCGGGAGGCCTCATGATTTTCTCAACAGGCAGATGATTGATTGGACACCACAGAACACAATTATTTGTTGTACAGTAAGTGTTTTAACGTGGTATATTAACATGATATAGAGTATGAGAGAATTTTTTTTAATGTATTTTTTCTTAATGCAAAAAGATTGTACTGTATATGTATATATATATATATATATATATATATATATATATATATATATATATACAATTATATATTATTATTATTATTATTATTATTATTATTTTCTCTAAACATATATTTTAAACAAGCAGTTTGCCATGGCCCATACAAGATTCGAATCTGCTGCTGGGAGTGGTTGGTGGTCGGGAGATGCATTGCCCAAACTGGCCACCAGAGAGCGTTACAACCGCTACAAAAGCAGATGTTTAATGATTTTTGAGGTTTTTATTGGGGTGCCTTGACACAAAAGATACTCGTCCTGAGTACAACTGTGTAAATGTTCATACGAGACGCTTCGGAGCCTTTAAGTCACATACAAACACACACACCCATATACATCTATAATTATTGTATATGATTACATCTTAGGAATAACACATTAACATTTTAACAATATAGTGATAGCATGATAACAGTTGGTAGTTGAGAAATCATATCAAACCGAAAACCCTTTTCACTCATCAGAAACAGTGAAGTTGCTTTTAGCTTAAAAAATAGTTACGTGGCCCTTTGAGAAAAAGGTGGATACCTATGATGTAAATAATATGAACTTATTCCTTCCTGCTGCTGTTTTGCATCCTCAGGCCAATCTGTGTCTGAAGACATACAAAGTGATCAGAATGAGGAAACCCTCCCTCGTTCCTCCCAAAGCTCCACCTCCTCCACTGTTCGGCGTTACCATGGTGACTCCAATAAAACACAGATGTCCAGTCAAGCTACAACTTGCAAGTGAGTTGCCGTAACAACGGTTGCGCAAACAAATCATCCTTCCATCCAGACACAAGACTTGTCATTTGTACGGTAGTGTTTGGAATTTCGGCTCTTTACAGAGAACAGATTATTTTGGCCTTGCTCCCCAACGGCTTTTCAGATTGATTTTTGTTGCTTTAATCCATACCAATTGTTATGTAACAGTAGGCACAAAATTATTCAAAAAAAAAAAGAAAAAAGTCCAAAAGAAACAAAGGAAGAAAAAAAGGTAGAACCATCCCAAACTCTTATCTACAGTGTTTATGAGCATAATGTTCTGTACATCTGCCACTGTGAATATGCACGTACATTATATATCAATAATATATGGTCTAAATGTAAATGGTCTGCATTTATATAGCGCTTTTCAAGTCAATGAAGACCTCCCAAAGCGCTTTACAATGTGCTTCACACTTTTCCCTTTTTACACACGAACGAAGGCAACTACCTGCTATCGGGGGCATTAGGGATTCAGTGTCTTGCCCAAGGACACTTCGACAAATACACGGAGGAGCCGGGAATCGAACGTGTGACTTCTTGATCCCAAGACAATCGCTCTGCCTCCTGAGCTAATGTCGCCCCTCCAATTTTCTCATACTTGTATGATCTCAATAAAGGTCATTTTTTCATTCAAAACTAAATGGAAAAAATTGAGAAAAAGAAGAAAACAAAGAAAAAAGGCAACAAAGAAAAAAAGACTACGAATATGGGAAGAAAAAAATACTTTTTTGCGCTGCCCCTTTATTGGGTATATTACCAATAATAATGTAAAATTTTGCTTAATATAAATTTTTAATTTGTAAAAATATATAATACAACTAAATTATAATAGCATATGTTTAAACGCTACAGTGAACTTTTAACAAATTAAAAGTTGAACCTTTTGAAACTACTTCAAGCAAAAACACAACACAACAAATTGTAGATTAGAAATATAGACTCGTTTTGTGCAACAACCAATAAAATATTACATACAAGAATAAAGTTGTATTTATTTATTTATTTTGATATAAAACAAGCCAGTTGTAAAACACACTATCCCTGGAAAACACAGCAAATACAATTCAGTATTTACATCCATCCATCCATTATCCGCACCACTTGTCCTCACGAGGGTCGCGGGGGTGCTGGAGCCCATCTCAGCTATCTTTGGGCAGTGGGCAGGGGACACCCTGAACTGGTTGCCAGCCAGTCGCAGGGCACACAGGGACAGACAATTCGCTGGCTCATTCACACCTAGGAACAATTCAGACCGGCCAATTAACCTGACATGCATGTTTTTGGAATGTGGGAGGAAACCGGAGTGTCGGATGTAAAATCATGCAAGCACGGGGAGAACATGCAAACTTCGCACAGAAAGGCTGGTAGCTGGATTTGATCACATGACCTCAGAACTGAGCCGCGGACGCGCTAACCACTTATCCGCCGTGCTGCCTACAGTATTTACAGACCTCCAAAAAAAGATACAAGAAGATACAAGAATACAAAATGATGTTAGCCTTTTATAACGTTGGTGTCAAACGTACGGCCCACGTGCCAACAGATTTATTATGGCCTGTGAGACAATGCTGAGAAAAGCTTAACAGTGACCTTCAGTTTTAAATATGTCCACTGGATGTCGCCAAAGCCAGGCACCACTCGCAAAGCACCCACTGTATTTGCTGACTACCCTTAATACATCAGAGAACATTAAGGAAACCCATCTTGTTGCTATTTGACTTAAAATGAAAGTAATGAAAGCTGTTTAAGGCAAGACAAATAAAATAAAAATTAAAAAGTAGCACCTGGTTTAAGGTCTTTTCTATAGTAAACATTGTCATTAGACTTTAAATCATAAACTTATTTATTTATATGAGTGTTTTTGTGCTGTTTTTGTCCCTTTTTTACAAATGCACCGTTCATAAATACTACAAGAGATGAAACCTTAGTTAAGGAAATAAAATTTTGAAAAAAAAAATTCTCAAATCTTTTTAAAATCAAATCTTACTTCTCTGAATCATAATTTAAGTAGGAGCCTCTGAAAAGACTCCCAGTCAGCCCCCCAGCCAAGGAACCCTTTTTATTTTACTACCACGTTGCCCCTGAGCTAAAATGAGTTTGACGCGCCTGTTTTATATAATCCTCAAATTTAAAGTCAGCAACATTGAATCCATGAGGGGAAAAAATGCATATTGACCAATCACAAGAAAAAAAGCGTCTCGAAGGGAACTGGCCCTTGATTTGTGGAGAGCTGGCTCCTGTCATTTACTTCCATGAGCCAGTTCACAGAGGCCTTTTGTTAGCGAGTGACGCTTCATTATTGACAGATCATTTATTATTCTGTTACATTAAGTATCTTTTTGTCTTTTCAGGCCTGTATTTACATATAAAGGTAGTCTACTGTTTCTATCTTATTGCATGGTTTGATTTGGAATAACTCACCTGTGTGAATAACATGTAGTGAGTGTGACACCTGCATTGATTACTTAGAATCTTCTTTGTTTCCACAGTCCCACACTCACATTCCTTGCACTTTGTTGTTTGTCTTGTTACGAAATGCAATGAGGGCGGTGAAATTATCCTTTCCACAAGATGTGACTTCTCACTTTTGTGTTCTTGACAGTGATTCAAGTCAGGTTACACAAGCCATTGAGTCTACAACGCCACCATCCAATACAGGGGAAAAGCTCTCAACCAGCTCTGTTACAGTAACCGATTGCACTCCAGGAATCATTACTCACCAGACAATTTCACCACACCACAGGTTGGTTTGTTTTTTTCAAAGTGTCTTCAGTATATTGCATTTTTATACTTTTGATTAGTTCTGCGGATTTTTGTGTGATCTTTTGGTTTTTAACCTGGAGGTACAGTAATCCCTCTTTTTTCGCAGGGGATATGTTCCAAAAAGGTCCTGCGATGGCCTAAACCCGCAAAGTATAAATCTTTATTTATTTATTACTCCATTCAGTAAATGAAATAACGTCTGGCCAGACGCTCGGGGCGTGCAACTTTTACGTCGGGCCTACAACTTACAAAACGTCTCTGCCCCAAAATCAAACGTTTGCATTATTCCGATTTCGAAATCTTTGTTCAGTTTGGAAATTTCGGTTTGTTTGGCTATTTGCATACTTGGCAGCCAATCAGAAGCCTGCATCGAATAACAGACATTCCCAAGCGTTATTAGGTCATGCAGAAGAAATATTCAAAAGAAGCTAACACCATTTATGATGCAACAAAACATACATTAAAAGCATCGTGGAAAGAGGAGTTCACGTGGTTTGTAGCAGACGACGTAACGCAAACGTTACATGAATGAAGATGAGTAAATACAGGTACATAATAATGGCAGATGGAAAACAGCGATGTCATATACATGCAATGACTGTTATAAGTAGATTTATATTAAACGTAGTTTTAAAGTGTTTTTCTGTTATATATTCAGATTATCAATCCTTAATACATTGTTTGTTTGTTTTTTGCGATGAGTCGTCTTATTGTTTTTCAAGTTGTGAAAAATGGGGCCAGCAACTTTATGGCTGGGCAGGCAACTTTTCAGAGTTTTCTGCCCTGGTGTCTGGTAACCTTTTTTCACGAGTTTCAGACACTGCTACATTCAAACCTGAGAACAAACCCACTTTACATCTCAAGTATTTGTTTAACAAATAAGTGCTGTAACTTAAAATTGATTCCCGCTTTATTGCACAACTGTGTCGATTAAGGACACAATCCACTTTACTTCATAGGATAGCTTGTTGCTAGCATGTGGACAATTTGGAAAACTGCATGAATTTTTTGGTCGGCAACCCAAAATTTTGAAGGAGCCATATTGGAACCCCCCAAATAAAAAGCAACAACAAAAATATGTCTGAAGCGTCAAAAGAATTATAGAAGCGCTATAAGGAAGAAAACACATATTGCATCCATCTATACTCATTGGATTGGATAATATGCCCTGTTTGTCCTTTTACAGAAACCATAGATTTTTCCATTATCAAACATTTTTCTTAAAAGCTGACTTTGTTGGCAATACAAAGCAACTTCTTTGAAGTTGAAAAATATTGGTGAATATATATAATGCAGGTTCGTTTAGCCGCAACGTCAATATGCAGGCAGACACGAGCAGAAAGGGGGCGGAGCCACTGTTTAGCCAATCAAAATGCAGAGCACAATGAGAACCTGCGATAAGTAAACCGTGATAGAGCAAAGGATTATTCTGCCTGTTTGTTGCTCAGTTTTAGTGACCAGTCCAGCGATGTCAGTGGGAGACAGAGAAAAAGATGGACAATCGAGAGAAGCGAGGTGCCGAAGGTGGCGAGACGCACAACCAGGAAAAGATTGCTGCACCAACAGCAAATACAACCTGATGCATGTACGTTGACCTATAACTATGCCAAAACCTTTAATTGATCGGCCCTCGAATACACTACCGTTCAAAAGTTTGGAGTCGCCCAGACTATCGAGTGTTTTTTGTTAAAAGCCCCTCTCTTATTTATTTAAGTTGTCAAACGTCTGTGTTCTTCTACCCATATTACTCTCTTCCTTTTTTTGGACAGTCTCAGATTTGGCTTTTTCTTTGCCATTCTGCCTTGAGCAACTCTGAATCACCTTTTCACTGTAGATGCTGCTAGTTGAGGAACTGCAAAACGTTTTTTTCTCAAACTAAAGACTCTATTGTATTTGTATTCTTGCCACTTTTCTTTCTACTCTGGTAAGAGCCCGTTTGTGCTGTTCTCTGAAGGGAGTAGTAAACATTTTAAAAAAATTCTTGGCAATTTCTCACATGGAATAGCTTCATTTTCTTATAACAAGAAAAGATTTTTAGTTTCACATGACATATTTTTCTAGCCATTCTGAAGATTTGTAATGCTGCAGATTAAAGCTAAGATCTTGGGCCCCGGCCCAAATTTCAGGCCAGGTTCGGGCATAAAATGTCAATCATTAAGTCGGACCAGGCCTCTCTCTCTCTCTCGATTTTTTTTTTCTCTTCTTTTGGGTGGAGGATGTGCAAAGCATGCACTTACTTTTATTTAAGTGATTAAATAAATGACTACTTGAATAATATTACTCTTAAGTAACAGTACCTTCACCGAAGTATGCTCAGCGCAGATGTGCTCCCTTGATTTGAGGGTCAGACCCTGAAATAAACCCGAAGCTGATCTTTGGCCCTCCGCATACTTCAGCCGAAGTGAGGTTCATTCCCCTTAAATCAAGTCTAGTCAAGTCAAAATTATTTAAATAGCACTTAATCACAAAAATGTCTCAAAGGACTGCACAGGATTACAATGACACAATTACATGATCTTAAACCAACATGCGGGCAAGGAACAACTCAAAACCTCAGCGTGAGGAAAAAGAGAAACCTTGAGAAGGGACCTCACAAGTGGTATCCCCCTTTCAGGATGACCAGGGTGAATTACATTTAGTATTACAGTACACAAACATAGTAAACACTAGGTAACATGTTGAAAATTTGTCCGGAAAGTGCATGACAGCAGCGATGCCCCCAGCCTGTAAACTAGTCCAGAAAGTCTATGACGGCCACGACGCAGCTTCCCATCTCTACCAAAATAAAATCAAGTTAATCGGGCTGGTTGAGGCTTTAATAGCTGTGGGCCGGGTGGGGTCGGGCTGGACCTTTTAGGCCCCATCTTACCTCTACTCCAGATACTCAACTAGCTCAAAAACTGGTCCGTTTTATATCATCTAACCAGCTAAACAGTTTTCAGCAGTTTAATTGCACATGGATTTTCTTATTATCCATTAGCCTTCTTATTTATTTAGCAAACACAATATACTATTAGAACACTGGAGTGCTGGGAAATGGGTTCTCAATACTCCTATGTAGATTTTGCACTAAAAAAACAGACATATGCAAGTAAAATAGTTTTTTACCATGATGAGTTTAATATTATCTTTATTGAAAAAAAAACAGTTTTTCCTTTAAGAATAAGGACACTACTTTTGAACGGTAGTGTAAATCCAGAACCACAATGGACATTGTGATCTATATGTATGCTAATTTTTCAATGTTTCAGCAACCGCAACAGATGATGAGAATTGTTTCCTTCCACTTCTTGTGGCACGATCCACTCAGACATCGATTGCATTAAATGACAATGGACCTTCACACACAACTGAGAAAAATCAGTGCATAAGTAAGAATTTTATACTCTTTAAAAACAGAGATCGGGCCTGGGAGAATTAAATGATAAGTAGTTTGTACTTTCCTCAGAACGGCATCAAACCGAATGCCCTGTTGACACTGAAAATAGTACCAGTAGAGTTCTTCCCTGTTCTCATTGTTTGCAGAATCCTAAATCATCTCCTGACAGTAAGCAGACTCACGTTTGTTGATTTTTTTTTTCTGTTATCTGGAATGTCATTCTTCTCCTGTCGCTCTTAAACCATCAGAAGCATCCAGCGGCAAACAGGAGGCAACACAATGCAGCTCTTGTCATTGTCATCATTGTCGACACTGTGGGCACTCCAATGCTAAAACAAGCCTGGAAAAAGGTAAAGTCATGTGATCAAAACAACAACTTCCAATAAGTTGTAAATCAATAATGATTGTGTGTCCCTAGAATGATCACACAGTTAACACAATAAAAATACCATATTAGTGCTGTCAATCATATTTTCAGTTATCTTGGTTAATCTTGTCGATTATTTTATCAAATTTGATTGTACACTTTCGTTTAAAGGTTTGGGGTTACCCAGACAATTTGGGGAATTTCCATGAAAAAATGAACAATTTCTGTGTTATTAATGTCTTTCTTTTATTGGCCAGTCTGAGATATAGCTTTTTCTACGCTAACTAGCCTCAAAAGGCAGCATCTCAGCGTCATCTCTTCGACGTAGATGGTGTTTCGCGGGTACTTTTTAACCAAACTGTTAGTTGAGGACCTGTGAGGAGGCTATTTCTCAAACTAGAGACACTAATGCATTTGTCATCTTGCCGTTTCTCTCTCCACTGTGGTTAGAGCCTGTTTAAACTGTTCTGTAAAGAGAGTAGTACACACCATTGTAGGAGATCTTTAATTTCTTGGCAATTTATCACATGAAATAGCCGCCATGAATTAGATCAAAAATATACTGTTGAGTTTCACATGAATTTGATCATGTGATGCTCCAGATAATTGAGCAGTTCAAAGAAAGCTCTGTTGTACTTCATCCCTATTGACTACTAAAGGCGGTGCTTCACGCATGCATAGTTTGAGAAATTCATACCACTTTAGTTATTTGTGTCACCTGTGACCCAGGAGTGTGTTTAAATTCCAGTCCAACCACAGTTTTTTAAGGAATCTTCTCGCATCAACACAGGGGTTTTGAGGGATAAGATGCTCTGGTGGTCGTACAGGACTCAAAGAACCGTAGTTACATTCATAGCTTTCAGTTTATAGATTACCTTACTAGCTTAACTGTTTTCAGATGTGCTACCATAATTGAACAAGAGTTTTTTAATCCTCCGTTAGTTTTCTAATCCAATTGGCACAATGTACAATTAGAAACCTGGAGAGCTGGTTTCTGGAAATGGGCTTCTTTACACCTATGTAGATATTTCATCAAAAAACAAACATTTGGAGCTAAAATAGAAGATGACCACATTAACAATGTCTGGGATGTATTTCTGATTAATTTAATGCTATATTCATCAGGAAAAAATATGTGCTTTACCTTCAAAAATAAGAAGATTTCAATATGACTCCAAACTTTTGAACAGTAGTGTATATCCAGAACTACAGTGGACATTGTGAACAATATTTCTGCCAACTATTTTCATGTTTCAGCAAACGCAACAGATGATGAAAATTCATTCCCTCGACTTCTTGTGTCACGATCCACTCAGACATCGATTGCTGTAAATGACAGTCAACCTTCGCACACAAGTGAGAAAATCCGGCGTATGAGTAAGAATTTTATACAGAAATCAGGCACGGTAGAGTTAAATGACATGGAGTTTATTTTTTTCTCAGAGCCGGAACACACCGAATGCCCAGTTGACACTGACAACAGGACTAGTAGAGTTCTTCCTTGTTCTCATACTTTGCTTAACCATAAATCATCTCCTGAGAGTAAGCAGACACACGTTTGTTGTTATAAATATATTTTTACATTATCTGAAATGTTAATTGTTCTCTGCCAGAACCAGCCAGCTCCAAACAGGAGGCAACACAATGCAGCTCTTCTCATTGTCATCATTGTCGACACTGTGGGCACTCCAATGCTGAAACAAGCCACAAGCAAGGTCAGGTGATCAAATAACAACTACCAATACAATGTTAATAATATTTGTTTCTAGAATTAACACACAATCAACACAATAAAAATATCATTTTAAGAATGCCAAGCAACAAATTATTTATTCTCATGGTTAGTTATGTTTGTATATGTAACCTTGTTTTTGTCCATTATTAAATTTGAATGCACACAACTGTTCAAAGGTTTGAGGTCACCCAGACACTTTAGGGGCTTCTATGAAAGAGTCACACTTTTATTTATCAAACGAGTTGTCAAAGGTCTGCATTCTTTGCTCACATTAATCCCTTCCTTTTGCTTGCCAGTCTCAGACATGTCTTTATTTGCCATTCTGCTTTAGAGGCCAACATCTCAGAGTCACCTCTTCAACGTAGATGTTGACACTGGTGTTTTGCGGGTACTATTTAACCAAGCTGCTAGTTGAGGACCTGTAAGGAGGATATTTCTCAAATTAGAGACTCTAGTATATTTGTCATCTTAACACTTTTTTTCTTACTCTGGTAAGAGCCCATTTGTGCTGTTCGTTGGAGGGAGTGGTACACAATGTTGTAGGAGATCTTCAGTTTCTTGGCAATTTTTTGCATGGATTAGCCTTTACTTCTTAGAATTTTTTTTTTTTCTGGCCATTTTGAAAGTGTTATCACACCCACAAATGTGATGAACCAGATAATCGACAAGCTCAAAGAAAAATCAGTTATTTTTTTCATCCCTACCGGCGTGGACCAAAAACCTGAATGTTCCCTTCACACATGCGCAGTTGGAGAAATGCATACCAAATTAGTTATTCTGGACACCTGTGACCTAGGAATGTGTAAATATTCCCGTCACGCTACAGGTTGGTTTCCTAAGTAAGTCTTGCATAAACATATGGATTCCGAGTGAAAACATGCTCATGCAAAAATGTGATCCTCAAGATACTTGACTAGCTTATAAGATCTGTTTTACACTTTCCAGCTAAACTGTTTTTCACCTGTGCTAACATAATTGCACAAAGGTTTTCTAATCATCCATTAGCCTTATAACACAATTAGAAAATACAATATTTCTGTTGAAAAACTGGATTGCTAGTTGCTGCAAATGGGCCTCCATACATACGTGTAGATAATGCATGAAAAGAATTCCAGCTAAAATGGCCATTTACCTCATTAGCAATGCATGGAGTGTATTTCTGGTAGTTTATTGTTATCTTCATTGAAAAAAACATTTCTGTGCAACCCCAAACTTTTGAACGATATTGTAAAACAAGATTTCACTTTATTTAGCAAATACTTTGTTTAGAAATCTGATGTAAAGTTTTAATTTTTTTGCGGCCCCAAACCTGTGCAGGTTTTATTTTTTGGTGTCCTTTGGCCATCAATATTTTCGATTGCCAACCCCGAAGTTTGGATTTCTGAGTGGATCTGATTGCAATTACCCCAGAATTCCACAAGAGTACGCCAATGTTTACTCTATAAAATTAAAATCAGTCTCATTAAATTGAAAGAGCAACAGTTTTAATATACGAAAATTTACTAATTTAACACATTAAATGATAAAAACACAATAACTAGTTTGAATTTAAATTAATACCACGAATCAAGACACAATATTGCTCATTTCTATTAAAGTTAAACTGTGAAATTTGAATGTGGGTGAATGGTGTGTTGTGAATGTGGTGGATGGATTAGGAGAAATTAAATTACAGGATGAGGGAAACAAAATAAATTTTTTTCTGGTGTGTTTGACCTCCAGCATCAATCAGCAGTTATGTTTATTTTGTGGCTGCACACAATTACTATGTCTTGGAAAGTATTCAATCGTTCAAAAATTGCTTGTCGAGTGTCCAAGTATAGCGAGAGGCACAACTCTACAGTGTGAAGTTTTGCTGCAGAACATGACAAAATAGTTCCGTTCATAAAAGCTAAAATCGTATTTGACAAAGACAAATGCTGTGTCTTTTTTACAGAATATTGTAGAGATCCAAATGCCTGCAGGAACACCAGCTGCACGTCAACGGAGTCACCCAGCAGGGCGGTGCTACCTTCAGCGAGCCAATCATTAGCTCCGACACCTTTGCTGTAAGGAGCATGTCTGCACCTATTTATTCATCAAGAATTCATGAGCGCCGTCTTACTAAATGTGCAATTTCATTAACTCTTTCATGTTTTTTAGCTTTTATCTCCAACCTCAACCAGCCGTCCACGTGTACACCAACAATTCCAGCACTCCCCCGAATGTCAGCTGCAGCAATGGGGAGGAGAGGTTGCGACAGTCCCCATGCGGCGTCCCAACACGCTCCCTGGATGACGTCCTATTGGCGGCGCAGAAGATCAAGGCCAGATCAAAGCGGATGGTGCGTTCTCTGACCACAGACTTGCGGACGCTTGAGCGTCTGTCCAAGTCCCACTCCAACTCGGACTGAAAAAAATCAGTAAGGCCTGTCTGGTGTGGATGGTGCGACTGCACACTGATTTGCAAAGATCTGTTGCCTATTTTAGGGTTCTTAGTTTTCTTTTTTTTTCTCTTTTTTTTTCTTTTTGCAAATTAAAGTTAGTCACTGTTGGAAGTTTTTGTAGGATTTGAACAAAGGTAAATTAGGCAGTTACCCGTCTTGGAAGGGTGGGTGGGTGTATTTTTGTGAATGGGATTCATGGCCATGTGATGGGTCCATTAGGTGGCTTGGATAGTCGAATGGGTGGTTGCGTGCATTTGTGTGGATTGAGTGACAGAAGTGTAGACTGGGCTCTGCTGATCTCCACCAGAGACGTTGTGAAGCGGTGGGCAGAATACCTCTTTAATCCCACCAACTCATCTTCCATCTTAGAAGCAGAGCCAGGGATTTTGAGGTGGGCTCTCTTATCTCTGGGGTTAAGTCACTGAGTTCATCAAAGTTTAGGATGTTGTAGTCATGTCATGGTTGCACGCCTCTGCAACATTGCTTGGACATCAGGGACAATACAATTGGACTGGCAGACTGGGGTGGTGGTGCCCCTTTTTAAGATGGAGGATCGAAAATTTTGTTCCAACTACAGGGGAATCACATTTCTCAGCCTTCCTGGTAAGGTCCATTCGGGTACTGGAGGGTCTGCCATGAAGTTGAATCTCAGATTCAGGAGGAGGAGTGTGGTTTTCGTTCGGACTGTGGAACAGAGGACCAGATTTATATCCTCTGCAAGGTCCTCGAGGGTGCATGGGAGTTAGCCCATCTGATCTCCTTGTATTTTGTGGTTATTCACCCGTGTTTTCTCTGGGAGCTTTGTGGGAGGTGCTCCTGTAGTATGACGTACCGGACAGTCTAGTTTGGGCTGTATGGTCCCTGTATGATCGGTGCCAGAGTCTGGTCCGCATTGCCAGCCGTAAGACTGATTCATTTCCAGTGAATGTTGGAGTCCGCCAAAGCTGCCCCCTTGTCACCGATTCGTTTAATAAGTTTTATGGAAAAAGATTCTAGGCGCAGCCGTGGCATTGAACGGTTCTGGTTTTGGAGCCTCAGCGTTGCATCTCTGCTTTTTACAGAATCTGGTGCTGTTTGCTTCCTCAATCCATAATTTTCAGCTCTCACTGGAGAGATTTGCAACTGAGTGTGAATTGACCGGGAGAAAGATCAGCGCCTCCAAGTCTGAGACTATGGTTCTTGGCAAGAAAAGGGTGGCATGCCGTTCATGGGTTGGGGATGAGATCCTGCCCCAAGTGAAGAAGTTCAAGTATTTCGGGGTCTTGTTCGTGATTGAGGGTAAGATGGAACAGAAGGTCGACGGACAGATTGGTGTAATGTCTTCCATCATGCAAACCCTGTATCGGTCTGTCATGGTGAACAAGGAGCTAAGCCAAAAGGAAAAGCGCTCTAATTACTGGTCAATTTATGTTCTTACCCTCGCCTATGGTCATGAATAGGGTGCCTTGGCTCTCCCCTTTAGATGAGATGAGAAGCTTAGTCATCCGTGAGGGACTCGTTGCAGAGCCGTTACCCCTTTGTGTTAAGAGAAGCCAGCTGAGGTGGCTCTGGCATCTGATATGGATGCCTCCTGGACGCCCTCAGCAGGAGGTGTTTCGAGCATGCTCCTCTGGCAGGAGGCCCTGAAGACGACCCAGTACATGCTGGAGAGACTGTCTCTAGGCTGGCCTGGGAACGCCTCTGGATCCGTCAGATGAGCTGGACCAAGTGGCTGGGGATAGGCCTTCCATCCTGAGGCTGCTACCCCTGTGACCTGACCCCAGGTTAGCCGAAGATAATGGATGGATGGAAGGATTGGGTCTGTGGGTGGGATTTTAGGTGTTTTAGGGTTGGAGGGGTAGGTGAGTGGATGTGTTTGTCTGAATGAGATTGATGGATGGAAGGATGGATGGCATCAGTCACCTCTTACAATGTTCATTGCATAAATGATTACTATTGTCATTGGTGTTGCCATTCACCACAACAACTATTTAATATTTTAAATTGTGTGGACTCATTTTTTTGGTGATATCTTTATGATTGGGTGGTTGGGTGGGTTCTAGGGGCACTATTTCCTGTGGTGTGTCTTGGGCAAGTACAGCCTGGTGGCGCCCATCTCTCTCCAGGCCAACAAATGTTTCCACTTGGTCTTAAACCGGGGACCTTTTACCACTGCACTACGGAAATATGATACGAATGCTAAACTGCCAAGTGTTTCATTTTGTACTTGAAAACATTACTGTACTGTGTGGGTGTTTTTTTTAACAGTTCCTAAATTACCATAACTTTTAATAGTGTCAAACTTTAAAAATGATACAGCAACCTTGCAACGTTTGAATAGTTTGTGAAACAAAGTAGTGATTATTGTGTGACCAATATTGTACATGTTGATTTGTTGTTGACCTGAAGATAATAAGAGTAAATCTATTTTCAAAAGAAAAAATATTTGCCCTTCAGTGTTAAGTGAGATGTACTGTTCATGTATTCTGCCTACATTTTGTCATAAAAATATTTCGTACGTCTCTACGCTTTGTCCATTACACCCGGTATGTAAGGGACATACCTGTATGTAGCGGACTACAAAATGAGATTAGAGTAATCCATTGCTGTATCACAGTTTCCTTCTTGATACTTTGCAGATTTTCATTGTGCATTGTGTTATACATTCTGATTGGCTAAACCAGGGGTCGGGAACCTTTTTGACCCAAAGAGCCATAAAAAAATTCTTCTTTTGAGAGAGACACACTATATATTAACATACCTGCCAAGTACTACGGTTTTGCCATAATGAGTACCGTTTTTTTTAACCCACTACGGTGATACGGTGCCATCACAGAAACTACAGTTTTCCCCTTAAAAAAAATAAATAAATAAAAAAATCATAAAAACATCCCACTGCAAGATGGAGACAAAGTACCATTTCGAACAACGGCTATGGAGGTCGGTTCACACCTCGGCCGAGTCATACCTAATTGGTATAATGGCGGCGCCCTCTGTTGGCTGCGGCTGCATCGACTCGCTACAACGGGTCAGGTGTATCGACATTTCGTTCTGTGTACATTGTTACAAAGAATGACAATACAAAGGAAATTATTATTATTATTATTATTATTATCAGCACTGCCTGTCGTCTGGTTGCATATCTGTGCAAGTCTATCGACCAAAGTGCTTGGCAGCCTGATGACTAGGAAAATGATAACGTCATCTGGATACAAGTGCCACAGTGTGACCCATTCGAAAGAACAGTTGAAAAAATCAAAACAATGCACAATGGAGAACAATTAATTAGGCTGTATATATGTTGCTTGTATAACATGGAGAAAATTTGGATATCATTAATTTTGCTAAAGTGAATCACCCACGCATTTTTATGGCTTTTCAGTCCCTTATTATCTGCTTTTCAGCGAATAAAAATCTTTTGGCCTCGCATGTTCAATTGACACTGGTGTGCCTTGCTTCAGTTTGAGAAGTAACTGATTCAATGGAGCAGTGACACTTAGAAATGTGCCAGTGAAATTGTTTGCATGATATATTGAGATTTAGCCTTAATTTGTTTATTGCTTAAATATGTGGTGAAGTCAGTTAAGTGAAATGGGGAATTTCTAAGATGAACAGAACTGCAAACGAGGATACCAACGTATTTACCTTTAGTGCAGACGGCACTTAGCAAAAGAGAAAGAGTGCGCGCATCCTGTCCTCTGTATAGTCCCTGCCCATTCCTACCGCTCACCTAATGAAATTGCTCTAGGTGCTTTGCTATAGTTTCTGGGTAAAATGAGGGAGCAAGTCCATGCATGATTTTGTATAACACCAACAAAACCTTAAAATTACATCTTAAACTAAGCTAAAATGGGGGCTTCTGGTTTAACACCCTGACTGTAAACTGTAGTTAAAATTGTGTCCTATACAGTATATACTGGACCGAACCACTTGAAAATCAGTATTGTCTTGGTTTTGCATGTATGTTAATGGGCTCATGATGAAGCAATATACCTTCAATGGTTATTCAAAACAGCTTGACAAATCCACATTACGTACATGTGAACCTTTTTCAATTTTTAGTTTCTCTAATAGCTGTCATACCAACAAAACACTATTGACCCACAAAAGCAACAAAAAGTAGGGGAAGATGCTTTCTATCGCCGACAGAAGTTGGATTTCTCGACATGCCAAAACTACAGTCCGCAGGCTGAATATGGCCAACACATCTGGTCTGGCCCCCTGAACAATACCAGGCACATTTTGTTTTTCCTTAAAAATAACTCAGTCTGTGAAGGCACGTTTTCGGTTGAAACAGGCTCCAACCCGAGCGGCACGGCAGTATAGTGGCTATTGTGTCCGCAACACAGTTCTGAGGTCATTGGTTCAGATCCAGCTACCAGCTTTCCAGTGCGGAGTCTGCATGTTCTTTTTTTTGAGACTTTTGTTTCCTCCCTCATTCCAAAAACATGCATGTCAGGTTAAATGGCCGGTCCAAATTGTCCCTAGGTGTGAATGAGCAAGTGATTTGTCTGTCTCTGTGTGCTTTGCCATTGGCTGGCAAGCAGTTGAGGCTGTCCCCTGCCCGCTGCCCGAAGTTAGCTCGGACGGGCTCCAGCACCCTCGCGGCCCTACTGGGAACAAGCGGTGCAGATAATGGATGAATAGGTTCCAACCCAGATCGCGGGGGTGAAAGCACTGATCTCTTACCACTGGACTACCAGTGGTATAGATGACCTGCAAAAATGGGTTTTATTTTTTATAGGTTTTATCTCATTATTCCTATTACACTTGAGTCACGGTAACAGAAATTAATGTACATTTTGTTGTGCATTTCACATGTTACAATGACACAATTCTTAGAATAATAACTACAATAAAGGTTTCAATGTATAACAGAGTATTGTGGGTCCTTTTTGGAACGCAAACCCCGTGAAAAACAAAAGATAACTACTTTGATTTTGCGTAATAAAACATCTCACCAGACCTAATCTGCTTCAGCGTCAGTGTTTGCACTAACAAGGAACTATATAAGGGACACACGGAGGAAAAAGGCACATTTCCTTCAGAAAAGTACAATCAGTATTGTTTTTTTTGTTGGGTTTTTTTGTTTTGTAGTCAAATTTTCAATTCAGCCCTCCCTCCATTTGACTCTGATACTCCCGGTAAACTGATGCAAAAAATAAATTCGAGTCGAAAATGTAATGGAAGCCAATTTATTCGACAGCCTTAGTACATATATGTATGTTACACATGGAAGTATTGTTTGTGCCTCAACACTCGCAAACATACATTCCCAATAAGTTAAACAGTTTAAGGACAGACTAATGTGCTAATATTTTTCTCAGATTAGGGAAACAAATCAAGCAATTTCACAACTAATCCTATAGAATAGCAAATCAATCGGAAAAAAACAGTTACGCAATTACGACACAGAAAATTGTCATAGTGCAATAGTCAACTCGTCTGGCTGAGGACGGAAAGGAATGAAACAAATAATTTGTTTAAATTGTATCTATTTTTTAGTTCTTGCAAAGCCATAAACCATCAGAGAGGATTTACATCACATCTGCAGAAAATCAGGCAAAGAAAAAAAAATATATATATATATATATATTTATGGATTTTTTTCCCCGTTTTGTTTTGAACTACAGCTAAAACATTGCAAACACAGCGCCGTCCTCTATCAGTATTGAGAAAGGAAAGAACTACATCACATTCCGAAACATTAATCGTCAACAGGGAAACGCTAAACGGCAACAAATAGCACTACAACACTACACAAGTGCATGACCCAATGAAGCATCTTCACTAAGCAATAATAAGACTGACAAGATACAATACTGAAATATCCGTGAACGTATTTAGCAAGCAGCAGTTATTTCTATTGAGTTGTTTTAACATCGGGTTACAAACTTGGCAGTCGGAGGAGGGATGTTCCTCATTCGATATAATCGACACCTCTGGGAACCGCTGCTAGCATAAAGTCCACCTTGAACTCACTCGTCCAAATCTGGTTATCTACCGAAAAGCGTCAGTGCGTTGAATTTGCATAGTCTGAGCTAATCTGTCGAGTCAGTCACGACAAAAAAGAAAAGCTAATTCCCAAAAATCCACGCAGAATACACAAACACATAACAGGCCACATAAGTCCAAGCATGCTACTCGACACAAAGATCCGAAACGGACGGTTAGGGCAACTCGGTTTCTATATTGCGTTTCGATTTCATATCCGATATTTTACAACAGCGATCCCTCCTCCACCCGCTTTCACGATAACAACATTAAGCCGGTGACCATTAAGGATAGATAGCGTACGGTACACGTTTACAATTTGGTATATTCCTTTTGAAATTGCCATCCGATATTTTAATCTGGTTCTTTCGTTGCAACCTATTTTTTAAACATAAATGTTTTTTTTTTTTTGTGTTAGATATCTGTTTTTCATCGTTATTTTCAAGCAAGATGCATACACAATAAAGGAATGGTTGGTGGAAAGGAGAAAGTAAGAAGAGAAAGAGAGAGAGATTTGTGATTTGTTTAACTAGTAACTTCTTCATCTGGTTTGTTCATGGCCTTGAGTTGTTCCAGCAGAGTGGTAGGGGTAAAGATGTTGGTAGATCCTGAAGATACACACAAGCACACAAAAGGCCAGGAGTTAGGTAGGCATACTCACACAAACATAGAGAGAGGAAATGTGTTTTCAGCTCTTGCGGTACATCAGCTACTCCTAAGCTGGTTTTGCCTCGATTGTTACGTCTATCACACCTACTTAACATGCACCGAACACAAAGGTGGGTAGTAACGAGTTACATTTACTCAGTTACATTCACTTGAGTAAGTGTTGTGCCATTTTTTACTTCTAGGAGTATTTTTGAATCACAATACTTTTTGCTCTTACTTGAGTAAAATTGTGAAGAAGAAACTACTCCAACAATGCTACACACACACACACACACACACACACACACACACACACACACACACACACACACACACACACACACACTATTTATATATATATATATATATATATATATACATATATATATATATATAAATTAATAATATGTAAATTAATAATAAATAATCAACAGATGTTTCCCCCAAACAAACTGTCTGAGTACACAGACTTGTAATTTATTGTTGTTTGGATTGATTTTGATGATTGGATGATCTGATTACATGGTTGTTGGGTTTTTTAAGACATTGCTACTGTTACTTGGTACTTGAGTAGTTTTTTGAGCAAGTACTTTTTACTCTTTTACTCAAGTAAATATTTGGATCACTCATTTTTACTTCTACTCAAGCCATATCATTCTGAAGTAACAGTACTTTCAGTTGAGTAAAACTGTACTCTACCCACCTCTGACTAAACGTATTTGATTGAAGATGATAGCCTTTACACAGAAATTCATTTGGACTCCAGTTGGAGTTAAGTAAGACTAAATTCACGAGAAGAATTACATTAAACATAAGAAGCAGTGACGTGCAATCAGAGGAGGCAAGGGAGGCACAGCCTCAATTATCATTGTAGGAATAAAAAATTAAAAATAAATAAAATTATGAAAAAAAATTCTGTGTTAAAGTTCATTCTCGTTTCATTTCACAACTTTTGGATTTTCTTTTTTAAATTTGCTTAATTTTCACATTATGCAACATTTTTAACACAATTAGGATGTTTCGTGTTAATGTGCTGAAGCAAAATGAAGCCATTCTCTTGCCTCATGGTAGAGGGCGATAATGAAACCTAGGATTCTGATTTGGCTTACACCTCAGCTCCAAACAATAAATAAGTGATTGTATTAACAAGTTAACTGCAAGTCAAGCCATTCCGTGTTTTTTTCTCATTGCAAGGAGGATTACCTATGTATTAATGCTTTTATTCAGAATAATTAGTGAATTACTGAAGTCATTGACTTGAAAAGCGCTATAAATGCAGATCATTTGATTTCATTTTATAAGTTAAGGTAAGACAATAAACAATCTTTTCTATGCTACAGGTTATATATTGCCTCCTTGCTCTGCATATCAAATGATAAATATGATGTAGCTTTATTATTTGTAAATCTGACTGTGCCTCACCCGTCAGGAATTCACACAAGTCGCTGATTGCTGCAGGCCCTAACAACTCTTTTAATAAAAGCACATGTAAATTGAAGGGACTTCCCATTGAATGTAAAAAATTTCAATGAACTTTCAAAACAGCTGAAGACACATTTCACATTTTTATTTTCAACTTGACAGGTCCGTGAGTGGAGTAAAGCAAACATTTTAGAGAATTGAATTCAGTTAATTTTTTGTGTATAGCTTTAAAGGGACATTGTGTATTGTTTAGCGTCTAAATTTCCTCCCAAAATCTTAATTGCTTAAAAAACAAACCAATATTGACCTGAGTAATTGGCAAAAATACTCAAAATATTATGTAAACATGCGTTTTTTGAAATACCTGTACGTCGACGCATTTGCACTTTTATTTTACATCGCATGAGCCAAACTTAGAGGAAGCTGACATGATTGTCCACCATCTTACTGCTACGGGTACTTCCAAAACCTAAAACCTTGTGAAAGACTTGGCAAAAAAGTCTTTTGGCACTTTGAGTCTCCATAGTTTGTATTGATTCTTGTGCATTGTAGCACTTATTTTCGGTTGCACTACGAAATATAACAACATCTAATGGTCAAATAGTACACAGTGTCCCTTTAGATTCAAACTACGGAGACTCAAAGCGACCGAACTGCTGCATTTTTCTGATAATTTTTTTGCCCAGCTTTCACAAAGTTTATTGTTTTGCAGGGTACCTGTAGCACTAAGATGGTGGCCACTTATGTCAGGTCCCTCTAGGTGAGCTTTATGTTATGTAAAATCAATGCAAATTTCACAACCTATAAATGTTTTTGTAAATTTCACATTTTGTACTACTAGGAGGTCCTAAATAATACACAATGTCCCTTTTAGAATGTAGTTCCTTAGAAATAACAGTACTATTTGATTTACTCCTCACAACGCATAATATTTGACCTTACATTGTTGGTTCCTACTGCAAAGCCGCATGTTATATGTCCTGCATTCTAGCTGTCAGTCATACGTACATTCCAAAAAATTACCAAAAGAAACATAACGTCCAAATTCGGCTCAAAACTGAATTTTTGGCTGAAAAACATGCTGATTTGCACTCTAGAAACAAACAACTTTAGGACTAATGAGTAAGTAACGACAATACTGACGTCTTGGCACATGTCAAGATCTACGCCTAAAGTGCATAACAAACAAAGTTGTTGTAAGTAGATGATGGTCGTTATTGTGTGTTGAATGTAAAAGACAGTATGCGTGGTAGACATACTGACAACTGAAAAACCATAAAGAAAAACATTTTTCGGGAAATGATATTGCGTCAGCGGTTACGTTTGGGCAGGGGATAATGTTTTGTGACCACATCATACCCGTTGGGATGTTATTGACATGGGAATGAGGAATTCATCTTAATGCTCAGAGGATAGACGTTCATAAGGTGTTTTGTTTATGGAAACTGCATTTGTAACTGCACTGTGTAATGAATGGGTGGGCAATCTTCAAGTAAATAATTCATTTCATGGGATGGCCTTTAGAACAGGTGGAACGTTTGATACGTTTTGACTCTAATAGGCACTCAAAATAAAAAAAGAAGACATCAATGGATTTTGAACTTGCAAGGAAGACAGGGAGAGAAGCCTTTAGATAAGGAATTTCAACCTGTTCTAAAGGCCCTTCCCTGAGCCCTCTTTTTATTAAATCTTGAATCTTAGATAAGCCCTAAGAGAGGTGAAATCAAAGAAAAGCAATGATGGTGCCAATGATGTAATAGTCAAAACAACAAATTGGCATCCTATGAAATCTTTTTTTGCCGGTTTCCAATCTTGAAAACAGAATAAATGTATCAACTTTCATATCTGAAGGTTCTCCTTTGTCCTCCTTGCAAGTTCAAAATCCTTTGATGTCTCCTCCCCTTATTTAGAGTGTCTACTAAGAAGCGGTTAATGTTGGCGTTGCGTTTCATTTTTATTTTGTTGTCATTCGGTGGACATAATCTCATTCTATATGCTTTGCCTAAAAGTTTCTTTTTAGGAGGAGCGCTTTGCTGTCACCCGTCGTTTCTATTGTGAGAGTTATATGTTATTTTTGGTCAACGCAGCAGCTTGCATGGATGTGATTGTTATGTAAGTGTCCTAGATGCTAAATTGCCAAAGCACATCAGGAGGAGCAATGCTACATAGCTACACTTAGTCAGCAGAGATATGCCACACAAACAAACAGGAGAGCCCTTTTATCACCGAATTGGCAAATATAAAGGGCACGCTCTGCTAACAAACCATCGACCATATGAGCATGTGATGACACTAAAACACAACAAAATACTCCTTCAATGAACTTCAACCATGTCCTGAAAGAAATCAAGGTGATTGTTGTGGCAAGGGTTCATTATCATATTAAACACAGTTGAAAAAAAAGGTAATACAGAGATGGATTTGAATTAGGAAATCTGAATTTAGCGGTCAACGCTTCGTACCATCGAGGGGCGAATTAATCCACCCGGCACAGATGATAAGAGGCAGCAAGGATGGGGAGTGGACAACCTACTCAGGCATGGCCGCTTTTTACCACAGCTTGAGTTATAGCCTATTTTTTGTAAATCACACGCATCTGCTTATTATGATTTAGGGTGGAGTACGAATTTGATGACACACTCAAGAATCAGTGACATGCTAGTGTTTCATCCTTCTACACTTGATGCATTATGCAATACTAGAGCTACATCCGCACAACTTTCCTTTACAAGGACGAGTCTTTTTATGTTGTCCCACTAATCGCCAACGGTGCGGCAGAGGAGAGGATGAGCAGTACCAAATTCCTGGCTGTTCAAATACCTGTGCGCACATTTACGCCGGTATTTTCTCCGCAAACTCAGAGGAGCAACCTCCACCGTGTCCTGCCAAAAAAATCTGCAGCGCATAGGTCTTTAGTGTCCCCACCATCCTCCTTCTGGACATCTATATCTGCCGCCTCACCTGCAAGTCTACCAGATTTGCAGGTGACCCCACCCATCCGTCTCACAGCCTCTTCAACCTGTTGCCGTCAGGGAAAAGACTGCGGAGCCTCAGAGCCAGAACCAGCCGTCTCAAAGACAGCTTCTTCCATCATGCTCTCAGGACTCTAAACTCTGTCCCTGCCCTACCCCGTTCCAACCTTTCTGCCTTCCACCAAATCAATCCAAAACTGCTCTATTAGATTCTGGCTTATATTTTGCAATTATTTTACTCTAAATCTTTTTTATATTTTATACACTTTTTTTACCTTGTTGCTATTTGTTATCTGTATTTGTCTCTTATTTCTTGCATGTTTTCATCCGGAGAAGAGGAAGTAATTTAATCCATGTTGTGCATATAGCATATTTGACAATAAAGTTGAGGTTAAACCTTTTAAGGTAAAAATTAATTGCAAAATGTACCATCCAAGGAGCGGATTGTACTAAAATACCGGCAGATAATTGATTTGTTATAGAAGCGATATTGTGCTCTTCTTGAGGACAAACATAAGTCCCAAAAAACATAAATCCAGCATAGCTGTAAATTGTGTTGAGAAGACAATTACTGGCTGCAGCACCAAGCAGGGAGTGGCTGTGGATATAGATGTGGGGCGAGTCAACCAGTTGAACAACTTTTTCAACAGGTTTGACCACTCCGCCTCATCCTCACCCCTGAGTTGTGCAGCTGTCCTTCCCCCTCCCCCTCTGGACACTAGCATGGAAGACATCCCCCCACTAAAAATAACTTCAGCCCAGGTGTGTGGGGAGCTGAGAAGGCTACGAACCAGCAAGGCAGCTGGTCCGGATGGAATATCCCCCCGACTGCTGAAAGCCTGTGCGTCTGAGCTGGGAGACCCTCTACAGCGCATCTTCAACCTGAGCCTTGAACAGGGGAGGGTCCCTCAGCTGTGGAAAACATCCTGCATCATCCCAGTCCCAAAGAAATCAAGACCAGAGGAACTCAACGACTTCAGGCCAGTCGCCCTGACATCACATGTGATGAAGACCATGGAGCGGCTGCTGCTGCACCACCTGAGGCTACAGGTCCGTCACGCCATCGACCCACTGCAATTTGCTTACCAGGAGAAGGTGGGAGTGGAGGATGCTATATTATACATGTTACACCGATCCCTCTCTCACCTGGATAGGGCGAAGGGGGCTGTGAGGATTACATTTTTGGACTTCTCTAGTGCCTTCAATACCATACAGCCTCTGCTACTGAGTAGGAAATTGACAGAGATGGGAGTTAGCTCACACCTTGTAGAATGGATTACTGACTACCTGACAGGCAGACCGCAGTATGTGAAACAGGGGGGCTGTACATCGGACACCGTGGTTAGCAGCACAGGATCTCCGCAGGGGACCGTTCTCTCTCCGTTCCTATTCATTCTATATACATCGGACTTTAAGTACAACTCTGAGTCCTGCCATGTGCAAAAGTTTGCCGATGACACTGCGATCGTGGGATGTATCAGAAACGGGCAGGAGGAGGAGTACAGGAAATTGATTCAGGACTTTGTCCGATGGAGCGACGCAAACCACCTGCACCTAAACACCACCAAGACCAGAGAGATGGTGGTGGACTTCAGGAGAACCAGAACTCACCCGGTTCCTGTAACCATCAAGGGAGAATGTGTAGAATTTGTCCAGACCTACAAATACCTGGGTGTGCAGCTGGACAACAAACTGGACTGGACTGCCAACACAGAAGCTCTATGTAGGAAAGGGCAAAGCCGACTTTACTTCCTCAGAAGGCTGGCCTCCTTCAACATCTGCAAAAAGCTCCTGAAAATATTCTATGAGACAGTAGTGGCAAGCGCCCTCTTCTATGCGGCAGCGTGTTGGGGAGGCAGCGTCAAGAAGAAGGATGCCTCTCGTCTCAATAAACTGGCTAGGAAAGCGAGCTCTGTTGTGGGCAAAGAGCTGGACAGCCTAACAACAGCAGCTGAGAGACAGGCACTGAAAAAGCTGAGGTCAATCATGGACAATCCATCGCATCCGCTTCACAGCATTATCTCCGGACAGAAGAGCAGTTTCAGTGACAGACTGCTGTCACTGTCTTGTACTACGGACAGACTGAAGAGATCTTTTCTTCCTCATGCCATGAGGCTCTTTAACTCCACCCGGCAGAGTAAAGGCCCACATTAAACCACACCACCTACATTGGATCTTACTGCATTATGTGTTCTGTGTAGCACTATTTAGTTAATCTATATAACATGCTAAAGTGGGCATTTGCACGTCACACTGGGTATTTGTATATTGTTTTCTTTTGGCTTTATTATTGTATTGTTCTCAGCTCAGGGATGCTGCTGGAAATGTGAATTTCCCTTAGGGGATGAATAAAGTATCTATCTATCTATCTATCTTCTAAGAGTCATAGCTCTCTCTAATGTAAAGACTACCACAAAGAACAGCCTTTTCATGTTTTAAACTAAATAATACTGTAAATATCAGACTACAAGCCACTACTTTTTTACAACATTTTAAACACTGCAGCTTTTAAAAGATTCCTGCTTGATATTTTTTGTTCGTTGCGGCGCCTTGTTAATTTATCTTATCGTAATTTTCGGGCTTAACTACTATTAAAATTCGTTTTTAGTGGTCAGGAAAATGTGTTATTAGATATTTATTGTTCAATTTAATGCTTTTGGCAGGTCTGGAACAGGCCAATTAGTTTCATATCAGGAAAATTCACTCACTTTACGCTACGAGCATGATCTGGGGACAAATTGAGCTCGCATGGAGAGGTACCACTGTATAAGGGTAGTCTAGGTAAAATAATTTTGTCATGTTGATCAACCCCATGTACTGCATCAGTATTTGTTGTGAAGACAAAATAAATCAATATTGATGAATGTCAATGAATAATGTATTCTTTACAGCTAAGGATTGAGACATTAAAATAATTTAGTTGTGGAGTGCGCACACTTTTTGGTAAACCCAATTTGTAAGGCTTAAGTGGGGGTCAGCAACAAGCGACTCTAAAGCTGTGTGCTGCTCTTTAGCACTACCTTGTGGCTCCCTGAAGCGATTTCAAAAATATAATGGATACTGTAATGGGAAATGACTTTCTGTGAAATACCTGTACGTCGACGTGGGAAAACAAACATGACACAAACATTTTTAACGATTACCAATAAATATAGATATACACAGTACAGTATATCTCTGCAGTATGCGTTGCCTTTCTTTATAAGGCTTCTATAAAGTTTTGGTTTTTTTTTTTGCTGCTCCAAACATATGTTGTTTTTTGGTCCAATATGGCTCTTTCAACATTTTGGGTTGCCAACCCCTGGGCTTAAGTAAACGCTGATTGAGCGGCTCATGCAGTGAGTAAAGGCCATGACATACCCATCCCTGAGTGTCACAAAGAGGAAAAGGTGGTGGAAAGCACACAACGACCACTACGGAGTGACTGAAAAAAACAAGGAAGCCCTTGTGCTGTTATATGTTCAGAAAGGGCTTCTTGGCGGCATCCTTTACTTTTTTCCTGTGTGATTTCTCTCTCCCTCCCTCCCAATCTGTCTCTGCCTCACTCGTCTGAGGCGTCTGCGTCCTCAAAGGACACCCTAGTTGACTCTCTGAAGTCGGGGTGCTGCAGGTCCGATAAGAATTTGGTGGGGGTGAGCATGTGGGTGGAACCTGCAGGAGGAACAGAAGTGGCTTCACCACTCGTCTTTCAACACATGCCAAGGCCCTAACACAGGGGTGGGCAAATGTTTTGAGTCGCGGGCTGAGTTTAGTTTGAAAAAAAATTGGGCAGCCCAGCCAGGAAGAAAAAAATGAATCCATTACATTTTTTTGTATCTGTCGATACAGTCTTGATCTTTGGCAACGCATGACATTTATTTATGAATAAATATGCATGGATATATCCAAATGTATGTTTTAATCATTTTATATTCATTCAATAATAGTTTCAAACATTATTAAAATAATTAATATACAGGGTGTTTCAAAGTTTTTTATTTACTTTAAGTATTGATAATTAATTGTTATAAATATACTTTTTCCCGCTACTAACTCAAAAATAGTTGGGGGGAGTGTGTGCGCGCGCTTATGTGTTTCTATGTGACCTCTGAAAATACTGAACCGATTTTCGTAAAGATTTACACAGTTGTACCAAAGGCCTCTGTGAGTGTCTTTAGCTAGGTTCCATGTCAAGGCACTCCCAACTAATACCAACAAAATTGATAAACATATGCTTAACTGAGGTCTACTTTTGTGGGGTCTGTAACGCCCCATGGCTTTCCAATTGGGTAATTCAGGTCCCAACCACGAACCACTCCTAGCAGCTGAATCCAATCTTTTATCTGCCTGGCAGCCCTGGGCCGAGAATTTTTCAAGTAATCTGATAGAGACCGTTACCCCAGATATGTTTCAGCGTGTTTGGCAGGATTACTGACTAGACATATGCCGTGTTTCAGGTGGTGCACATATTGAACATTTGTGAAATTGTTCACATAATCCAATTGCATTTTAATTTGTCATTCAGATTTGAAATAATATATCTTATGATCTTCAAAAATTGTCATTTTTATTTCCTTTTGACTTAACATGTACTCTCCGTGATATTTAAATCTCAAAGGGTGTCCATGTTTTAAACACCTTGTATCATGTTTCTTTTTTAAGCTCGAAATTTGATAATATGCATTCAAAAACCTAAAATTCAAAAATGTTTTCTGTCACATGACTTTTGATAAACATTTTGATGAATAATACATTGTTTTGAAAATACTAAAAAATGCATTACTAAATATGAGATAAGGATTATTTATTTATCCTTTTATTTGTCCCTGTATTTCTTTATTTCATTCAAGTGTATAGTAACCATATAGAATTTTTTTCCATCTTAAAGGGACAGTGTGTGTTATTTAGCACCTCCAAATGGTAAAAAAAAGTCGCTCTTTAAAAAATATCAACATTGATTTAAAAATTGGCAAAAATACAAGAAGTACATAACATGAGGCTTCTAGAGGGGGCTGACATTATTCTCCAACATATTGCTGCTACGGGTACCCAAGGAACAAAAACCTCGCAAAAAGTGAGAAGAAAGAAGGTGCTTTTTGACCGCTTTGAGTCGCCATATTTTCCATTCTTCCTTGTGCTTTTTTACCGCTCGTTTTCAGATGCACAACACAATACAGCAACATCAAGTGGTCAGATTCTACACACTGTCCCGTCGAGATTTTAAATATTATTTTACAATACAGTATATCTTGAATGGCATTTGCTGGCTGGCTTCACTAACATTAAATTTAGTGATATTAGCTGCCAAGGAGGCGAGATGTTTATTTTTTTATTTACTTAGTAATTATTATAATACACACAATGTAGTCATTACCTAGTGTTTTATGGAAAAAAAATGTAACGGAGGAGGAGGCGACATTGACACTGGAGACAAAATAAAAAACATTTTGCAGCGCTTTTAATTTTTCTTTTTTCTTCTTTTACTTTTTTGCTCAGCGGGCCGTATTGAAAAGCTTGTCAGGCTGTATGTGGCCCACAAGCCCGAATTTGCCCACCCCTGCCCTAATCCATTGTCTTCTAATGTTGTTTTTTCAAACAGCCAACACACAGACACACTCATTTAGTTAACACACAGAGAACACACAGTAATACAGTCTATACGTTGTTACACATTGCACAAAGATAGTTTAGATGCAGAGAGACTGAAACAAAGCTGTAGTTGGAAGACAACACTTTAGAAAGACAACAGCTGAAGCAGAGCAAAGCACAGGACAAAGAAAAGAGCAGCACTGAGAAGCATTAGGATAAGTCATTCCACAGAGCAATGAAAACGGGTTAATATAACACAAACAATGAAAAAGAAAACCGCTGAAAACACATATTGGCAATGGTCGACGAAGCAGTTTATGTTCAGAAAGTGTTCTTATTTTGAAAGTAATGTTATACTGGCTGCATCCAGGTACTCGTGCCTGTATCAATACCGCGTCCAGGTAAATGTTTTCTTAATCTTCAGCATGGCTCTAACATGTATTCGAATATACTGTTTTCCAAGCTAATTTGATTCGTGATAGCTATTGTAGAGAACATTGAATGTCTGAGGTCTGTTCTGTTTATCAGTCAAAATGATGAATATTGTCACAACATTCACTTTCAGCATTGTGTCTAATGAGATAATTTTAAGTGAATGTTCTAACAGATCAATTTTGTTTATCAAAGTTGCCTTGACTTACAGTATAATGCAAATATAACACACTTTACGTGCCGAAAAGTTGGCCAGTCTTTTAAGACTCCTTTTTATATTTATATTTATATATTTTTTTCCAGTCTACATACTGCTTAAGTAGTTCCCATGGGCCGTATTTTATTGCAAAATGCTGACATATGCAGCCAGAAATTAACTTCCAGGTAAAAAGAAACTGAGACTCACCATTTTGGACACCTCTAATTCTGTCTTGCGGCCAAATGCTGGTCCTAGTAAGTCCAGAGGACTCCATTATTTCTACTTGCAATCTTTCACCCAACAGATTGATTTTTTCTGCTTGAGTCTGTCTCCTGTTCTGTTTTTTAGGCAAAACAATTGTATTAACGTATGAGCAATTCTAGTAATGACAACGGTCCATCTGTCTGTACTGGTGGAATACCCAACCTCTGCACACACGCATAATCAAATATGAGCCTACCTTACACCAAAAGATGATTTTAAAAGGGAACGAACTCACATTTTAAACATGAGTTAAATATTATTTAATTGGTTGAACTGTTTTACATAGTCTTGTATATAATCTGTAGCTTATTGGGCATGTTACCAAAATCAGTTATTTGTTACCAGTTACTTCATTTAAAAAGTAATTTTGTTAACCCCAGATTATTGACACCAAAAAAATTGTGCGTTACTTAGAAAGTAACTAGTTACAAAATACCGTATATACTTGCATAGAAGGCGACCCCCGAAGTTGCCTTAAAATAGCCACATGTAGTAGAAATAGGAGAAAACATGTACGCCTTGCAGAGGAAGCAGTGAAGCTTTCGTAGTTCTTGGCTTGCGCAATTTTGAGAGCTTACAAATGTACACTTTGCAGGGACAAATTCTGTTTCTGGACTACACACCACCTTAAGATCTCCTTCTCCAATTCTAAGTACAGTCCAAAATGCAAACCTCGCTTGCCTATTAGTTTGTTGTTCCTGTATAAGCCACGACCCCTCCCCACACGCTGCCTACTATTCACTACTGGTGACATACAACCAAATATGAGCGTATAAGCTGACTCGCTGATTTCAGTATTTTATTTCATGGTTGTAAATTTGACTTACATGTGAGCATAAAACGTAGGGAGAATAAATCTTTGAGGAGAAATTTTAGTGTCCTCATAGTCGCTGCCACGACTGTATTTAGTGGTACTTTGTAGGTAAATATAACCATGCCACCCTTCAAAGAATGATACTGGCGGAAAGAGAGTTATGTGACAATGTGATTGAAGCAGGAGTAGTTAGCAACCAGAGAACATTATCATTCATTTAATGCATTAGAATAGTAGTGAAATTATACAGTAACAAACCATGTAGTAGCGTGAGAAGAACTAAAAAATGTCGTTAATAATGCGTTACTGGACTCGTCATCGAGAAAAATCGTTGCGTTACGGGAACGCCTTTCTTTGTAAGGTGTTAGTCCCAACACTGTCTATGGCCTTCATGCGAGGACTTATTTTTTCTCTTTTCTCCTCCCTATTTGCACGACTTACCGATGATGGCTTCCCACTTCCCGTTGGCCTGCGTGACTTCGTAGGCGCAGCGCATCTCACTGAAGGAAACCCCCCCAATGATGAAGACCATGACCCTTGGGCCAGTGCGGTATTCTCCGGGTGTCTTGTTCTTGTGCCAGTGTCCATACCGAGCACTGCCAAAAAGAACAAATGTCATCTTTGTGACTAGAGTACTTCTTTTTGTCCTGAATTGGGTGTATGGTTGTCACTACGTACACTATAATGTATATAACTCAACGATAACATTGGGTACACAGATAGAGTTTAATGGTGTTGAATACAAGGGGTTGAACTCTCCACGTAAAAAAAAAAAAAAAAAATCAATATTTTTTTTGATAAAGGTTTTAAATTAAACATAATCACCTTATTTTTCGGACTATAATTCTCCCAAGTATAAGTCGTACAGACCAAAAAAATGCATAATTAAAAGGAAAAAATGTATGTAAAATTTTTGGGGAAACTTGAAAGGCAATTTAAAATAAAATAAAATAGAGAACACGGTATAACAAAGTTACACGTACATGCATATCTTTGACATACTTGTCAGTAACAACTCAACATATTGAGAGATCTTCAGATAACTCTAGCATAAAGATCATGTTTACCAAACTATCACCTTTACTCCAAATCACTAAATCCTTTCAAATCTTCATCCTCTGTGTTACTTTTACCGGTAAACAACTCACAGTAGGTCCCTGAGGTAGACGATGTGCCTGTTTCCTACTTACGAATTTACGTCACAGTTAAGGTTAAAATTATTAACACAGGCCCAGAGCGCCCTTTTGCGATATACAGTACTGGTAATAAAAAAATGAAACTAACTGATACGATTTGTGATAATATTTTCACATATAAGTCTCACAGGAGTCGCACCTCTTGGCCGAACTATGAAAAAAACTGCGACTCCTAGTCCGGAAAATAAAGTAACTACCGTAAATTCTGGAGCTTATTAAAGGCTCAAATTTAAAGGAACTGTACAGAATTTTTAACTATTTCACTTGCGGGCCATCTTCTGGCTTGTGACAAGCTCCTTATGTTGCGTGTGCAACTACGTGTATTTCTTAGACACAATCAGATAAACTCCTTATTTGCCATCTTTCTTTGGGTTTGAATTGGTGTTTGGACTGTACTTGAAGCAGGCCTTTTTTTTACTTTAAACATTTTCATGCTACACAATAAGCTCTATGTTTTCTAGACGGCAGCGCCAGGGTAACCATAATGCCGGATTGCAACACAGCTGTGTCTTTTTGTTTTCTTGCCGTTGGTGGTTGTCATGGTAACATACCAAAATGCATTCGCGTGTTATCGTTCCACAAGGATTGAAGAAAAATTCAGCAACCTTACAACGATGATACAGAAAGAGAAATGTAGCATTTTTTATATATATCCGTTCAATTTGGTTGTATTAATCAAGGACTTGATTTGAGGGTGAAAAAGTTGAAATATCAAGAGCATGTTGAAAGTATTCAATAAAGTACTGTCCTGACATTTTTTTACATGAATAATGTTGAAAAAACATTGACAAGTTTCTCCTCTAGAAGTGCGTCATAAATGTTTCTAGAGGTCAACCCTATGTTTTCTATGTGTAGTGCATGTGTCGTGGGAAAGAGCAGCTCGCCGTTTCCTTAGTTGCCACGAAGAAAAATAAAATAAAATAAGCTGCATTGTATTTAAAGCCACAGTGTTTAAAATGTATGAAAAAGTAGCTGCTTATAATCCGGAATTTATGGTATTAGTGTCCGATACAAGAGGTTAAACACGCCACATAAGAAAAATCAATATGTTTATGATTTTTCACTAGTTTTCACTTAAACCTAAATAACTTATTCACTGCCAATCCAATCACAATCAGTGTTTTACGTCTATAGTCTCTGCCACTGAAATCCAAATAAATCTTGAATGTTTCTCGTTGTCAATGGCACTGATTGAGTTAGACATTCGATCCGACCAATTTGGTCAGCAGGACTATCATGGATATGATACTTATCCGTCATGAAAATGAAGTGTTTACAGTATGTGCATGTTTGTAAGCATGTGTACCTGACCGCTGTAGTGCTGAAAGAGGCAGAAGAGCGAGTGGAGATGTAGGGATAGTGCTTGGTATCCAGCTTATCATCAATGGCATCCTGGAGAGGGACAGACAAATATTTTTGCTCATTAATAATACCAAATAAATACATTAAATGCCTAGTTGTCTTCAAAGTCTTAAGCAAAGTGCTTAAAAATGTCAATGAGTTTGCACTGTACAGTTTAACAGGGTAAATGTTTGGCTGGTAAAAATTTGGGTTTATATAAGATTGCATTATCTAATAATGTGAGTCAAATGTAAACCAAAGCCAAAAGTCTAAACATGACATTCTTATTTATGTTTAGTTTTGGGATTATTAATTGAAAATGAATATCCTACCATTCTCATTTATCTCAAAGGGTGGACATGTCACGCTTGTTGACTGAAAATATCATCATGTGTGTTACAGGTTCTGATATAAACCAATGGCAAATCATCTTCAGAAAACAAGTGAGCTCTCATTGCTTGTTGCCCAGGCTCTGTACAATTGTGGCCTCTGTTGGACAGCGCTCACTACCCCTTATATCAGTGTTTTTCAAGTACTTGAGATAAAAAAGCAGCATTTACTTGGATATCAAAACAATGAAAACAATGATTAAATTAGGTAAATAGTTCACTTTTCACTTCACCCTTTGATGCATGTGTGGTCAAAATTTACCCCATGGATTGTTATTCTTCATCTTTAAAAAAAAGTTTTAATATGTCACATTCAAGGTATTCCTCAGAAAGCATTCATCCATCCATTATATCCTCCGCTTATCCTCACTCGGGTTGCGGGGGCACAGGAGCGCATCCAAGCCATATTCAGGCAGTTGGCAGGGGACACCCTGAGCTTGTTGCCATCCAGTCCCAGGGCACACAGAGACATACAATTCACTCGCTCATTCACACCGAGGGAGGATTTGGACCAGCCAATTAACCTGACATGCATGATTTTGTAATGTGGGAGGAAGCCAGTGGCCCGGAGGAAACCCACGCAGGAGCGGAGAGAACATGCAAATTCCCCATGGGGAGGCTACGGTACCTTGAATTCAATCCTGGACCTCAGCACCCAGCTCATAAAACATGCTTATGAAATGATAATTATTACTTTTTCCCCTCATTTTAAAGAATTGCACTTTTTGTATCACTAACCCACACTTCCATGGGTGGGGTCAAAAATGAGCCCAAGCATTTCCTTTTGTATTTTAGCTACAGTAACTGTCAACTGTACATGTAGTGTTGCACATACACATCAAATTTCATCACTTTCACCCAGGAGGGCAGTTTTGCACAGAAACATACATGTTAGTAGTACTGTATCTCTATTTACGAACCAAATGATTTTATGAATTATATTCACTGAACGTATTGTGTTATCAAATTTACCTACTTTCTTGTTAACTATTAATTATTTTATATTCAGGTTGCTTTATTTTAACTTGAGTGGGATCAACAATAGGTCCATGCACACATTACTTGGTTCATTTTTGTCAAAAACTGATTGTTTTAAAATAACAAACTCTGAGGTCATTTTGTTTTAAACCAAAAATACCGGGTTGTTTCTTTAAAACAACTCCCCAAAATTGGAGTATTGTACAAAATAATCCCCCAAACGTTTTCATTTTTAGAAACAATACAAAACTAAATCATTCTACACAAAATTGCTCTATTTTTCATTTTTGTATACTATACATCATATGACAGCCCCTCAATTTTGGGTATTATGTTAGTTAAAAATGAATCAAGGGATCCTTATAAATGTGTCTATTTTTTATTGTATGTGGGTTTCTTTTTTACTGAAATGATTATGCCCTATATAGGCAGCACGGCGGCACAGTGGTTAGCGCGTGCGTGGCACAGTTCTGAGTTCATGAGATCGAACCTTTCTGTGTGGAGTTTGCATGTTCTCCCTGTGCTTGCGTGGGTTTCCTTCCACATTCCAAAAACATGTATGTCAGGTTAATTGGCTGGTCTAAATTGTCCCTAGGAGTGAATGAGCGAGTGAGTTGTCTGTCCCTGTGTGCCCTGTGTGGCTGGCAACCAGTTCAGGGTGTCCCCTGCCCACTGCCCGAAGATAGCTGGGACCCTACTGAGGATAAGCGGTGCAGATAATGGATGGATGGATGGATTATGCCCTATATAGTCCAGTACTGAAGAATTGCCCACTTGATAGGGGTTTTTAAAGGTATATAAAGCCTAAATTTAGAGCGCTCAGTATTACCCACAATGCAAAACTAGGGAACCTCGATATTAACTACACTGATAGATATACGTTAAGACCACAAAACATAGCTCAGTCTTATGTAATATACTGTTAAGATTTTTCAGAGGGGCTGGAGATTGAAAATAATAAAGAACAACAAAACAGTATCACTAAATAAAATCACTGACAGAAGAAGCATTAACATATTTTAGAACTTGTTCAAGTTGATGTTGTTGAATGTAAATCATCTTAAATCTATTATATTACGCATTGCGGAGAACACTTGTAAACACACCTCCATGATGTCCTTGACCAATGGTGTCCAGCGGGACAACTGATAGGTCTGCTCACTGACTCGCTCCTTCCTGTCCAATTTCTTGCCTCGGCGGAGAGTTGACTGAGAAAAAGGACATTTGTGTTGGAAATAAAATAAAACGTAACACAAACAACTTTTATTTTCAAAGCACAACTTAAGCGGAACTGACATTTTGCAGTTAATCACCAAGACAAGTATCTGTAACCCAGTAAGAAAGTCCTTTCGAGACAAAAAGATTATCCAGAGAAAATATTTGAAAAGGAAGCACCACAACAGCAAAACAACCTAAAAATTCCAAGTTACATAATTTTTACACAAATCCACTCATTTGCAAGTTTTCTCTGCCGTGGGAGAGGCAACTTATAAGGTTAGTATCTTAACTTACAATTACAGAAAATTTTCGGACTATAGCGCTCACCTGAATAAAAGGTGCATGCTCAGATCTAAGAACGAAATTCGTTTTTTTTTTTTTTGGGCCCTGCACAGCTGATGCCGTTTTCAGATGGTTCAATTTCAGTTCTGCTCTGAGTTGCTTACGTCACGTGTTTTCGGATCATGTGACCTTTCAAGTGGCAATTACAAAGACGAGCACATATTTACTACCGCGCTGAAAGTAAACGCAAATGACGGCTGCGTCGCATAAAATGTGAGACCAATATTTCTAGATGACAACGCAACCATACTGTGGATAAAAGTGCCAGATTGCAACAGATACGTGTCGTTTTGTATTGTTTTCATTGGTGGTTGCCGCTGTAATGGACCTAATTGAATTGGCTTGTCATTATTCCTTGAGGACTAAATGGAACTTCAGCGGGCTGACATTAATGCAGATGATACGGATAGAAAACAAAAGCAATTTTGATGGATAACTTCCACTGCTGTTCATTTTGGATCTATACTTGAGATCTTAATTTGTGGGTGAAAAGGTTAAAAATGGTAAGTACGTTGCACTTATTGAATAAAGTACATTTAAACCTCCCGTTATACTCTTATGTCTTATATAAAACATTTTGTCAAAAACATGGAATTAATCCAGAGGGCGTCATATATCTTTCCAGGCGTCACCGCAGTGTTTTGTATTTAGAAAGCATTCCTTATTGAACAATGGTAGCTTGCTGTTTTCCTTGTTGCTGCCACAAACAAAAAAGAAGAACAATAATCCGCCCTATATTTAAAGCCCCAGTGTTTAAAATGTAGCAAAAATTAGCATTTTATAATCTGGAATTTACAGTAGTTTACCCTTGTTTCAGATTTATCGTGAAAGATCCTTTGAAGGTAGCTATTACTGGCTGTTTCATTGTTCTTGGCTATACTTAACGTATGCTCTTTTGTTATTGGAATATGGTTATATTTCTAATGAAAAGAAGAGTGACAAAAGAGAGAGTTACGTCAGTGACAATAGGGACTCCCAGGTGAGCCATGTTGGTGATGATCTCGCTGTCTTCAGGTGGAATCTGAGCATGCTGGATCAGTTTGTTCAAATTCTCCTCCGTTATCCCTTTAGACAAGAAAACATATTGTATTATTATTTATGGCATTACCTTACTCAAAATGATTTGTTATATCACGATAGACCTTGCTTTTGACATTTAGGATAAGCCACTGTGTTCACTTCCATTTAAAACTTAAAAATACTCCCAAAAAAATGTGTTTTCCATAATTAAGTCACATTTTTATCCATCAAATGAGTTGTTCAATGTCTCTGTTCTTTTGCCTTCAATTAATTTCTTGCTTTAGTTGGCCAGTATCAAATGTGCCTTTTTCTTTTCCACTCTGCCTTCGAAGGCCAGCATCTCAGAGTCACCTCTTCACTGCAGATGTTGACACTGGTATTTTGCGGGTAGTATTTAACCAAGCTGCTAGTTGATGGGCTCTGGAGAGAATCTAATGTACCTGTCCTCTAGCTTGATTGTGCAGCAGGGCCTCCCACTTCTTTCTACTCTGGTTAAAGCCTGTTTGCGCTGTTCTTTGAAGGAAGTAGTACACACCGTGGTAAGAGAGCTTCAGTTTCTTGGCAATTTTTTGCATGGAATAGCTTTCACATCTTAGAACAAAAATAGACTGTCAGGTTTCACACGAAAGTTCACTTTTTTCTGGCCCTTTTGAAAATTAATTTATACCCACAAATGTGATACTCCAGATACTCTACTAGCTAAAAGGAAGGTCCGTTTTTTTAGCTTCTTCTTAAATTGCACAAGGTTTTTCTAATCAGCCATTAGCCTTCTGATGCAATTAGCAAACACAATCTACTATTAGAACTGTCACGGTGGCCATGGCGCCCAATTGGCCCCGCCCATGTGGCACCAGCTGTGGCTCGTTGACAGATTGGCTTTCCGTCTATTTGAGCTGAGTACTCTCCCTCTTCCTTTGTCAGTCCGTCAACGAACCTCTGCCCCGCAAGATGTGGGTTTTGACTCGGTCCTGTTTCCTGTTGGTATTTCCTGTCCGGTATTGTTCCCATTTATTTTGTCCTGTTTGATATTGGTTTCCAGTTTTGTTCCCGTCTAGTTTGTCTTGTTTATTTTCGATATCCTGTTTTGATATCAATCCTGTCTGTCCCGTCCTGTCCGGTATCGACCGCATCTCTCCGATATCTGGTCTGGCAATTGGTATCGATCTCGTCGGCCTCTGGCTTCCTATCATTCCACGCCAGACTGTTGCCTAACGTGCATGACTCCCCATTTCCCATAAAATAAATGGCTTGTGTGAGAAACGTCACGCATTTGGGTCCTGATCCTGTTCCATTTCATGACAAGAACACTGGAATGATGGTTATTGGAAACAGGACTCAATATACCAATGCAAATATTAAAAAACAAACATTTGCAGCTAAAATGATCATTTACCACATTAACCATTAACAATGTAGGGGATATACTTCTGATTAGATTCATGTTATCTTCATTAGAAAAAAACAGCTTTCCCTTGAAAAATAAGGACATTTCTAAGCAACCCCAAACTTTTGAATGGCAATGAATGTACAGTTAAAGTATAAAGATGTAAATACTCTGTGTGCCAATTTAGAGCTAATCTTGATGTATGGATTGCAAAGCTATTGATAAACAAACTATACTGTATTGTGTTCTTAATACCGTTCTTGAGGAAGATGTAGAGCAGGATGATGCGGATCTTGTCATATGTGCTGACGTTGGCATCCAACAGGATGGGCACAATCGCCCTCATGGGATCTTTAATCTTCTCCCCCTCAGCATCTGTGCCCATTGCAAGGTCCTACAAAAAACAACTTTATATGCCCGGTGGTCTATTCCCTCAGGTGATATCGTGAATAATACTCATTGTGGCTCTTATTAGTGCACCTTGTAATTGGGATACAATGTAAAGTTCTTTGCAAATAACAAACCTCAAAATAGGTCAGTAAACCCCTGGGATATATCCTAGTCAATTAAGTAAATTTAATGTGCTACATTCAAGTGAGATAGGTGAAAAAAAAGTTGCGATTTACAACATTAAATTCCTGCCATTTTAGTCACATTTCACCTGTTCCACACGGCACAGTTTGTCCACTGTTCCTTGGTAATGCTTCATGCAGTCTTCAGCAAGCTGCAAGTGAGTGGAGTACTAGAAAACATAACATACTTGCAGTTACCAATCACATATT